>NC_140582.1:666631818-667831818 GCF_964204655.1 Triturus cristatus | reverse complement strand
TAGTGGTGAGTAGTGTTACTAGGATGTGTTGTGAGTGGGTGATGGTATAGTGAGCAAGAAGCACAGTGGCTTTGAGTAGGGTCTGGCAAAACTGAGAGGGATATTGAATGGTTTTGTTAATGACTGCAGATTAGTACTTCAACTGGCCTACAATGCAGTAGGCGTTTCTTCATATTTATTTTTTTAAGGGTCTGCATTTGGTAAACAGAAACGTATTTCCGAGATATGTAGATGAGGAGTAGAAAGGGAAAGTGCCAGAGAATTAGGTGTTTTGGGTTATGTAGTCAAAGTTGCTGCTACTCACTTGGTTTTAAAATATGAGTTTCACTTACCTTTTTAGCAACCATTCTTACCTTGAAATGTTCTTATTTTTCAGACCAGTAGCAGGGCAATCTGACGAATAGCTGTAATCATTGACAAGGAGATATAAGTGATTTACTAATGTAAAAAAGTATTTTGTAAATAGGCACATAACATTGTGAATTCAACTTCTTAAGCATAAACTGAGACTGATTGTGTGTTTGAGTTTCACTAACTATACACCATATTATGGCATATTGAGTGGTGAATATCATAAATTTATTACACAGTCACCACAGTTTAGTTCTAGTTTGGCCAGAGTTTCCATAGGAACGGCATTTTTTCCTTTCTTTAATAGCCTTGGTACTGTTTCATTAAAAACATTTAAAACATTTTAAAACATTTTTAAAAAAACAATCACTTTGGCTTCATCATGGAAAGTAATGCAGAAATTATACCAAAATTGATCAGCAAAATGTTAGAACTTTATAGAGAAAGCCTGCTTTTGGTTATTTGGTGTAAATCTGTTTAGCCATTTTTGAGAAATTAGCATCAAAATGGAGATCATGATGAGCTGGTCTCTTGTCTGATTAGAAAGGAGTAGCTGCATCATGTTTCTTATCTTTGAAATGGTAAGGCTAAATCCTCTTTATTGGTAAAAGTTGGATTTAGCAATACTCCTTTAGAAATGACACTTTTATAAAGTGGACTATAAAGTGGACATTTCTCTGTTCTTCCTGCTCTGTGTGCCCCAAATACATGTCTCGGCTGGGTGAGAGCTACACTTTATCCATTCCCTCTAGACAGCCACAACCATAGGAAGGGTGGATGTGACAGAGAACTCATCTGCATTCTGATAGACTTCCTGGGCAGGAAGGGAGAGAGGGAGGTGACACTTACACCTGAATAGGCAATGTCTTGTGTCCCACACAAAGGGCTGATTATCACCCTCAGGTAGCCTGGCAGAAAGGTCTGATATGAAAGGGGACCTATGCACTTCAATGAGCTGCTTTGAAGTCACCTCCACTTCAAAGGCATATTTAAGTAGAAGTACTGGGGCTCTGACTCTACTAAGATAGTACACTACTGGACCTGTGAAGAAGTCTGCCAGGACTAAGGAGTGCTGCGCTACAAGAATTGCCACTCTGCTTGACTGACTGTTCTTAACAAAGGGCTTCACTGCTGTGCAGATCTGCCTGCTGATCTATGCCCTGGGGAGGGCAAGGACTGGACGCATTTCACTTGAACCCTGAGTGACTCTAAGGGACTACTGGCTTGCCTCTTGTTTCTGAAGTCTCAGGGCCATGAAAGACATTGTGCAACTTTACTGCTGCTCCTGGACTCCTCCCTTGCCTGAAGTACCCCTCCAAGCCTGGACCTCAGGAGTGGATTTGGCAGCTGGTTTGCTCCAAAACTGATGCATCGTCACCAATGCATCGATTGGAACTGACGCAGTTCCCTTTGACCCCGACGCAGTGCCAATCCGAAGAAATCCCTGGGTGGCTCAACAGTGACCCAACTGAGAGGTTCAACGGCGATGCAACACCTATCCGAGGTCCCAACTGCGTGGCTCTACGATGATGCAGGGCCTGCAAAGTAAGGGGTTTGAAAATGACCTGTTTGAGTCCTGTAGCCAGCCTTCCCACCATCGCGGACAGTCTGAACTTTGGATTTATCCTGGTCTAGTGCAACCTCAAGTATCCTTTTAGCGCTATTGATTTCTAAGTAATAATTTTGGTTTATTCTTTAAAAATTCATAACACCAGTACTACTAATTGGATTTTTGTCATTTTGGTCTTGTTTTATCCAGATAAATATTGTCTATTTTCCTAAATCTGTATGAAGTTTTTTTGTGTTTTTTTCATTGTATTACTGTGTGCATGTGTTGCACACATACTTTACACATTGCCTCTTTCTCTGATCTCAAGGCGCAAATTCGTGCTAGAATGCTGGGCTCATTACCGAGGCATGATGGACCATTCATGATGGACCAATCGCTGTTTGTTCTCCTATTTTCTTCTCATACGATAGTCCAATTAGCTCATTCAAGAGCTCTCGGACATGCCAAATCCTCCTAATTTCAAGCAATTCTGACCTCATTTTACACCCTCCATGTCAGCTGTCCAGAACCCTCAAGTCTATTGTGCCTCCATCTGCCTAATTCCCCCTTTCTGCCCCTATTTCGAATGTGAGTGGTTCCTCCCTCCTTCGCTGCGAAGGATTCTGCTGTGTTCCTTTTATCAAAAAACCTAAATTGTCATGTCTCTCCTCTCCTTCCTTATCACATATCCTTGTTGCATTCTGTCTTCTTCCCTACATCTCCACACCTTTCACATTGGCACACTTCTCTCCCTACCTATAATTACCAGAAATTAGGAAATAGAAACTTCTAAAACTCACAACTGCGAGAGCCTGTCACCCCGCCATCATCCAACAGACAAACTGGAAGAGACTACAAGAGTTAGACTTTTAAACAACAATGAGAAAAATAGCAGAAGGAATGGTGCTAGTAAGAACACTTGATATAGCAGGCACAAGCCAAGGGCAACAAACAGGGTGCCACGTCATGAAGCAGTACACACTGACCTTTACTTTGAATAAAGTAAAATAGTGCAGTCAACTAAGTGGTTGTGAATCATACTGCATAGTTTACCCTCTCCATGACCCTGCATGTCAGATATAAAGGATATCTTCTTACTATTTTGGACTAGGCAGGAACTACCAACTAAATTAGGTATTAATGGATTTTCCTAACTATCAGTGGTTTAGCTGTGTAAATTAATCAAGATTCATACTACAGACCCTGATTTATTCTAGGCGGACAGCCCTCCGTTCCGCCATCGAGATGAAGTAAGTTACTCCATCCCCATGACAGAGGCACCATCCGCTTAATTTATAAATGGCCACCAACCACGCAGGCATTTATAAAATCATTGGCAAGAACCGCCATCACGGAGGCTCCTGTCAATGCATTTTACTCATTGCTACAGGGCTGTGTCAACAGGACTCAGCCCTGAAGCAAAAAGTATTCTGTTTTTGTTTACAAAAAGTAAATCCTGTTTTAGGATTTCCTATTTGTACATTAAAAAGTAGTGCTCCCTCCATGATAGAAAACACTTCCCATGATGTAGTTTTTGCTTTCCCTCACCACCAGGGTTTGCCTAATTGGACGGCAGACATGTAGCCATTTCTCCAATGGCCCTTACTCCTCAGGGCCATTGGAGAGGTTTTACCGTAGCAGAGACGTAATAGTCTCTGCCATGGCCAAACTTAAGGTCCCCCCGCATATAGGTCAGGCGGGCATACCACTATGTTTCCAGAGACAGAACACCATTGTCGCTGTGACGGATTTCCCTTCCTGCCAACATATAAATCAGGCCCATAGTTTCAAACAACGTACTTATCAGATTAAATGGCTCTGTTATGCTTTTTGTATATTGTGGAACCTATCCCTATGAACGTGTCATCATAACTACGCATGAATGGCATGATAACTAGATAACAAACAGCATGACAGATAGCATTCATAGGCATGACTCTTACAAATCCCATTAACTCAAATTAGCGTCTACATATGTAGTGTGAACAAAATTTCCCAAGTCAGTTTGAGAGAAATATTACAAATTGGATGACACTTAATGGAAACAGCATGACAAACTTGACCCCTTATTCTAGCAACCCACAAAATGCTTTAGCACCTCTTCAGGGGTAATAATGGCTGCATAAAAACCCATAACATGCCAGCAGAAAGTGGCCCCTCACAATCTCAATCAATCTCACGTAGCTGACAGGGATCACTGACAAAATATCGAGAAGGAGAATATCGACCTACCAAAATATAGAGGAAAAAATATAGAATGCCAAAATATCGAATGCCTATCTCCAAACAGGTAAGTACAAAAATATAGAATCCAAAATATCGTTGTAAAAAATATAGTTAGTCAAAATATTAAATTTTTTAAATGTCTTAAAAGTAATGTAAAATTAATGAAATAATACATATAATTAACAGAAACATACTTAAAAATTCTTAAATAACTTTAACATTAATAAATAATTAATGTAAGTAAAAAAAATGTAATACATATATATTAAATTAATATTAATTAAAAATATTCAATATTTTTTGCGTAGGATAGCGGGTGGGTAAAATTTACTATTACCACTCCAGTAAGTGCAATAGTAGGGAAAGCGTTGGATAGCAGGAGGGTAAAAATTACTATTCCCACTACAGAGAGTGCAACAGTAGGGAAAGCGTTGGATAGCGGGAGGGTAAAAATTACTATTCCCACTCCAGAGAGTGCAATAATAGTGAAAGCATTGGATTGCGTAGGGGTAAAAATTACGATTCCCACTCCAGAGAGTGCAACAGTAGGGAAAGCGTTGGATAGCGGGAGGGTTAAATTTACTATTCCCACTCCAGTGAGTGTAACAGTAGGGAAAGCGTTGGATAGCGTAGGGGTAAAAATTACTATTCCCACTCCAAAGAGTGCAACAGTAGGGAAAGCATTGGATAGAGTAGGGGTAAAAATGACTATTCCCACTCCAGAGAGTGCAACAGTAGGGAAAGCGTTGGATAGCGTAGGGGTAAAAATTACTATTCCCAATCCAGAGAGTGCAACAGTAGGGAAAGCGTTGGATAGCGTACGGGTAAAAATTACAATTCCCACTCCAGAGAGTGCAACAGTAGGGAAAGCGTTGGATAGCGGGAGGGCAAAATTTACTATTCCCACTCCATTGAGTGCAACAGTAGGGAAAACGTCAGATGACGTAGGGGTAAAAATTACTATTCCCACTCCAAAGAGTGCAACAGTAGGGAAAGCGTTGGATAGCGTAGGGGTAAAAATTACTATTCCCACTCCAGAGAGTGCAACAGTAAGGAAAGCGTTGGATAGCGGGAGGGTAAAACTTATTATTCCCACTCCAGTGAGTGCGATAGTAGGGAAAGCGTTGGATAGCATAGGGGTAAAAATTACTATTCCCACTCCAGTCAGTGCAATGGTAGGGAAAATAATAATTTAATATTTTATTAAAAATAAATTAATTATTAATACCCAAAAAAGTATTCAAATTAATTACCAATCACACAATATTTAATAATTAATTAATTATACATACCAAGAATTTATTTTGTAATTAATTACCTATTAATAATTAATTACCAAGCAAGTAATTTTCAATAATAAAAAATAATAAAAACAATTAATACCAATTAATAAGTAATTAATAATAAATTAATTATCAATATTCAAAAATAATTTCAATAATTAATTATTTACAATTAAATTACTTACCACCATATTCCCCTATAAACCCACAACCCGCTACACATAATAAATTAATACAATTAACATAATTATCAATGAAACAATTCATACAAATTAATTACCAATTAATGAAAATTAGTTACCAATTAATAATTAAGCAACAACCAATTAATTTTCAGTACCAATTAATAATTACCTAATAACAATTACATTACTTCCCACCCTATTCCCCTATAAACCCACAACCCGCTACAGAAGTAAAACGCAAAATTAAATAAAAAATTATTAATAATTCCTAAAAATTATTATTTAATGTACTATAATTAAATTACTTCCCACCCTAATCCCCTATAAACCCACAACCTGCTAAGGAAATAAATTACACAAAAATTAAATAACCTAAAATTCATTACTTTTAAAATATTCAAACATACATTCCAAATTTGATACATACTTTTAACACATATACTAACACTTAAAACTCTATAAAAAAATTCGATATTTTTAACAACTATATTATGACTGTCGATATTACTTACTTCTATATTATTTAAATCGATATTTCTTACCTGATTTTCGATATTCTTCACCACTATATTTTGGCAATTCGATATTCTGTCCATTCTATTTTAAAAACTCGATATTCTGTCCTGTCGATATTTTTTATTCGATATTATGTCTGTTTACCGTCTGACAGTCACTGCTTTCATCCCTACTTCGAAAATGTCACCACCACTGCATTCACTGACGCTCACTGTAACCCCCCCAAACCTTCTTCACTGAAACCTTTCAAAGATTTGCCCTCCACAGGTGCCTGTTCTCCCTTACCGCCAGCATCTCTTCACGTCCTCTATGATCAGCCAAGCAGGATACATTTAAAAACTCCTCTCAGCATCCTCCCTTTCTGCATACCCTCTGTTATCTCTGCCCATCTTTCATCTGTCCCTATCCTCCTTGACTTCTGTGCTACCTTTCACACACCACATTAAGCCAAAGTCTGGTCATGTTTTGCAAGCTTTGGACTTACATCAATGCCCCCTCCGGATTCTTCTCTACCACTGTACTCAGTGCCCACTCTGCTACTGCCAGGTACCAATCAAGGCTCTCCCTGGACCGCTCCACTTCATCATTTGTAAATTTTCTTTTGGTGACATCATCTCATCCTTCTGTCTTCTTCTCCCACTTATTCTCATAAGGCACCCAGACCTTCTCCTTGACTCCAAACACACTCACACCAGACTGTGTAATCGACTCCCTCGCTACCATCTTCCTCTCCTGGCATCGGTACTGGAGGGCCATTGGATGCCTAAAGCTGACCCAAGAGATGACCATGGCTATGAGCCTCCTCTTTCTTGGCTTCAGCTCCTGCACTGTCCCAAGACCAGTCAACCTCCAAACTCAGCGGTCCTGAACAGTGATATTTTGACAAGGAGTGTACTTCATCGTCAAATTAATTACCCTTTCTGCCCACATCCACTTTCAAACTTTGCTAAACACAGCCTCATCACGCCTAGTAATCAGTGAGTGACCGCTCACTACCACATCTGTTAGCTATAAGTTTGAATCATGGTAAGGCAAACCCAAACTTCCATCCTTTTTGGGTGGGGGGGAGTTTGATATAGCTCAAACTCGACCCAAAGGTATCAGAGCACTTTACATGAGAACCAGTTGCATTAAAGACGGACACATTCATTTTTAGGCACGGGGAGATTAGGTGATTTGCCCAGAATCACAGGATGTTTGAGCCTCCCGCCAGATGCAAACCTAGTTCCCCAGCTTCATGGTCGGCCTCTAGTCTTCAAGCCACATCCTCTATACCTTTTCGGGTAGGTAAATTGAGCGCCATTATTGGGCACTAGTAAAGTCTGTTTTTGTTCACTTGCCCAGAAAGAACACTATTGAATACTAAATTTGGCATAAAATAGTCCTTGAATGCTATAAAAAGACAGGTTAACCACTAAGGTGCCGATTCCGATCCGGTAAAACCCGGGTACAAATGGTCGTACGGAGCGTTTTCTCCGTCTGACTCGTACCCGGGAAAAACACCGTACAAACTCGCAAGTACGATTCGCACAGAAATACCATTTCCGTACGAGTCATAAAAAACATCGACCGGCAAAAAAATACATACAAATCTGATCGGACGGAGTCAGGCAGCGTTTCACGGACCAGCAAGTACGATTCGTGCCGACGTCACTCCGCACGTAGCATTTTTTACGGGTGCCAAAAACTGCCGGGAAATTGAGGACGACGCGAACAAGGAGCACCGGTACGCGACGGACAGCGATGGACCCCAACCTACGCGTCATCCCGGCCCTCATAGCCTACGACCTCGTGTTCAGAAACCGACGCAGATGCCGCAGAAGGTCAGAACAACCCCCAGGGGCAAAGGGGTGGGGGGGGTGCAAGGAGCAGGAAACATAACCCACACCCCACAAAATACTAATACATCCTGCACATTAATTACCTCCATGGTCGGGTCACTTCGGGGGGCGTGTCCACCAATCCCACGTCCCACCACAACAGAAGTGGACGTGGACGCATACCCGTCACCAACACAATGGTGGTACGGGACGTACCCACGCCACTCAGAGCGTGGGTACGGTCCGTACCACCATTGTAGTGGTGATGTAGGGGTACGCGTGTACGGCCCGTACCCACGCCCCCAGAGCGTGGGTACGGTCCGTACACGCGTACCCCTACATCACCACTACAATGGTGGTACGGACCGTACCCACGCCCCCCAGAGCATGGGTACGGGCCGTACCACCATTGTAGTGGTGATGTAGGGGTACGCGTGTACGGCCCGTACCCACGCCCCCAGAGCGTGGGTACGGTCCATGCACACGTACCCCTACATCACCACTACAATGGTGGTACAGACCGTACCCACGCCCCCCAGAGCATGGGTACGGGCCGTACCACCATTGTAGTGGTGATGTAGGGGTACGCATGTATGGACCGTACCCACGCCCCCAGAGCGTGGGTACAGTCCATACATGCGTACCCCTACATCACCACTACAATGGTGGTACGGACCGTACCCACGCCCCCCAGAGCGTGGGTACGGGCCGTACCACCATTGTAGTGGTGATGTAGGGGTACGCGTGTATGGACCGTACCCACGCTCTCATGCAGAGGACTCCCAGCAGTGCCCAGACATATGAGGGGTGGGTGCAGAGGACTCCTAGCAGTACCCAGACATACGAGGGGTGGGTGCAGAGGACCCCCAGCAGTGGACAGATACATGGGGGTGGGTGCAGAGGACCCCCAGCAGTGGACAGAGACATGGGGGTGGGTGCAGAGGAATACCACCAGTGGACAGGGACATGTGAGGGGTGGGTGTCCATCACTCCCAGCAGTGGACAGAGACATGGGGGTGGGTGCAGAGGACTCCCAGCAGTGGAAAGAGATGTGGGGTGGGTGCAGAGGACTCCCAGCAGTGGACAGAGACATGGGGGGGTGTACATCATTATCAGATGACCACAGCTCCATGGGTGAATGTACGTATCCCTAACTTAGGACAATGATGATAGTGCCATAACAACACATCACTGACAGCAGTGTCCCACTCCCAGGAGGAAGGAGGTCTTACCCCCACTGCATGACACACCGCATGTGGGTGTGAGGACAAATAACACATGCCACCCCTGGCAGATGCAGCACAATACACACACTGAGATCATGCCACAAGACTGTATAGTCATGTCACTGCCTAATAAACTGAGAGAGCCAAAGAGAACACACACTGTCACGCACATCCCAGGACTTATAGGAATGTTCAGGTGCTGGGCTAGCCACCAAGATGTTGTCTGTCATGGAAGGAATAGGGTGGAGTTCCCACAGATACAATGGCCACAATTGTGAGTTAAGTGTTCAAATACCCAGCAGAACAAGTACCATATGTGTACTAGGCTTGGATTACACACATGCATTGTGCGGAAAAGGGACAAATTATCCATGAAGGCATGGCAAAATACTCTATACACATGTACAGTGAGTACCAAGGATGGCACAGACGATGCAGCCGGACACATTGCTGAGCAGGCATGGCCAGAGTTGAAGGGATCCATCACCAACAAAGAACATGTAGACACAGGGCAACACAACAATTGTGCAACTCTCTGCAGGGGAGATGTCAGGTGCCACAGAGGAAGGAACACTCCTTGGGACAATGTCTCCAAACACAAAGAGCATACACGACAAAGAATCTTTGCAGAGACCTTGTGATGGCACGCAGATACCAGGTTCCACCCCATGAGTAGCAGACTACAACATTTCCTTTAAACATAACACATGCCCACAACCCCAACTCCTGTAGCATCAGCATCCACATCAATACCTGAAATGCAAGACTTTTCAAACGAAAAAGAAAATGCTTTATTCAGCATGAAAATAATAATGTGTAAACGAGACTATTCACAAAGGCCAATGGCCAGTCCATATCATCAGTCCTTGGGGGGGGACACATGGCCATGCGTCTCCCCTAGCTTGCCTGCACATCACAAGACTGTGTCGTCGACTGGGGGGGGGCATCATGTGGGGAAGGACCAGGCACCACAGGGACAGGAGGGGGAAGGGTAGGTGTGGTGGGGGCAGGGATGGACGGCTCCACCACAGGGGGTGGGGCAGCGCCAAAGGTAGAGGCGAGCTCGGCGCTGCACACTTCTGCCAGTTCTTCAAGCGTCTCCCCTGCACCCGGAGAAACAACAGGCCCCAAGGAGGGGGGGGGTCGGAGGGATGGGTTGCAGCGCTACTGGGGGAGGTGGTGGACGGGCTGGGGGACTTAACTCCCCTACCCGTGGAGTGCCTTGACCGTTTGCGTCCAGGTGAACTAGTGGGGCTGAGGCCCAGCCCAGCAAAGTAGGCCTCCTTCTCCGAATCAGGGGCAGGGGAGCCAAGGGGAGTGACATCGGAGGGACTGGGGAGTGAGTCATGTGGACGAGGACTGTGGCTGCGTGCCTGCCTGTGTGCCCCAGACCCAGTGGGTGTGTCTGCTTCCCCCTGAGTGTGCGTGTCAGGAGGTGTGCGCTTGCCCTTACGTGGTGGTGTGCTGCTTCTGTCTGGTGGGGTGCGTGTGTTTGGATGTCTTGGTGTGCTTGGGACAGGCATGGGTGTGGGACTTGTGGATGGGGCAGGGGCAGGGGGGGACGCAGCGCTGCAGGTGACTCGCTACAGCCATCAGTGACGAGTCCAGGGACCTCAGCAACATCCGTTGGTCAGACATCACTGATGACATGCCCTCCATGTACAACACCATCTGGGTCAGCAGTCTGGTGTGGCCATGGAGGACAGTCAGGATTGATGTCTGCCCAACTTGCAACTGCCGCTGAATGTCCACAGACTCGGCAGTGAGGGTAGCAGGGGGGACAGGGGCAGGGGGTGCGGTGCCTGGCACGAAGAAGACACGGTGTGGCTTAGCACGGACAGAACGGAGACCGAGCAAGTGGGAGGGTGGTGATGGGAATGGAGGGGGTGGCGAGAGATGTACTGCTGCTTTCAGCTGTGGGAGCAGCCTCCGCCCCCTCTGGGAGCTCAGCCTCAGACCCGCCTGCCTCGTAGTCTGTGTTGGTACTGGGCAGGTCCTCCGCCTCACTCCCCTCGCCCTCCGTGCCACTAGATTCCACCAACTCCTCAGCAGTGGTGGCACCACTGCTCGATCCCTCCTTCACGTCCGTGCCGGTGTCTCCCTCGGTGTCCTCCGATGATGCTGTGGGCAAGGTGAAGAGACAGGAAAAAATCAGTCACCTGTATACATCTGACACATGAGTCCAAACAAAATAGGCAACAGTGCATATCAGGAAAGGCATCATGAGTAACATCTAGGATACTCCCCACATATGTAAGCCCTGCACTCCCCAGTTGGTTGACCCACCATGCCACTTGGAAACAAGGAAAATTAGGACACAACAGCAAATAACTTGAAATCACAAGATCATGAGAAGCTAGTGTCTGTGATCAGATGAGCACAGCAAGACTATGAAGGCATGCCACCTCTTGTTCACCGTGAAACAAACAGTATTGTTGCACCCAAGGCCAAATACCACATGCCAATGCAGAAGGTGTCCCCACACTCAGAGACCTGTGAGTACTTTTGACACCCCAAAGAAATACATTGTGACTCCTGGAGAATCACAACCCTTTACACAATGGACATGTCTAGCATGTGTGAATGTGGCACTCTGTGAACACAGCACACATGTGTCTGTATAGCAGAAGTCACACAAGGAGGTGCACACCAAACTACATGTACACAGTCATTGTCTGAGCTGCCAGACTCATTCAATCAGCCACTGTTAGGCAGAAATGGCGTATCAGTAAGTACATATACATGGCACCAGGGTGGTCTGGATGACTTGACACTCGTAAGTTGGTATCAGCAACAACCAAGGACTAACCCAAATGCTAGCACACTGTGGGAACATGTATATGTAGGAACTCCAAACAAGTTTTGTTCAAACTGTGCCTTACTTTAAAATGTGCCAGCGTGTCCCTGGAAAGTGTAAAGGTGGTGTCTTGTGCACTTCCTTGGGAGACATCTGTCATGCAGGCACATCATTGTCCTTCACAACCAAACAACAAGGTCAAGCATATGAAACATTGAGACATGTTGACAGGTGTTGTGAGTGCCAATGGACCTTTTCTCTGAGTAACAACTTGAATAATGTCATTTGTCACATGGCTATCCGTCACCTGATCACACAGTTGGCTACACATATGACCTACTGACTGCCATCTGGAGTGCCACACATGTCCACACCCAGGACAATGCATTGGCTAATGGGCCTACAATTGTTTAGCAAAAAAGCCTAGCTGTACTGTGGGTTCCCCCTCATGGCAAGCCAGATTGTACCCACAGATGTCAGCACACAAAGTCACAACTGTGTAGCATCTGAACCACACACAGGTGCCAAAAATGTACAAGCAGGATAAATGATTGTCAAAAACTGACACAGGCAATGAAGCCCGAACATTAAGCACTGGCAAACATCACGGGGGCACTGCACGATGACTTTCTGTACTGCGAATCATCACACACAAGTCAGAACTGGCAATGAAACATCAGGGTTGAATATGTACGCCCCTCCCGCACACACCTACCCATACCTGAGTCAATGTGACTGATACCGATCAAGAAGTGAAAGCTCTTATGCAGGGTTACAATAACTGTGCTTGAAAACTAGCTTCATTAACACAACATCACCTTGTAGGGCTGCCAAAACATATTGGTCACAAACAAACATCAACAGATTGTTGTGAATAGCCACACAGGCACCGCCCAGTGTGAATATGCACAAGCAAACTGGTGTATCCCTGTCCATTGGGCAAATGTATCACACATGTGAAAACTACTACCTAGGCCAGGGAACAATGCCACAGAGGCAGAGCCATGATGAACCCACAGTGAATGTGCACAGTGTTGGATCACACACATGAGTAGGAGGGCAGGCTGTGTCAGGGGACTGTAGTGTGCACACTGCTCCATGGTCCTGGAATGAGCTGACTGTTACAGGAGCAACCGTCCCGGCACTATGCATATATCCCACTCATGCACATCATGTCTGAGGCCACAACATTGGTAATGCATGCAGCAAGTCTGTTCATTTGAACCCTCACACTCCTATGTTGGGACTCAGCATCAGTGCCAACAATTATGCATCCCCAAATGTCTGAACAGGACAGGGCACAGGCAGACCACCCCCACACATGATGCTGAAAGCAGTGTGCACCTTGATAAACTGGCAGCCTAGATGACCATGTGCAATAGTGATAACACACAGACCAGGTAACACATTGTTGGACAGGCCTCACAGGCGGCTTGCTCCCTCCCCGCTCGACAGGGCCCGAACTCCGGCCCACCTGGCATATCCCCGCGGCAAGCACCTGTACTCCGTCTCCCGACGGACCCTCTGCCCTCGGACCCCTACTCATCACGGGGTCCAGCCCCACCGGCTTCCCCGGCCGGGTCAAGCCGCCATCTTGGGCCCTGCACCACGCGGCCGCATGGCCTCCCCTCGACCCTAACCCCGGGCCTGGCCGGCCCCGACATCCCGGCACCACCATCCACCCAGGAGGTGAGCGGACCACTTGGCAGGTCAATGGGAGAACGAAGTGTCAAGGGCTCTTCCCCCCGCCAGGTGCCGATCGCCTCCAGCTCCCCCAGGCGCTGGCTCCACCTCCTGCTGGGTGTCTGGACACCTTCATCCCGGACCCTCCGACCTCCAAGTGCGAGGGCCCGGACATCAAAGGGCACCAGCCCTATAACTGAGGCAGCTCCGGAGCAGGAAGGCAGTTGTATCCTGGAGTCGAGAGACACCGAGTGAACTCAACCCTGACGGTCTACTGGCGCTGCCGTAGCCCGCTCTTGTGAACCATCGTCCTGCCTGCTGGCGCTGCCGCGGCCTTCTGCAACCTTCATCTTCCTGGGACCTGCTGGCGCCGCCGCGGCCCGTTGTAACGACCATCCTCACCGGGACCTGCTGGCGCTGCCGCGGACCGTTCATCTTCCTGGGACCTGCTGGCGCTGCCGCGGCCCGTTGTAACGACCATCCTCACCGGGACCTGCTGGCGCTGCCGCGGACCGTTCATCTTCCTGGGACCTGCTGGCGCTGCCGCGGCCCGTTGTAACGACCATCCTCACCGGGACCTGCTGGCGCTGCCGCGGACCGTACATCTTCCGGGGACCTGCTGGCGCTGCCGCGGCCCGTTGTAACGACCATCCTCACCGGGACCTGCTGGCGCTGCCGCGGACCGTACCACCTCACCACCAAGCTCGAGGATTGTGAGCTCAGCATCATCTCATCCGAACTACCTGATTGGTAAATAGACTGACCCGCTACCCCCTTCCCTACCTTACGAGACTCTAATCGAGGGGACCCCTGAGTCCAGACCTCCTTGTACCATTCTACCGTATCGTAACTAAGTACCTATAAAGAACACTGAACCTTATCCGTGTGTGATATCTGTCTGTGGGGGGGAAGTTACTTGTCTGTACGATCGCTGGAGACGGCTCTCCCCGGAGACCTCTCCCCCTGACCCCGGCCGGCCCTCCCGGTCCGTCTACCTTTTCTAACATTGGTGGCCAGCGGCGCGATCCGAATCAACGCGTAATCGTACAGAAAGTAGCTCACCCCACGACATAAGCACGATGTCGACCAAAGATAGCAGCTCCACCGAGAAATTCCAAATGGAGAAATTAGAAGAATACAACCACCGCGAACTGAGACAATTTTGCATAGAACTTGGCATTGCTACCACCGGCCTGAGTACCAAGGATGATCTAAAGCGCGCTCTGGAGTCATGGACAGAAACGGGGGTCACAGGACCCTCCGACCAAAGCAGCGTCACACCAGACCAAACCAGCGTCACACCGGAGGGGAACGCCACGGCTCCCGAGGAGTCAGATTACACGAGTTGGAGATGGCACGACTCAAGATGGATGGGGAACTCAAGTTAGCTGAACAGAAACTCAACCTCGAGCATATGCGGCTTCGAGAGGAACGAGAAGAAAAGCAGAGACAGAGAGAGCTGGAAGAGAAAAAAATAACGCTCGAGCACGAGCGCCGACTAGCGGAAATAGAACTGCGCAAACAGAATAAGGAACTGGGGGTGCCTGAGCGACCACACACCCCGGGGCCAAGTGAGAAAAAAGTTCACATCCCCAAGGATGTTGTCCGCGAATATGTCCGAGAAGACGACATACAACAGTGGTTTAAAGCCTATGAGATCGCAATGACCTCCCACCGGATCGACCGGAGTGATTGGGGAGCCGGACTTTGGGGGAGATTTATCAACGAGGGTCGCGATGCCCTGCTGCAGCTCCCCGATCACCAAATGTCGTCCTACGACCACATGAAGGCTGCCCTCCTCACCCGCTACGGCCTCACGCCCGAGATGTACCGCCAGAGGTTCAGAGATTGCACCAGGATCCCAGGTACAACTTGGGTAGAATACGTGAACTATTTCAGCCGGGCATTCGAAGGTTGGATCAAGGGAAGTCAGGTCACCACCTACGAACAACTCTTCAAACTTATGGTATGGGAGCACCTGTCAAACAACTGTTTCGTCGAGCTCAGGCAGCACCTACTCGACAGTAAGCTGACTGACCCCCGGCAGCTCGCCGCCGAAGCTGACCGGTGGGAAAGCACCCGAGTGGGCCGGAGAGGGCCCCACGACCAGAACAGAGGCAACCAAGGCCAGCACCGTCCTCGGGGAGGAGGAGGGGGCCAGGGGCGAGGGAGAGACGCCTTACCAGCAACACCCGTGGCCAGCACCCCGCCTCCGGCCGGCCGGGGCAACCCCCCGTTGCGGCCTGGGTACCGAGCCAACGTCACGTGCCACCGGTGCCAGCGACTAGGCCACTACGCCAATGACCCGAACTGCCCGCTAAATCAAACACCCAAGCCCCGCCAGGTAGCGGCCTCTGCCCTAGGGGAAGAGCAATCATCGGAGGGACCCGAAGAGTACGAGCCGGCCCAGCAAGGGTGGGAACCGGCCGCCATGGTCCTGGCATGCCTAGGGGGAAGAGACATGGTTCCGCGGGCTCCCCTACCCGCCAACACCAGGAAATACGGTCAGTGGGTGACCATTAATGGACAGAGAGCCGAGGCCTTGCGTGACACCGGCGCCAGCGTGACGGCCGTCCGCTGTCATCTGGTGAAGCCCGAGCAGATCCTGCCGAACATTCTCTGCCCCGTCCGCTCGGCAGATAACTCTGAGAGTATGTGTAAGATGGCCTGCGTCCCGTTTGAATGGGGAGGGGTCTCCGGCCTACTGAAGGTGACGGTCCGGGACGATGCCCCCGTGGACTGCCTCCTGGGGAATGACCTCGAGAGTTCCCCGTGGGCCACCGTCGAGAAAAGAGAGCACCTGGGGATGCTGGGCCTCCCGGACTGGGCCTGCATAACCACCCGATCCATGGCCGCCCGTGCCACCCCCCGATCAGAAGAAACCGAATGGCCAGCACCTCCGCCCCCGGTTGCCCCCGTCGAGGACAACGGCGAGTCCGACCTCCCGGACCCGACTATCGAAGTAGACGCGCAACACCAGGACCTTCCGGATCTGGCTCAGTGGCGTCAAGAGGGGGGGCCCACCCAAGAACAGTTCCGCCAGGAACAAAAGACCTGTCCCTCCCTCGAGGGACTCCGCCAACAAGCCGATACCCAAAACGCCGGGGACACCACCGGAACCCACTGGGTCTACTGGGACAACGACCTGCTCTACAGCGAGCAAAGAATCGCCGAGCTGGGGGCCGGTCGAGTTCTGGTGGTACCGCTCCGCTTCCGAGACTTTCTGCTCAACCTGGCCCACGATGTCCCCCTGGCTGGACACCTGGGCCAGGACAAAACATACAGTCGCCTGGTGACCCACTTTTTCTGGCCGAAAATGAGGAATGACGTCCTGAACCACTGCCGATCTTGCCCCACGTGCCAAGCCAGCGGGAAGAGTGGTCGGAAGCTGAAGGCCCCTCTGCAACCCTTCCCTGTGGTCACCACCCCGTTCGAGAGGGTGGGGATAGACATTGTGGGGCCTCTGGACCCCCGCACGGCACAAGGACACAGGTTCATCTTGGTACTAGTGGACCATGCCACCCGCTACCCCGAGGCGGTGCCCCTACGGACAGTGACAGCTCCGGTGGTTGGCCGGGCCCTGATGGGGATCTTCTCCCGGGTAGGCTTCCCCCGAGAAGTCGTCAGCGACTGAGGTACGAATTTCATATCTAAATACATGAAGTCCCTCTGGCAACAATGCGGGGTCACCTACAGATTCACGACTCCCTATCACCCCCAAGGGAACGGACTAGTGGAGCGTTTTAACCGCACTCTCAAGGGGATGATTGGGGGATTGGAAGAGCCTCTCCGTCGCCAGTGGGATGTACTACTCCCGTGCCTCCTCTTCGCCTACCGAGAAGTCCCCCAGAAGTCCCTCGGCTTTAGCCCTTTCGAACTCCTGTACGGGCACCCTGTGCGAGGGCCCCTCAGCCTAGTCAAGGAAGGTTGGGAGATGGCCCCCTTAACGACCCCTCCCGACGTCTTCAAATACATCCTGGCCCTACGAAACCAGACCCGGCGCTTCAGGGAGATGGCCAAGGTGAACCTCGAGGCCAGCCAGGAGGACATGAAGAGGTGGTATGATCACAATGCCTCCTCCGTTGAATTCGAGCCTGGGCAGCAAGTATGGGTGATGTCCCCCACCGAACCATGTGCCCTGCAAGACAAGTGGACGGGGCCCTTCAAAGTGGTCGAGCGAAAAAGCCCCGTCACTTACCTCATCGACATGGGGTCCCCCCGGAACCCCCTGCGGGTCCTCCACACCAACCGGCTCAAACCACACTTTGTGCGCTCCGAACTAAGCCTCTTGATGGCGACAGACAGTGGTACAGAAGAAGACTCCGAGCCCCTCCCGGATCTCCTAAAGACTCAGGAGAAGGACGGCTCCGTGGATGGGGTCCGGCTCTCTGACGCCCTCACTTCGGAGCAATGCCAGGACTGCCGGGACCTCCTGCTGCAGTTCGCTGCCCTGTTCTCCCTCACCCCCGGGGTCACCCCTTGGTGTTTGCACGACGTAGACACCGGGGACAGTCCCCCTGTCCGGCACCGGGCCTACCGCGTACCAGATCGGGTACGGGCCTGCATACAGGAGGAAGTGGCCAAGATGCTCACGATCGGGGTCATCGAGCCCTCGGACAGTCCCTGGGCCAGTCCGGTTGTATTAGTTCCCAAGGCCGCTGCCCCCGGCACCGCCCCTGAACTGAGATTCTGCGTCGACTACCGGGGCTTGAACGCTGTCACCCGGACCGACGCTCATCCCATCCCCCGAGCAGACGAGCTGATCGACCGGCTGGGGGCCGCCCGCTACCTTAGTATCTTCGACCTAACGGCGGGCTACTGGCAGATCGGCCTCACACCCAGGGCTCAGGAATGGTCAGCCTTCTCCACCCCCGATGGCCACTATCAATTTAAGGTCATGCCCTTTGGCATGAAGAATGCCCCCGCCACGTTCCAACGTCTTGTGAACCAGGTCTTGGCGGGGCTCGAAGAATTCAGCGCTGCCTACCTGGACGATATCGCTGTATACAGCCGCCACTGGTCCGACCACCGCCGTCACCTCCAAGAGGTCCTCCAAGCCCTCCAGCGGGCCGGCCTCACCATTAAGGCCGGCAAGTGCCAAATTGGCCAAGGGTCTGTGACCTACCTTGGGCACCAAGTGGGAAGCGGGCTGGTGGCCCCACTACAACTTAAGATTGCCGCCATCCAGTCCTGGCAGCCCCCCGTCACCCAGACCGAGGTCCGAGCCTTCTTGGGGCTCACCGGCTACTACCGGCGGTTCGTGAAGGACTACGGCAGCATCGTGGGGCCCCTCACGGGTCTCACATCCAAGAATCAACCGAAGCGGGTCAACTGGACTCCTGATTGTCAAGCGGCCTTCGAGGAGCTGAAGGCCGCCCTGTGCACCGCCCCGGTGCTCCAGGCCCCCGATTACAGTCGGGAATTTGTGGTGCAGACCGACGCCTCCGACCACGGCATCGGAGCCGTCCTCTCTCAGTTGAACCCCAAAGGTCATGACCAGCCGGTGGCCTTCATCAGTCGACGTCTCCTGGCCCGAGAACAGCGTTGGAGCACCATCGAGAGGGAGGCATTTGCAGTAGTGTGGGCCCTCAAAAAGCTCCGACCCTATCTCTTCGGTACCCACTTCCGGGTACAAACCGACCATCGACCCCTGCAATGGCTGATGCAGATGCGGGGGGAGAACCCAAAACTCTTGCGCTGGTCCATTTCCCTGCAGGGAATGGACTTCACTGTGGAGCACCGACCAGGCCAAGACCATGCCAACGCGGATGGCCTGTCCCGCTTTTTCCGCCTCGACGAAGAGAGTCCCCAAGGAGATGGGTGACTCTCCCCGCCTTCAGCTGGGGGGGACGCATGTTGGACAGGCCTCACAGGCGGCTTGCTCCCTCCCCGCTCGACAGGGCCCGAACTCCGGCCCACCTGGCATATCCCCGCGGCAAGCACCTGTACTCCGTCTCCCGACGGACCCTCTGCCCTCGGACCCCTACTCATCACGGGGTCCAGCCCCACCGGCTTCCCCGGCCGGGTCAAGCCGCCATCTTGGGCCCTGCACCACGCGGCCGCATGGCCTCCCCTCGACCCTAACCCCGGGCCTGGCCGGCCCCGACATCCCGGCACCACCATCCACCCAGGAGGTGAGCGGACCACTTGGCAGGTCAATGGGAGAACGAAGTGTCAAGGGCTCTTCCCCCCGCCAGGTGCCGATCGCCTCCAGCTCCCCCAGGCGCTGGCTCCACCCCCTGCTGGGTGTCTGGACACCTTCATCCCGGACCCTCCGACCTCCAAGTGCGAGGGCCCGGACATCAAAGGGCACCAGCCCTATAACTGAGGCAGCTCCGGAGCAGGAAGGCAGTTGTATCCTGGAGTCGAGAGACACCGAGTGAACTCAACCCTGACGGTCTACTGGCGCTGCCGTAGCCCGCTCTTGTGAACCATCGTCCTGCCTGCTGGCGCTGCCGCAGCCTTCTGCAACCTTCATCTTCCTGGGACCTGCTGGCGCCGCCGCGGCCCGTTGTAACGACCATCCTCACCGGGACCTGCTGGCGCTGCCGCGGACCGTTCATCTTCCTGGGACCTGCTGGCGCTGCCGCGGCCCGTTGTAACGACCATCCTCACCGGGACCTGCTGGCGCTGCCGCGGACCGTTCATCTTCCTGGGACCTGCTGGCGCTGCCGCGGCCCGTTGTAACGACCATCCTCACCGGGACCTGCTGGCGCTGCCGCGGACCGTACATCTTCCGGGGACCTGCTGGCGCTGCCGCGGCCCGTTGTAACGACCATCCTCACCGGGACCTGCTGGCGCTGCCGCGGACCGTTCATCTTCCTGGGACCTGCTGGCGCTGCCGCGGCCCGTTGTAACGACCATCCTCACCGGGACCTGCTGGCGCTGCCGCGGACCGTTCATCTTCCTGGGACCTGCTGGCGCTGCCGCGGCCCGTTGTAACGACCATCCTCACCGGGACCTGCTGGCGCTGCCGCGGACCGTACATCTTCCGGGGACCTGCTGGCGCTGCCGCGGCCCGTTGTATCGACCATCCTTACCGGGACCTGCTGGCGCTGCCGCGGACCGTACCACCTCACCACCAAGCTCGAGGATTGTGAGCTCAGCATCATCTCATCCAAACTACCTGATTGGTAAATAGACTGACCCGCTACCCCCTTCCCTACCTTACGAGACTCTAATCGAGGGGACCCCTGAGTCCAGACCTCCTTGTACCATTCTACCGTATCGTAACTAAGTACCTATAAAGAACACTGAACCTTATCCGTGTGTGATATCTGTCTGTGGGGGGGAAGTTACTTGTCTGTACGATCGCTGGAGACGGCTCTCCCCGGAGACCTCTCCCCCTGACCCCGGCCGGCCCTCCCGGTCCGTCTACCTTTTCTAACACACATGGTAAGGAGGGGAAGGGAGGAAGAACAGCACAGGTTGACTTTGGGGTACAGGATACGCACTGCACATATATAGCCTGGCAGTGTATCCAGGCGACTGAGCAGCCCCAAAAGCTGGCGACACACAACAAACACACATGTACCTACCCCCTTCCTGCTGCTGTAACTCCTGTTTCCGCCTATCTAGGTCAGGGAAGACCACCGCCAGGACACGCCGCATCTGGTGGGTCAGGCGCCGGCGCCCGCCATGCTTGCGAGGAGGTGAGTCCTTCAGCATGACCCGGGCGATCCTCCGGGTCCAGCACCGGATGTCCTGCCATCTCTTCCTCACTTGTGGCAGGCGCCGACTGCGACCCTCCGCCGATTGCACGGCCTTGACGGCATCCTTCCAGATCTTCCCCTTGTGGTAGGGGGATACCTGTGTGGATGACAAAGTGGGACAACATCACTACACCTGCACCATGTCACAGAGACACACTTTTGAACATCTTAGATTTGTTCAACAGGGCATAGTATGCTGGCAAGTAATAGCACCTTAGTCATAGGGACTTTTTCCACTGGGGACGCACCAATGCACTACATGGCATAGTAAGTACACAGGTGGCATGAGGGGTGCGAAACAATCCCTGATCATGGCACACAATGTGCATCCCAAGCAACACAAGGCTGATGGACAGCACCGCAAAGCAGTCACATGCCCCAGGCCACTGACGAAACCTCAGCAGAGTACACAGACACACACAGGCACACATCAATCACCTGCCATTGGCAACAGCGGATGCAAACCTCACTCTGCACATGTGCCACTTGCCAGGGGGGGGGTCACAGGTGTGGGGCTAGCTCAGCAAGTCAGACACACAGCACGGCTAACTTCACACATCAGATGGATTGAGCAGTTGCCTCCTCCATGCAGCTGTGGTACAACACTCCACATAGACACTCACCCACATGACAAGAAACATTCACACACATCAATGTCCAGGGGGCGTACACATCATTTGGACACTCTCACCACTTTCACCAAAGCCCCACTCAACTCTCACACACATCTGTGGTTGCAGTCACCTGTCACACCGGGGCGACCACTGAATCACCGCAGGACAATAGAACAAGAATGCCCAAGAGGATTAGGCTGGCAGAATGTGCCATGCACTATGCAGTGAATGTCACAGTAAGCACAATGCAAGTGAGGAGTGCACACATGAACTACATCAAGCCCTGCATGAGAGACATAAGCCACCCCCCCCCCGGGACCCACTCCACCCAACATTGCATGTCTGTCACACCTGGCCACAATGCCAGAAGTGACAGACACAATAAAGGTGCCCAGGCAAAGGTAGTGGAGTCAGCACTCACCTGTTCCCCTGGGCGACCATACAGCATGGGGTACTGTGGGAGGATCACATCCAGCAGGGCCTCATTCTCCTCCTGGGTGAAAGGCTGGGCCCTCTCCACAGTCCTTGACATGGTGCCAGAGGGAGACAATACAGCAGCAGTGGTATCGACTGACATGTTGTGCAGGCAAGTGCCCTCTCATGGGTTCTGCCTACCTTATATCTGCCTTGCTGGCCTATTTCATTTACAGGAGTACAGAGTGATTGGTCAGACTCATGTGCATCCTATGTTTCCTCCAATCCCTTTAAACATACATCAGTGACAGCCTTTGCATCTTTCGATTTTACAGCATCATGTGAAGTCAACAACCACTTTGCAACAATGTAAAATGTGGCCAACTGCTTTTTCCAGACCACATGATGTAAAATTTTGAACTTGAAACTCGGTATCCATGACAACCAGCATGCATTTAGGCCCTAATACTTGTCCCTCATGTGTCCCCATTGTAATTCTTAAATCCCCACACAGGTACGGCGCGTTTCACGCGTACCCCTAGGGCACCATCACTACAGTGATACGGGCCGTACTCACGCGTGTACGGGCCGTACACGCGTGAGTACGTGCCTATCACTATAGTTGGGGGTACCGTAGGTCCGAGTGATACGGCACGTACTCACGCGTGTACGGGCCGTACACGCGTGAGTACGTGCCTATCACTATAGTTGGGGGTACCGTAGGGCCTAGTGATACAGCATGTACTCAAGCGTGTACGGGCCGTACACGCGTGAGTACGTGCCTATCACTATAGTTGGGTGTACCGTAGGTCTGAGTGATACGGCACGTACTCACGTGTGTACAGGCCGTACACGCGTGAGTACGTGCCTATCACTATAGTTGGGGGTACCGTAGGGCCTAGTGATACGGCACGTACTCACGCGTGTACGGCCCGTACACGCGTGATGTGGCACATGTCTCCTCATGTTGTGGCACAATAGATGTGTAATGAGCTGTTTACACATGTCATGTGTGATGGGGCACTACGTGGCACGCTTCCCCTTCACACTTTGCACATGTGTGCATATAGGACACACATGTCAAGCACTGCATCACTGGTATGGCACAGTCAGCAACACCCGCAACTGTCCCCTGATGCCAGGTACACGGATAATTACACCTGACATGTGACTCCCAACGTGCCACGATGTGACTATGTCATGTGTGTGTCATGTGTTCCCATAAGCTTTCCGTTGGTGTTCCGTCAACTCCATCTGCTGTTGCAGCATCCAACATGTGTCTGTATGCATATGTGCATGACACACATATACGCACACCATGCCACATGTGGACTCACACATTACATGTGTCATGATGGTTCGAAGATGACTTCCTGACATGAGGCAATATCTGCGTTCTCTCAATGTCTGTGTCATCAGTTTTTGACATGGACCCCTTAATGGAAATGTGCGTTATCTGTCCATTTCCAGATGACATGTGACCTGTGCGACTAGACTCCCGCCAGCTGTCTATATGAGATGACATCCTTCAAATGCAGATATGTGGATGTCTGTCACTCTGTAATGTGTCTGGCTTGTCACTTACACTGGCCCACAGCTATTTTAATGGCATGTCACGTCAACATTGCCATGCAACTATTGTGGCTGGCTCTTCGTAGGAGTATCACCTGGCTGGCCCACATGTCCTGGTTGTATTGTACAGCACAGACTCTGTATTAAGCAGATGTGTATTAGCTGTTGAACATGTGCTCACCTCAGTGACATTGGTGTGGTAATGTACTCACTCTTCGTTATTCCTTCCAAATCTCTGCAGGGCACCGCCTCTCCCCAGACGAATGCCAGACCTGGATGCCATGCGTGAACATGACTGCATACGCAGATACCGCTTCTCGCAAGAGGTGATAGATGACTTGACCCGCCGGCTTGCACCACACCTCCAACCACAACACAGGTATCCTACAGCTCTGACCCCCAAGGTGAAGGTGATGGCAGCCCTACATTATTTTGCCACCGGCACGTTTCAATTGACCATAGCTGATGTCGGTGGCATGTCCCAGACAATGTTCAGCCGTGTCCTGCATGATGTTATAGAAGCCATGTTGGTGCACCTGGAAAAATTCATCCATTTTCCCACTCATGAGCAGTTGACAGGTGTCAAGGGTGAGTTTTATGCCCTGGGAGGGATGCCTCATGTAATTGGGGCCATTGATGGGACACATGTGGCTTTGGTACCACCACAGGCACAGGAGGTAGCCTATAGGAACAACAAACATTACCACTCCATTAATGCCCTTGTGGTGTGTCTTGCTAACATTCTGAGTTCCCATGTCTGTTCCCATTTTCCAGGGTCCGCACACGATGCATACATCATGAGGCGTAGCAGGGTGCCAGAAATGATGCTGCAGCTGCACGCGGAACGAGCATGTCTTGTTGGTGAGTATACTCTGTTAGTCCTGTGTTCAGCACTATCTTTGTATCTTACGGCATCTCCTGACCCACTTCTTCACATGATGTTTCCATGTAGGGGACTCTGGCTATCCCAACATGCCATGGCTGATGACGCCTCTCCGCAACCCCAGAACAGCCGCAGAACACCGGTACAGCGACACCCATGGGCAGACGAGGCGCGTGATTGAGAGGACGTTTAGACTCCTGAAGAGCAGATTCCGGTGCCGCCACAAGACCGGCGGCGCCCTCCCATATGCCCCGGTGAAGGTCTGAAAAATCTTCATTGTGTGCTGCATGCTGCACAACATGGCAGTGGAGAAGGCCGTGCCACTCATCCTTGATCCGGATGAGCAGGATCATCCCCCCGTGGAGGATGAAGGGCTCGGGCACGGGGCAAGTGAGGATGAGGATGAGGACATCCGGAGTCAGCTTATCCGCAACTTCTTCTTGTGATGGTGAGTCCCTGTGTCTGAGTGTGCACGCTTTGAGCCTTGTGTGGCATGTGTTGCAATGTGTGTGTCGAGCTGACTGTGTGCTAAGTGACTTGGACGTGTGTTCTGATGTGTCATTCAAGTGATGATGTCATTCCACACATATTAGCTGGGACACTAAATTTATTAAGGGCATGGTGACAACATCATTCCTGTAGAGTACATGTACATGTCTGAGGATTGCTAGCTCTTCGCTGACTTGTTGTGTGTCTGGCCTCCACAGGTTCTTGCGGCTGTCGTCTGCTCATGTCATCATTGCCCTCCTGCTATTCCTCATGAGTATTGCAACATGTGCTGGATCAGAGCTACATGCACAAACATGGTGAAAAGTCATTTGGGGTAAGGAGTGCAGCAAGGCATTTTGTGGGTGGTACGTGTTTGTGATATGTGGGGACTGCTCCTGTGCATGTTGTGTTACCATGCATACATATCGACTCACCGTGGGCCACATGACGTGTTGCATGGCTCCCATGAATTGATGGTCACCCTTCCTGACAGTCATCTGTAATGGTTTGTGGATTCTGATGAAGGCATCAATGTGTGTATAACGTCCCTCAGGAACATACGGGATGCTAATGGTGGACATAGTGTGGGACATCCCCATATGAGGCTCAATGGGAAATTGTAGACTCTCCGTGTACAGCAAGGGTGTTAGGCTCAACCCCTTCACTTGTGTGCCAGCTCAGTAGGATTTACACATCTGTGTGTTGAAGGGGGTGTCCAGTGTAGGTCACACATGGTCAGCCAAATGACCTGTGAGTCTGTTCCAATTGATGCATTTCCCTTAGTGTGAGGCTGAGTAATAAAGGTGTACGTCACACTCCAAGGTGCCTCATCTCTGTCAATGCAGGTCTCTTGCCACTTTGCATGCGGCATATCTGGCATAGTTGTGGAAGATTATGCATAGGAGTCCATGTGTAGTTTAGCAACATGCATGCAGTTGCTCATGGGTTAGGCTCCCTATTGGGCATGAAGTACATGGTTGTGTATGTTTTTTGGCATGTTGGTGCACACAATGGGCCATCAACAGCTGCTGAGGGTGTGTCTCCTGTGCGCAGGTCGGCCTTCATTTTCCTGATCCAGTGTCATGCTTCTTTGGTGATTGTGCATGCATTGTCTCTGGGTGTGCCATGTGACACTGGACACTCCTTACTTTACACACGTGCCTGTTGCAGTTGTCCTTCTGACATCCTAGTCTATGTGTGCAAATTCTGTCATTTTGCAAGGAGATGCCGCCTGCTGCTGCGGCCCCTGCAGCAAGGGCCCACAGAGTATCCAGATTTGGCAACACACATGCCTTCAAGATGCTCCTCACTTCCTCCCTCCACCCATTCATTTGGCTGTCCTCAACTTGTCTATGCCACTGTTGCCGCCACGCGGTGCCAAAGGCTGGACCATCAGCACATGCAAGGTGCACATTGCACCACCATCCTGTCCTTGCATAACCCACATCACACTACAGTCTGATGTATCAGCCACACTCCGAGCTATGTCCATCCGCACATCTAACGCCTGCTGTCAGACATACCCTGGGCACACACACGACACCGTTGCATGCTGAGTGTGCAACTCCAACTGCCTACACTGCGCTGCCCCACCTTCCAGACCCTGTCACACCAACCAGGTCACGTCCCTAATACTCCCCACAGGCTCTGTAGCCCAGCAAGGGCATGGGAGTGGGACTCAAGGCTTCAGCATGTAGTATGGTGTCATCATCTGGGACATGGCACAGGTATCATCTCTCAGCATGTCAATCTACAGAGAGTCCAGGACCCCCCTCTCCACCATCACATGCGCACAGCACCTCATCATCAGCTCGTATGCCATTGACAGCCAGGTGCTCCTCACCCTCAACAAATACACAGACATTGGCAGTTCCATCATTCAAGTATGCATGAGATCCATTGATGAATGGCTGCACATGAGCCACCTGAGGCTAGACTTGTACAGGACTGAGGTGATCATCTGAGGATTGTCCCCTTCCAGCTGGGTCAAGTGCATGTGTCCCAGCCGCAAGAGCCCTGCACAAGCACCCAGTGGCCACACACACAAGATGGTGTGCATCATGTTTGGCTCGCTCACATATGCCATGCTAGTCCACACCATCTGTACCTCATGCTGCAACGCCCTCTGCATTATGCACATGATCCACAGATAGATCCACTCCAAGAAAAGACAGACCATCCCCCAGGTCCATGACAACATCTGTGTCAAATCCTGGCCTGCCCTCTACGTAGCAAGTACATCCAAACTCCCAGGAAACTGGTCCACTTCCAGGGTGCATCTGCACACCTCAGATTTAACACCCGGCGCCCCAGCCACCTCACCGTCCACCATAGATAGCTGCAATGGATCACTGTCTGCTGCAGGATGACCTCCACACTCCCCACCCACACTCAGGAAGCAGTCCATAACCCCGACCCCAACCAACCTTGTACGTCTGTCATCCTAGATCCCGTTGGGCCATCTCCGTGCATCCAACCTTGCCCTGGCCACCGTTCTTCACATCCACCGTACTCCAGCATACAGGACATTGTTCTCCCACCTGGCCACACATACCTGGGACTCCCTCCCCGGGAACCTCCACATGAGCCATGACCTCTACGCCTTGATGATGATCTCCCAAATAGGTCTCTCCGCACAGTTTAGCAAGCACCCCCTCAGCAGCCAGAGGCCATCACAGGTGAGTGTTATGCTCCATGCCTACATTGAATGATACCTTGTGACCCATGTGTGTCCTGTACCAGACTCTGATCCCAGGGTATGGATGGCTGGAGTTAGTTCAACACTCAGGCATAGTTTGACATTTCCACACACATATGTCATTGAATAATGCAAAATGACAGGAACGTCTCATGTCCAAAGTGATATATTTATTTGCGGTGGGGTAAGTGGTTTGGTAGATGCAATTAGGTGCTCTACCGGGGGAATAGAATCCAAAGTTCACAGGGGGAGATGGTATCCTTGGCATTGGAAGTCATCAGAGTCCAGGGCACAGTGTTGGTCATCATTGGTCAGACTGTGACCAGCAAGTCCATGTGGCAGAGAATGTCATTGGATGAGGTGCTGCTGTTGCGCCAGAGGGCCAGGTGCCAGGCCAGGTGACCTGGGAGATGTGGATGGTCCGCTGACTCTCACGGTCTTTTCAGTGGACGACCCACCTTCCTCCGGGGACCCTCAGATGCAGGCCTTGACGATGCTGGGGACGCTCCGTCAGACGAATCCTCCTCCTCCTCCTCCCTCCCTGTGTCTGGTGCTGGTCTACGCCTGGTGGCACAGGGAGGGTTGCCGATGCTTTGGGCGATCTGACGGAGTGATTGGCTCATGTCCCTGTGCACCGCCAGGAGCTCAGCCAGTCTTGCCTCCATCCCTCCTTGGTGTTGTTGATGACTGGCATGATGCTCGACCTGCAGGTTCTTAATCTCATCGAGGGACCCCTGCATCTCGGAGATTCTGGACACGACCTGGTTGATGCCTCTGGTGTCATGCTGGTATGAGTCCAGGATGTTGCGTATGTGTGACATACCGGTGTCCTGAGCTGGCTGGTCAGGTTCGCGCCTCCGCCTGCCTCCACTCCCACCACCCCTGCCCACTTGAGCCTGGCCTGCCCTTGTGGGCACATCGGGTCTACGGGACCCCTGAGGGATGGCATTTGCAGGGTTGCCTGCCTCCTCCTGGGTGCCCGGAGAACCTTGTCCCTCCTGGTCAGACTGGCTCTGTTGTTCAGTGCGAGCAGGGCTCCTGGGTGTGTCCTGGGATGTGGCAGGAATGGGGGTGGTGGTTGGCACAGATGTACCTGACGCAGGTGCTTCAGGGGCTTGGGCACCAGAGGGTCCAAGTTGGTCGGGGTCATCCACTGAGTGGTGAGAGTCGTCGCTGCCGGTGGTATCGTCTTCACGCAGAGCCTGGGACTGTGATTCTTCCCCCCCCAGTGTTGGGGGGAGATCGTCGATGTTGCCCTGTGTGTGAGAGAGAGACAATGTTAATGGTGTTTCATGCGACATCTATGTTTCATACATATTCAAGTTGACACAGTTCCTCCAGGTAGTTGGATGTGCCTAGCATTCCTCTTAATGTCCACTTGGGGATGGGTATGTTGCGGGGGACAGATTGGGATGTTCTCCTGAGTGTTTGACCTGTAGATTGTTGGCTCTGATGCTTATTTGGCTCTGGATTGGTCTTGTTGTGTCACATGTCCATTGTGGGAGTGTGTAAATCTGTTGCCTGCCCCGGGGGTGTGTGCTTGTGTTGGGGGGGGTTGTGACCGGGTGTGCTGTTGTGTGTAGTGTGAGTTGTCATTGGGTCTCCCAGGTGATGTGTCTGTCCCCTCATGGTGCATGCTGGCATGACAGTGAGTGTGAGTTCCTGTGCTAGATACCTGTGCTTGTGGAGTTGGTGTTTGAGTGTACAGTGGTCCCAGGAGGGCCTTGTGCTGCATACAGCAGGGCCAAGTGTCAGCTACCTTGTCAGTACTTTGCCAGTCCCTGTGCATTGTGCATGGGTATGTACCTATGCCATATGGGCTGAGGGCATTGGTGTCTGTGTCTCATTTTCACAATGTGTTGTGTGGGGTCCACCCTCCCAGACTCCCGGACATCCAGTCTTGTGTTAGTGGTTGTTGTAGCCTTGGACATGGCCTTGCCTTGATTTGTGAAGGGTGCATGAAGACGTTAGTGGCATGAGCGTGGTTTTTGAGTGTGGTTGTGTGCGGTGAGTGCTTGGGGGAAGTTGCGTGCATTTGGTGTATATGTGGTGTGGACCCCATTGCCCCCAAGTTACGTAAGCTGTTTGTGTACTCACCAGGCTCTGCGACTCCTTCCACTCCGTGTACTGCCACCGGCGGTAGCAGGGCCATCACCTTCTCCTCCCAGGGATGGTAGTGTACGGGTCTGCGGGGCGGTCCACCTCAAGTGATGTTACTCTGGGCATACTCTTCATTCATTTTCCTCTTGACCGCCCTGCGCAGATCGTATCACCTGGCTTGGCATTCATGCCTGGTACTTCAGATGGGCGCAACAGCATTCACCTTATTGACGATCCTCTGCCACAGGCTTGTTTTTTGGGCTATGCTGGTCTGTCTGACCAATGTTCCAAACAGCTGTGGCTCGACTCTGATGACTTTGTTCACGAGGAGGTCCAGCTCCGCCGTTGTGAACTTTGGATTCTTGTCTGTGGGCATGGTGTGGGGTGTGGGTGTGGGTGTGGATGGTTGTTGGTGTGTGGGTGTGAATGTGACAGTGTGTGTGTGAATGTGAAGAGGGGGATGTTTGTGGAGGAGGTTGTGTGAAGGTGTGTGAGTGAAGGTGTGGTGGAGGTATGAGTAATGTGGAGTTGTTTCTCAGTGGAGTTGTTTCTCAGTGGGGTCTGGCAGCAGTTGGTCTGTTGCAAAGGATCATGGGTTGTGTGTGTGGGCCCTTTTTATTGGTCCATTTTTGGGTGTGGCTGTGTTTGAATTTTGGTGGGTGTGTTATAAGAGGTGGTTGTGATTTGGGGCCTCTGTTTGGCTGTTTGGATGTGCCAGGTCAGTCATTGAGATGTATTTTGTCATGTAGACGTGTTTTGTGGTGTTGTGCGAGTCGAATTGACCCTCCTTGTGCTGTTTTACAGTGTCCTGGTTCTGTAAGTGTATTTTCGCGTAGGTACGATCCGTACATACGTGATGCTGGGTGAGGGTGCTGGGGTACGGTGTTGGAGTGCGGCGCGTACATGCGGTGGGGGTTCGGTGCGTACACGTGCGGCCCTGGGGTACGGCGCGTACATGCGGAGGTACGGCGCGTACATGGGGGGGTAAGGCATGTACATGGGGGGGAGGGCGCATACATGGGGGATAGGGCGCGTACATGCGGTGGGGGTACGGTGCGTACAGGTGTGGCCCTGGGGTACGGCGCGTACATGCGGAGGTACGGCGCGTACATGGGGGGGTAAGGCGCGTACATGCGGTGGGGGTATGGTGCGTACACGTGCGGCCCTGGGGTACGGCACGTACATGCAGAGGTATGGCGCATACATGCGGGGGTGATACGCCTACAGGGGGGGAAGGCACGTACATGGGGGGTACGGCGCGTACAGGTGCGGGGCTGGGGTACAGTGCAGACAGGGGGATAAGGCGCGTACATGGGGGGGTATGGCGCGTACATGGGGGGGTACGGCGCGTACAGTTGCGGGGCTGGGGTACAGTGCGGACAGGGTGGTGTACGGTGCTGACATATTTGGGGGTGGGGGGGCTGTACGGCTCGTACACGGACATAAGTTTACCCGTGTACATGTGTGCTACTGCGTTGGCTCCGTACGGGCCATTTTACGTGCGATTGTGTATTCGGACGGACGGACGGCCGGGATCGTACTTGCGCGCTCGGACTTGTGTTTTACGATTTTCACGTAAAAATGTCCGGCTCACTCTCGTACAGTTTTCACAACGATATTCGGACGTGAAAACTTTCCGACGCACTCTCGTAGACTTTTCCCGACGCTATTCGTAGTTATTTTTCACGGACGAATCGTACTTGGCAGTTTGTACGGTACTTGTACGACTCGCACGTAAAAAAAAACGGATACGGGTCGTACGCAGATTATTTTTAACGGATCGGAATCGGCACCTAAATGTAGTATTCAACTTCGGTAAGGGAGTCCTCACATTCACCCTTCTCTACTCCATCTGTGTTCGTCTTCCCGTCCTCCGGCTACACACATTCTATGGAAAGAGAATTAACTTTTCCCCACTGTCTGGCTGTATAGTGTTGGATGTTATTTATATTTCTCAGGTTTTCTCTGCTTGTCCCTCTTTTGGTACAAAATCGTTTGTAACAGACGCTCAGTGACTCGTCCCTGCTTTCATCCATCTCTAAAGTTTTTCGGCTCTTTTGTAACTGCGGTTTTCCCCCTTGCCCCTTAGTTTCTGTCCTTTTCTTTGCCCGTTATTGCCCTCAGATATTCTTATTCATGCTTTTACTACAACGTGGCTCATCCCTCCTTTTTCCATCAACTCCAATTTGTGCCATCTGTAATCATCAAGAAAAGAGCATTTAACCTTCTAAGAGACACAGAAGATATCTTAAAAGTTATATTGCAGGCCTGTCAGTGTCTGAATTCACAGAAGCACAGCTAACCGAACATGACACTGACACCCATCCAAAGACCAGAACACAATTTCCAGAAGATTAAATATCAAGACGACTCAGACCGAGGCCTTCAACAGAAACCCCTAGGATCGACTGCTGAGGCACCCCAGAGAGGTGACAGACCTCCAGCTATTCTAAAGGAAGACTGCTTCCTATACAAATGCCAAAAACAGCTCGTTTCTGGTTTTTCCCACCACTCTGCGGAAGCCGTCCAGTTTTCCTGACATTGATTAACTCGAGTTTACAATGGTTTTCCCACAATGCCTATGCATCGATAATGGGATGCCCGCTATCACATGAGAGTGCATAGCCTCATGCCTGGTGAATTTGAGTGGTTTTTTTTTATAACATACTTTACTTTCTCAACTGAGTAAAGAGCCATAACTTCCCTGCAAAGTTTTTTTCAGTGACCTTTGTTAAATGGTATACTTTGGACAGAGAACCCACTGCACACCGCCCTGGCCAATGAGGAGTGGGCAGAGTGTGTGGCGGCACCTGCCACCAGATTCTGCTTTGGCTGCATGCAGTCTGCACCGAGTGGAGGGCATGGCTTTTGGCTATCCTCTGGTTGTGGTTCTGTACCCTTAGATACCACTGTGTACAGACTTCAGCTGTTCACAATAGGCTCTGGACACACATCACCTGCAGCGTGTATCCACGGCATGCCCTTTGGCCACATATTCCTTGCCCCCCCACTCACTACTTCATACACGTAGAACGCGCACTTAACAGCTCGTTCATTTCATTGAATACCTGGGGGCAGATTTATGAGCCCCTTGCGCCACTTTTGCGTCACTTTTAACATGGGAAAAGTGACGCAAAAGTGGCGCAAGGGGCTCATAAATCTGCCCCCTGGTGTCCTGTCACGAACAGTGGCCTTCTAGGTTGTGTATCAGTAAAGTGGGCGCCAGTAAGCGGGGGAAATAATGTAGTTTTTTTTTTTTTTTTGCATATTTATATGGCGCGAACTTGACCCGAAGGTATTGGAGGCTTTACATGAGCACCGTATTTACATTACACATTCAGGCACGGGGAGATTAAGTGATTTGCCCAGAATCACAGGATGTGTACGCGACCTCGAGGCTCGAACTCTGGTTTCCAGCATCAAACTCTGGTCAAGGTTGGGGCGCTGGGAGTAGCCTGGAAGAGGTTTGGCTGTAGAAGGATTACCACCTGGGAATTTTGCTCCCTGGCGCCGGAGTTCAGGCTGGGGTGTCTACTGATATACCGCACTGGCTTTTCAGTTCTCACCTTCTAGCATAGGCAAACTAGTGGAAATAATCCCCTTCCTGGTTCTGTCCAGACCAGGGAAAGGTTGGACGACAGTGTTCATACTTTGTTCCCTCCCTAGTTGTTATTTCATGGCCACAGATCACAGGACCACCCTCGAGTTGGATTCCCAACTCATGACTGAATGCAATATTCTCTCACTTCAAGTTAAAAGGACTGAGGAGAAATGTTCATTTATGTTCGTCTTTGATTTTATGCAACTACCGAGCTGGCACTGCTATCCGACGAGCCATGCACTGAGTGATATTTATTTTATTTCCCAAAAGACTAGGGGTATTTTCCATTCGCCCCTTTGGAGCGGCTTTGTCCATTACTTTTGGTGTTGTTTAAGGGCAGGTTCATGAAGCATTTTGAACCTATAACGGCTCACACAGCAGCTCTAGAATTAGCCCCTTTCAGCAAATCGGATTTCTTTGTCTATGGAAGTACACATTGGCTATCACAGCAACAACGAGACAACATCCAGCCGTCTACAGATTTTTTATCTTTAAATGCCGTAGAAACGACAGCATGGATTTGCACTAAGTCACAATATGGACAAAGAAATCTTGTGGACTTTGTTGCCATGCCAAATGTTGTGACATCCTGTTCAGAGGCTGTAGGGTTATCTTTCTGTAAATCCTTCCTAGGAACTCAGGGTCATATCATCAAGCACGGCGGTAAAATTATCGCTGCTTTAGAGGCAGAAAACTGCCGCTAAAGTGGCGAGAATGAGCTTGGTAATATGCCGCAGAGAACTCCAATAGAAGCCCATGTTGACACCAGAACATGGGCTTCTATGGGAATTCTCAAGGGCTAAAGCGGCGATAATTTTAACGCCGTTTCTTGATAATATGCCCCTTGAATGGGAAAAATAACTTTAGGAAATCTTTATGTGCTCGTCTCCCTCTTAAACAATCTGCAGAAAAGCTTCTGAAATGAAGCATAGGTGGTTTGGCAAAATATCTGTAAAAGTGTAAAACTGGGCAACACTTATGAGCAATAAAAATGTTTCTGGGGATTCTAGGGTGGAACCATAACTACAGAGTTGCTATTACTCAAATACCCTTACCCTACACAACTATTTCTATGTTGAATAGGTATGGGGAAATAGGTCCCACATCCTATCTATTCAAATGAATTGGCGTAATCCTTTTGCAAGAATAGATCATGATGATTCACTATGTTGAAAGATATAAATAAATGCAAATCAAAGCTCTGGTAATGTGCAGGACTTCACAGTTTGAGATTGTGACCAGCTAAACGGCAACTAAGGGCCAGATGCACAAAACCAGCGAGTTCGAGCTATTGACCTTGCAAATGACAATGCCTTTTATTTTTGTTTTCGTTTTTAAAACATAAATGAAAGGCATGTCATTTACAATACTTATAGCTTAAACTCACGTAAATGCGAGACCTATTGCATGACAAATGCTTGTTTCTCCTTTGCTGGGTCCTATCATGCTCGGGCATCAGCCACAGTGAATTATAAAAACCAAATTGTAACAAATTAATGCCTGTTATTCGATTCATTACAGAGTGCACATATCGTGATCTAATTCCAAAGTAGTACAAGTAGACCTCATAAGCCTAACTCTCTTAGCGTGTGGTTGATGAGTATTTCCAAATTCCGATCGTAATTATCTTTAGGTTTTAGGTTGCGTGAGGTCAACCGGGGAGTAACATAGATTACATTAGGCCTTTCCAATAGCCTTGTTTGCAGTTCATGCAAGATCATTCAAACCACAGTTAGGTGCAAACCACCACGCTACCGCTCTGTCGAAGGTCGCCCTGCCCGCCCATTAGCTTACAAATAACAAGTAGTCTGGCAGGCGGATGATGTGGCAGTCCCGTGGGGGTGCCTCATTTAAAGGTGGCGTTGCCTTTGAAAAAGACACCACAATGGGACTGCACTACAAGGTTCCTGCACGGCATTGACTCAAAGGTTCAAAGAGGAAACTCATAATATGCTTGGCAGGAATGTGGCAGTCCTGCCAAGCATATTGCTGCCTCTGGCCGCCGCTCCAATGCCAGGGAATGGAGGTTCCCTGGCAGAGCCAGTGGTCCCAGGGGGCCCGACTGCCCGGGTCGTAATGGGGCAGTCAGACCGCCAGTGTGGTGGTGGCTGGCCCTGCCACCACAAGACTTGTGGTCCTCGGACCGCCAGAATCATAATAGGACTCATAGTATCATCTTTCTTATAGCTCCGCTTCCCCAGATCTAAAAACTGTCTTTGGTCAAGTTCAGGCTAAATATAGAAGATCTTCTGATGCTGTAAACCTAGCAAGCATGTGGCAGTGGACTGATAAGATATTGTTTATGGCAGCAGAGCAAGCTGAGTCTGCACCATCATAAAAAACAGTTTCTCTGACTTTGCAAAGGGTTGTGAGACTGCCCTGTGGTGGTGGAGTTTACCCAGTTGTTGAATAGTGTCACAGCTATCAGCACTGACACTTCTGAAGATTAGTATAGAATGGATGCTTATCTTAAGTGGTCTGCTGAATGAGGCAGAAAGGTGGATTGAATAGGCTGCAAATCCAAGCATTCAGAACTTCTAATTATGATGCTCAAGTATGGTTGCCGCTGTGCATCTTTTGACCTATGCTGGGCTGTACTCAGGCTCGTGCAACACCTCCAAGAAGCCTTGGGCAAGAGAACTACTGCTTTTTGCACAGGCGGCATTGCCCTTTAATTGAAGAGCATGCGCCATAGTTGTAATGATCCACCCGCACAGGTACACAGTTGTCAGTTATTTCCTCCAGTGGAATAACTTTTCACTTCAAGGCATGTTTGGTCGATGTGTGTAGGGTGGTAGCATATGGCATCATCAGTCAAACATAGCAAACACAACAAGATGATGGACGGAGTGCTGAAACTTTTCAACCACTCACCCCCAGTCAAGAGATCTGGATTTAATCCATCGTTCTTTTGCTCACTACGCCACCCCAGTCTGGACCCAGCCATATGCAAATCAGTCTTGACCCAGCTCCTCACTGGGTGTGAATTTTGACAATGTTAAACATTCCGTCCATCTTCTTTTTGTGTTGCATTTTCACACTAAGTGGGAAGGGTATGCCCATACATGAGTCCAGGGCTCGCTACGCCACCACTTCTAAATTCGAAATATTTTACCAATTTAGAAAATTAAAATTTTGGTCGAATTCGAACACTTAAACATAATGGTCTACAAAGGACAATATCACATCAAGCTTGTGCCATCTGGAATCCACAATTGTATTTTTCTAAATTGGCAAAATCTTGTCTTTTTTACAGTTTAAGAAAATGTGGCAGGTGTTGCAAAACACGTGTTGGCTGTGTCACGCTTTTTTCAATGAAACTATTGACTGTTCTGGTTTTGCTTTCATTCCTCTTCGTGTATGAATAATTACAAACTCTGGAATCATTGTTCTCAACGGAGAAGCATTTGTTTTTGCAAAATATTACATTGTATCACTATTAATCTTTGTGAAGTTAATTTTAATCAGAGTGACAACAATCATGGTTCTCTAATTACTTTAATTGTATTCTGGATTTCGAGAGGTGCTTCTTACAATTATTTATTATTTATAGTACATTAATGGCATTTGGTTGGGTAACGTCCCCTTAGAGAGCACTTCAGAAAAGCAGTGGATTCTGGCCTGTGCCTGTGGGTTGATACTACATAGAGTTCATTATCACCTACCGAAGTAACAACACCTTCGTGCAATGGCAGGTTTTTTTATAAGTTATTTATCCATGGTGAAAATAATTTTAAATGAGGACAAAACTCATGCCCCTAAAACTTTGGAGGTGTACGCTTGCCCTACAGACCCTGAAAAGACATAACTCCTAGCTTGTCAGGAGCCAATCTCTGTCCATTTCCAGTGTGGAGAAGGCTCAGACAGAAGTTAATAAATCGCCACTAACTAACGTTTTCAAGGTAATCTAACATCTTTCAAGGCATACCATGTTTTGAAATGCCCACTCTTTGCATTGAGTTTACTGGTGGAATATTGCACATGCGTGGCCCAATATTCTGCAGCAGTAAAAGCACTTACACGTGCAAGGTCGCCTTTTGATCACCTATTGTGAATACCCTGGTGCATAAGATGCATTCCTACTTGTAACACAGTTTTCAGCAATTTCTTTGAGAGCCAGCACTATTCCTTTTATTCCTGGACTTTCATCTAACAAGTCTTTACATTTTGGGACTTACAATTTTATGGCGCTTCAAATCAGACGATTGGACTAGAACACCTAATAACAATGATTTATAAAAGGAAAGAGCATAGCTGGAGACACATCGTTGAGCATATGTGGAACCATCTAGTGAGGCCAAGCATGTCATGTGCTGGTATTAGGGAGGAGCAGGTTCTGAATTGCTGTCCTTAATTTGTATGATAATGTCAAAAATGCTAGGGATAGAACGGAGGAAGGTGGAGGGGCACAGTGAACTAAAGAGGATGGGGCTTATTTACAAGCCCCTTGTGCCACTTTAGCATCATTTTTAACATGGGAAAGTGACGTACGGGTGGCGCAAGGGCCTTGTAAATCTGCCCCGATCCTTCTAAGAGCAGATTTTCACAGAACAATAAGACCGAAGCACTCCATCACTATGTAGAAGATATTTCTCGAAACGTAGCCAAGAGAAACGACTCTGCATAGCAAACTAATCCTTTTCCAATCTCAACATTGGTGTCAGTTGGACATGGAACTTTCATTCATTCATTCGGATTCCACCTGCCACTGAGTTAGTTAATGTCACTCTACAGTCGCCCATTCCACATCTAACTGTACCAGTATTTGCATTGAAAGCGTCTGTTTGACTGCCTCTCAATGGTTGGTTTGGGAAGTGTTTCCATGTTGTGCAAGATGACCATCAAAGTGCGGCTGTTAGATTATGGGATGCCACCCTTGACGGTGCGATGGACAAGACAGTGTGAGAGGTCCCCAAAAGAAGTAGAGATTGGGTATGTGCGAAATCTGGCTGGGAATAGTCAAAAAGAATTTATTAAAACAAGATACAAACAAAGTTTTCAGTTCCATTGCTCATGTCGAGATGTATACTATTGGAGAAGGATGGATAGGAATACATTGACAAAGTAGTCACCTTTTGGGATGTCTTGGCAAAAGAAAACAAAGATTTCTAAGCAATATAGCATGGAAGCGGTAAAAGTTAGAGCAATATTCTTGCACATAGGGATAGGTTTGAGTGGCAGTAAATGTCTTGTATTACCAACAATTCTTTGGACCACATCTCAAAGGCACTTGTAGATTAGAGAGTTTCCAAGAGAGGGTCACAAGATGATGTGCGGTCTTAATATAAATGAATAGAAAAGAAACGCAATGATTCATATTTAGTTAGGCTGGAAAAGAGAAGGGCGAGATGAGATATGACAGATATATAACATGAAATAGCGTGCAGATATAATTACATGAAAGAATGTAAGAGGTGAGGATTGTTAAAGGTACCACAGTGATATAAAAACTGTCCTGATGTAGGAAAATTTCGGTAGAGTGCAAGGGATATTAAAAGCTTTTTCAGAGAAAGGATCGTAAGTGGTGAAAATAATGATATAACAGTGTATAGCTGGGAAAAAACTAACATAATTCAAAAAGATTTGAAGCAAACAAATCACAGTAGCATGCACGTATCAGACTTTACTATGCACAAACAAATTCAAGTTGACAGCTTTTCAGCTGCTATCAGAAATAGCGGACTACTTACATTAACTCTCATAACCATCCATGCATCTGAGAAAGGAGAGAATTGTGCAGTACTCCGTTTGAAAGTGTTGTGCTTGCTTTCGAGGGTAGATGCACATTTATTTTAATCAGGTTAAGAATGTATTTAAAACTGATATCTATGTTCCACCTACTTTGCTACAAGACCTATGAATATTCCAAAATAATTGTCTCTCGATGCATTCCAACATTTTCTTTCATCTATATTCCATCAACACTCAGATGTCCTTTCCCTGGAGGACATGGGTATTCTTGTGCAGACCTTCTAAGATTTCTAGGCTTAGATGACAACACAACTCAAACTCAAATTCAACTCCCAAAAAGCAGAGTTTCTGTTGATCTCACCTCCTCATTCCAACTCCTCTGTTAAAGTCTGGGTTAAGGCAATGCATCCATATTTTATTGGTTATTGGTTTTGGTGCTATACACATACACTTGCTGTCATCAGTGAATATTACATGACACATCTTACATGACTAACAGTTGAGTTACATTCTATTTATCTGGGTACCCCAGGTATTATCTTGGCATCCCTAAGCTGTTGTGCTCGTTCACATTCCCTCCCCCCAACTCCCCCCATTCCTCCTCCCCAACTTTCCCCTCTCCTTCGCACTTGTCTTGCCTTCTGATATGGGCCGTGTTTGCTGCAATGATTGTTATCAGGCTGTATATTCTTCCCATCTGCACCCCTTAGATGTATTTGAACAAGTCCGCTGTTCTAAGTTCGTGGGGCATTTTCCTCGGGGCTTAAGGCAATAAATCTACGTTGCTGCAATTTGATTTTTGTGGAAACAACGAAATGCTAGGGGAGGGCGTAACATTCGTCCAACAGTGCACCCCCCACTGAGGTGAAAGAGAGTCAAACAGCAAATTTGTTGGTAGACACAACTTTATGTCCTTAGCATAGGAAACTATCCTCACGCCAAAGGACTCTACCAAGGAGGACAGTGGGGATTGATAGATATTGAATAAGGTGGGCCTCGAAACGCAGCCCTGAGTTATTCCAAATTTGAGGCTTCTGACGTCGTCGGAGTGTGGGGCCATCCAGACTGCTTGGATGGGATCCGGGCAAGATGTTCTCTAAGTGTTGAAAGAGGATAGTAGGCAACACCGAGTGTTGAAAATGCTGACATCTCAGCCTGATGTCATTGGTCACTTGAGCTGCAGGGTGATAGTTATTTATTGTATGAGAAGCCTCGTGTCAGGATTCGAGGACCACCAATTCATTGGACTTGCTTTTCACGCTGTATGCTTCCTTTCTTTAATATCACTACAAAAGTAATCTCTATAGCTAATTAGGAAGAAGCCCTGCTATCGCAATTTTAAACCCAAAATGCTTTTTTAGTCTTTTCCAGGTATTTATGATGCTTACCAGCCTTCTATCAGCTGTCAAGATGTAGTGGTTACTGGAGATCTAGTCACTAGAACTACTTGAAGATTTTTTCTGGGTGTTATACTGTATACCACAACCCTATGAGTACGCAGTAAAACACACAGAAAGGTTTAAAACGTTTTAACTCACTACAAATTCATAACTGTAGTCAGATGGTCTTTGAATTCTTATTTTTCTAGAATACTTCTTGGACTCCTCGAGTAATGTAATGCTATAAGCTACTGAAATAGATATATTCTCACCGTGCACCTTTCCAGTACAGTCGAAGTTTTTAGCCTGTTGTTTACTCGTTTTATGTTTTATGTTTTGTATTTTTACCATCACTCTATTTTAATTGCAACCTCATATTACTATGTAAAGTACTCTGCAACACTGTTAGGCCTGGTTCACACTATAGAAAGCTGTAAATAAATAAAAACTTCTAATTTACAAACAGCTATACCCACTGTCTTTCCAGGTGGCATGGATCATTAATGTTTGAGCAACATGAGAAATCATAGTGTTAGGCCACATTTAATTTGCTGGTGCTATGAGGAGTTACATTTAAAGCACTGTACATTAAGAGGGGTGCGTGTCAAAGGTGCCACCGGAGGTGCTGGTGAGGAGTACCGGGGAGCGGTGAGCACCGGGGGGGGGGCAAAGAAGTCCTAACAGTGCTGGAGAGGAAGGCCAAGTGATCGGGCCTTCGAAGGCAACGTGGAGTGGCATCAGCATTGTGTGGAAGGCTTCGTGGAAGGTGTTTGTGCTGAACGTTGGCGGCCCGGACCGGCAGCCCCGCAGGAGCTGAACTACCGGCCCAAGCGCCCCTTGCCCGTGGTGACAAGGTTCTGGAGTGAGGCCAAGCCGCTGCTGCAGGAGAGAAGAGTGGGGTTGCGCCCCTCCAGGTAAAGTGGATCATCGCCTGGGGCGGGGTGCGGGCTCAGAGGGACAGTCTCTTGGCCTCTCGCTGCTGGCAGCTGTGTGCGCCTAATGCTTCGACCCAGATCTCGGTCCGTGCTGGTTCCGGATGGGCCCGGAGTGGAACTTGGACATCATCGTTGATCCGTGTTGGGGCAACCGGTCACACAACTTCTGAAAACAGTCGTATAACACTTTGCATATTTGCTGCTAATAAACTATAGAACTATTGGACAACGTCTGACACTAGTGGTGCTTAATGAACTCAGGGGTTAGTGCACCACGCACTACGTTATGTTTCGCTTGCAGGATACAGGATCATAGCGTGGCACACTGCATTGGTTATTTACTACACTGTACTGAATTGCACTATGGCGCATTGCCTTATTCCTTCCTTGCACAGGGCATGCTGGTGGTGATACGCATTGCACTGTCTTCCTATCGCACTGTACGTAATTGCAGTGTGACGCATTGCTGTATTTCTTCCTTGAACAGGGCATCCTGGTGGCGATCCGAGTTGCATTATCTTGTGTTGACTCAGTACATGATTGTGACGCTACGCATTGCATTGTTTCACTGTGGCATTGTACAGGAACCCATCGTTAAGTAGGGCAGTATTCCTTTTATTTTGCAACGTGTGTGATTCTAGTGATACAATGTACCTAACCTGTTGAGAACGGTTAAAAGTCAGTGTAACTACTGGTTAGAAGCGGTGGTTGGTGATTAGGACCACCCTACCCACCGGAAACAATATTACCCATTGCGTATATGTTGGATATGTATAGTGTGGTCATTTCATATATCTTTCTATATAAAGTATACTCGTTTTATCCAAACTCGTGTGCAGTCCATTTGTGGGGACATCATTGGGATTGCTGAGGGCGTGGTTGCACATACTGAACACTCGTGCCTTGGAGATAAGCCTGGTTGCTTGTGTCAAGCTACTAAGGGCGTGAGCAGGGCTGTCTCGGATGGTGTCCTTTCTTGGCCTAACGTGGAAGCGGGGGGGGGGAAGTCCGGGATCGTGCACTTGACAACAATGGTGTGCGTGGGATCTCCGGCTTCTAACAACTACATTGAATGCTTTCCGTTTTGCTTTGGAGGATGAACTGGTGTTAGTGTTCTCAGCAAACAAATGATCTATAGTGATGGCTAGAGTGTCCTTAATACCTCATCTTGTGATAGGAGAGGTTGTAACCACCATTTGGGGATGGGAACTGGAACCTTGTCCCATGCAAATGTAATTTCTAATGTGTTATGATCTGAGAATGTGTTTCCAAGGTATGTGCGTGGATGACTGTAGTTTGGAGTGAAGTTGTGCATAAGCTTCTATCTATGCGTGTGTGTATTGTGTGTGGGGGCAAATAAAATGAGTGCTCACACATTCCTATTCCTACATTACGACTGCACCAAACATCTGAGATGGATCAACCCTCCCCCATTGTTGCAGGACTTTAGCTTGTCCTACCAAGCTGGCATTGGGCACAGGACAGTGTGACCTATCCAATTTAATATCAAGGACCATGTTAAAATCCCCTCCTATGAACCAGAGGTAGTGCACCCAGTCCACTAGAACAGTGGACATATAAAAAAGTAAATTGCTCTGAATTAGGGGCATATATACTCCTTAGCACTAATGGTGTGCCATCCAAGGTACCACGCACCAGGACAAACCTCCCAGGGGTGTTAATTCTTGTTTGGCCGGCTGCAAAGGGGATTCCTGCAAAGATCCATATTGCAGGCCCTCGGGCATGGGCAAAGTAGGATGAGTGGAATAGTTGGGCCCTCCATAAATTGGGTTCACCATCAGCTGTCAAATATGTCTCCTGCAAGCACACCAGGTGTGCCCTATGGCAGTCTAACTAGGCCAGGATCTACAGCATTTTTGTATTGACCCCATGCCCCTGACATTCCATGGTGACAATGTTGTATTTCAGTAAAGAGGAACAAAACCATAAACAAACCCCAATGCTAGGTCCAGTGATGTAAACTAATTTGACCAGTACTGTAAATGGAACCAAGAAACAGTAAAAAACAAATTGCAATCGCCCTTGGGGTACATACCAGCCACCTATGGGAGCTTCGTTGGTGGACTAATTGTATAATGCCATTTTCCCAGGCCTGGACCTCCGGCAGTAGATTAGCTCAAGGAGCACCACACCAAGGTAAGTTGTCATGGGGACAGTTACCTATGTAGAGAGGTCATCATATGGTGGTGCTTAGTAGTAAGAAAAGTGTAGAATTAATCAATCCCTCTCTAACAGGCTGAACAGTAATGAATTAGAGTACAGATATAGAGGCATTACCTCAAGTAAATAATAAATAGTGGTCAATAAATCATCAAGGAATATTGAGTATGTGTCAGTAGTATGCAATATAGGCATTAGTGTTGAATATGGATAGTAGCTCATCTGATAGGGGGGAATACAGTATCTCAGCTGAGTTACAAGTTAATAGAATTGATCTTGTATGGGATCCTTGTTCGCTGTACTGTGTCAATCACATTCCCAAAAGGACAATGTACTTACAGAACATTCAGACCAGCACTTCGTTAGTCATCTGTGGTGTGAACGATGGGAAAAGTCCAGAACTGCCTCCTGAGTTAGATTTGAGGCACTGTTCAGTAAGAGACTGGGGCTGATAATGGAATGGTTCATACTAATAGAGAATGCTGACAGCAGTGCTGCTTTGTTTTACCTTCCCATGCTTGTTGTGGAGAAGGAACTATAACTTTCTGGGCATTGGCCAGCACTCTTCGTCGTCTGATGTGTGGCGGTCGCTGCAGTTTGGCCATCTTGGGATGCTGTGTGCTGGGTCTTTCAGAGTTGAGGAATTGTTGGTCGACCCAGTCTCACATCAGTTCAGGAGCATCAAAAAGTGTGTCTTCTGCTTAAGGATCAGTTTGAGCCTGGCCGGGAATAACAAGGCAAATTTAAGTTCCATATTGCTAAGTTGTTGTTTCACTGCTTAAAAGGATAATCTTTTACATCGTAGTGCAAGCGTATAATCAGGAAAGATGGGGATGTAGGCATTGTCCTTGTCCACTGTCTTTGTAATTTAGTATGCAGACCACAAATGGTCTCAGTGGTGAACCTGGGGCTGGTCTCTTCACAGGCACTCTGTCTGCTCTTTCCACCGTGAATACGCTGCAGAGGCCTGAGGGTGCTACTTGGTTGCAGAGCTAATCTTCAATATATTGTGTGTCATTCCACACCCTCTGGTATACCAAGTATCTTGACATTATTGCATCATGCTCACCCTTCGGCATCCTCTTCATTCTCCTGCAAAACCTTCACTTGTCACTGGAGGTGTGTCATGGCCGTGGATTGTTCCTTTTGCCAGGGAGTTAGTGAGGTATTGGCCATTTAGATTGATTTGACTCTGTGGCTTAATTTTTTTGTGATCGCCTTGAAAAAGGCTGATGTTGGTGGTGAGGGCACCCAATCATTGCTTAATAGGCATTTGAGAGTCTCTGATCTCTTACCGCATGACGTCTAGCTATTCTAGTGAAGAGCCCGGTACAGTTGGTGGAATGCAGCCCTCCATAGTCAACACCAGGGAACAGTCAGGTGCCGTGTATTGCGTCTGGGAGAGCTCCGGTAGGTCCCCCATTTTAGTTCTGGTGCTGCCCATTGTCTCGTGGTTTGGAGCACTGAGCGCGGAAGCAATGGGCACTCACCACTGATTAGTGATGGCCAGAGGTCTGCACCCCTTTCTGCAAAAGGGATAATGATACAATGCGTCTGAGAGTGGCCCGAATTGTGGTTCCGGGGGAATTGTGGCCATTGGGTGATTTGGGTCAAGGTAAGTAGTGGCCTCTCTGATGATTAATATTTGTCTCCCAGATCAGGTGCATGCCACAATATGAATCCCAGCCCGGGAAGTAAGCCCTATGAGAGATTGTATGTCTGTTCAACACCTGTTTTGTCTATTGTCCGCAAGGCGATGAATAACCCAATGTCAGAGGATTTACAATTGATCACAGAGAAATGCCTTGACCGTCAGAGAAGTTGGTCAACTCAGCGCCCCCCGCGTGGTGTCACAGCACAATCATAGGGGGGGCTCAGCACCATAGTTAGGGACCTGCTAAGGAGAGGCTCGGTGGCTCAGCATGCGGCGGAAAGGACACCCTGCTCTTCCGCCATGCAATATGTTCTGAATAGCTGGGTAGGCCCCAAGCACCATTAGAATGCAGCTCATGGTGTCCAGCCAGGCCTATGCATGCAGTATATGGCAGTGTTGGTGTCCTAGGCGGTTTCAGGTCAGCCTCACTAATTTTCAAGCATCTCCAAATAGGAGCCAGTAGTTGGAGTGTATACAAATGCAGCGCCAGGACTTTTTGGCTCTCCCAGGCACCTATATTATGCTGAATTGGCAGCCTTTGTTCGCTGGGAGGTAGTGGATTGAAGGGACCCTCAGTGCCAGGGGCCTCACCTCAGGTCTGGAGAAAGCAGCAAGGGGTCCGCAGCATTCACTGCTCTGATCGCATCATGTACCTGCTGATTTGTCAGCCATGAGGGTCATTGGATTTAACTCATGCAGGGTCATCTTATTTCCGGTCGAGCTGCCGCAAGGCTTATGTTGATGGTGGGATCGCTAACATCAGGTCCCGCCCGTCCTCCTGAAGTCTGTATCCTCAGCTCGACTGCCCAAGGCCCCAGTCCAATTCTCGGCCCGGGCAGTCGAAGGCACACAGGGCCGCTGGACAAAATTCAAGCACCTATGGGTACCGGGCGGGCCTGTATTCCACCGTGTCAGTGCCCCGCATGGGTTGAGCCTGCCACCGCTGTCCTGAGCACCTCTTGGTAACTCCTGATGTCATAGGGAGGGCACTTAACCATATGCCTATATCCGCCGGACTCAGGAGTTGGCAAAAACTCAATTTGGGGTGCATCAGGGTAGTCAAATGCTTCAGTGTGGCTCAATTTAAAAGTAGATTATCAGGTCATACCCGCGAGCTCAAGGATCATGCTGCCGCCATCTTCAGCAGTTACCCAACTGTTAACTAACTGTATTGTGTTGCAGTCACATATAATATGGAAGGTATTACTGCAAATGAGTCTTTCTTCGCCAATCCTGGTGATTCTCTTTTAGAATGGACATTTTGGAAAGATGGTTTTGAGGCATGCTTGGAAGCCACTGGTGGGGATGTGTACATGGATAAAAGAAAGTTTGCAGTATTGAAACACTGCCTGGGTTCAGACTGGAGATGGATTCTAAATCATTTACCACCATTAACTTTAGAGGAAGAGGATGATTAAGAAGAAGATATGTGTGAAACATCTATAAAAGAACTGGATAGGCATTACAAAAATGAGGTGGTTGCTAGGCATATGTTTTTGGGAAGAGGTCAGCTACCTAAAAAATCAACTGATGCATTTGTCAGTGATCTGCGAATGTTAGCCACTGAATCTAACTATCCAGCATTTTGGGATCAAATGATACGTGACCAGATGGTTAAAATTATTACCAGATATTAAACTTCAGGAAAAATTGTTATTGGTTGAAGATCTGACTTTAGAAAAAGCTACAAAGATAGCACATCAATTTGAGGAAATTAAGTTAGGTATGAGAGAATTAGTTAATAAGATAACTGATGAAGTGCATGTGACAAAAAGAGATGGCGTTAGGAAAAAACCCAAGGGTCCTGAAAACAAAATGGATTGGCGTAGGAAACTCATGGAGAATTAAGAACTGATTTTTTTAAAATGCGGGTTATCTGAGCATGTTGCTAATGGCAAGTCATGTCCAGCAATTGGTCAAATTTGCAGATTCTGTAAAAATAAAGGACTTTATGCAAGTATGTGTAAAAGCAAAACCAAAATTACAAATCTTAACGCAATTCTGCTGTCAGAAAAAAACAAGACAAGTTACATCAAGGAAGTCACGATAAATATAGATGATGTTCCAGAAGTGTATGTTTTAGGTGTATATGAGATAAATAAAAAAGAAAGGTGGTTAAGTGATTAGAAGAATAATGGCACACTCAGGGGCAAAACACACTTTGATTGGTGATGATTTATTTCCTGAGGTTGATTTGTTACTACCAGACATCAGATTAGTGTGCTATGGAAATATGCCCATCAATGTGTTGGTTATTTTATCTCAGCTATTTGTTACAAAGGGAAATATATTGATACCAAAGTATACGTAGGCAAGGATGGATCTTGTTAGATTGGCTACAACAGAGAGACCATATGAGAACTCTCGACTCAAATGATCCTGATAAGGCTCTGGACTGGGTTACAGTGACTGGATTTCACAAATTAATGAGGATAAGGCTCAGGAATGGGAGAATTCGTTTCCCAAAGTGTTCTCTTTAGAACTATACTGATTAAATAACTTTGCGCACAAGATCATTTTAAAAGAGGGTGCTCTATCAGTAGTTTATAAAGTCAGAAACAATCCATTATCATAGAGAAATGTACTGAAAGAGGAGTCAGAAAATCTATGCAAGCACGATATCACTGAAGAACTAGAGTCATCAGAATGATTGTCCCCCCTAGTGGTTGTGTATAAAACAAAGATAAAGATCAGATTATGTGTGGACTTGAGAAATCTCAAAGACTATATGTAGGTTGCTTACCACCTGTTGCCCAATACTGGGGACATTTTCTCTCAATTGAGTAGAGCAACAGTGTTTTCTATCATAGACTTGTTCATGGCCTACCATCAAACACTGTAAAATAAGATAAGATAAGATACATTTGTAAAGCGCTCGAATGCCGCGGCGTCTTGGTGCTGAAAAGTGTGAAGAAGGACTGCACCGTTGAATCAAGCAACTTAGTTAGGGGGAAACATCCAGGATTTTAGCAATTTCCTAAAATGCTGCTTGTTGGATTGTGGTCTCATAGCGATAGGCATCTGATTCCACAGTTTGGCTGCACAGTGTGATAGACTCCTACCTCCACATCTTGCTCTGCGGATTTTGGAGGTATGAATGAAACCCACATTTGTAGATCTAAGATTTCTCGAGGGAGTGTACCATGAAAACAATTTCTGAATACCAACCAAACCACCTCCATATAGTGTCTTATGAACCAAACAGAGGGTCTTAAATTCTACTCGTTGCTGGATAGGGAGTCAATGTAGTGACCTTATGCCAGCAGAGGAGGGATGGCCTTTAGGAATGTTTAGTAATAATCGTGCTGCAGCATTTTGTAATGATTGTAATTTAGTCCTCTGCGCCTTGTCAATGCCCATAAAAAGTGCATTGCAGTAGTCTATTTTCGAGAGTCTAAGGACTACTGCCACCGTTTTCCTGAGTTCCTGAGGAATGAAGGGGAAAATGCTCCGTAAGAGCTTCAGTAACAAGAAGCAGGAAGAAGTTAGACGGTTAATCAGAGCTGCGAAATTAAGTTGATCATCAAAGATCGGTCCTAGTTTCTTGACCTTAGCTGTTGGATGGGGACAATCACCAGCCTCAATCGGCCACCAAGTTTGATTCCACAGGGATTGGCCCTTGCCAAACTCCACTACCTACTTTTTATCGCTGTTGATCTTAAAAAGACAATGACTCATCCAGCTCATGATTTTCATCAGGCTGGCATGAAAGCTAATGGCGGTGGTCTCTGGCTGTTTAGATACGGATATGACAAGCTGCGAATCGTCCGCACACGAGACCAAAGTAAAGCCATGGTCTGTGATGAGTCTGGCCAGTTGAGTGACATAGATATTAAATAGGGTCTCTGACAAGGCTGATCCCTGCGGCTCTCCGCACGGAAGATGAAATGTGTCAGATTATAGATTTTCCCATTGTATATTCTGCTCCCTTTAGGCTAGAAAGGAGGAGAGAACGACCAGAGCCTTATCCCCAATCCCCACAGCCTTCAGCTGCCGCACTAACACCGCATGATTCACTGTGTCAAATGCTGCTGATAGGTCTAAGAGGATAATGACAGCTCTGCCCCCCCATCCACCTGTCTGCGAATCTCCTCAGTCGCCATAATCAGAGCAGTCTCTGTAGAATGACATGACGGAAAACCATGCTGACATGAGTCAAGCAGATTATTGGAGTCTAGATATTGAGTTAACTCCCTGTTGACTGATTTTTCAAAGATTTTGGCCTCTAAAATCTTTAGATAATTTTTGACATTGGTAGGATCCGGGGCAGGCTTTTTCCAGATCGGCCTGATAAACGCTTTTTTCCAGGCACAAGGTTAAATCCCTGACTCTACAACTTTGTTTAAAAGGGGGGTTAGATGTAAACTAATCTTCCCAGAGACCAGGTGCATAAAGGCCGGTGGACAGGGATCATTAGGTGATCCTGATTTAGTTGATAGGAGGATATTATTCACTTACTCTTGAGTAAAAGACCGCAAACTCGTTAGTTGGCACTGAGATGCCTTCTTCTCCAGTGGCGGCCTATTACAATTGTCAGCGACATGAACGGTGTTAAGGAGGTCGCTGTAGATCAATTGCACCTTAGTCTGGAAGAAATTAGCCATCTTATTGCAGAAGGCTTGATCCGGCCTAAACCGATTGACCTGCTGCGGTTTAGATAACACTTGGATGGATTTGAAAAGTTCCTTAGAGGAGTTGTTAGCCGCCTCAATTTTTGCTGTGAAATAGGCTGTTGTACTAAGGCTAAATTATATGTCAATTTGTGCTCCTTACTATAGTCAGATCTCCATATTCGTTCGATTCTCCTACATTTGGCCTTTATGCTTTTAAGATCTGGTCCATACCATGGCGATGTCGCCTGGTATCTTCTTGCTCTGATATTTTTTTCAGGCGCTACATGGTTGACTGCTGTTCTGATCCATTTCTCAAACTGGTATACTGCGTCAATGTTATCAGTGACCAATGAAGGAGGGCAAATGTTTAGGACCTATCCTAATTCGTTCCCTTGTATTTTATTCCATAATGGAATTTTTACAATGGATGGTTTGTTTGAGATGGAATGGTTAGGCTGGATAATCTTAATATTGAAATATACAGCCTCATGGTCGGTCCAGGGTAGTGAGGAGGTTTTGGTCAGAGTGATGTCGGGGTTATTAGTAAATATGCCATCAAGTGTGTGGCCGGTTGATTGAGTAGGTTCAGACACTATTTGAGTTAAGCCATAGGCTGCTAGATTATCAAGTAGCCTAATAGTGTCTAAGTTATTATTTAGTTCCAAGAGGAAGTTAAAATCACCCAGGATAGTGAGCGAGGGGGATTCTAGGCAGGATTCAAGTAGGGTCTGAAGAGCTTGAGTGAAGGCTGCTCTGGGACCAGGTGGCCGATATAACAGTAAACCATGAAAAGTAGAAATATTATTTATTTTGAACATAAAATGCATCACCTCCGCCGCAAGCTGTGAAATAGATTCTACACGTACATTTAGGTGGACGTGATGAATTATAGCTATTCCCCATCCCTTGTTCCCTGTCCGGTCTTGGCTAGTCACTGTTTAGCCTGCAGGGAGTGCAATATTCTAGTCAGGGTCAGAGGCCAGATTGGCCCAAGTCTCGGTCAGGAATACTATATCTGGGTTAACGAACTGCATAAAACTTTCAAACTGGTACTTATGTTTGACCAGTGAGCGAGTATTGAGCAATATACATTGAAGAGACTGATCCTGAGTCACCCTAACATTTCTACCAAAATATCTAAAACTACCAGTTGAAATATCTGTGCCATTAGTAAATATCAATGGGACTGCGATCTCTCCCTCCCGCCCACCGGCCCCGGTCTTAGCTGCACCAGCAGCAACATTATATGTGCCAAGTACTGCATTAAACCGAAAATCACAGCTAGAACACTTGAACTCCCTGTACTTCCCCCACTTATAGCAAACATCAGGAGTACAGCACTCACCTCTACTGAGTTCAAGTAGTTGATTTTTTTGTAAAACTCGGGGACTCAAAAAGACCAGGGGCTCTGGCGCTGAGCGTGCTCTTGGCGCCGACGGGAGCCGATGGGTGCAGACGGGCGCAGGTGGGCTTGCCTTGGTCGCGCCATCGTGGTTTTGTATAGACAGGGTTAGTTAAAGCTAGAACACTGACCCCTAAGCACGGCGGGCCTGCTCTTACATAGGGGTATCGTTGGTCGGCGAAAAGATAAAAAAAGCTTTATCTTTAAAAAGGAGTTGATTTTAAGAGTATACTAAAACATACTGAAGTGCAAAGTGCATTAACCACCAAAACAGACGCGCAATGAAACAAACGCTGAGCACCTCGCATCACCCGCTGTGCGGTCGCACCAGCGTGTTTTTTTATAGCCGGGATTAGTTAAAGCTAGAACGCTGACCCCTAAGCACTGTGGGCCCACACTTACATATGGGCACCTCGGGTCGGGGAAAAGAATAAAACAGCTTTATCTTTAAAAAGGAGTTGATTTTAAGGGCATACTAAAACACACTAAAGTGCAAAGTGCATTAACTATCAAAACAGACGCGCAATGAAATCAAACTCTGAGCACCCGTATGTACATCCGTTATAACTCCTGAGGGGGTATACTGATATAAGAGAATGCCATTTGGATTAATATCTTGCTTTGTGGTATTCAAAAGAGTCATGCATAGATTATTTAAGAATGAGACAAACACTATGGGGCTTATTTACAAGCCCATTGTGCTGCTGATATGTCACTTTTTCCCATTTTAAAAGTGATGTACCAGTGGCAGAAGGGGCTTGTAAATAAGCCCCCATGTATTTCCAAGATAAAATACTAGTATGTGGCAAAGCAAAAAAAAGAACATGTGGAAAAACTCTGCAAGGTCTTCAACTCTTGCCTTTGGACTGCAGGAAATCCGTGGTCCAGGCATTAATTACCTCCAGATTGGGCTATGTGAATGTTCTATACCTAGGCCTCCCGGGATACCTGCTCAAGCGCTTGCAGGTAGCCCAAAAGGCTGTGGCCAGAGCTATTCTTATGCTGAAATCTAGGACTCATATGGCTATCCATCTCAGAGCTTTTCACTGGCTTCCAGTGAAAAAGAGGATCAGATTTAAGGCCCTGGTGTTATTCTTTAACGCCCTCCACGGGAGGGTCGCAAGGTACCTCAGAAGGAGGGTTACCCACTATACACCAGCTAGAACTTTGAAATCCTCTTCCATGAACCTGGCTGTGATTCCGAGAATATTGCATGTCCGCTCAGACGGCATCTCTTTTAGGTTTCTTGGAACACAGGCCTGGAACACACTCCCTGCATGGCTGAGATCAGGGACGGATTTAGCAACTTTCAGGAAAGTCCTTAAAACTTGACTTTTTAATCAATGAATGATTACTCTGTAGCAGAATTCTTTCTTTCCATTGAGTAGCTGTGCGCTATAGAAATGCCTTCATTCATTCATTCGACCATTTTGCAAAATAATGGGTTGTCATTAACAAGAAACACATGTAAATTTGAAGGATAATCTGTTGATTATTTGGGTCTCAATATTGTTAAACAGGGTATATTTCCAAAACGGAGTCTTGTTAAAGCAGTTGAAGATACATCTGAGCCACGGAAGATGGATCAACTTAGATCATTTTTGAGGTTGGAATAATAATATCCAACGTTTATTCCAACATTTTCAGACAAAACTAAACACACGAGGGAATTAATGAAGAAAAATTAACAATAGATATGGAATAATGAATGTGCATGCAAATTTAGTGAGTTAAAAACAATCATTGAGTGTGCGCCAGCATTTTCTGCTTTTAACACTAATTTTGAATCTATCACCATCACTGATGCCAGCGATGTAGGTATTGGAGCTGTCTTGTTACAAAATAAGAATGGCAAATTGGTTACTATTGTTTTTGCCTCAAGGCCATTGTGATGTACAGAGTTAAAATATTCAACTGTAGGGAAATAGACACCGGCATGGTGGTGGGGTATTGAATATATTAGAAAATACGTATATGGTAAAACATTCAGACTATGAACTGATCACCATCCATTGGTAGACAAGTTTACTACAAAGGGTTGTAAGAGAGCAACATGTAGGGTAGGCGGACAAGGTGGCAATACAAACTACAAGAGTTGTATCTCAAGGTAGAATATGTTACGGGGCCAGGAATATCCTGGTGGACTGCTCATTGATGAGAGAACGGTAACCATACCTGGGTACCAACAAGAAACGCTGGAAACTGTAATTTGAATTGAATACGTTTTTAAAAGTTGAATGTGCTTTTAATGTTTTTTAATGTCTAGAAAGGCAAAATTACTCATGGTTTTGGGCACCTAGGCTCTTTCAGCCTTCTGCTCCGGGCTCGATGGTTTTGCCGGTGAGGTGGCTAGTTCTCGGCCTGAGTCAGCTGCTGCACTGTAGGGCTGATCGGAGGGGTAGGCGGAGGGGTGCTCTTTAGCAGGCTGGAGCAGACGCCCAGCCAATGAGAAATCATTAACCAAACCTGGGTTATCAGCGAGAAACGCTGGAGACTTTAATTTGAATTGAATCCGTTTTTAAAAGTTGAATGTGCTTTTAATATTTGTTTTAATGTCTAGAAAGGCATAGTTACTCACGCTTTTGGGCACCTAGGCTCTTTCAGCCTTCTGCTCCTGGGGTTTTGCCGGTGAGCAGTCTAGTTCTTGGCCCATGAGTCAGCTGCTGCACTGCAGGGCAGATTCGAGGGGTGGGGGTGTGCTCTTAAGCAGGCTGGAGCAGATGCACAGCGGACGCGCCGATAGTGCACCAAAGGCGCGCCAAAGGCAAGCCCGTCTGCGCCCATCTGCATCCAGCCGGCTCCAGGAGCCAGGACACCTGGTCAAAGACTGGTTTACTCGGTGGAGGGACTGTGGAAAGTGAAGGGTACAGACAGGTCACTGCCCCTGCATGAACTGGTAGAAGGAAAATTAAGGGTGGACAATCTGTTACTCAGCAAAGGGGAGACAGAGCGGAGACTCATTCAGGTCCAGAATCTGAAGGGTGTGGGGAAGGGTGACCCCCCTGGACTAAGGACCCTAGTGTTGAACACACGGTCTCTTCAGCAACATAACCTGGAAGTCTTCTCGCTTCTGCAGGAAGAAGAGCCAGACATCCTAGCAGTAACAGAAACTTGGCTTGAGGAAGGTTCAGGGCCCGATATAGTAGCAGCTCTCCCCACGGACTATGATGTCCTGATGCATAACTGGCTGGCGGGAAAAGAGGAGGGGATGGCTGTGTTTATCCACAGGCAGCTGACTACAGAAGGGCGCGTAGCAGAAAGCTTGGGAGGAGCAGAGCTCCTTGGAGTAAAGATAAGCTCAAAGTCTTCCTGCCTGATACTGGTGGTAGTATACCACACCCCACCCCCTGGCCGACTCCCTTATTTAACAATTTGTTTACCAAAGTGCTCAGCGATCTATGTTCTAGATACCAATAGATCCTGGTGGTGGGGGATTTCCACTACCACTAGGATCAGGCACCTAGAGACAGTAGGACAGTAGGATTGGAGAGGCAATGACCATTCTGGGGCTACAACAACTTCTGGAGACCTCTACCCATGATAAGGGCTACATTCTAGACCGTTTCTGGACTACTCGGCCCCCGGCTAAACTGACTGAAATTAGACAATGCATTTGGTCAGATGACTATTTGATCAGCCTCATGATTCCACTGCCCGGTCAGCCTAAGCACCTACTCCCAGAGTGGAGGACGGTATAGAATTGGAGCAAAATTGAGGAAGCCAGTTTAGGGGAGGCACTAAAAGAGATAGTGCTCACAGGGAGACAGTTGGAAGCCCTAGATCTGGTAAGAGAGAGATTCACTAATAGGCTGAGAGAATCCATCGACAAGGTGGCCACTGCCCTGAGGGAAAGAGTAAGAAACAGAGGTAAGTGTGCCCCTTGGTTTACAGATGAATTAAGAGGAAAGAAACAAACCTTACACAAGTACAAAAGGCAGTGGCGAAAGTCGTATGACCCAGAGGTTCTCAAGGAATATAAAGCTATGTTAGCCCTCTACAAAAAAGCCATCATCACAAGGAAGTCAGAGTTCTATGAGCTCAGGACTAGGAAGGCGAAGGACACACAGAAGGACTGCGAATTCGGAGGACTGTAAGAGGATGCAGAACTTATTTCTAAACAAGGTCAAGGACATCTTAACGGAAATAAGTAACACCCATATCAGTCCATGCCCCGTGCTAGTGGAAGAACTACCAATTGCTCAGGACGAGAAGCTCTCAATGTTTCCGACACTTGACCTAGACTCTTAATCTCACATTATGGCCAGAGTTAAGTCTGGGTCACCTAAGGATCCCTGCCAACCAAAGGTTTTTAAGATGATTCTTCCAGTGGTGGAGATGGATCTGCTTTCCTTGATTAACCAATCCCTGACAACTGTAAAGGTCCCACTCAATCTCAAGGAAGCCATGGTAACCATGTTACTAAAGAAAGCAGGAGCAGACGTCAATGACCTGAAGAATTATCAACCTGTATCTAAGGTCCCCTTCCTGGCCAAGGTAGTGGAACAACATGTGCTCAGAACCCTCTCCCTGTTCTTAGAAGAACATCAGCTTCTTCATGTGCAGCTGCAGGTTTTAGGGCCCACCGCAGTACAGAGATGGTGATGCTTGCGGTGTTGGATGAGCTCAGGCTTGCAGTCAAGAAGAAGAAGCATTCTGCACTGATCATGCTGGACTTAACAGCTGCATTTGACACAGTGAACCATGCTCAACTGTTGGTCCGTATTCAGAAGTTGGGAATCTCTGGTGTGACGTATCAATGGATTTCCTCCTTCTTGAATGACCAGACACAAAACGTTCAGCTAAGGGGCTGTGTGTCCAGTAAAGGTGCACTGTCTTGTGGAGTTCCGCAGGGTTCTTCACTGTCTTCACTGATTTTTAACATCTATCTCCAGCCACTGGTGGCCGCATTAGCACAAATGGACTGTCGAGTTTGTAACTATGCGGATGACACTCAATTGATCCTTCGGATCGACAGCTTTCTTCAAGCACAGCCGCGTGTACAGAACATCCTTAGGTATGAACTAGATGACCGCCAACTTGCTTATAGTAAACCCTGATCAGACCGAGGTGCTAGCCGTCCCCACAGGAGGCAGCCCCTGCTCCAATCTCTTTTGGCCACAAGACCGTGGTTCTACACCCACACCGGTGCCTGTCGTGAAGAGCTTAGGCATTAAGGGGCCCATTAGGATGGCGGGCGGAAAATGCAATTTTCTGCAAGTGAGCAACGGCCCTCACGCACGCCTTATTACAATGGGCAAGCATTGCTCATTTTCCTTCACCGCGGTGCGATGTGAACCGCCATAAAAATGCACCCGCCACCGCAGCGGTGGAAGCCAATAGAGACCCATTGCCGTGCGGAATGATGTCCTGACCGCCGTACAAATCAGGTTGCCCCAAACAGCCAGTCACACCTCAGCGGAGAAACCACCCAACTGGAGACGACGGAAGCCAGACAGCAGAGCACGAAACCTGACTCCTGGTCCCCTCCACCCGGTCCCAACCGAATGGATCCAGCTCTACACCTCTTCCCGATGCTGTACCTGATACACTACCAGCAATTAATGCACCATCGCAGACAACACCGCATGTACGCAATCACACAATTCCGCACACAACCACAACACACAACTCCTGGTCTAATATACGGTTCCTTTCCACACCCGACACTCTCGTTGGGACAGGAACACATCCACAAGAGTACCCACACACATCCTACCTGTCACAAAATCACCCCTCTGCATCCAGGTCGCCTGTTAACCGCAAAATCACAGCAATCTCCTAGTCACGCCACCGCAGCGGTGAAGACGCAGGAAAACATTTGCACAATGTATTCGGCATGGGCAGTCCACAAAGACTCACAGGGCCACAACTACACCCTTCACACACTAGGCCCCCCACACCAATCAGGGGACATGCTGTGTGCCCCTCCTGTGATCCCACCTGCACAATTTATCAGCCAGGTGAACCCAGACCCTGCACCATACACACCAAACAACCAGGGAGTCAGTCACAGCAGGTGGGGCTGAAGAGGAACACACAGCACAGAAGCACAGGGCCAGGGCAACCCTCCTCCCCACACCCACACCCCACTCATGTCAAGCAAACTGAGTCCATTCACAAAAGGAACACTCACACTGAATATGAACAATACCCTAACTGTACACACTGCCTGTCAAGCCACCCAGACACACCCCACACTGACACACAGCCACATACACAAACCAGATGGAAGCAGCAATGGAGGACAAGAAATGGGCAAGACAAAAGTGAGGTGGACAGTGATGGGAACACAAGGAGCTAGCCACAAAGCAACTGTACATCACATGCAAGAGAAGGAACAGATCACAACACCCTTAGGCCAACCAGTAACACATGGCTGGCACAGTGAGTGAAATCAAACCAGTGCAACAACTCAGGGAGACAGAAATGCCAGCTATGCATAGGCAGAGGGATGATACGAAGTGTCTGAAGTCAAATAGTGTGCAGTCACACAACTTGACATGTGTATGTCATCAGCACAACACACAGGGCCTATGACCCACTCCATGACTGTCAAACACAACTTGGACCCTTCACACATACCCCTCCTCCACCCACCTCACACCTGCACCACTCAACACTAGTGTCAAACACACAGAATGGTGCAAATAATGTCCTGTGAATACACTGAAAAAGAACCACACTCCCTGGGGTGCATCCACAGACATCACAGGGATGCCTGATCCACACAAATACAATAGCCAAACACAATCTTCACAGACACAGAAGTACAAAATGCCCAGACATGTGCAGACAAACAGTGGAAAGGCAATGGGATCACAGACAGAACAGGTGTACACAACACCATCACTCAGGATCAATGCACAGACACCATACCTCAACATAGACAAGAAGTGCATCATCTCAAAACAATCATGGACACAAACTGGGAGCAATGGGCCAAAAAGAAAACACAGACAGACATACCACACCACCCATCAAGTCAACATGGTGTAATAGTGTACCACATGCATGCACATGCACAATCCTGACAAGTGACGGTCAAATATGAGAGGAAAAACCACCAAGGTGCACTCAGGAACAAGCATCTGTCAGCTGAAAGTGCATCTGTCAGCTTAAAGAGACAACACATGCCAAACACTGCACACATCCACAGAAAACACACAACAGATACACATGCTAATCCTTCACATTGCAAACACAGCGGGACATCAGAGGATGCACACCAGGCAATCACAAGGCAACAATACACTCACAGCACTACATGCACAACAAGCAGTGTGTGCACACCAACCAAACCAGTAGCAGACATATCTGAGTGCCACAACATGAACCCCCACAACACAAATCACCACAGCACCCAGACAACATCACACTCAGGAAGTGTATCAGTACCTCAGCAAACACACATACAGCTTACCCATCACCCACAGATGCACAAGTTGGGGACACCCAGATGCAAACAAAATGACTAGAGGACTGTGCTGCCCAAACAGTTGCACTGCACATGAGCAACCATTACAGCAAACCAGTACAAGAAAATCACACATAACCAATTGGAAAACTGTCCTGTGTGGCACATTGGTCCTGTGCACAGATCAGCACCACACAGCATAGTGTAAGAAATGAAGTGATGGGCAGGGACACACACTGGAAACCCAAGGGGATAGCTGACATGAGAGTGAAGTGGTGTGTACGTCAGTAGTGGACATGGCAGAATAGGGGATAGTACAACTCCACATCCCACATGCCATACAGGAGCAAAAAATGGATCGAGTGACAGCAATGCATGAGAAAACACACCCACAATGTCAGTGTGGCTGTGTGAGAAAACACACCCACAATGTCAGTGTGGCTGTGCAGGTCTGCACAGTGAGCACAGACAGTATCTATACACATGGCTGATCAACAAAACACAACACTGACATTTTTTTTTTTTGTTGCATCTTTAATATAGCGCGAACTCGACCCGAAGGTATTGGAGCGCTGTCCATGAGTACCGTATTTACATTACATATTCAGGCACGGGGAGATTAAGTGATTTGCCCAGAATCACAGGATGTGGACGGGACCTCGAGGCTCGAACCCTGGTTTCCTGCACCAAAGTCGGCAGTTTAAGCCGACGGACCACATCCTCTCCCCTAACATCCTCTCCTCACATCCTCTTGCCAGTCACACATTCTGCATACTCACAATTGGCACCAACAACAAGTAGGTGTCCCCCAGAAGTGCAAGGACCAACAACACACTGCACAGTGCACTTCCTACAACTCCCACATGTGCACACAATCACAAGCACAGGACTGACCAATCCAACTAACAGGCACTCAAATCCAGGTTCACACATGTGTGCAGTTGCCATCGCAGGGGCACACACACATCACACACATCAACACTACTGACAAAGTCACCCCTTCACACTGCACACTTCATGACCACACAAGTGCACACATTGAAATGTACCCATGTGACTAGGATGACTGGCCATCACAAGATGAGCACACCAACACTGCTGTTCACACATCAAGAAAGATCACACAGACATGATGGACCCTGGCTAGCCTGTGGATAGAATCCCACTCTGTGCTGGCAGTGCATCCAAACATGACATGTGTACAATTTATCTAACATCATTGCACCCCCAAGCCTCTGAGTCAAAAAGAACTGAAGTGCCTGTCACCTCTGCAAAACCCTGAAAAAGTGAAATCAGCCACCGGCAATGTTAAAGTGGCATACAGAGCATGTGTCACATTAAAGCATACCCACACATAAACCCTTTATTCAGCAAGGACACTGACAAAGCAGACAACAGGAGTAACTGTCTTTATTCACATATTACACAGATAGGCATCAAATGTAGACAACAGCAAGGCCAGTGGCCAGTCCAAAGTGCAGAGTAGGTACATGAGAAGCTGCACAGGAAATGGGCAAACACAATAATGAACAGCAAGGCCAGTGCAAAGTGCAAACTAGGCACATATGTGCATGAGATCCTGCACGGGCAATGGGCAAACAGAGTAATGAACAACAAGGCCAGTGTTCAGTACAAAGTGCAGAGTAGGTACATGAAAAGCTGCACAGGAAATTGGCAAACACAGTAATGTACAGCAAGGCCAGTGGCCAGTACAAAGTCCAGAGTAGGTACATGAGAAGCTGCACAGGGAATGGGCAAACACAGTAATGGACAGCAAGGCCAGTGGCCAGTACAAAGTGCAAACTAGGCACATGTGCATGAGATCCTGCACAGGGCATGGGAAACACAGTAATGAACAGCAAGGCCAGTGGCCAGTCCAAAGTGCAGAGTAGGTACATGTGTGCATGAGATCCTGCACAGGGAATGGGTGAGACTGTACACTGCCATGGTCAGCAACACAGTTAGGGGGATAACAATGGGCAGTCCAGGCACCACTGTGGGACAGACAGGTGTGTGAGGGGGACTTTGACGCAGACTTGGCTGTCAGTCCGACTGGGAGGTGGCTGAGTGTCGGGGACAGTTGGAGAACTAGACCTGGGAGAGAGAGGACCAGCTGAGGTAAAGGCATCAGTGGCTTTGGAAGCCGGAGAGCTGCTTGGACCAGGTGGTGTGGTGGCACGTGGAGGTGGAGCTATGCTGCCGTGAGACACAGTGTGGGTGGGAGATTGTGGAGGGGTGCCTTTTCACTTCTTGGGAACTCGATAGCCAAGAACTGTCTTAGGAGGAGTGGTAAGTGGGGTGGGCACTACAGGCACCCTCACCACCAAAGCTAGGGACCTGCTGGAACCGGAGGCACGCTTGGCTTTACCTTGCCTATTCCCCTCCAACACATGTTTACCAGGTGAACCCCTATACTGACCTCCTTCCCCTGCTTCACAGGGGTCTGGATGGGAGTAGAGGTGGGTGAATCTGCCTTAGCGGGCTTTTTCTGTGTACCCCTAGCAGGCACCAGCTTCACAGTAGGAACATGAACTGACTGCTTTTCTTTGCAAGATGCTTTTGGGACATGAGAGTCCTTGGCTGGGGATGCCTCTGAGGCAAGTAAGCCTGATGCCTGCTTCTTGGCTTTATGCCCCTGAGTCTTGTCTGAAGGGCTTTTGCCTTTCTGCTCCCTGGGTGGCTTCGGTTTTTTGTGGGGATGGTGTCTGCGCTCTGGCCCACTTTGGCTGCTGCTGTTGTGTGCTGTGTGTGCTGTATCTTGAGCCTGAGGTCTGTGGTGTGTGGTCACTATTGTCAGATGTAGCTACTGTCAGGGGGTTGGCCAAAGAGGCTGGAGCTGGACTCTGAGACTGTGACAGCCTAATGGCTGCCGTCACTGTGGAGGACAAAGACTGGACAGTAAGGTGTAACGCACACCCACGTCTAAATGAATGCCCTCCTTGAAGGTAACTACCTGTGCCAACCTTTTGGCGTGGTCAAGGAAGGTATTGAGGAGAGTTGTCTGACCCACACACAGCTGGCACAAAAGGTCCACAGACTCAACACTTATGGCAGAAGGGGAGACAAGGGCAGCGGTGCCTGGGGTGAGGGACACATTTTCCCTTCCTACTGATACGAGCACATGCAGCACTAGTGGAAGTAGCTGGGAGGCTGGGCACTGGACACTGTGTGGTGGAAGAGGAGGCAGAGTTCCCTCTCCCTTTGCCCGCCAACATAGATGTGTCACCTCTGGCATCAGATGACGTTGAGGTTGGTGTCTCTGGCTGTGATTCCTCAAGCAGACTCCTGTCCCCCTCCGAGGCGCTGGTCACATCAGTGTCAGTGTGCTCGTGTGTAGCAGTCAGGTTTGATGCCTCACCACTGATACAGACTCCAACATATCAGTCCACAATGGCCATGAGCTCATGCCATCCACCATGTCGTACTTTGGGGCACAACTACAGTTGCACATTGGTGTCAGATGTGTAGTCCTCACATTTCTGACATCAGACAATGCACACATTGATGAAAATACACTCAGATGAGGCACACTGCTGTTCCCATCCATGGGATGTCCCTGACTTCCCCAGTGCAGAAGATGCCAGAAGGCCACAACTCAGAATGCAATGTCAAGGGCCATTACTTCAATGACATGAGAAAGTACAGGTAGGGAAAATGCATGACAGCTGCACCCAACACAGAGGCCACTTACAAGCCATTGCATCACACTAGCAACATCACAGAGCTCAGCACTGGCACAGGCTTGGAACACATGCAGCCACTCACAATCAAAGTCACCATTCCCAGAATACTGACCCCCAGCTTGCTGCTGATGGTCCTTCAAACATGAATCCAGCTCAGGCTGTGTCACAGCTAAGATGCGTGCTATTAGTGGTGTCATGCTCCTGCACGCCAACCTTCCAGTCCGAGGGAGCAGCCCCAGCCTCATCTCTGCCATGTTTTTGCTCAGCCGGCAGATGTCATCCCACCTCTTGTGACAGTGTGTGCACCGTCGGTTGGAGACACCCAGAGCCCGCACCTTGCATTCAATGGCCCTCCACACGGAATTACACTGGTGGACATTGAGCAGCAGGCATGGGAGACAAGAGTGGGAAAAATCAGTGACACAGGGTTATGTACCACTATCTCTCTGTACAGGAGCATGATACTAACTCAGCACTATTTCACAGATATTCACAGATATGTTTAGCAGAGTCAATACAGCATCTCACATAGTACATTAGCATGGGAGAATCATACAAAAATGCATGCAGGTATGAGGGTGGACACAGTACCTGCCCATCTCATACACATGCAGGATGCCAGCACAGAAAGCTATGTGTAGGGGCCCACATCTGCTATCCAGTTTGTGGGTGAGCAAGACATACATTACATTGGAAAATAAGTTTTGGGGCAAACTCTCACTGTGTCCAACACTGCGCAGCCCTCAATGTCCTTGCCCTGTGAATGGCTCACTGTGTCATGGAGGTCACATTTAGGGACATGATCTTATAATCTCACACCCTTCTCACAAGGTCTGTTGTGTGCAGTCTACAGGGCTGAGATAGCTCTTGGATGGATAGTCTATCAGACAACCCTTATGTTTCACTCTGTGCATTCAGTGATGTGTCCTTGTCAGATTGGGCAGTGACTGTGCAGGCCAGGTGGACTCACACTGAGGTCCAACGCGGGGCATCAGAAATGTCACATGAAGGAACAATATGAGAGCGTAAACAGTGCCTACACATGCGAGTCAGTACACATGCTGATGAAAATGGAAGGGGCTCTGTACAAAAGAACAACAATCTGCTGTGTCATAGGCGAATTACCACCAAGAGTGTATCCTTCTGGCATTTAAGAACTGTCCATAGTACTGACACATACATGATGGCAATTTTGAGTCAGACACACTTCCATCAGTATTCTCTGGATGTAAACTCTTGGTAATGTCACAGAGCCTGTGAAGAACATCATGGACCCACACATCCATTCACACAGGCAATTTCTGACCTGACTCCTGCTTAACCAACTTGTTGTGTCACTGTATGGCTGAAAAAACAATACATGTAGGCTACACATCCCTTTCCCCTGGAGTCAGCATGCTAGGCAGTATATGACACAACCCCACACTCTCAGACACATACTGCAGCAGATCAACTTCATGTGTGCACTCGCTACACTCTCACTTCCACTCGGAAACACTTACCATGACATCTGGAGCACCATATAGCCTCCCATACTGTGTGAGCACCTCGTCCATCAGGACCTCCAGCTCCTCGGTGGTGAAGGGTTGGGCCCTGATCTTGTCAGGCCTCGCCATCACTGGGTCCAGGAGACAGGAGCAGCAGCAGCAGCAGTTGGTGGTGAGGGGTGTCAGGCAGAAGTGTCTGGAGACAGGAGCAGCAACAGTTGGTGGTGAGGGGTGTCAGGCAGCAGTGTCTGGAGACAGGAGCAGCAGCAGTTGGGGCTGAGGGGTGTCAGGCAGCAGTGTCTGGAGACAGGAGCAGCAGCTGTTGGTGGTGAGGGGTGGCAGGCAGCAGTGTCTGGAGACAGGAGCAGCAGCAGTTGGTGCTGAGGAGCGTCAGGCAGCAGTATCTGGAAGCAGTGGAAATGTGACGCTCTCTCCCACACATATATAGCCCCCTGGGGTAGGTTCAGTGGTTCTAAGCTGCTGTAATTGGTGTTCCAGGTGCGCTTTTTTCAAATGCATCCAAAGACCGGCTCCACGGTGGCGGAGCACGCCTACCACTATTTTCAAAATTGCATTAGGCTACTGCGATTGCGGTTCCCATTGGCTGTAAGGGCTTGGGCATTGGCGGTGACACACTGCAGGGGCCAGGCGTTCGCTACCGCGATCTTGCATCTTTCAATTGCATCCAATGACCGGCCCCGCGGCAGCAGAGCACGCCTACTGCTATTTTCAAAATTGCATTAGGCTACGGCAATTGCGGTTCCCATTGGCGGTAAGGGCTTGGGCATTGGCGGTGACACACCGCAGGGGCCAGGCATTCGCTACCGTGATATGGCTGCTATACATTGGAGCCAGTGACCGTGATTTGGGTGGCAGGGCATGCCAACTGCCATTTGACTATAAATATATGTGTATCACTACTGCAAGTGTGGCTTTGGCAGTGACACACCGCAGGGGCCAGGTGGTCGCTACTGCGATATGGCTGTTATACATTGGAACCAGTGACCGTGATTTGTGTTGTGGAGCACTTTGACAGCACCTATGGACACATCATGCTGTGTGAATGGCCAATGGCCAGTTCTCAACAGTGCACAGTAGACACATGATTCATAGCACAAGATTGTGCACACAATGCCAATGTAGCATTTACCCCACTGCTAACTACACATGCCATGTTGGTGTATATGATTGAAAACATAACATGTACTCCCTCCCATGTCACTTGTTATATTGCTGGGCATGTACACAGAACAGTGTTGTGATGGACTCTCCATTGGGTACACATGTCAATGAGTGATAGAGCTGAGCAACTCACAGTGATGAATGTCTGACTACACATTGTGCATATGTCACTGTCTATTTTGCTTGGCTCATGCACACACTTGTTTTTTACGCACAGACTGTGATCATTGTGTTGTTGATGTGTGCCCTGTTCGACTTACATAAGAAGGTGTGGCAGTTACAGCAGTTAGGTAGGAGACAGTAGTGTTGCTGTTTAACACATATGCTGTATGAACTACTATCAGGGCTGCTCATGCAAGTTGTGGCCATATCCCTTTGGGCATTCACATAGTTAGATATTGTTTTGGAAGTACTTGCTGTGTGAAAAGTGGACAAGTGTGCGACTAGTGTAGCTGAAGGTGTCCCTACATGTAAGTTGGGCTGTAAGCTGAACTGTGATGACAGTTGTTGGACTTGGCCCTTTTTTCAGGGTCATCCCTGAACTTTTTGCCTTCCTCCTGTATTTTGTTCTGACCCGTTTTTGTTGGTTTTATGACTCTGGGCACTTTACCACTGCTGATCAGTGCTAAAGTGCATATGCTCTCCCTATTGTAAATTGATGTATGGATTAGTGACTGCATGGTTGGCTTATTTGGTTTACTGGTCAGACCCTAGTACAGTGCGCCTGTGGTGCCCAGGGCTTGTAAATCAAATGCTGCTCGTGGGCTTGCAGCACTGGTTGTGCTACCCACAGAAGCAGCCGGTAAAGTGTGTCTCAGGCCTGCCAATACAGAGCCTGTGTGCAGTCTGGTAATGCCATGTTGACTGGCCAAGTGCACCCAATTGCCAGTCCCTAAACCTTCCCTTTTCTTCATATCAGATACCCCTAAGGTAGGCCCTATGGCAGGGTGCATTGTAAGTATAAGGTAGGACATGCCCTGGTGTGTGTGGCATGTCCTCATAGTGAATTACAGCCATTTTCGTTTTTCACTATTGCAAGGCTACCTGTTCACCATATGCCAGAATGGGCAGTTTGATTCTTACATCTTATAATCCTAACTGACTCAGGGAACAAGGTAGAAATTCGAGTTTAGTATGCCTGAACTCAGAATGATAAAATACATCTTTTAGTGAAGTTGGTTTTAACATTCTGTGTTTGAAAATACAATTTTTAGAAAGTAGGTATTTTCTTGCCTAACTCTCCAAGCCTGCCTCTGCTAAGTTGTGTATTCCTTGTCTGGAGTTTGAGTGACAGGGGCTTGGGGATTCCAGGAGACAGGGTGAATCAGCACTGGGCTGAATAGAGAGATCTGCATGTAGATGGGTGGGAGGAGTTGCACCTGGGACCTGAATAGGGCTGTGCCTTCCCTCCACAATATTGGCTCCACCTCCTGTGGTGCGTCTGATGTCCTTGGCCTGCATTGTGAAAGGAAAGAAGGAGTCTTGTCAACAAAGTGCTCCAGGACTGACCAGAACTGGTTTGGACTAGGCAAAGGCCTCTCTGCCTTCAGAGAACAAAGAGAAAATTAGTATAAAAGGGGGACCCAGACCACAGAACATTAGAACACTTTGGGGAAACAAGGAGAACCTTTGCTGAGGAGAGGAACCAGAGAAACTGAGGAAGAGACTATCCCTAGCTGAGTGCTGTTTGGGGGATTGGCCTGCAGTGGTTGTCTGACTGCCAAAGAAAGGAGAAAGGACTTTGTGCTGCTTTCAAATCAACTTGTGAAGTATCTCCAAGGGCTTGAGATAGAGCTTGCTCCTGCTGAAGTCTCAGGGAAAACAGACTTCACCAGCCAGCTACCCAAGAGTTCTTTTGAACTGCCTGCTGTTGTGCTGGGCCTTTTGAGGGACTGCGTGTCACTAGGAGCTGGAAGCGCAACTCACGAAGAAGAAGCGTGTCGCTGCCGTTGCATCACTGGAGAAGGGTGTTGCCGCTGCTGCTTTCGCTTCACATTGCAGAAGCGCCTCGCATCGCCGGAGAAGAGTGTAGCTGTTGCATCAGACACCGTCGCATCCTCAGAGAAGTGTGTCGCCACCGCAGCCGCTGTCGTCACTTCACTGAAGAAAGGTGTCGCCGCTGCAGCTGTCGCATCGCCTCACCGAAGCATCTTGCATCACCAGAGAAGAGTATCGCCGTCACATCAGACGCAGTCGCATCACCGGAGAAGCGTGTCGCAGGGCCTGTCACGGCTCAGAAGAATCGTTGAGTCACCGCACGGCCATCGGGTGTGCACGCATCGTGTCACATCAAGAAGAAGACGCCATTTTGTTTCATTGCACCGGATCTTCATTGCATCCCGGCGTTGCGGACCGCATTGCCACGGAAGCACAGTAAGAAACCAATGCATCACCTCCCCACGCCGAGAAAAACCGACGCATCCCCTACGCATCAGTAGGGACCCGACGCAGCGCTGTTTTTGCATGTAAGGAACCGACGCATCACCTTCCCTGCAACACTTTCGTTGTATAGCATTACGCATCCAAAGGTACGTTGAACATAAGTGTCACATTTACCATCTTAAGAGAACTAAGCTATTTCTACCATTTTTGAGTACAGTATTGTGGATTTTTGTCGTTTGTGGTCTTGTGATAAGTCTGTATAAATAATCCTTATTTTTATACTACAACCTGTGTGGTGTCCCTTTGTAGTGTTGTCACTATATTACTGTATGTGTTCACAAATGCTTTACACACTACCAGGGGGGTGAGCAGGGGTTATTTTAAACCCCTTACCCTTCCAACTAGAGACCCCCAAATCTAACAACAGTCATTGTGGACATTTTGTCAGTCAAAACTTGAGATGTTGGACACATCTCATGGTGAATTGCATTGACATGTGTCCTCTTTCATCGCACTTAGGAGGAGACCAAATGTGCATTGTCCCTTCACAGTGCTGGCAGACATGAGGAGGTCATAACAAAATTCCGTCTGGATCGACCCACCCTACAAGACCTATGTGTTATGTTGGAGCCCCACCTCCGGCCTAGCAGAACATATCCGACTGCTTTCACACCAATGTCTAAGGTGATGGCGACCCTGCAATTTTTTTGCTACTGGGTCATTCCAGTACACGGTGTCCAGCGCAGGTGGGATGTCGCAACCTATGTTCAGCATGGTGCTACGTGATTTCCTGTCCACTATGATGACCTACAAGGACAGATACATCCATTTCCCCAGGAGGCATGAATTGGCAGCTGTGAAGGGTGATTTGTATGCCCTTGGGCACATCCCCAATGTTGTTGGTGCCATTGACTGCACACATGTTGACCTGGTTCCACCACAGGCTGTTGAGCACATCTACAGGAACAGGACATTTTTCCATTCCATCAATGTGCAAGTGGTGTGCCAGGCGGATATGATCATCTCATACGTCTGTGCCAAATTTTCCTGGCTCGGCCCATGACTCGTACATCATGCGTAACAGCATTGTGCCACAGCTGATGGCCAATCTGCTTCCGGAGCATGCATGGATTGTGGGTGAGTATGCAGAGTCAAGTTCTGTGCTGTGTGTGTGACATGCTGTCCTCTGCCACAGTTATATTACAAAGTTGGTCTGTGTATCTCACACCTAGGTGACTCTGCATATCCCAACCGTCCTTGGTTGCTGAGCCCACTGCGGAATCCCAGGACCCCAAGTGAAGTCTGCTACAATGATGCCCATCGGAGGACACGTCGTGTGGTGGAGCGTACTTTTGTTCTCCTGAAGTCACGGTTTTGCTGCCTGGACAAGAGTCGGAGGTGCACTTATGTACTCGCCCCAAAAAATGTGTGTCAAATTGTAGTTGCATGCTGCATTCTCCTCAACCTGGCCTTGCGCAAGGAGATCCCCCTGCTCCTGGATGCTGATGAGCAGCCAAGGCCCCCGCCTGCAAACCAACCCATGTCCAGTGACGAGGATAGTGGAGAGGAAGAAGGTGTCACCTGCGTCAACAGCTTATCAACCGCTTCTTCACTTGAAGGTGAGTGACAATGTACAACAGGGCCCTTGTCTGCTGATGTCATTGTTGGTGAAAAGGTCTATATGAGCTTTGTGACTGCAGCCTGTTGTTGACTCAGTGCTGGCTGCCAATGTTTCTGGGACAGGGTAGTTTGGCACAGCTACAGAATGTCTATGTCGGTACTGTTGTTTATTGTAATGTGTGCAGATTGGAGTACCTTGATGACAAGTGCTGTGTGATGGCTGACTAGTGAATATTGTTCTGTTGTGTTTTCCTAGGTCCCTTCAGCCTATCCTTGCTTACAAACAATCTGTGCTCCTGCTACATTGTAATCATTGTGAACATTGCACATCCTGTGATAAACAAGGAGCAGACACAACAACATAGGTGTGTAAGGGGTGTTTATTTACAATGGGTACATGTGACAGGGGAGTGAATATTTACAAAAAGGTGAATAGTGAAGCAATGAGTTGTCAGTGATGGAAGATGAGACAATCGAGTAGTCACCACATTGATGTGCTGGCCTAGTCCAACAGACCAATGCCATTACCATGGCAGTGTGGGGAAGGACAGTCAACAAAGTCAATGGCAAGGTGAAGAGGGATGCTATCATGGCTGGCTACTTGACTGGTGTTTGGCAGGTGCTTTGCCACGGGATGCTTCCTTGGATTTCTTTGGAAGTCCCCTTGGTCGTTTGGCAGGGGTGGGCCTCTTCTGCGGGGCCAGTGGGGTCTGAGGAGTCCCCCCTCTCCGTGGCTGCAGGGGGGGATGTGAAACTGTTGTCCTGCTGGCCACCGGAAGAAGGTGGAGTTGTTGTTTGTGCCACAGGCCTGTCCCTCAGAACCGCCACTAGCTGGGCCCAAGAGGTCCACGATTTGGCCCATGCGGGTGTCTATGGACATCAGAAGCAGGCGGAGCTCACGGGATTCCTACTGAGCCTGGCCTGTTTGTCCCTGGGCCTGTTCATAGGCTCCAACGACTCTGGTAATGTTGTCCAGGGCTTCGGTCCCAGTGTCCGGTTGGCTTAGACTCCCCCTTGTCCTCCCACCTGCCCTGCTGTCACGGACCTGTTGCCTCACTGCTGTATGCAACGGCCTACTCTCCCTGCCCTCCTCAGTTGGTGGGGTGGGGTGGTCATTCTCTGGGGCAGGGAAAGTGTTGCAGGCAGCACTGGTGGTGGCGATGTTGATGGTGGAGGCTACACAGGTCATTCCAGCATGGGTCAGCGTAGTTGTTGCTGATGTGGGGGCGGGTGGGCAGTGGGGTCCTGGGACCTGTTGCGCCCTGGCATGCCAGATGGGCCCGCTTCAAGCTCCGCATCCTCAAAATCCAGGGAGTCATCATCAGAGAGTCCATGATCCGGATGTGGAGACTGGCTCTGCAGGTTGGTGTTGTCATCCTCTACAGTCAGTTCTTGGTCACCTGTGGGACAGAAAGGAAATGGTCATTGACGTGCACCCCTCAAGCTTAGTGTTCGATGTATCTCATTTACAGGTTATGCAACACACAGTTTACTAGTTCTCACAGTGTATGTCTGAACAGTAATGTGCTTCATGACATGATGCGGTGGTACATACATTAAGTTGTCATGGTGTGACATGTCAATGGATACCATGCCCAATGTGCAGATTTTGTGATTATGATGACATGTTGTCATCTGACAATTAGCGGAAATGCAACTTGATGTGAGGCATCTTTGCTGATTACTCTGCCTGACAGGTGTTACATCTGCACTTGAACTAGCCATTGTCATCTCATGCATACCTTTGTCATGTCCTGTGCTTTGATTTATTTGTTCTACAGACCATGCATGCTTTGTTTTCATATGGTCCTTCAACCTCGGCCCCCATGGAACTTTCAGATAGCATTCAGTGCTTGTGCCCTGATTTTCTCCAACATGGGATTTGGTGAGTCACACTTTTGTAGCTGTCTGCACACTGTAATTTGATATTGTATCTGTGTCCATTTTGGTGGGATGTGAGGGCTGGTGTTGTCATATGGCTCCATGCTTTTTGAGAGGAATGGTGGGGTGCATGCACTGTCTGCTTACCTGTTCTGTTGTCACATTGGGGTGGACTTTCGGATGCATCCCTCTGGGTGTGTGTTTAAGTGCTCCATCCTGCTCAGGGGTGGGACAGGGGTGCCTAGTGGGAGTTGTAGTGCAGGGCTCCCACCCACAAACAGCCCTCCCTGTGAAGATGGCTACCTACCTGTTAGGTGAAGGTGAACAATGCAATGGCTGCCACATACTTCTGGGTGGTGGGGTGCTCCATCTTGCTGAGCTGTGGAATAAGGGGGCCTGGTGGGATTTGTGGGGCAGGCCTCCCACCCACAAACAGCCCTCTCTGTGAAGATGGCTACCTACCCGTTAGATGAAGGTGAACATTGCAATGGCTTCCACATGCTTCTGGGTGGGGTGGACTGCCATATCTTGCTCAGGGGTGGGGCTGGGGTGCCTGGTGGGAGTTGTAGTGCAGGCCTCCCACCCCCAAACACACCTACCTGTAAAGATGGCTACCTACCTGTAAGCTTTGTTGTTGTAATACAATGGCTGCCACATGCTTCTGGGTGGGAGGAGTGCTACATCCTGCTCAGGGGTGGGACAGGGGCTCCTGGTGGGAGTTGTAGTGCAGGCCTCCCACCCCCAAACTACCCTCCCTGTGAAGATGGCTACGTACCCATAAGTTTAGTTGTTGTAATACAATGGCTGCCACATGCTTCTGGGTGGGGTGGAGTGCTACATCTTGCTGAGCAGTGGAACAAGGGGGCCTGGTGGAAGTTGTAGTGCAGGCCTCCCATCCCCAAACAGCCCTTCCTGGGAAGATGGCTACCTACCTGTTAGGTGAATGTGAACAATGCAATGGCTGACACATGCTTCTGGTTGGGGGGAGTGCTCCATCTTGCTGAGCTATGGAAAGAGGGTGCCTGGCGGGAGTTGTAGTGCTGGCTGCCTGTACACATACAACCCTGGGAATGTTGCAGGCTACCTTTGGGGTGATTTAGATGGAGTGGATGTTACATCTGTGAAACCTGTGTTGGGTATTGTGGTGCATATGAATGGACTTGGGTATAGGAGGTGTAGCTTTGTGGTTGTGCAAGGCAGTACATAGCAGTGCAATGGTATACATGTGTTTGTCCTTACCAGCCTGCACTCCCCCGGCTATTCCTGTGAGACTCTCTGGATGCAGTATGGCAAGCACCTTCTCCTCCAATGCAGTGAATGTTTTAGGTGGAATTGGAGGGCCACCACCAGTCATCTGAGCCAGCTGACAGTTCTTGTTCTTCTTCTTTTTCACCACCCTCTTTAGGTCATGCCACCGCTTCATGATTTCCTGCTTGGAGCGTGGGGTGGTACCTACTACATTGACCTTGTTGACTATCCTTTCCCACATTTGTGCTCTGGAGGCTAATGGTGTCTGTTGGACCAGATGACTAAACAAGTGTGGTTCTACTCTGATTATCTCATCTACCATGACTGACATCTCATTGTCAGTAAATTTGGGCATTTTCTTTTGTGCCATGGTGTGTGATGTGCAAATGTTTTGAGGTGCAGTTGTGAGGGTGGTAGGGGTGGTGTGTGTGTGTGTGTGTTGTTGTGCTGGTGAGATGTGTGGTGTTTTGACTATCCAATGTGCTACAGGGTTTGGTTCCTTCAGGGTTGGAGTAGTGTAAAGGATTCTGGTCAGGGAAGGGGCTGGTTTTATACTCAGCTATGTGGGTGTATCAAAATGGGGTATTGCTGTCAGGTGTGTTGTGTGGGTTGTCCCGGGATCTGTATTTTTGAAGTTGCCATGGGAGTGTGTCACAGGGATGTGTTAGGTGTTTTTGGGGGCAGAGCTAGTTTGATGTGTGCACTTGCTGGCCTTGTTGTGTGTTTTTTTTGCTGACCGCCACATTTGTCACGGAGCGTCTGCAGTGGTGGCTATGCAACAGCCCTTCCGCTGGCTCTCCCATTCATCACTGTTTGTGATCGCGGCGGTCGGAAACAGCGGAATGTCCTGCTGTCACATCGGGGAAATCCTAATTTTACGTGTGGTCACTACGCTGGCCTCGTGGCGGTTTAGTGTTTGATTTTTACCAGCTCTGCCCGCTACCGGCAGTCTTTCGTGGCGTCGTTCCGCCGCGGTCAGGATGTTCTGGCAGTTGATGCTAATCGCACCGGCGGTTTTGCCGCGGTACCAGCGGACAGTTGATTTCCGCTACAATTGTGGTCGGGGTGGTTTTTCGACCGCCATCCTAATAGACCCCTAAGTTGGATGCTAAGCTTACACTGTCAAACCAAGTGACCACTGTGGTAGGGACTTGCGTGGGTCTTTGAGGGAACTCAGGAAACTGGTACCCCCCTATCACTTTAAACTCTGTCTACTGTGGTGATGGCACTGATTGTATCGCGATTGGACTACGGCAATGCACTATACATTTGGCTACTGGACAATCTGTTAGGTAAGTTTCAAGTAGTAATGAACGACGCAGCGAGAATCATTTTCAAGCTCCCAAGAAGATCACATGCCACCAACTGTTGAAACAACTACACTGGCTCCCAATTAAGCAGAGAACCAGGTTTAAGGGCCTATGTATTGCAAACAAATCTCTCTTTGGGTTGCACCGGAATACATCAAGGATCACCTAAGGAGTTATGTGCCAGGATGTTACCTCCACTCGTCCGAGGCAATCCTGCTGTCCTGTCCATGGTTTGACAAAGTCACCATGGGTGGACAAGCTTTCTCAGTTCGGATTCCCCAACTGTGGAATAAGTTGCCCGAGAGTTTGAGCAGGGAAGCCACTCTCCTTCCATTCAGGAAAAAACTAGACTTTTTTGTTCACACAGACTTAGGGACAGGATGAGCTCTGACCGTGTAGGCTCTGTGATAAGGAACTGCTGCTATGGTTTTATAACTTTTTCATAGGTGCTGAGAGACCTTTGGTGATTATGCGCTGTACAAATGTCGCTTAACATAACATAACATAATTTTGAGACCTCCATTTGACAAGAATGATGATGTTCAGGTTCAAGAGAATGACTTACAAAAGTTGTGCCCGTTTTTGACACTTTAGGAGTGTGCATTACGGAAAATCAATAGAGCGAAGCATGTGATGAAGATGCAATAATTCAGAAGGTGCACGAACACACTAGGATAAGTTGACCTAATAAGAGATTGGGCGATGAGGATTTATATCTTATTAACATGTAGCAGATGAACTTTTAGAACAAGATGGTCTGATGTTTCATGGTAAGCAAATAGTGGTACCATTGAGTTTGCGACAACTGGTTCCTGACATGGGACATGAGAGGCATTCAGGAATGAGTTGCTTGAAAAGAAGCATTAGAAGTGACTTTGGTGGCCTAGTGTGGATAGAGGTGTGGAGTAAAAAGTGAGGTTCCTGCATGAAGTGTGCCATTAGTGATAAATCACATGAGACCTTGGAGTATATGAAGTTAACCATGTCAAGACCAAGTAGAGTATGGCAAAGAGTATCTTTAGAGGAATACTGAGCCAATGTGTTTATTTAAAAGCCAAGTAGTTGCTATGGTTTTAAATGATCAGTTTCCCCAATGGCCAGAGATCAAAATTGTAAACAATGTTATGTCTAAGAATGTAATTCAGTCAATGAGGAAGTTTATTGAAGGAGAGGGCTTTCCAAAGGAGATAGTGACAGATAATGATGTGCAATTAACATCTATTGAAATTAAGACATTTTTGACAGAGCACGAGATTGTACATATTTGTATATCTGTGTGTAACCCACAGCGTAATGGTATTGTAGAAAGATGGATAAGAGTTTTAAAAGAGGGTTTGCAGTTGGCAATAGCTAACGGAAGAGATTGTTGCCAAAGTATCAAGGAATTGCTATGGTGTTATCACACTACACCAAGAACCAATGGAAATAAATCTTGTTTTGAAAAAATCAGAGGTAGCGAGGTAGTGCATAATTTGAAACCAATGTGGTTATTGGATCTAAAAAACAATTCTCGAAAGTAAGAGGTGAAGCACAAGGAAAGCAGATCGGCTGTAGGAAAATCGACTTCTGAATCTGTGGTAAATTCAGGTTGTGGCAAATCTACACATACTTTGAAGAAAGGTGAGTGGGTTCGGGTGAAGAAAAGGAAGAATTGTAAGAGCTTGTGGGGGAAATTTTTTGATCCCGTAGGGATAATCAGAGTTGATAATCGAGTAGTAGAATTGTCATATGGTAATGTCTGGAGTATGTATAAAGTGGTCAGAATTCCTAGGTATTTGTCGCCCAAGGGTGATTTGATGAATGGCAGAACTAGTAGAACTGTGCCTACTGGTGAAAAATTGTCACATGATAGCACTCATCAGCCTTCAAGGCGTGTGAAACAGTTGCCGGATTGGCATAATGATTATCGAATGTGTTAAACTGTTTCACTTGTTTTAAGATGTATAAAATAACCTTTTAGATGAAAAGGATATGAGATGGGTTGTAATATGGTTATTAATGCATATTAGACAATTAGTTCATATTTAGATGCAGGTTAGAAGTTACAGGTTTACATTCAGGTGTGTGTCATTGTGCTCAGGCATAATATTTAGATATCTTTCAATGTGTTTTAATATATTTCAATTCCTGTGTGTGTTCTTGATTATCATTGTGTGGGTTGTAATGGAGGGGAATATGTGATGTCTTGACTAGAATCTTAGCTCAAGTGTAGAACAGGGGTTGTCAGCTTGCCTGGGCTTCCTCTCCAATTTGGAGATCGATGTTAAGGTCATAAATAAACTTACCTTAAAGCAACAGTCCTGGGTCCTATGATCATGTTAAGAATAGATACTACAGATTGTTACATTTAGCTTCTGAATTAATTACTTGGGATGATGTCAGAAATGTAATCAATTATTGTTAATGTTTTTACTTTTTTGGTAAGTTTTCTTGAATGCATGTCATTGAACCTCCATGTGCCCCACCAAATATTAGATCTATTGGTGATGGAAATACATTATAGTACAATAAATTAGACTGAGGTGAAGAGGGTTAAAGAAACAACTTGATGAAATGAGAAGGGGGATCTTGCAACAATTTTAAGACATGAACGTCACCAACAAAAGCCAGCACATCGGTTGTAGAATAAAGATCACTTTTGCAATTCAGACATTATTGAACATTTCTGCATATTATGATGTAGGGCAGAAACTTTCCACCCAAAGCCAGTCAATTGAAGGAACCATTGGTCCTTCCATTGGAAATAACTATGATATAGGGTAAAGTGTGAAAGTGTGTGTTCGATAGCTTAGATTCCCAGTTGGTGGGGAATCGAAGTGTACAAAGAACTGACTGGCACATTAATGGGTAATTGCGCAGCACCAGCCTACGTGAATCTTTTCATGAGTAAATTTTAGGAAGAAAACATCTTATCCACATTCCCTTGGAAAACTCACATCAAATTATTTCTAAGATACATTGATGATATCGTTATCTTGTGGAATGGTTCACACTCAGATTTATCTAATGCCTTAAGGGAATTGAATAATGTCAATGCAAGGATTCAATTTGTTCATGAAATTCAGAAACATCACATCACTTTTTGGATGTCAAAATCAAAAAACCCATAATGGGCTGGAAACTGACATATTCAGAAAAAGGACGGACAGAAATAACACACTCCATTACAACAGTTTTCACCAACAATCATTAAAACGTCATCTTCCATACTCACAATTACTTAGAGTCAAGAGAATAGTTTCCAACCCTGTCACATTAACTGAACGCATGGAGAATATGCTACAGAGTTTTGCAGAATGTGGGAATCCTGAATTGGTTTTAGATCAAGAAAAACTTTGTTGTCATCTGAAAACTCGCAGAGAATTACTCTCAAGCAAGATTAAACCCACTCAAAATCGCATGGTGATCGTATCTAAATTTTCCACCATGAGTGGCCCATTCAGGAGAATAATCAAAGGACATTGGCCAATCTTAATATTGAAACCTGACTTTTCAATATTTTTCGCAGAAAATCTCATCTTTGCATATAAGAGGAACAAACTCAGTAGAGATTCTGACAAATTCTATAGAGCATTTTCAACAATCTAAACCTAAAGGAACGATTCCATGCCATAATTGTAACAACTGCCACAACGTATTTCAAGGGTCTACCATCACGCACCCTAGAAAGGGTAAAAAAATAGCGTTGAATGTTACCGCTACTTGTGATAGCATGAATGTTATTTACTTACTGAAGTGCCCATGTGGCAAAATATATGTTGGTAAAACCGAAAGAAAAATTAAGACTAGGGTCAATGAACACAAAAGTAAAATTAGAACTAAAAACATGAAATCTGTTGTTACTTGTCATTTCCTGGAACAGAATTGTAACATCAGCCAACTGAAATTTCTTGTTTTAGAAGTTATTGATAAGAAGGAAGGCAGAGACAATCACAACTATTTACTGCAAAGAGAGAATTTCTGGATTAGACACCTTTATGGACTTAAATCTCATGGGATGAATGATAGGATGGAATTTCAGTGTTACCTGTAACCTGCATCTCCATTGATTGATTGACTAACTGTATGTTAATTCATTACACTCATTGAAATGATTTGTATATCTAACGGTGATTCACCTCATACCATTACAGTGACCCTATTTACAATTGTTCATTGTTTTCGGACAATCCAAGCCTCATTTTAACCCCTTCCCCGCTCATGACGGAACCGCTCCGCCATGAGCCACGGTTGCCGTGTGCTCATGATGGAGCGGTTCCGTCATGCCACGTCCGTTGGCGGCCGCTCCGCCCACGCGGCGCTGTTTCCCCGCCTGTGCGGGGGGACAACGCAACTGGGCGGTGTCATGACGGAACCGCTCCATCATGAGCACAGCTCAACCGTGGCTCATGACGGAGTGGCTCCGTCATGAGCACAGCGCCATTGCGCTGCCCCCCCGCACCCCCCAGCGCTGCGGCGGAATTCCCGCCGCAGCGAAGGGGTTAAGCTGTTTCTTTGTATTTGATTGTTGCTGTTTTTTATTGTTATTCAGCAGTGGAATGTTTTGTTATTGTTTAACATTTACCAACGCACATACCCTTTCATGATTCAACCGGTTTTACACTTTCACTATACACTTCATCTGGTTTTATACTTTCACTATACCCTTCAACATGGCCGCCACCGGTGATCTCACATCACATATACCTTGGTTTTTAGTCCTATTTTGTTTTCTCCGCTTGAGCAGTTGGTAATTATATCAACACTGTTTCATCTCGTTTTATTTCAACCTGCATTAGCAGCATGTCACTTTGGTGAATTGAATGCGTATATTGAGAGGCACGCTATACACGACGCATGAGTAAGTATTGCAACACAGGATATGCCGAACGTCGGGCATTCCTTTCCTTGACACACTTGATGTTACTTATTTTTATTAAAGGGCACTTTGTAATTCACTTCTTTTCTTTTACAATCACCGTCCTTACAACCTTCGGACCACAATTACTTTCTTGATCACGTGGCAAGCAGAGAAACGGGCAGTTTTAATTTTGTGTTGGGATTTTCACATGTTTTGAGGTATACGCTCGTTCGTTTGAACATCATTCGTTTTCCAATAACGTGGTATGGGTATCCACGGTGAACTATTCTGTAACTTTCGCTGCATGTTCATCAACATACGCATATTTCTCTTGTGCTTTTAATATACTGGCACGCTAATGTCTAATCGGTTTCACTTTATGTTATGATCATACTTGGTTTGCGCCATTGTTTTCTACATATTTTCAATGGTCCGTCTTTGGGCCGGTCACTATAATGACTGCATGGATGCATGTAATCACCATATACCACTCCAGTATATTTAGAATTACATTACATTATACTTTTGTACTTGCCCATTACCAATTGGACGGCTTCCTCATTGTATTTTACTTTGTATATGTCATAGATTTGTCCCCTGATGAAGGGCTAAGTGCCCGAAATGCATTTGGATACTTACAACAGAGGAGGATGTATTAATGCATTTTGGATGATTCTGTTGCCAACTCATAATTATGGATTGAAATTGAAATTCATATCATTTTGAAAATATGTTAAGTAATACACAAGACATTTAACCATGAGCTTCGGATTTCTTTCTTTATTTTGAACAAGCTTGAATAGACCCCACACAGGGTTTGGATTGTGCCCAGGGGGACTCACCCTATTGCGGGTGTGCAACTGTTTTGATTTGTTCTATCACGCTCTTGACAGGAGAGCGATACCCCAGGAGCACATCAAAAAAAGTTTAATTGCATAAGATCTTTCATTGAACAGTCCGCATTGAACATTGAGTTGTGCGCGTACATCAACCTTTTGATACTTTTCATACAGCCATCACACAAGAGGGGATGGGTGCATCTGCATACTGATGGTCTTCCTGGACTGGGAGAGCAATAGGTGGGGCACAGTTATATTTGTATAGGCTGTATCCTGCCCTCACACAAGGGGGGATATACCCACTGCTGATGTCTGCAACCAGGGCTGGGATTGAAAGGGGGTGTTGTTTACTTCTAAGGTTATTTCTGAAGTCACCTCTACATCAAAGACATTTTGAGTATAAGTACAGGCGCTCTGACCCTATGTTTTTAGACAATGTGTGGACTTGTAACCAGATACTGTTGGCTCTACAGACTGCACCAGAGGACTGCTATGCTGCCAGGAAGAACCACCAGTTTGGGACTACTTGCTTTGTTGTGCTAACCTGCTGCCGGCTAGGTTGCTGAAGGAACTGCCACCTTGCATTTGCCTGATTGCCAGTCAGTCAGTGATACTTTATTCGATAAAAAATTTCATCATAAAAGTAATATACATGCTACAAAATGCAATATAAATCATCAACAAAATTTGTACAACAAAAGTCACATAAAAATTCTCAGTACAGAAAATACAAGTTAAAATTCATCAGTTTTACTCTGCATTTGTCAGCATAACTACTCATTTCCCCTACTAAATAAATAACAGGGGCCACCAGCCTAGCCCATGAGCCATTCCTTCATTGTGACGTCCCGGCCTGCAAGGTAAGTGCGAGCTTTAGTCTCCTCATACGGATCACCCAAGCACTTCCGATAAATTTGGCGACTCCACACACCATTGATGAGGAGGATGTATCGGTACAGAGAACTCGCAGGGCCATTGTATGACATCGAAGGCCCAGGCCCCTGCATAAAGGTTTTAACCATATCCTTCTAGATACTCTGTAAGCCGGGCAAGCAAACATAAAATGCGCCACAGATTCAATAGGGGCTGCACAGCACGGGCACCCCTTTGATAAACTACCTTGTGCTTTCCACCCGAAGGTAAAGGCATTTACAGGGAGGGTTCCATACCTAACTTTTAAGTATAATGATCTGTCCAGTGGTTTCTCGATGTAATCAAGGAGTAGTTCAAATTGGCATGACCCCTTTATTTCTAGAAACTGCTCGGTGAGAGAACCCACAGCACCTCTACGCAAGCTCTCCAGCTGGACCCACTCCCAATAAAGCTTCTTGATGACTAATTTGGGTGGCGGGGATTGGCTCTTCCATAAATCACTTAGGCCTATAAGTCCCACCAGCTGCCGTAGGTTACTCAACCACTTAATCCTGTTGCCTTTATCCAACAAGATAAGTTCATCCAATGCAGCAGCATAGCTCTTGAGCTCCTCAGTCCTTCTCAGCCGTACCCAAAAAAGTAGAGGGCGAAGGCGCACTATTTCCTTAAGGGGGCGCCTGCCCATATCTATACGTAATGGTATCAATGGGGTAGAAGCTGGTAAGGCAACCAGATCTCTCAAGAACTTGTTTTCTGAGGTAATTAAATCCTGGAGATTCTCGAACCCCCATAGCTCAGAGCCGTACAGAGCACTTGGCAAAATTTGGCCTTCATAGATAGCTAGGGCTGGGGCCACGGGTTTACTCACTGACTCCCTATGCTCGCGTATTACCACCCCAGCAACTCTTTTGAAATTTAATAACATTTTAGCCAGATGGTCATTCCAACGCATCCGACTATTCACCCTGACACCCAAGTAATCGAAGGACTCCACCATATCCAGAGACTCCCCATTAAGCGAAAAATTATTCCGAAATCTTCTGGACGGGGAAAGGGCCATTAATTTCGTTTTCGAGGTATTAATTGTAAGGCCCCTATCATTACAAAAATCACTAAAGCGATGTAGTAGCTTTTGAAGACCTGCCGGGGTTTTTGAAATCAGAATGGTATCGTCCGCGAAGAGGAGAGTTGGTATTTTTTCCCCAGCCAGGGATGGCGCATCCGCCGCCTCATCCCTCAGGTGGTCCACCACACCATTCACAAATAGGGAAAATAGGGTCGGCGCCATGACACATCCCTGGCGGACTCCCCTCCTCACGGGAACCCTCTCGGTCAATTGGCCTTGGGTACCCCATCTGATTCTTGCATAATTTTCTTCATGGAGCTTGACTATAAGATCCAGAAGATAACCCGGCAAGCCCATCTCCTCCAAAACTTCCCATAGCCTAGCTCGGGGGACCAGGTCGAACGCCATCCTGAGATCTATAAACGCCAGGTAGAGACTACCCTGGTTAATTAACACCGTTTTCCAATAGATCGCAAAAAAGCGGAAGACCTGGTCCATTGTACCCACTTTTTTCCGGAACCCGGCCTGGAGGTGAGAGAGGACCTGCTCCTCCTCCATCCATGCACCTACTCGCAAAATGATGACCCTGCCAACCACTTTCTGAATCACGTCTATCAGGCTAATTGGTCTGTAGTTGGCGGGGTCATCCCTGTCGCCCTTTTTATAGACTGTGATCACTTCAGCCCCCTTCCATGAGTCTGGGACAGGATGTCCCTTGGCTATTAGGTTCATTATTAATGCGATGAGTGTGGCCCAAGCTGTGGGTTCAATCATAAGAAGGTCCCCCGGAATACCATCTTGGCCCGCTGCCTTCTTCGGGGATAGGTGTCCTATGGCCACTACTATCTCAGAGGGGACAAATGGATTCTCGATCGTGGCTACAAGGGGGGCCCGATTGGCTGGATCCCGAAATAAGAATTCGGGTGCATCTTGACCACCGTATATTGTTGAAAAATGGGAATACCATTGTTGGCTAGTAATGTGATTAGCCAGCAGGGGCCTATTATAATTTCTGGCCTTATTGATCAAGTCCCAGAACAGTGAGCCATTTTTCATTTTAGATGCATTTTTGAGGTCCTGCCAATGCTGTTCCTCCCACTCTTTTTTAGCCCACGCTAGTTCGTGGGCATACTCCCTCCTAACTATTTTAACAAGCGGTTGATTCTTTTTACGGAGGGCGGCAGCTAGCTCACGTCTTTTGGCCCGACACTTAGTAGTGTACCAGGGGTTGCTGGGTTTAGGAGCTTTAGTTTTATTGCTCTTAGTTAAAAATAGTTTACCAACTTCTTCAATGGTGTTATTATATGCCCGAGGGAAGGGTGAATCCTGAACAGCCCCTATCCCCATGGCTAGGGCTTCCAACTCACTAGTCAACACATCAATGTGTGCCTTAATCTTTACCAGTTTGTCTGGGTGAGAGGCAACCTTGTCCCATTTCAATCTTCGGTTACCGTCATAAGGAGTTACCTCCTTTGTTGTCTTCGGTGGGGCTGTGTTTAGGCCACCTATTAAATTTCTCCACCTTAACGACAAACATAAAGGGTTGTGGTCACTATCCTGCGAGGGAACCACCTCCATATCAACTAGATCACGCCACATGGTGACGTCCAATAAAATATAATCAATTCTGGATGGGCTATTGAGTCTGTTGAACGTCATTGCCCCATTCCGATCAGAAGGAGATCTACCGTTCACTGCTCTTAAGTTATAATCCACAGTAAGAGCGCTAATCTGTAATGCTCTAGCGGACCACTTTTTAATCGGGGGTAGTGCCAGTGCAGGGATAGACCAACTTGCGTCATACTCCTCTATACCCAGGGGGTCATCCTCACTTAAGGGTTCGAATGTACAATTAAAATCACCTCCCACAATTTTTTTAGAATTTGGAGAACAATTAGCTAGTGCCTGTTCTAGAATCGTGAAGGTGCAAGGTGTTTTAACTCCCTGGGTCCCTCTAGCATAAATATTAAATAGCTCCACCTTACTTCCCTTCACCTGGCCTGGAAATGAAAGGTGTTGAATGTCCCTACACTCCGAATCATGAACTGAGATGTTCCAGTTTAGATCTATTTTTATCCAAGTGTGCAAGCCCCCAGAGGGTCTACCCTTTCCATTACTGGAAGCGGGTACACAAAAGGTAGCATAACCAGTTTTATATACTGGTGTTAAACTCCAAGTTTCTTGGAACATACATATATCGAATTTTTCAATAAAGTTGTTCCAATCTGGGAGAGCCAATTTTTTTTCCAACCCTGCTATGTTCCAAGACAACAGGTGAATTACGTCTTTACCGCTAGTGAGCGGAGCTGAAATAACTCTATTTTCTCCAACCGCTACCCCTAAAATGGTTGTTTCAAGATGCTCTACCTGGTTTAGGAGCTGTTTATTATTATCATTAGTACTAACTCCCACAGATAAAAGGTGGGTGGTAACAAAAAATCCAACAGTAGCTCCCATTTCCGGGAGCAGAGATACCCCATCGCTAGTTTGGGGTTCATCAGCTTCGTCAGGTATCACAATAGCGTTCCCCTCTAATCTGCCTACACTTTGGCTATCCCGTTTACCCTTCTTATGCTGTAATCTTCAATCGCAATCATCCATGCTGGAAAAAACATCAAACCTATTCCCTAGCTCTAGGGGCATGAACGGCCTCCTATGGTCCACTCTCTGCTTGTGGTACCTGGGGCCTCTAAAAGGTATCGTATTCCAACCTTGTTGGTCGGATCGCAGGTTCGTAGCATGTAGTGCTGTGGGGATGACTGGATAGTCTCTATAGTTTTTCCCGGCATGGGTTAGGGGAAACACCAAGGACCTAGGATAAAAATAGGTCAGGGCTCGAGGACTAATTTGGCTGTTACCATTACCTAGAGGCCAATTCAATATAAAATCAACCGCTTCTGGATCTCTAAAGTTAATCAGGACTATGTCTCCTTCAACATCCTTACTTGTACCACCAAGCCAAGGGAGACTTCTGGCGTATAATATCTCTCCATTAATATTCCTGTTTATAGGTCTATGTATTCTTAACCAGTGTATAATTTTGTTTTTCAACTGGTAGAAGTCTTCTCTCTTATTATCAGCCAATACCGGGACCCCTGTCAAAACCACCACCAAGGGCACAGCTTCTGGGGGTAAATCAACCTGTGGACCATGGATCCTATAACCCCCATCCTGCACGGAGCTTCCCTGCTCCTGACGTGTAATCCCTAGAGGTGCTATGCTAATCTCCTTCCCATTAGCTGTAACAAGCTTACTGGTTGGGTGTTCCAAGGACGTCCGGGGGCCCGTTCTAACACGGTCAGGAGCTGTATCATCCCCGACCTGTGGTACATTACTACTAAAATCCGGAGTTTCTTGGAGAATATTATTATTAGTAGTAGGTACTGGGGCCTGGAGGCAAGTACCATTCATTTGCACCTTTTCTACTGTAGTCAAATTTCTCAGTGTGGATTCAATATTCTCAAGCCTGTGCTCCAGCCTCCTCAGATTGTCAGTAATGGGCAATATGAGAGTACTAAACATATCCCCTAATTTAGTTAGAATAGCAGTAGCAATAGCAGGCGCCTGCGGAGAATTAACAGCGGGCTGAATGGGCTCCGGATTAATTGCGGCTAAATCCGGGCCCCCAGAGAAGGTACAAGTGGCCGGAATTGGCCTACAATCTGGCCCTATAGCTGGCCCTGTAACAATTTCATTTCGAGTCCTTGTATGTTGGCCAAACTCCGAATGATGGATCCTAGGGTTAATTGGGGCCACCCCCTCCCTACGCCTTATTTTCCTAGGAGGAGGACCATAAATGTTCCCCTTGGCCTGGATCTTAGCCTTTTTCCCGTTTTGTAACCCCCGGCCTGGAAGTCGTGTATTAGAGGCCTTAGGATTTAAAGGAAGGGAATCACTAATAACATGAACACTGGTAACGTTATTTGTAGGGGAACACTCACGTAATAATAGCGGGACATCCTCTTGGGAAGGGAGGACATCACTAATATCACAACTATCGCAAACGTCTGCGGGAACCTGAGGAATAGGATCCCCTAGGGCCCTACGTTTCATATTCTCAATTGAGCGTCGTCGTTCAGACCTACGCTCGGCTAAAGTATCACCTTGATCGTCAACCATTAGAATCTTCTTCTTAAAATAACTGTCTAGGGGGCCATTTACCACGCCCCTCAACGTGTCCCCAGGTAATTCGTTCCCACTCATGGCCATTACAATAATAATAATATTATACCCCTGAAACCCAAAGTCACAGAGACCAGGCCCAGCCCAGCCTCGATCGGCCTCGGAGGGCCTTAGAGGGCCCGCTCTTTGCCCGGTCTTCACTCCGGGTTGCGATCCGCGCGCGTCCCGCTAGCGCGTTCAGGGATAGGCCACGTTATATACCAATGTGCAGGGAAGGAGGAGCCAGGAAGAGGATTCAGGTGGGGCGGGTGGATTGACGCCGGGCTACCTGGTCCTCGCAGTCCCGGGAGGGTACACAACTCCAATTAGTGCAATTATCCCGCCGTGGCAGGAAAGCGTCCTCTGTGTCCGTAAGCCAAGGAAAGAGTGAATTTCAACACCAGCAGCGCCTTCGAGCGGCACCCGCGAAGCGGGGGCCGCGAGGCGTGAAGTAGGCTTGCAGGGAGGAGCCGGGAAGAGGATTCAGGTGGGGCGGGTGGATTGACGCCGGGCTACCTGGTCCTCGCAGTCCCGGGAGGGTACACAACTCCAATTAGTGCAATTCTCCCGCCGTGGCAGGAAAGCGTCCTCTGTGTCCGTAAGCCAAGGAAAGAGTGAGTTTCAACACCAGCAGCGCCTTCGAGCGGCACCCGCGAAGCGGGGGCCGCGAGGCGTGAAGTAGGCTTGCAGGGATGAGCCGGGAAGAAGATTCAGGTGGGGCGGGTGGATTGACGCCGGGCTACCTGGTCCTAGCAGTCCCGGGAGGGTACACAACTCCAATTAGTGCAATTATCCCGCCGTGGCAGGAAAGCGTCCTCTGTGTCCGTAACCCAAGAAAAGAGTGAGTTTCAACACCAGCAGCGCCTTCGAGCGGCACCCTGATTGTGCTGGCCTGCCTGCCTGCTCCAAGTTTGTGCCCTCCAGTACTCTCTCAAGGGTATGTTGGTGTGACCCCTGGTTGTTGGCAACTTTAGGGTCATCAAAAGTTGCATCAGCACACCACTGCCGTAGGACACTTGTGGTCAGCGAGTTCGATAGCATTGTGGACTACAGTAGGAGCTGTGCTGAGCTGCGATCGATTTTGAGGGAATCTTGACATCGGGATTCCCCCGCATTGCTGAGATCTTATGGGAGCCCACCCCGCATTATGGCCGCTAACTCATTTTAAAAACTGAGTGGGAGCCCACCCCGTATCGGTACCTTCTAGCAGGAGCCCACCCCGCTTTATGCGAAATACCGCAGGTGCCCACCCCGCATTGAGAGGAAGTAATACGGGTGACCACCCCGCTTTGGTAATTAGTGAAAATGGGAGCCTACCCCGTATCGCCTCCGTACTAAAGAAATCACCGCCGCGCTGCCCGCGGCAGCCAAGAAGTGAAGGAGATTCTGCCCGGATGTGGGCGGGCCAACTCCGGACGTGCTGGGGCTCCCATGAGCAGGGAGAGCCCACGCAGGAAGAAGAGGGAGTAGCGGTCGGTGAGGTAGCGGGGCTCCCATGCACTGAGGAGAGCCCCACGTCCTGCAGCAATCATGTACTTAAGGCGGAGGGGGCCCGAGGCACATTGCCGGTGCCTGTCCCCGCCGCGGTTGAAAGAGACGCGCTGCACACGGAGACTAAAGGAGCCCAGTGAGTAGGGGCTTCTCTTCTTGCTGTCTGAGTGGTCCCGCACCTGACAGCGGGCAGCTCCAACGGTGGCATATTTGTTTTTAGAGCCCGCGTGGCTCCAACGTTAGGGGCATTTGTTTACTAGAGCCCCCAGAGAGGGGCTCCCAGGCGCAGTTGTGCCTGTTCTTCCTCTGGCTTCACAGCGGCGCCGCAGTTACGGGCCGCTGCAACGTGAGGGCAGATTTTTTGAGAAGCCCCAGTGGGGGACCCACAGGGCACAGTGGTGCTCGGGTCAATTCCAGCTGCCCTGCAAGCACGCAGGCAGCTACAGCATTTGGGAACATTTATTTCGTTCAGAGTCCCAGAGAGGGGCTCAGGGGGCACGCTGGTGCTCGTGCTCTTTTTCACAGCTGCCCAGCAATTAATGGGCAGCTGCCACATGTAGGCCTGCGCAATTGACACTTTGCTTTTGCTGCTTTGTCAGCCAGCCCTGACTTTGTGGTACAAAGGGCATTTGAGCCCCTATGAGAGGCCAGTTGGCCTGGGGCCAGTGTCAGTGCATTGTGCCCTCGATTGAGGCACCCTGGCTTGATGCCCATTGTTTCCTAAAGTGTCTATGCTTGCGAGGCATAGTGCCCCATATGGTTATTGCATAATGTATGATGCTAATGTAGTTTATGCCTAATGAGATTCATGCCTGATATGATTTAGGTGTCCCACCTTTTATGTTGCAGGATAATGCTGAGTGCAGTGATGGCCCGTAATTACTGGTTGTGATCTACCTTTATTACAAGTTCTGCATTTACTATTTTTACTAAGTGATGATTCTGACAGTGGTCCATGTGGCCCTGTCATGTGTATATAATCCCCTGTAAATACAGCCTGGTGCCAGTTGGCACAGTGTACATTGTGTGATTATGATCTAATGTGTTTATTATAATGTAAACGCTATTTTTATATAACCTTGTGTGGAGTTCCTTCTGTGGTGTGCTTAGTGTGTTGCTACTGCGTGAGTGTGTTGAGCAAACGCTTTACACATTGCCTCAGGGATAAGCCTGACTGCTCGTACCAAGCTACCAAGGGGGTGAGCAGGGGTTATCGTCGGCATGTAACTCCCTTGCCCTGACTAGAGTGGTGGTCTCTGCCTGGCTTTGGCGCAAGCCTTAGTCAACCAGAGATCCCATTTCTAACACTCCCTTTCTGCCCCATCATTTTTACTGCAAGAGCATGGTGAGTCCCGTGGAGGCTGCTTGTGTTTTCAACCCACTCATGGTGCACTCTGCTGTGGTAAGCACTCCGAAGGCTTACACCCTTCAGAGGTGCGCTCCGACTTGCCATCCTCATCTGGGGGGTATCTTCAGTGTTTGGGTGGTGAGCACTTCCGCTTTCCTCCCCTGCTATGCGAATCAAAACTGGCTCGTTTTGCCACCTGCAGAGCCGGCGTGGAGGAGGAACCAGGCGAGGCTGTGACCAGAGGAGGCGGCCCAATCCCTGAGGCGGCCACATACTACTGCAGGTTTCCCCCCAATTGATGGCTGTCTTGGAGCTCGAGAGAGCGGATTCTCTGGGACATGAGGACCGCTCTCATCCCAGCAGGCACTGGGTATAAGCCGGGGATGCCGCAGCTGCATCGAACGAATGCGGGCATCTGCCTTTTTCAGTCCTGTAAGTGGGGAACAGAGTGCAATGCCCTGCTCCAGTGCAGGTGCCCCCGTTGCACCATACCTTGAGGCACTTGCCTTCTGCTGCAATTGCGGGATGAAGACCTCAATGGATGCCCTCGATTGCAACCTTCAGGCGATTGCTGCAGTCACAAAAATAACCATATTACTCGTAGTAGATGTGCAGTGCTTCTGCAGCCTACGATATAAACCTACCTAGAGTCATTACGCTAGGGCTCTCAAAGAGTACCGTAACCCTATTAGTAGGGATGCAGGGGTTTCTGTACGCACAGGGTCTCGTGGTTGTGGATGTTCCTAGGGGTAATACATGATTTCCACACCACTGGTGGCATTGGGTGATTTATAGGTTTACCAACAGCTGCAAAATCATGACTAATGTGTTCTCTGTGCCTCACATGCCAAGTACTTTAGGATGTATGTCGTTTTAGCCCTGTACAGGATAACACGTACCATCTAAGTATATGCACAGTATTTATAATTCCTCTTCTTTTGCCCTATGTGTTATGTACAATATATGATATGTTTTTAAATAACCCTGTGTGGAGTCTCTTTTGTGGTGTATTTATTGTGTTGCTGGTGCGAGTGTGTTGTGCAAGCGCTTTACACATTGCCTCTGAGGATAGCACTTCCTTGAGACAGGGCTCTTCTTTGACTGCAGGTCAATAATAGGCATAATTGTGAAATACTGTGAAGATGAAAGCTTTCCATTATAACCAGGGATGCTGCTGAAACGTTAGAAACAATTAATACACCTGTATTATAGAAAAGTCGAAAAATACAAGTCACTCAGAAGAGGATGATCCCAGTAGAGGGCATGCCAGGAACAGGGATTCACTTTTAATGCCATACATGCAGAGTCAGCTTTGATTCTTCCCTGGCTTCATATTTCTCAGACAGCCCGAGGTAGCTGGTCTGTTCTCCACATCCACTTTCAGATCCAATTGGATTATTGGATCATCGTGTCACTGTGATGCAGCTGACGCCCAAGGCCGCTGTCTACAATTTTCTGTGCTACAGCGTTAAACTGCGTGATTGATTGCAGTGTTTTCTCCTCCTTCTGTGACATGCGTGGGACATGTTTTGATACTTTGAAATTAAACTCCGCTGCCGAGTCACGTCAGACCACTGGAACATAGCAGGTGTTAGAGGGATTCGCATATATCGCTGTTCTTTTCTCACCTAAGGTCGATGTGTTTCTGAGCCAATAAATTATGGGCAGAAAAATATTTGTAAACTCTTAGAAAATTGTGTCTCAGGCCGGGTGTAGACTGGACGACTGTCTTTACTCTCACAAAGGTGACCCCTAAGAATATACGGCGCATGCTGCACTGAGGACGGGAACACTCGGCACCATTACTGTTAAAAAGAGCAGTGTGATCATTGACATGCTCAAACACATTATGATAATATTATGTGAGTGAATTAGGAATAGGCAGACGACTATTAAATTTTGCAATTAGTTCACTCTCTCTTCTATTCGTAATATCAAGGGAGTAGTCAGAAAATTAAAGTACCCCGCACTTTGAAGCAAAGCTATTCTAGCACCAAGCGAAGCAAGTCATTGCGACCCTACCCAAAAGAGCTCTCTTGTCTCTTCCATCCAAGCATCTTCCATTTCTTCCTTACACCCACTGATATCCACTGTTTTACCCTTAGATTCAGTCATCCATTCATTCTTTCATCCATCACTCAATATTTCAATATTTAGTCTGTCTAGCTATCTGACTGTCAAACCATATTCAAATCTATCCATCCATGTCCAAAGCTATCCATCGAAGCTATCCATAAAACCCATCCATAAAACCCATCCATAAAACCCATCCATCCACCCACTCTTCCATCCATCCATCCATCCATCCATCCATCCATCCATCCATCCATCCATCCATCCATCCATTCTTTTCGTCATCCATCCACCCTTTCACTCCCTTCATCCAACCTTTCACTCCATTCATCCTCCTTTTCACTCATTCACCCATCCACCCTTCTGCTCAGCCATCCCTCCTTTCACTCATCCATCCACCCTTCCACCCACCCATCCATCATTAATCCATCCATCCATTTATGCTTTCATTCATTCATCAGTTCTTTCACCCATCATCCATCATTTCCCTCATCATCCATCCACCTGCCCTTTCACTTATCCATCCATCCACTCATACTTTCACTTATTCATCCTACATCCATCCTTTCACTCATCTATCCCTATAATCATGAATCCATTCATTCATTGCACCATCCTTTTGCTCATCCATCGATCCACCCTTTCACTCATCCATCAATCCACCCCTCCACTCGATCCATCATCAATCCATCCATTCAACCATCCATCCATCCTCCCTTCCACTCATCCATTCATTCTTTCACTTAACTATCCATCCTTTCACGCATCTATCCACCCTGTCGCCTATCCATCCATCCACTCATCCATCCATTCATTTACCTTTTCAATTATCCATCCAGCCTTTCATTTACTCATCCATCCATCCTTTGTGCCATCATTCATCCAAACTTCACTTATCCATCCATTCTCCCTTTTACCCTTCCATTCATCCACCCTCCTTTCCATCCATCCATTCTTTCACTCATCCATCTTTGATTCCATTATTTCATGCATTCATCCATCTATCTATCCAACCACCCACGCTTTCACTCACCCATCCATCCAACCATTAACTCACACATCCATTCTTTCACTCAACCATCCACCATTCCACCTATCCATCATTCACTCATCCATCCATCCATGTACTCTTTCAGGCATCCATCCATCCATCATTTCACTAACTCATCCATCTATCTTTTCTCTCATCATCCATCCACCCTTTCCCTTATCCAACAATCCACTCACCCTTTCACTCATCCATCTTTACATCAATCCTTTCACTCATCCACCCACTTATTCATTCATCCACCCTTTTGCTCATCTATCCATCCATTTACTCATCCATTAATCCACAACTTCACTCATCCATTAACCCACCATTCAACTCCTTCCATCCATTTATCCATCCATCCATCCATCCATCCATCCATCCATCCATCCACCCATCATTCCTTTCACTCATCCAATCACTTTTTCAATCAGCCATCCATCCTTTAATGTATCCGTCAATTCTTTCTCCCATCATTCATCCATCCATCCATCCATCCATTCACTCACTCACACCCCTTTCACATTTATATGAGCATTTGTCTGACAAGTTGAAGACAGAGGAGGCCCATCAGCAACCCTACCCCCGCTTTAGCTGCTAAAACAGGGGGGTTCATGATGCCCCTGCCAAGGGCGTAGCCAGAAAAACATACCCCCACTTTCAACCAAAGCTCTTATGGCACCAAGCATGTGAAGCAAGTCATTGCGATCCTTCCCAGAAAGATTTTATTGTCTCTTCCATCCAAGCATATATCCTTCCATCCTTCCATCCACCCACTGATATCCACCATTTCACCTTTGTATTCTGTCATTCAATCATTCTTTCATCCATCACTCAATATTTCACCATTTAGTCTGTCCATCCATCTGTCCACCAAACCATATCTAAACCTATCATCCATCTCCAAACCTATCCATCAAACCCATTTATCCATCCACCCATCTATCTGCCCATCCATATTTTACTCAGCCATCCATCCTTTCACTCATCCATCCATTGGTTCACCCACCAGCCATCATTTTTGTCATCATCCATCCACCCTTTCTCTTATCCATTCAGCCACCCTTTTGCTCACCCATCCATCCTTTTGCTCATCCACTGATCCACAACTTTACTCATCCATTAGTCCACCCTTTCACTCCATCCATCCATCATTCATTCATTCATCTCTCATACCTTTCAGTCATGCATTCACTCTTTCACTCACCCATCTATCCTTTTCTACAACATCCACTCTTTTACCCATCCACCCACTCATCCATCCATTTCCCCTTTAACTTATCCATCCATCCTTTCATTCATTCATCCCTCCATCCTTTCTACCATCATCTATCTACTCATCCATCCATCTATCACCCATCCACCCATCCATTTACTCACCCACACCCTTTCACACTCATTCCATCCACCCATCCATCCATCCATCCACTCACCCACACCCCCTTTCACATTATTATGAGCATGTGTCTGTCAAGTTGCAGATAGAGAAGGCCCATCAACAACTCAACTCCCGCTGTTGCTGCTAAAGCAGGGGGTTTGCGATACCCCTTAATACATCGGAGAAGACTGCAAAGACTTTATCAAGTTTACGCATATGATTCACAGAAAAAAAAGTAACCAGAATAATGGTAACAGCAGAACAATTAACCCATTTCTCACCCTCTGGTAGCTTGGCAAAGAGCAATTAGGCTCAACCTAGAGGCAATTTGTAAAGTATTTGTGCAACACTTCAAACAGTAAGGCAGTGAAAACACCACACAAAAAGATTCCAAACCAGATTAGAAAAATAGACCTTAATTTAATAAATATAGCAAGACCAAAATGACAAAAAAACAATCCGTAGAACTCGAGATAAGAATTTAGTAAAAATATGGTATGAACTCAAAGGTTTAGCCTGACCGCGATGGACCGCAAGCCGGCTACAGACACCAGATTGGGCCCACTGAGCAAAAGTTGCGTCATCATCGAAGATCCTGTCGAAGTTGAGGATGTGGGATGCCGCTGAAACGATATGTCAGTGCCAAAGTGATGCATCTGTGTCGATCCTCTGCTGTGGCGGCAATGCGCTGGTCCTGATCCGCACCTCAGCAGCAATGCGCCAACTCCGATAAGTTGAGGTGCTTTGATGCAGAGTACTCAGTGACATCATTGAGGCTGACGTCAGCGGAGATGCGAAGACCTTAAGCCTAGCAGAACATTGTGCAGGGCTGTTTCCGAAGGCGATGCATTGGGTCGATTTACACAGTAGAGGTGATGGTCTGGTTCTGGTCAATCAACAGATGCGATGCACCGGTTCTGATCTATGCAACGGCGCTGAGGCACCTGTTCAAGAGAGGATGCATGGGTTTCACTAGAGCAAGCACCTTAGGCCTCACTTGCAAGGATCCAGGATTGAGGGGGCACCACTTTGTCGTGTAGTTCCTATTGTACCCATGCAGGACCCGCGTGTTTGGATAACATAAACTGTGGGATTGGTGGCAGACTGGTTCCGTGCACCCCCACCGAGAATGTTAGCCTGTTTGCATTAGCTAGCTCACAGTGCCACTAGTGTCTCCTCTTATCGGGGAGAAAATAGTTTCTGGCCACCTTAGTACATGACAACCCTGATCCCTCAGGATCGTGGAAACAATGTACTACTTTTCGCTCAGTCACTCGTGCTCACTTAGTTTGTCTCAGAGATACACAGAATAAACAGTTTGGGCATTTCAATTAGGATTTATTGACCAGTTGTTATGCTTGTGCAGAATATATGAGCTGCAACAACCATTATACAGTAGCAGAGATATATGATTAGCAGAACACTGAATATAAAAGGATAGTACAGTTCTACCATCTTGCAATAGGCATGAATAAATACATGAATATAAAATGCAGGATAAAAGTGCGCGTACTCCTATGATGCCTATCTAGATGTACCTAAGTGTACCTAGCATGTGAGTAGGTGTGAAGCCAAGAATCCCTATAGGATTTAGTCTCACGTCAGTACCTGAAGTGAGAGAGTGTGGGACGCTGTCCTGGTCTCGAGTTGGACACCCTGCGAGGGATGTGTTAGACCACTGTCAGATGGAGCATCTGCATGCAGGAGCCTCAGCATCTCTGGTCAGTGTGTCGGCCTGGAAGTCTTGGTTCCCTCTACCAACCCTGGCAAGATGTGCTGTATCTATACAAAAAGTACCTAGGGCTTCTTTGTCCCTTGTCTTATGTATTAGCCATTGTTGGATGTGAGGATGACGTATGGGATGAACCTTGTACATAGATATGGTGGGGTAGGTGGTGTAGCCCCTGCCTGGTTTCCAAGAACCCTCAAGAGTATTCATTCATACTGTAAGAGTCCATTGATGAAGTTATAGGACGCTATTGTTCAGGAACCTCCTTCTGCACCCAGGACTAGAACTAGGTAAAAATTCAATCCTAAATGCTAATTTCTGTGTAGTATAAGGGAGGTAATGTAGGTGAAGGTGTATGATATTTCCCGGGCCTATATTAGGGTACCTATATGAAACATAACATGCACTCCTGCTCCGAACAGTCAATAATGACGAAAAATGCAAGTTAACTACTTGTTTCACTTGGTAGTGGCGCATAAAAATATCAGTGAGTTTTATAAAAGCATTGTCATTAAAAACCTATTTAAAAACAGTCTAAAAAGGGCGGAAAAAAGAAAATATATTTCGAAAGTTCAAAATTGAAAATGTCACTCTAAAGCCAAAGTCCTAATCGAGTTCATTTATGTAAGTCGAACCACTATAAGCGATAGGGGGCCATGCTTTCTCAGTGAAAGTATCAATTTGAGACAATGTTCCAAATTTAGAATATTTTTTAAATGAAAAGGAAAATGCCGACTTCTTTCCCAGCACACGATAAACCAATTTGCAGATTTAGTGTCCTGGCTGGGAAACGCAACATCGCTGTTGCTCACTGCCGCAGAGGACGGTCCTTGTAACACCTCGCAGAGTACGTCAATGGAGCACAAATGATATTCAGAACTGCCACAACCTGGTGTTGAGGCAGCTGGTGCTGTAGTCGATATCTGAGTGCTAGTGGTGGAGCTGATGCTCAACCCAGTTGTAGTAAAAGGCACTTGCGGGTTCTCAAGGAATGCAGCCATCAGTAGAAGAATACGCTGGGGACATTGCCGAGCATGGGACCTCAAGGGTTCCAGCCTAGTATTCAAGTCCGCAGGCGTGTCCGATGCAAGTGTCAGATAGAGATCCAACACGCATTTTTTACTGCAAAACAGGCATCGAAGAACAGGTAAGATGGAGTCCATCCAGACTGGTCTAAATGATAGGAACCAAGAGGCGCTCAGTTCCCATAGGCGAGGTGTGCCTAGATGCTGTACCATGCGTTCAAAGTACTTACGCTCCAGGAGCGCTTTCGCCATCTCGTTGGTGATTGGGCCGTCCATTGCGTAGCAGATAAATGACAATCAGGACTCCTGCTATAGAGAACAGGATCAGCGGTAGACCTACCAAAATGCTTCCCAATATGGAGTGTATGAAATTTAGAATAACTCCGAGGATTGTCTGAAAGGGGCTTGGAAGTCCTGACCCTATGGTCTTAAATAGGTGTACAATACCACTCGTATTAGACATATTGAAGATGCGACTCACCATTTCTGAGAAATGAACGGGCAGCTTGTACTTATAAGTGCCTGTATCTCAATCGAGGTCCTTGCGATTTGAAGATCAAAGGTCTCTCGAGCAGAGGTTACGGGTACGGTTTGCTGTAAAAGCATGGCTTTCAGTCTGCTCAAAGTATCAAATTGTATACAGGAAACATTCAACGAAGGCCATAATGGCGCCTTCCTGACTGTACTTGTTGGTGGAAACAATACTTGCATACAGCAAGTAAACCTGGAGTTCACAGTGACCAGATAGGCAATGCCCGGTAGCATCCCACAGCAACCTTGATCGTTCAGCATCAAGTAACTCCCATTTGAGAGCAGCTCGAACACCGGTGTAATTACAGCTGCTGGAGTCCCTTTCATGTGGCAGGACAAGTTCACCACTGAACCATTACAAGATACGTGCAGTGAAATGTCCTGGCACATGAGAGAACCGCTTAAAGTGCTCTTGCAGTTAGCACCGCTTAGAAACACCTCTCGATCCCCACTCCGGGATCAAAATCTGTATGGTAATTCCCACGATTCCTTAGTGTATTCCTTACCCATCTTTTCATATTTGCCTGCCTGCCTTTGTTCAAGGCAATATTGGAACTGAAAAGTAGTGACCGGTAGAGTTATGTGGCCATGGATAAGCTACTCGGTCGCTGGTGACTCCGCTACCGTGAATGGTAGGCCTGGGCGGTAAATTCCGTTCCGTTCGCGGAATTTGCGGAATTTGGGTAATTTTGCGTTCTGCGGAGAACGCGAAATTGCCCAAAATTCCGCTTTCCGCGACTTCGCGAAATTTTTGCTTGTTCGCGTTCTCAAAATGCATGTTCACGAGATATTTCTCCCCGAGCACGCAAACAGCGATTGTAAACAGGAAAAAAGCATCGCGAACAAGCAATTCCGCGTGTTCGCGGAATTTCAGCGTGTTCGCGGAGATTTTTTACCGTTTCGCAGAGATTTGCGTAACGCGATTACGCAAATTCCGCCCACCCCTAGTGAATGGTAATCTATCGACTTTTTCAATACGTAGCATTGTATATTTTTCTCCCCTCTGTTTATCTGTTAGATTGTATTCTGCAAAAAGAGACGTACTGTTGATAAAAAGTCAAGGCACATAGCCTGCACTCAAAGATTGCAACATCCAGCTTAATAACACAATTGAAAGTAACTGAGATTGCCTGTGCTATAATAAGGCCAAATCTTGTTGCCTAAGGAAAATATCCTGGAGGTCAAAGTTGTTAACCATTGTCTACTACCGCGAATGTCTTTACTAAGTTAATAAGGTCTATTTCCGGTATTCTCTCAGCGGCCTCTTATTGGAAATTTTCCAAATCTCATTGTAGGCAGCATAAATGCCAGCATATATAAAACGTTTTGAATGTGGTTTTCTGGGGCCTAGTAAAAAATCCCTAAGATCCATGTCTTATGTGAGGAAGGATAAGTGCTGTTTCACTTCTGTGAGTGTTGAGGTTTCTAACCAATCAAGGCACAACTTCCCAACACTGTAGGATGTCACTACCCCTGGGTGTTCTCTTTGTACATAGCGTGGATCTGACCTATGGATACCGAACCCTTCGGTGGTACCCAAGAATCTTTGCTGACATCTATTTGTGTCTATGAGCCAAACAAACCATTCTTTCCAATTGGAATCTGATCCATTGTACTGTAAAATGTCATCTATTCCTAACCCTTCTGTGTAGTTGAATTTAGCCCCCTCCCCCTCCATCTGTGATGGTGTTATTAACCCAGGTGTGTTTAGGTCCTTGTTTTTTGCTAGTCCAAGACAGGATGTCTGTTGCACTGTGTCATTTAGAAATATAAGCTGCTGTGGAATGAGGCGTGCCCTAAATAGCGCTTCTGTTCCCTGGACTTGCCAGTCTCTAGAACCCCATACCGATTTTAAGTCTATTGTGTCCTTCCATAGGTCAAAACCCTGTTCAGACAATTGGGCAGTAAAGGAAGCAGAGTAAATCTGGTAGGTGTTTGTCAGCATAATTTTCAGTGCCGATGTCAGTGTAACTTTATAATAGAATGACATCCGGTCAGAAGTGTTAAACCCTGAAAAATAGAATTTCTGTGCAAATGTTTGTGAACTACCTTTAGGTGGTGTAGGGCAATGTTCCCAATGGTGGTACTCAAAAACATTTCTAGGTGATATAGATTTGTGCAAGAAATGATCACCATAATGCTGGTAACAGTACAAGGTGTCATAGTCTGAAGAACTTTCTAACATTTCAGTATTAGGAAATGCAGCAGTTTTCTTTAAATCAGACAACATGTTATTAACAGTTACAGAGTTCCAATCATCAGAAAATGTACTGGAGGTAATGATATCACTTAATGGAATTTTAAACACATGTGAAAGTTTTAAAAGTTCAGTCGGACAGAATATATAAAAAACAACCTTGTCCCAAACTATACCATCCGGTATAGGAACTGCTGTGATGTTCACTGATGACAAGTCTCTTTGTTCACGATGTGAGGACTGATGTGGTTTTAAAATCAAATTAACTTTATGGGCTGTAGACCTTTGTTGAAGGTATCGTCCATTAATAAGCATGCTAAAATTTATAACTAAGCCTAGCCAGAAAAGAAAGAACAGGATCCCAGTTATTACCCAGAGTTCTACCCAAGGTGATACCAGGTAAGTCTTTTGGAGAAAGTTCACAAAGTCTTTAACTTGCTGCTTGCATGATTTTTGGGCTGGCATTGTTTCCGGTTCACTTGGATCCAAGGAGAACGTATCAAAGTTAATGAAGTAGCCAGAAGCAGTTTGATCAGTTGTAGGAATTGCAGCGGGATTTGTTGAAATCGTAGATTGCTCTTGTTGAGGCATGTTGATGTAAACATCTGTATTTGGTTTTATCGCCATTTGTGTGTAATTTGAGTTTGATTTTGAAGTCAAACTTCTGGTTCAAGGGGAACGAGCTCCATAGCATTGTTGCATAGTACTTCATTCCGTACAGGAGGCTCTTCGAACGTGATGAGTCTTTCTGTTTGAATTTCTTGGATTGTAGCTAGAAGAGGGCGTCTGCTACTGTGGAGTCCACAAGGCCCACTGTTCAGTATCAGTAACATAGTGTGGTTTGATTAAGTCAATTGAGACATATCTTTTCTCCTTTTTTTCCAGCAAGAGGCGGCAAAAGTACAGTTTTTGTTCCTAGAACTGCTAGGGCAGGTACAGGCTTTCTGATTGATGGTCTAAATTCCTTTTTGTCCGCTATTTTCTCTATGACCAGATCCCCGACATTTGGGATCCAGACAGGTCTTGCCGTGACTGCCTTGACTTCCCCGGTGGCGGTCTGTTTTAGGTGGACGTTGCTTTGTTGTGTCCTGGATTCTTTTAGATCCTGTAAAACAGTCAAACAATCATGGATATCAAATGGTTTCTCATCCGCCACTGTGCCTTCACAATCAAGATCAGGTACCCACATTCTCATCCCAAATAGGACCTCATATGGAGTGACACCCCCTGGAGAACTTCTTGGCTGGTTATTGAGTGCTCGATGTACCCCGTATAGATGATTGAACCAACTACCGGCCTTGCCTAATACCCTAGCTGTTAAAAATTGTCCCGGTTTTACCCCTCCACAACTGACTTTCCCTCAGGATGGTATGGAGAGGAGTACCGCAATGCTACGCCCATACTTTCCATCGCCTCTTTGTAAGCCCTTGTGCTAAACGCCGGGCCATGGTCACAATGTAACATGCCAACTGCGTATGTCCCTATAAAGACTTGCAAATCTTTAATAACAGTTCGAGCGTCAGCCGAGCGCTGAGGCCAAACCCAAAGGAATCTTGAGCATGAATCCATTGGAACCATGACATACATGTAAGCCCCATCAGATTGTAAGGGGCTGCAGTGGTTCAGATACACACATGCAAGAGGTTTGTCAGATATTAGTAACAGTCTCTGTGCCGGGCGTGTTATGGTGGAGCCTTTCATCTGCTGGCAGATGTCACATTTCAAGTCATAGTCTTTAGTTTGCTGTTAGACCTGGCCACCAATAGCGTTGTTTCAATAACAAAATAGTTGCTGTAACGCCTGTATGCGCAGAGCCCAAACCCTTGTGTGCTGCTAGCATTAAACCTTGCCTACCATCCATATTTGATATTACTCCATCCCCACTCCAGGAATCTGAGCATATGGAATGTTGTTTGCGTCTAACTTGTAGGAATACTTGAGTGGAAATTTCTTTGGTACTGCTGAGTTGCCTTTGCGTGAAGCAATGACAGCCACCATTATCTCACCGTCTATCCTAATTTTTGAACGAGTGATTGCATCTACAGAAGCCATGCGTACAGCCCTCTTTGCGGCTTCATCAGTCAATGAATTCTCTTCAACGTGAAAGCCATCATGTTGATTACTCAATGTGTGTATCACGTGAGCCCGTGGTAGTACGCTTTTCAACTCAACTACCTGTTCCCATAGCATTTTATGCTTAATTGTGCCACCTATTGCGTCTTTTAACCTGTTTTGTTTCCAATTATGTAAATATCCATCGTATGACTGCACAGTCAAAAGAATCACTCACAATTAGTGTGGGGAATTCGTGATCCGTATTAACAAGTGCCAATATCAGTGCTTTTAATTCTGCCAACTGTGCCGTGCAGTCTCCTAGAGATTGCGTTTTGGTGCAACTTGGATGGAACTTTCCATCCCACATGCGACCTTTAACGATAGCACATGCTGCGCTGTATTGTTGCTTACTCCCTATGGCCGGTTGAGCAGATACGTCAGATATTTTCCAGTTCCAAAAAGCTTTATTCGAAGTATTAGGTCACAAAAGCAGAAACTTACATTTACCTCAGATATTAGTAAACATTAGTAAACATCGCACCCTGCCCTCTGGGTTATCCATGGCCTACCTAAGGGATGACTTCTAAGAATTAAAAGGGAGGTTTAATCCTGGCAAGAGGTTTATCTTGCCAGGTCGAAATGGCAGTGTAAACTGACCATAAAGGCTCTGCAATGGTGGGCCTTAGCTATGGTTAGGGGGCTACTTACGTGGGTGGTACAATGAATGTTACAGGCCCACTAGTAGCATTAATTTACAGGCCCTGGGGCAATTGCAGTGCACTTTACTAGGGATTTATAACTACATCAAATATGCCAATTGGAGATGAACCAACATTACCATTTTTAGGGGAGAAAGCACAAGCACTTTAGCACTGGTTAGCAGTGGTAAAGTGTGCAGAGTCCTAAAGCAAGCAAAACCAAGGTCAGAAAAAGTTGAGGAGGTAGGCAAAAAGTTGGTGGGAAGGCCAAAAAACAGTACATGACACAGTTCTAAGATTCCTGGTATTCTTACCATCAATGGTGGTTCAGCATTAAAAAATGAATAGCCATGGACCTCATGCAAAAGCTCTTTTGCGGATGCAAGGCCTGTGAATTGCAAATTCACAGGGTTTGTGACCAAAAATTGTCTTTTGCACTAGTTTCGTTTCCATTCACAATAAGATGGGAAACAATTTGTAACCACTTTTTGCAAATATGAATTTTATACATTATCCCAAATGTTAACTGTCATTAAGCATGCCAGGAGGGGTGAAATGATGCACAGATCTGTATTCTTTAATAAAGCTCACAAAGTAACACTCTGTAGATAGTATTTATGATTTTTCATTAATTTATACAATTTATACAGTATTCCCACATTCTGTGAAATGTTGGCATTGCCACTGAGCAAAAGATAGCTGTGTGCAAAAGGTTGACATATATACACAAAGTGGAAGACTACTTGCCTTCTGCTTTGTAGTCATTTTTATGGTGATGGAGCACATACAGTGGACTGCAAAATGAGTATTTAGCTTATGTTTGTGTTGATTTCAAAATCAAGGCTAACTGTACCACTTTATAGTTTAATCATGTGATAACAGAAAACACACACACACTCCAAACTCATGCCATGAACCTTTTGTCAGAAATGGGGTTATTAATTAGTGAGTAGGAAACCCTACCAACTTAATAAACTCACTTTAGTTAGGTTGAAATGTCGTTCTAAAAGAATCTCTGCTAAACTCCTGGTAACTATGGCACACGCAACAGGCAGTCCCCACAAAAAAGTGTATTAAGTTCAAGTGCTACTAACAATTTCAAAGTAAAGGACACAGCACAATAAAATTCAAAACCAATTTAGAAAAGCAAAGTAATAAATGATGAGTAAAAAATACCAAGATCATTAGAATGAGTGAAGGGGGGGCAGATATGTATTTTTAAAGGTTTAGGGCTAAAAGCACCAAGTAAATGTAAAGCTCCAATCAATCAAGAATTACAGTTAGTGGTTGATGGGGATTTGGGTGCGATTTCAGTCTGACACTAATGGAGCAGACATTGGATACATCAAGTAGGTCATTCCGGTCAAAGATATTACCTTCATACTTGTGTCCCCATTGAAGAATTTTGTGAATAGGATTATCCTGTTCCCCAAACTGACACCTGCCCTCTCATCTTTCTGTTGGCAGTGCACTTGCTGGCTCTGCCAGTGGAAACCTTACACCGATGGCCTGATGGACTTGTGGCCATCGGTGTAATTATATCAGTCTGACTACCTTATTTAGGGCATACTTTCTAAGATAATTTGTTTAATGTTCAGGACCATCAGGGAATGCTTGGTAGTGGCAAACATAGAAATGAAAAAATGCCCTTCTCGCCCTCAGAGAAAACTCCCAGTGTGTGAGAGCCCTTATTTTTTCATTGTACAAAACAAACTCTCGCTTTTTGAGTTTGTTAAAACAAAAAAGTCTGCATAACAGCTGAATGAAACATGACAGCCATCAGCAAACTTTCAGAGATCTTTATGCTTTCGAGAATCCGCTGCCCTTGGTGGTTCCTCAGAAGGCATAGAAATCTCCACCAGGGAGACAGAGATCTCTAACTATGGAGGGCTGTAGTCTGCCATGGTATTGGATATTACTACATCTGCCTCCCTGGTGAATGGTTGGTCACCTGCCAAACTCTCAAATTCTCAATTAGGGCATTGATCTCCATCTGCTGGGAGGGTTCCTTCTGGTCAGCCCTGCAGCACTTGCTCCTCTGGGCATACGTCCTGACACTGGGTCTCTCTCTGGCCATATCTCCTGCTAGATCCTGTCCTCTGTGGTCAGTTGGGCTCTGGTGTCACCAACAGGTATTCTGCTTTTTGTTTCACAGATGTAGTTAAACAGGAGGCCAACAACTTGACCCTTAGAGAGCAGTTCCGCTCCCTGCATGCCATTAGAATTCAGGGGTCCTTCGGTCCTTGAGTAAGTCCTATTCTTCAGGATATAGAGAGGAGTTCTTCAGAATCCATTAAGGATTTAGAGATGGTAGCTTTGGTTTTGGTGAAAAATGTTAAAGAAAACTCTGACAGAGATGGTAGGGATGCACAAAACATCAAAGAGCAAAGAAAAGCTATTCATGACAGGACTCAAATGAATAGCTGGATTTCAACAATTGGGGCAAGGCATCAGTTTGCCAAAAAAGATTTCTGCATTTAATACCAAAGACGAGATTTACAAAGCCTTGAATGAGAGTTTGTTTGTTTCACCCCTGCTTTACTGCTGCATTACTTGTGAATATCAAAATCGGATTCACAAAGTATTTTCTGAGAGTAGTTATGCCTTTATAGATCTGTGTTACTGTTTATTAGACCCAGGTTTCACAGAATCCGTAAGTGAGGACTGTTTTTTTCATTTTTTATGGCTCATTTTTGGAACAGCCTGGTCTGGTGGCTCAGTGGACTAATGCATCCACGACAAAGGCCTGTGTTTGACCTCATGGTTGCAGGTTCAAATCCTGGGGGTCCACTCAGCCCTTCATCCATCTGAGGTTGATAAAATGAGCACCATTGAGTTGGGTATCAATAAACATCTGTTATTCAGCGCCAAGATACCTGCGGGTGAACGTGTGCTTTACAAATATTTATGTTATCCAGGCAGAGCTAGATAAACCACAGCTTTTTGGCGGAGCTTTGAAAACACATCGTTTTCAATGGTCGATTCATTAGTGATCCCTCTGCCTAGTGATCAGCGCCAAAGCTCCCTCAGATATTTGCACGCTTTAAAAAACTAAAACTCAAAACTCCAACTCTTACACATGGACATCATTTAGTGGTCACCCGGGGTCGCTGCTGTGACCCCTGGCAAGCCCCTTGCGACCCCTGGCACTGCCTTTGCGACCCCTAGCTTCAGCAATAGCAAACTCAGTGCCAGGTACAGAAGAAGCTCATCTTTATGGACATCTGTGGGTGCTTCACTCTGTTTTTTGTCAATTTTTTATACAACTAATAGTGAATAATATTACATTTTTCGCTATTAGTTTAATAAAAAATGGAGAACAAATAGCTGGAATGACTTTCCCTGGCAGCTGAGGTAAGTAAAAAAATGCTTTTAAATGTATGTATGCTGTGTGTGTATTTTCAGTTTTGAGTGTGTTTATGTAAGAACGAGTGTATGTGTGAATGTGTGTATATGTGGCGGCAGAGCGTGCGTGTGTAATTGTGTGTATGCGTGAATTTGTGTGAGTGTGTGAGTGAAAGTGAAGGTCAAGCGGCATGTGAAATCACTTCCGCTACCCCTGGCGTTTTCGTGAATCGACATCCATGCTCTTACACCACTATAATGTGAGTGTTGCCCATGGGTTCTCAGGTGTAAGACGTGATACATACAAAAAAATGTTTTCTAAATCAGAAAACATTTCTTTGTGAGTAAGGGCATCTCTTTCATAAATTACAGGACTATGTCAGTAGGATGGCTGAGTGAGCTGGCACCCACTGCAGAAGCATGCAGCTCTGGCAAGGCCAGCTCAGACTTCCATCTTACTGAGGGAGATAAATTACGTAACAATACATTAGGTTATAATAAAACAAGGTATTTGGAGTGCTTAATGTGGCATGAAGCACTATGCCAAAACAAGTTACATTCTGGGTAATAATACAGTTAGGCTTATTTTTCTTCACATTACTTTTCTTATTGTTATTATTATGTCATAACAGTCCTCCACAATAATACACATATTCTAGAAGATATTGTAGAAGTGGAAAAATCTCCTATAGGTTTAGCATTTCCTCCAAGAAATCTCAGTTACTTACAAACCAGTAATCGATTAAGCAGATTCACTCTTTAGGAAGTCACCTTCAAGTAGCTTGTGACTACCTGTTACTTCCTGAGAGCCGTTAGTAAACAAAGTAAATTGCCATTCTTCGTGTTAGGTAGGCATTATTTTTTAAACGTCAGTCCTAGCAAAAGCATACTGAACAATTGTGGAAGTATAGCATTCTTCTACGCAAACATTGAAGGATAATATTGTGCAGGCAAACCTGAAGCCAGGTGATATGTCTATGTCCCATCACAAAAAATCCCACCAATTGAGGGTCCTGGAGCCCAGCTGTGTACTTTATGAAATTTTCAGACATCCCCTGCCAAACTCACTTTAAATCTAGGTGCCATTCCTGTCCATTGCCCTTTGGAAGCTGGTTGTCTGCTGAGTTTACCCTAGACCACAGCGGTCAGCAAACATATGCAGCACTGCTAAACCACCCAATTCTACCATAGCACACAGCACACAGCACACAGCACAACTTCAGAATAATTGTAGTCATGAACAGAAAAACATTAACAGCAAAGTGAATTAACAACAGTTGCCCATAATTTATTAAGCATGCTGTTTGTTACATTCAGGTTCTCCGTTTAGGAAATAATGTAATCAATCAGATGGCGCTGCCTCAAGTCATTGATTGCTATATTTCAACAAAAGAATAAAGAGCACATATAACAGCTGCACAAAGATGTTATCAAAGTCAGTGTATCACTACATCATAATCAACAGAGCAATAATTGCTACCTGTGTTTTAGGATATCAATTTGTGCAACCCGTAACACCAGGATGTATCAATGCTTACAGGGAAAAGTAAAGTTTCTATCACAAAGCATCTGGGGAACTACGAAAAGCTTTTTAAATGATGAAGTGGTGAAGCGAGGCCTTGGGGCAGGTGCCACGCTAATAGTGACCCCTACTGCCGCCTGGCACTGTCAGAGGCAGTCAGAAGGAGGTGGGTCCGAGGAGCTGCATAGCTTCATCTGTTCCAGCAGGCTTGCATTTCAGCCTCTAGGTCTGCCATGGTAAAACAAAAGTTAGAATCTAGCAGGCACAAGGAGACAGGATTAGGGGCATATTATCAAGGTCCGGCGATAAATATCGCAATGTGCACTTAGTGCTTACATATTTATTGCCGGCTATCTCTGGAATTTATCGCCCGGTTAGCACGTTATCAACAACGCGCATCGCAGAGGAGATAAAAATTCCAGAGATAGTGGGGATATCCTAGATGATAGGGCCTGTGGTCTTAGCCACACAATCCGCCCCCCATATTAGGTATGCCTTAGTCAGGAATTTAACAGACGTTAAATTCCTGCGTTAAGGCATACTTAACGTGATTTTAAATATCGCTAACCCTCCTTGTCAATATGACGAAGCTGGGTTAGCGATATTTTCCCAAGGGAGTCTTGTCAGGCACGCCTCCTTTGCATCTCATTAGCGATGCGATGGGAGGCGTGCTGACAAGGGGCGCAATTGCCAGTAAACTGTCGCTAACAGCTGTTAGCGATAGCTTGCTGATAGGGCGATAAAAATATCGCCGCATTAGCGGCAAAAAGTGCCGCTAAAGCGGCGATATTGCCCTTGATGATATGCCCCTTAGTTTGTTAACAACACGAGTGAGAAGTAAAGTGTCTCTTTAACACACCCTATGTGTTCTCCCAGCCCATGACCTAGCTGCCAGACTCCTCCCCAACCTGGCCCCTCAGCACCACCCATTCAAATATTGATACGATAGGAGCCATGCCCCCAGGTCACTTCCTTGTATGGAGCTCTCCTGAGTCTGCCCAGGGCCACAGCCATAGCGCATAAGGGCAGACTTATGATACACTACTAAAACAGGCCATGCCCACCACTCCTGATGTCACTGTACCCGGCTTGGACCTTAAGGGCGAGTAAAACCATGACCTGCACATGAGCAAATGTACCCACTCTATACTCCCTCCTTCACTCTAAAAAAGCACACTGTCGGCTGTTCTATGGTGAGCAACCTGCTACCCTTAGCATCGAACTGCTAGGCGTGCCTTCTCCGCCGTCTTCCTCCATGAATTGTAGGGCAACAACCCAAGCGCTCCTTAACACCAGCCGCCACAGCTTGCACTACATTCTCTGTCAAGGTATTTCATTGTCCAAGAAAGAACTGACATTGATTATCAGCCTCGTCCATCATAGGTTTTTGACTGCAAGTAACTTTGAAGCAAATATAAGGATTAGAAGGCTTCACTGGGCACTGTCTGCGATGCTGTCCTGCTCTAGAGAGTAAGACCCTTCAAAAATATCATCCTATAAATTTGCAAATTCAAGCCCACCCCCTCGCTGGGTAGGCCTCCTCAAGGCGTGGTCGGCCCAGAAGCTACTCCTGCTGAAAACCCCTATTCAACACTTACATTTTTTTTAAACATATTTCTAGAGTCCAGACACTCCTGGGTCACTGCGATAGACTGCTATTCTAGAACCCATCACAGCATTCACATTTGGCAGTGCAGTGGCATAACTAAACTTAAGGGCCCCCCTTGCAAAGTATATGGAGGGGGCACCCCAAGCTTAGGACCCAGTCAGGAGTTGTGAGGTCAGTGTCCCGCCTCCCAGCAGCTGGGGGCTATTGTTAGGCCTCTGTGGCAGGCCTGTTTTAGCACAAAAGAGTCATTATTGCTGTTTATTTTTTACAAGTAGCTCCGGCTTAGTAGTTTTTGGACTTTACATATTGAAGATTCATTATGGTGGCTCCTCCATCTCCATCAACTCATTCGGAGTTAAGCCTCAGCTTGGGCAATCTGTTAAAGAGAGTCTTTACGCCACCTATGTTTGTGAATAGATGAACCATAATCTTTGGGTCAATAAGTCAATACAAATTTCCAAGTATGTTGTTCTGTGGCAAAATTGGCACAATTGAACCACCATATATATTCCAACGTGTAAGAAATTGGGTTACTAGTTGAGTGGAGTGAAACCCTTCTCAAGCAGCAACCACAATTTTTCTCAGGATGAAGTCAAAAGCAACCCCAAATTCACCTGTGCTCAGTACTCTTGCAGACTGGTACGGAGCAGTCACGCTTAACTCAGAGGCAATGTGCACAGTATCTGTGCAACACTTCAAACAGTAAAACAGTGAAAACACTCCACATAAGGAACCCACAACAGAGTTCGGAAAATAGAACAGATTTTAATAAATGAAACACCACCAAAATGACAAACATCCAATTAGTAGAACTGGAAATATTGAATTTTAAAGTTTTTAGAGAAAATAGCTCCAAAAGGCATAAGGCTCCAACTGTGGATATCTGGTCGTGACAGACTGAGACAAAGTCACAAGTTCAGGCTGACCAGGATGAAGCGCGGGCTGGCTACAGTGATCCAGTTAGGCCCACTTAACAAAAGTACCTTAAATGCAGGTTTGTGGAGCATTGCGAGGATCTGTATCGAAGATGCACCCTGCACCTGAGGCGATGACTCGGTTCCAAGATGTGGCGAGGCTGTGTTGCGAGGGACTGTTGCTACGAAATTGAAAATCCCAGCGACAGAGCTTGCGATGCAAAGTCCAGAGTAAAGGATGCGGTGCGCAGTTGGGCCAATGCGTCGGTTCCACAGAGCTGTGAGGCTGTGTTACGGAGTTCAGCATCGTTGTTGAGGCTGACGACGATGAGGAATGCTAGAGCCTGCGCCAAGGATGCATCATGCAGCAGCTGTTCCAAAGGTGATATGGGCTTGTCCCGCCAGAACTCATGGAGGTACAGGTAGCTGCAGTCAATTTACTTGGACATTCTCAATCATAACTGGATTGGATAGCAGCAATCACAAGTGGAATTTTTTTATACCCCCTGGAGGTAGCAGCACATGACCAGTGGGGTAAGCATCTGAAAGGTGGAGTACAACTGATAACAAACGTGTACAGATTAACGAATGGGGGCACATTGATGATCTCCATCTATAAAGAGTTTTTGCGACATGCTCCATCCGTGCTCGGAGGAGTTGATGCATGTCTTTGAAAATCTAACTAAAAAGGGCTGTCGCTAGTCTGCTTTGTCCTGAAGAAGACCTTATCAGATGTATCTACAAACACACATATCTACACGGTCGAAACATCAATGTGAAATTATCTCATGTCCAGGCTCACTATAGCTCGGAATTTAAAAGACAGTGCATGCTAGAGTGAAAGACTGGAGAAGGACAGAAAATCTATGTTATTGTTTTAAAATTATTCCAAGCACTCAGAATCAAAAAGTTCTTCCGTCCTACATATCACTCCTTGCCATCAATACAGCTCCTTGCCAACACGAGTTTCGTCTGTTTCTATGCAACAAGACTTCATCAGGGCTGAAACATAAAACAATGGCATCATAAGGAACATGGGGAGTCATGGTATCTAGGATTAAGCCCAGCTCCAAAGTACTTCACCCAAATCGTGCCATGCACATTATTTCCGTGTTTTGTGATCAATATCTGTTGTCTATTGACAACTTAAAATTTAAAGGAAGGTTGAGTACCAGTATATTAAGTACAGGAAAAGAGAAGAAAACACATAGGTAAAAATCACTCTTGTGTGTGATGAATCACCGCTGGAACCATTACTTCCCAAGTGTGACCCCTTGTTGTACTAAGTCCTGCTACTCTCATATTTGTCGGCCCTAAATGGGAAACCAGGAAGAAAACGGGAGCTCACTAAATCAGTGATCTCTATAGCCCTTGTCAGTTAGAGGAATTATACTCTGTTACGGCGCATCAGAGTATCTGTGAATTAGAACTAGTGGTCATATATACTGATGATATAAGTATTGTTTAAAAAAAAGCCTCACTTACCAAAATATCATCCGTCTGAGTGTAACGAGTGTTAAAACACGACATCAGCCATTCAGTGAATCTGTACTAGGAATAGAAGAACTTGGGGTCACAATGTGTGATTCTGTGGCATTCATAAGCACCATATTTCTCATAACAGGGCAAAACGCTGTCAACATTACTTTCTTGATGTAAGTCAACATCTATGTAAAGCCATCTGTATATTTCTCATACTCCCATCACCCAGTTGAAACTAAATTAACGGACCGGGGGGAGAAAACATTCCAATAAACTGTCATGATTGTGGCAGTCAGCATATACAATCTATGATCGTTACGCTTATGTGCGGCAAAATCTAACCCCTGTTAATCTTAACCGGGCGAAAACACTGTCATCACTATTTCACAAATGTCAGTCAGCATATTTATAAAACCATCTATATTTACATACTCCTATCGCCACCTTTTAATCCTAAATTTACGTACTGGGCAGAAAACACTTTAATAGGCTGTCGTCATTGTGGCAGTCGATGATCCAATATTAAAACAGAAGAACAAATCGCCTCAAATATACAGTCCTCACACAGTACGCATTGAATTCTAATTCACCATACAACAGTAAACAATAACTGTTCGCAACAGTATGACTGGTCTGTACCCATTAACGCATGATAAAGTAGGCTAGAATTGCTTGTAACTCTTACCAGTGGGTAGAGTACTCCTCGTCGTGTGATATCTCTGTGGCGTTCAACGTGGGCGCCTTCTTCTTTGGCCTTTATATACTCTCACAGTCCGTGTGCATGGATTCGCCCAACCTAAGTGGCGGCCATCTTTACACATGCAAAGACACGCTAAATGTATATTAGCACAGTGTTGAAATATAAAATAACCTAATCATGACACGTCAAATTAAACATAAATGAGGCTATGCTAAAGTTATTAGATATTACTGTATTATGATTGCCTCCGCCATATGCTATTTCCACCCATCATTACTATGTTATTGTTTGTTTGTGTTTGAATTTGAAATGTCACCCATTTCACTTTTTGTCACCACAGTCACCCATTTAATTGTCTTCGTATTTTAGTGTTTTCTTTTGTCTCACAGCCCATATTTATTTATTATGCAAAGTGTTCAAAAAGTTTTTTGAAAAACATCAAATCAAAACAAAAATGGTAATAAATTAAATATATTTTTGCTAACTTGTTGTAGGTGTGATACATTCAGGATTGTTTTGTGTAATTCAAAATTGACTCTGAAGAAATGTATTGGCTCTAAATAAGCACCCCGTGGTGCTTACCCTATGGAACCACCTGTAGGTTTGCAATTAGATACCCAGGTTTCAAGGGAAACAGGGTGACCCCATTGATCTTAATACTATCCACACAGCAGCAGCAATGCAGCCGTTCTGCTTCTAGGGTTGCGTTTCGCAGCAGAGGAGATGTGTCAGCTCCGCTGAATCCACAGAGGCTGGTAATAAGCACCTTAAGCCCTCTTTCAAGTGTCAAGGACTTGGGCAACACCACTTGTCAGGGTAGACTCACAGATGGCAGAATCCAGGTGCAGATGCAAGGTTGTTGGAAGCCTGTAATGTCCGTGAGGCTTTGCATCAGGCCAGTTAACTAGCCCTTGGAGTCATTCTGGATTATGGATTCAAAAGGAATAGTCCTTCCCATACAGGCAGGAGGGTAGTAGGCCACAGATCAGCATAGCAAAGCAGGAGTCCAGCAGAGTGCAGTCCAGTAGAGTGACAGCCCTTCAGCAGCACAGCAGTCCTTCTTCCTGGTAGAGTATCCTCAGGTCCAGAAATGCACTGAAGTGGTGGTGTCTGAGGTCCAGTATTTACACACAGTTGTGCCTTTTAAGTGGGGGAGAAGCTTCTAGAGGCTTAGCTTTGAAGTCCCCAGGCATCCTGCCCCCCCCTGCCCTGGCTCCAGACTAACTACAGAGGGTATGCAGCTCTTTGTGTGGAGGCAGGAAACAGCCTATTCAGGTCTAAGTGGGGCGGTGATCAGCTCCTGTGCCCCATCCTGCCAGTGATGACCCATACAGGCACACCTAAGCGCTCTGTTGGGTGTGGCTGTCTAGGAGGAATGCACAAACCTAACTGTCAGCTACACCCAGGCATGTGACTAGAGGGAGGCTACAGGCACTAAGTGGATAAGGCAGGAAAATGCCAACTTTCCAAAAGTGGCATTTTCAGAATTGCAATTGAAATCCGACTTCACCCTAAGTTAGGAATTTAAATTGTCATTTCAGAGATATCAATCTTGAGCCGGTTATCTCTTCCCATTTGGAAATAACACTTGTTCAATGTAATACAGCAATTTCAATGGTATTCCACTGGAGAAATAGGCCTTGCAAGTAGTGAAACATGAATGTAGGAGTTTTTCCCTGCCAGGACAGGGAAAACTTAAATGTTCATGTACTACATTTCAAATAAATAGCGCACTATCAATGCTAGCAGATCTCCCGACCTTCTCCCTCTACAACCTACGCCTCCACAGGACCATAAAAACTCTCAGAATAGATAACCCTGTGCAGTAACAAGCTCAGTGGATTGTTACCATCCAAAATACCATACCATAAAGGGTCCTGCAGAGCTTGTCAGAGATGCCAGCTTACTTAAAACCATAAACTGTGCCCTTATGTCACATTTCTTCATCTATCACACAACTATGCGTTGAGTCCCATAACATGAATCATAGTCATCATGCATGACATTGAAGCACACTCCACATAGGATCAAAACAAAGACAACACCTTTTCAGTCACAAACTCTACACAATGCAGAATGCTACCCATATTGGTATGCTCTTCATTGCCTCACATTGGGTTTGTAAGCACAATATAGGTGTGATTATAAAATACAATGTGAGACTTGCAGGAGCAGTCCTTACCATTATGCTTCTTGTGGATGCTACAGGCCTTTGAGGGGCACCCAAATAGAAATTATCGTGAGGCGAGACAAGATGGTGAGAGGCCCTCAAAGGCAATGTGTGTTGCCAGAAGAGTATTAATTTACTGAACATTTCACTGTTTTGCCAGTTCCTAGATATTTGGTCAATATATGGGGAATGGTTATGCCCACATGTATTGAATACTCCCAGATGCACAAACATATCATTTAAACTCTGGATATTCTTAAGTGAGATGGAAGCACAGTTAGACTCGTCTACACAAGAATTATCATCTAAACAATGAAACATCCCACAATATACTATCTTCATAAAACACATACAGCGCTTGTAGGAAGGTGGATATCTGACTATGGTTACCCCCAATTTTTTGCCTAGTGTCTAGCTGGTTTTTCGACTTAGTAGGCCTGAGATCCTGCCATTCAGGGTCTCAGCCTGTCTGCTCTCACTCAAAAATGGACTCCATGCACCCTAGGTGCATAACCCATTGGAATTAGATCACCCTGTGAGCCCCTGTACCAGTGTACACTAGGTACCCAGGGCATTGGTGTATCTAAGGCCTACCAGGGGCTGAAGCATGTATTGTGCCACCCCTGGCCTGGCCTAACAAATTTGACACAACTGGCTGATCACTCAGCTGGGGTAAGTTGGTGTAACCACCTCTTACTTAGGTGTAGTATACTTATACCTAACCTTAAATGGGACACCTGGTAACCTATAAGTCACTCCTATGGCAGGCCTTAACAATCCTGAAGGCAGAGTGCTTGGTTCCATGTGAGATGGTGCTCTGGCATGAGCTGAGCCTGTCTGCAGTGGTCGGAACCACTTCCTTCTACTGTTTCCAGATATCGTCATACCATATACTCTTAAGTGCATTATGAACCTCGCGGTTAAATGCTATCTTTGGTTTGGCTTTATCAAAACATGTCGAGTAAGGTGTCATACGAATTGGAATACTAACCCCTCGCCAATTCTGGCGACGGGGTTAGCATTCCACCCTTCTAGAGGGACACGACATGTACAGTACCTGAAACCCGGGTAAAATCAGACATAGCCTCAGCTCCACAAAATGGATGCTGCCACCACAGACACAAGTCTGCCCTCCTGCTGCTGGGAGTCCTTCCAGCTTGGGAGGTGTGGACAAAGGGTTTCCTGCCAGGGGAGGTGCGTGCACCACCCCAGACAGGATTTTGTGTATTGGTCAGGTAGGGCTTGAAAGAAACCAGACATGCCTGTGGCTCACAAGGAGCCTCGGTGCATATGCCAGTTCAATCCGGTCCTGGGGCACACCAGTCCCGGGCCTGGGGCGAGCTGGACAAAGGATTGGGGGTGTAACCACCCCCCTTCCTGGTCCCACCCTTAGGGAGGGACCTAGCAGGTAGTCCGGCCCCTAGAATCCGCTTAAAGGTAGGAGCTGTGTCCTAAGACTTCAGACATCCTGGAATCAAGACCTGGACCTCCAGACCTCTCACTGCCCAATCCACAGTCCCTGAAAAGAGGAGACCCGTGGAGGCAACGAGACACGTGGAGCCAGCCATCTTGAAACGACCACGACAAGCTGCAAGTGCAACAACCGAGGCTCCCTCCAAGTTGTGCTTTGGGATCTGAGAAGCCCAACATCCGAGCAGCATCTGCACCAAAGGTGAGCCCTCCAGCATCTCCACGATCTGCGTGGGGCCCTTCTGCATTTTGCCACTCGACGCGCCTAACCGGTTGCTGGCCCGCTGGCTAGTGGCCATCTTGGCGACGAACTTCAAGAAATACACCGCTGGTCTGGTTGCTCCAGACTGGCCCTTGCTCCCCTCCAAAGGAGCAGTCCCTCTGACCTTGCTGGTCAGAACCATCAGCTTATTTTGTTTTCCACAACAATTGCTTTTGGCAAGGCTTGTTTGCTTCGATCAAGTCACCGACATCGCCGACAGCGAGAGCCTGTGTGGGACAGCTCGTGAACCGACTCCTGGACGTCGTCGACCTTCAGGGACCACGTGGCTGCAGAGACAAGCTGCACCTTTCTTCCTGTTTGCACCCGACATCGCCTGGTACCCACCTGGTGCCACGCTGGTCACTGGCTAGTGACTGTGAACACTGTCCCCTCTGCTTACAGTTCTTCTACAACTCCGATCCACTCTTGCATCCACCGCATCTCTTCCGGACCGACCGCCTGCAGCATCTTTGTCCACAGGCTCCACTGAACAGATAGAAGAAACCCGACGCACTTCGAGGCCTATGCACCCGCTTCCTGTGGGTGAGGTAAAGCTGGCACTCCGGTGCCCAAGTGTAGAGTATCATCTCTAGTGTCTGTGTTTCCAATCTTGAGTTCATAGTCCCTCCGGAAGATCCTTTTTGCAGTAAGTTTGTAACTTTTACGCACCCATTGAAAACCTATGGGAGCACGCGTGTGACTATTTGCTCTGCACACGCAACCCGTGGACCTCCTGGTCACTAACTGAAGTTAGCTCCTTGTAGGCCCAGCGATTCTAGAGGCCCTAGGCCTTTTCCCTTTTCTGTTCGTGGTACTTATACCACTATTTTAGTATATGGTTTGAGCGGCCACCAGGGCCTATCCATATAAAGTGCAACTTCTGTGTATTCTACTGTAATCTTGTTTGACGATTTGTGCTCCTGTGCTCATAAAGAGACTAGGGGTTACTTTGAGAAATAAATACATATATATTTTGAATATATATCTGTGTGGTGTCCTTTCATTGGTATAAAAGGGGGTTGCATTTGGTAAAACAGCTGGCTTAACACGTTTCACGAGTTTAGCCTCAAAGACTGCTTAGCATACGCTACCACTAGGGCAGCTAGTCCAAAAAGGTTGACTTACAACCACACCATAAGGGTTGCTTGGCATGGTACAAGGTGGTCACTTTAACTAGTGAACATCATATACCAGGCCAACTTCTCACATTGGTGAGCAGCGGTTGGATTTGAGCTTGCTGTGTTTTACCATTGTAATCTCTTGGTTACCAATTGAAAGATCACATAGGTACCTGTAGGTACATATAAAACAAGATTAGATATACTTAAGTTCTACTGAACTTAGTTGTTGTAGAGCAAAGGGAGTAGCACACCCTGACTACAACTACTAGATAGGTTTAGTAGGTAAACCCAAGTGTAGGTAGATTGCAACACATCCACCCACACTTAAGAGCAATGGCTGGGACAGAGGGGTCCACTGTACCCATCTCTGTTGAGAGTGACCCCCAGAGGGCACCATCCATCTTTGCTACCCTTAATCAAAATGAGCTCAGGCAGTTGGCAAATATCAGGGGCCTTAAACAGCCCAAGAATCCTACTTCTGCTGAACTCAGGGAGCTTTTACAGGCTGATGAAGATCAGAAAGCTCTCAGGAAAGCCTCCCAGTTAGGCCCCTTAGGGACAGGAACTGGAGGCCCCCCTTCTGAAGATGCTACTGAAGTACCCCTTTCCAATAGCCATCCCTTAGATGAGAATCATACTACAGAGGAAGAAAGTGGGGAGGATACAGAAAGTAGTGAGGATGAAGGGAGAACTAGCCCAGTGCCAAGTGTTATACTTGGCCCAGCTAAACTAAGGCTATTGGGGACTGACAATGGGATCATCCCATTGGATCTCCCCAGTGGACTTAACCAGGGGTCTGGGAGGCAAAGGAATCACTCAGGTGAATCTAATGCTTCTCGTGCCTCTAGAGGCTCTCAAGGTCAATCCAGGAGAAGGATGACCACTCCTCAGAGGAGGGAGCATGAGTCCAGAATGCAGGAAGCCCAGCTGAGGATCAGGAAGCAGGAGCTAGAGGTAGCCCTGATGGAAGAGAAACTGAACAAAGCTAGGCAACCTAGAGAGAGTGGGTCTATACCCACTGGTGGCAGCATTGTCCCTAAGGACAAAGATAGGGTCTTTGATAATAGGAACCTGTCTAAGGTTGTGCCCCCCTACAAAAGTGGGGATGACATCCACAAATGGATGACTGCTCTTGAGAGAGCCTGCAAAGTGCAGCAGGTTCCTGAAGACCAGTGGGCAGCAATCCTCTGGCTCTCCTTTGAAGGAAGAGGCAGAGACAGACTCCTCACTGTTAGGGAGGAGGATGTCAGAAATTACAGAGCCCTGAAGAGTGTCCTAGTTGATGGGTTAGGCTTAACCACTGAACAGTACAGGTTAATGTTCAGAGACACCCAGAAGACACAGACTCAGGACTGGTCTGAATACATTGAATGTGCCACTAAGGCTTTGGAGGGTTGGTTGCTGGGAAGTAAGGTATCTGATTATACAGGATTGTACAATTTGATGATGAGAGAACATATTTTAAGTAACTGTCAAAACCAGCTCCTCCATCAACACCTGGTAGACTCAGATTTGACCTCTTCCCAAGAATTGGGAAAGAGGGCAGATAAATGGGTCAGGACCAGGATCAGGCCTAAGAATCAGGGTGGTGACCAAAAGAAAGATACCACCAAACCTCAAGAGAAGGGTGGGGATAAAGCAAAAGAGAAATCTTCCTCAGGGCCCCAAAACTCCACACAGGGTGGTGGGTCCCAAGCTCCCTCCTCTACCACAGGTAAAAAGCCTTACTGCCATGAGTGTAAAACTCCTGGGCATTGGAAAACTGACAGCAGTTGCCCAAGGGCTAAAAACAAAACTGTTCCTCCAATTACTCCTGTCACACCACCTATTACTGTCAGCAGTAATCCCCCAGGTGGTGGGAGTGCCCCCAGAAATCTGGGTGGGTTCACTTGGGGAACACAGGGGGACCCTGGCTTAGCCAATTCCCCTACAGCAACTACTCTTGTCTGTGATGGTGGCATGGGGTTTGCCAACTTCACTGCCTGTCCCAACACTTTGGGTAGGTACAGACAGGAGCCCTACATCAATGGTACCAAAGCTGAGGCCTACAGAGACACTGGAGCTAGCATCACAATGGTGGCCCATTGGCTAGTTCCCTCTGAGCAGCTTTTGCCTGGTTTCTCCTACCAGGTGACTAACATTGATGGCAAACAGAACAGTCATCCCATGGCAGAGGTATGTCTCAGCTGGGGAGGTGTCACTGGCCCTAAAAGGGTGGCAGTGTCCCCAACCTTGCCTGTGGACTGCTTACTAGGGAATGACTTAGAACTCTCAGCCTGGGCTGGAGTTGAACAAGACACCCATTCTAAAATGGTAGGCCTTTCACAAAAGGGTAGTGGGGTTGGGCCATTCACAACCCCTGTCCAAATAGATTTCCTCCCTGGAAAGGTTGGAAGGGCAGTGGTAGCCACAGCCCAGGCACAGACAGACTTCCCTGTAGAGACTGGCAGAGCTGTGACAGTCACAGCTCAAACACAAACTGAGTGCCCCCCTGAAAAGGTTGGCAAGGCTGTAATGGTCTCAGCCTATACTCAGACTGACATAGGTGTAGTGAAGCCTGAAACTATGGATCACTCCACACAAACAGAGAGTAGTGGGGAGGAAGAAAAGTCTCCCTCTCCCCAGACATTAGGAAAAAGTCAGCCTCCTCAGGGAGCTGACCTCACCCCTTGTGAAGGAACTGCCCCAGAGGTAGCCAGGCCTGGCCTGGCAGAGCCTCTGATGTCAGTGGCCCCTTCCAAGGTGGGACCCAGTCTGGTGCAGGTAGCCTGCCTCTCTCTACCCTGCCTCAGTCAGCCCAGGGCTGCAGAGGTCAGGGAGGCCAGTGGACCCCAAGAGGGCCCCTGTCCCCAAGAACCCCCCCATCAAAAGAATGAGGATTGCCTGGCTAGTAGCCCTAGCCAGGTGATGGGTAAAAACATTCCTGAGGGATCTCCTTTTCAGGTAGCTAGGGACCTCCCCCAGAGGGATTCTGTTGGGCACAGGCAAACATGGGACCTTAGGGCCCCAAACCTGACCTGTCCCTCCAGTAAGCCCACAAAAGGGACCCAGCCTCCAGCTTTAGGTAGCCAGAGGCTGACCCTGAGAGCACAGTGCAACTCAGTTAAGGAAAGAAAGGCATCCATGGTGGAGGATGATTGGAGGAAGCTGAGGCCTCACTTTGAGGACACTCACTTCAGTACTCCATCTCAACACCAGCCTTTTACTTTGCCAAGACACACCAAAGGTAGAGATTCCCTATGGTGGAGACCCTCTGATACCCTTAGGGTGAGGGATTGCTTAGTGGACCATGAGACAGGGGGTAACCATGCCAGTGTTGGTTCCTCCTTATATGGCCACTTGGGCAATATAGGCTTACCAGGTCAAGGTCAGCCTTATCTCCCTTCGTTTGGGGGGGGGGGGTTGTGTAGGAAGGTGGATATCTGACTATGGTTACCCCCAATTTTTTGCCTAGTGTCTAGCTGGTTTTTCGACTTAGTAGACCTGAGATCCTGCCATTCAGGGTCTCAGCCTGTCTGCTCTCACTCAAAAATGGACTCCATGCACCCTAGGTGCATAACCCATTGGAATTAGATCACCCTGTGAGCCCCTGTACCAGTGTACACTAGGTACCCAGGGCATTGGTGTATCTAAGGCCTACCAGGGGCTGAAGCATGTATTGTGCCACCCCTGGCCTGGCCTAACAAATTTGACACAACTGGCTGATCACTCAGCTGGGGTAAGTTGGTGTAACCACCTCTTACTTAGGTGTAGTATACCTATACCTAACCTTAAATGGGACACCTGGTAACCTATAAGTCACTCCTATGGCAGGCCTTAACAATCCTGAAGGCAGAGTGCTTGGTTCCATGTGAGATGGTGCTCTGGCATGAGCTGAGCCTGTCTGCAGTGGTCGGAACCACTTCCTTCTACTGTTTCCAGATATCGTCATACCATATACTCTTAAGTGCATTATGAACCTTGCGGTTAAATGCTATCTTTGGTTTGGCTTTATCAAAACATGTCGAGTAAGGTGTCATACGAATTGGAATACTAACCCCTCGCCAATTCTGGCGACGGGGTTAGCATTCCACCCTTCTAGAGGGACACGACATGTACAGTACCTGAAACCCGGGTAAAATCAGACATAGCCTCAGCTCCACAAAATGGATGCTGCCACCACAGACACAAGTCTGCCCTCCTGCTGCTGGGAGTCCTTCCAGCTTGGGAGGTGTGGACAAAGGGTTTCCTGCCAGGGGAGGTGCATGCACCACCCCAGACAGGATTTTGTGTATTGGTCAGGTAGGGCTTGAAAGAAACCAGACATGCCTGTGGCTCACAAGGAGCCTCGGTGCATATGCCAGTTCAATCCGGTCCTGGGGCACACCAGTCCCGGGCCTTGGGCGAGCTGGACAAAGGATTGGGGGTGTAACCACCCCCCTTCCTGGTCCCACCCTTAGGGAGGGACCTAGCAGGTAGTCCGGCCCCTAGAATCCGCTTAAAGGTAGGAGCTGTGTCCTAAGACTTCAGACATCCTGGAATCAACTTGAAACTAAGAAGAAGACGGGAACTTCGACATTCTGCTGCACAGAAGACTGAAGGAAATCTCCCCTGTGGTCAGGGAGTGACCACCTTGCTAACGCAAGCACCATCCAGCGAATCATTGTCTGCTTTGCCGCCGCCTCCCGCCAGCGCCCAAGCCCAGAGACTGACAAGACCTGGACCTCCAGACCTCTCATCGCCCGATCCACAGTCCCTGAAAAGAGGAGACCCGTGGAGGCAACGAGACACGTGGAGCCAGCCATCTTGAAACGACCACGACAAGCTGCAAGTGCAACAACCGAGGCTCCCTCCAAGTTGTGCTTTGGGATCTGAGAAGCCCAACATCCGAGCAGCATCTGCACCAAAGGTGAGCCCTCCAGCATCTCCACGATCTGCGTGGGGCCCTTCTGCATTTTGCCACTCGACGCGCCTAACCGGTGCAACTTCTGTGTATTCTACTGTAATCTTGTTTGACGATTTGTGCTCCTGTGCTCATAAAGAGACTAGGGGTTACTTTGAGAAATAAATACATATATATTTTGAATATATATCTGTGTGGTGTCCTTTCATTGGTATAAAAGGGGGTTGCATTTGGTAAAACAGCTGGCTTAACACGTTTCACGAGTTTAGCCTCAAAGACTGCTTAGCCTACGCTACCACTAGGGCAGCTAGTCCAAAAAGGTTGACTTACAACCACACCATACGGGTTGCTTGGCATGGTACAAGGTGGTCACTTTAACTAGTGAACATCATATACCAGGCCAACTTCTCACAGCGCTGCACACCATTTTGTTTAAGGTACGCAGGTAGCACACTGACATTTAATATACACATATTAATAAAAAATTATTCCCAATTGGGGAAGGGAGTGGTTCCTTTTGTCACAGGAGGTAAAACCGCCAAATAAGAGTAAATATGAAAAGAACAATAACTCAAGTGATAATCACTAATAGTACTGCGTCAAAAAGTGATCAAGACAATACATCTATTGATCATCAAATGGTTTCATTAAGTAAATCATCAAAAGCAATATTTTTGGAAGTATAACAAAATATACTTCAATAACCAAATGCTATGTTATGTACATTTGTAAAGCACACTTTCACCTGCAAGGGTATCCTGGTGCTGAGCAGGTGTGTGTACCTAGCTTTGTCTATAGTAGGTTGATTACCTGAAATGCCAGGTCTTTAGCTATTGTGAATTTCAGAAGAGAGCAGGAGGCTCTGAAGTAGAGAGGGAGGTTGTTCCATGCTTTAGGGGTGATGTAGGAGAATGCCTGTCCTCCTGATCTGGTTCTTCTGTGTATGCATGAGATTTATGTGAGGAGGCGTCCTGTCGAGCGAAGGTGTCTGGCTGGTTGATAGAAGGAGATGCAACTGTTCAGGTAGGTGTGGCCCAAGTTGTATAGTGCCTTGAAGTGTGTGTGAGGAAATTGGAATTAGCATGTTTGTGTATCATTAGCCAGTGGAGCTCCCTGTTGTGTGGTGTGATGTGAGTTCAGTGTGTGAGGTTGAGGATGAGCCTGGCTGCTGAGTTCTGTTTTGTTTGTAGTCTTCTATTGAGTTTCTTGGTGATGCTGGCACAGAGGGTGTTCCCGTAATCCAACTTGCTTGTAAATAGGGCATGAGGGATGGTTTCTCTTGTGTTGTTTGGAAACCATTTGCAAATCTTACTGTGCATTCTGAGGTTCCTGGCATGGGTGCTGGGTGTGGGTCCGCATTTGGCCGGCCACCAGTTGGAGTCCCATGGTGAAGTTTTCTTGACAAATATCACTACATCTCTCTTGCCATTGTTGAGCTTGAGACAGTTGGCTTTCATCCAGTGTTAGAAATGGGGGTCTCAAGTTGGCAATGGTTTTCACCTCTGTCAAAGTAGGGACCCGTCCTTCTAGTCAGGATAATGGGGATACACTACTGAAAAAACCCCTGCTCACCCCCTTGGTAGCTTGGCACGAGCAGTCAGGCTGATCTTATAGGCAGTGTGTAAAGCATTTGCACATACCCAACAGTAATACAGTGAAAACACTACAAAAGGACACCACACCAGTCTAGAAAAATAGCCAATATTTAATATTTTCTAAAAAAGACCAAAACGACAAAAAGTTGACATACAGTACTTAAAAATATGAACTTTGCAAGAATAACCTTTACAATGCAGTTCCTTCAAGTCGGTAGCTCCGTCTGGTGGCACTACAGTGCAGAAAACAACAGAATCGGACAGTTCTGTCCGACCGCGTCGGTCATGGTATCGGTAGACTCGTAAACAGTACCTTTTCGTTGCAGCTGATCACGTTGGTGCTGGACGGTCGTGGCAACCGTCATGGTTGTGATGTAGAACTTAGCGGTGCGGCGTACGGTGCCCTTAAGTCACGGTGCAGGCAGCGGCTCGGTGATGGTCGTTCAGCAGTGTTGGTGAGACCAGGGCTGCGGTGCGGAATGAGACGGTGCTCATTGCTGTGCTGACAGGTGACGGTGCAGGCAACAATGCCGGTGGCTGGGAGCTGGCGTCGGTCGGCCCAGATGGCGGTGTGGGACAGGGCAGTGCATTGTGAGACTTACGAGCATTTACCCCGATGCTGTCACGGGTGTTGAGTTCAGCGTGCAGTGACGTCACCGGTGAGACCAGGGCAGCGAAGTGAAGCGAGGCAGTGCTAAGTGCGGTGCACACAGGTCGCGGTGCAAGCAGTGGCTTGGTGGCGGCAGTCGTCATATGAGACCAGGATTGAGGTGCGTTATGTGGCAGTGCCTTCAGGACAGGGAGCCAGCAACAGAGTCTGTGATGGAGTTGGCTGCTTTCCCCCTCTGTGGCAACTGAAACCGCGGTTCCAGAGGCGGTACCCAGAGGTGACTGAAGTCTTTGCTGTCCCTAAGACTAAGGCAAGTTTGATTTTGAGCCCTTGGAGATACTCAGCAAAAGTAAAGAAAGTTCAGTTCAATCCCTTCACTGCCCAATGCAGAAGCAGCAACTGCAGGGCAACCCAACAGAGCAACAACACAGCAAAGGGGCGGTACTCCTCCTAGCAGTTCTTCCAACTCGTTTTCTTGGCAGGTTCCTTGATTCCAGTGAGTTCTACAGTTCTGGGGTTTGGGCCCCAAAATGTATACAGCCTTTCTCCCTGTTCTCTTTGGCAGAGAGTGTCCGTGCCCAGCCCAAACCAGTTCTGTCCTCTCTGGCCCAGCTTCCTGGCAGGAAGTGGAGACAGCATTATCCAAGGCAGACCAGGCCCATTCAGTTTCAAGGAAATCTCCTCCCACTACTCTAAATGCGGCCCAGGCCTATGCAGCCCAGCCCTGACTCATCCAGGAAATGCAGGACACACCTCAACGCCCCCATGGCTGTCTGAAGAGAATGCGCATCCCCAGCAGCTGTCACTCCAAAGCCAGACAGTAAATCCACAAACCCAGCAGAGGCACATAGGATGGCTATGCAAGAAAATACCTACTTTCTAAAAGTTGTATTTTCAAACACAGAACACAAAAATCATTTTCACTAAAAGATGCATTTTTATATTCTGAGTTCAGGCATCTCTACCTTGTCCCAGTGAGAAGATATGCTTATAAGTTGTTATAAGCAAACTCTCATTCTATCCTATGGTGCTGATAGCCATTCCATAGTGAAAAACTAAATATGCTGTAATTCACTACCAGGACTTGGTACACACACCAGTACATGTCCTACCTTGGGGTACCTTGGGCCTACTTTAGGGGTGACTTGGCAAATTTTAATTAGGGTGGGGGCATTGGCATGTACGTTTTGGGCAGCCCCGACCCTAATTAAAATTTGCCTGGCATCTAGTGGACTTTCTGCCCCCCGGGGGGAAAATGGGGGTATTAACCCCCAATCTGAGCCACCGGGGGGAAAAAATCCCACTAGACGCCAGGATTATTTTGGGGCAAATTTGAATTAGGGTGGGGGCTCCTGAAAACGGGCATGCCCATGCCCCCACCCCATCCTCTGCAAAAATGACAGCCCTCCTGCCACCCTGGGGGGCTGATGGGGCAGTAGTTACCAATCTGCCCCCTGGGGGGCAGATAGGGGCAATAGCCCCTAATCTGCCCCACCGGGGGGACAAAAAGCCCACTAGACGCCAGAGATTTTTTGGGGACAATTTTGAATTAGGGTGGGGGCTCCCAAAACAGGCATGCCCATGCCCTAATCCACTCCCCCGCAAAAATAACAGCCTTCCTGCCCCACCTGGGGGGGAGATGGGGCAGTAGCCCCCAATCTGCCCCTCCGAGCGGGAAAAAAGCCCACTAGACGCCAGGGATTTTTTAGGGCAAATTTTAATTAGGGTGGGGGTATTGGCATGCCAGTTTTGGGCAGCCACCAACCTAATTCACATTTGCCAAAAAAAATCCCTGGCGTGTAGTGGACTTTCAGCTCCCCTGGGGTGCAGATTGGAGGCTACTGCCCCATCTTCCCCCCGATTTAGCAGGAAGGCTGTAACTTGTGTGGGGGAGGGGGGAGCATGGGCATGCCCGTTTTGGGAGCCCCCACCCTAATTCAAATTTGCCCAAAAAAATCCCTTGCATGTAGTGGACTTTCAGCTCCCCTGGGGTGCAGATTGGGGCATTAGCCCCCAATCTGCCCCTATGGGGGGGCAAAAAGTCCACTAGACCCCAGGGATTTTTGGGGGAAAATTTAAATTAGGATGGGGACTCCCAAAACGGGCATGCCCATGCCCGCCCTCCCCCACACAAACTACAGCCTTCCTGCCCCCCCTGGGGGGAAGATGGGGCAGTAGCCTCCAATTTGCCCCCCCTGGAAGGGCAAAAAGCCCACTAGATGCTAGGGATTTTTTTTGGCAAATTTTAATTAGGGTGGGGGCATTAGCATGCCTGTTATGGGCAAACCCCACCCTATTTATAATTTGCCCAAAAAAATCCTTGGCGTCTAGTAGACTTTCTGCCCCCCTGGGGGCAGATAGGGACATTAGCCCCTAATCTGCCCCGCCGGGGGGGCAAAAAGCCCACTGGACGCTAGGGATTTTTTCGGGAAAAATTTAAATTAGGGTGGGGGCTGCCCAAAACGGGCATGCCCATGCCCCCACCCCCTCCCCGCAAAAATTACAGTCTTCCTGCCCCCCCCCCGGGTGTCTAGTTTTCAGAAATGTGTGGGTTTGGTAGGTTTCCCTAGATGGTCGCTGAGCCCTGGGCCATAAACTCATGGGACCCCCCTTGCAAAACCAGGTTGGCTTGTGATACGTAATTTTGATGTCGCCTCAATAGTTTTTGGGCCCTCGCCTGTCACGGGTCCTTGACCCACCCATGCAAGTGAGGTACCATTTTTCTCGGAAGAATTTGGGGAATGCGGGGTGAGTGGAAACTTGTGGAACCATGCAGATTCCAGAACTTTTCACCACAGAAATTTGAGGAAAATGTGTTTTTTGGGACAATTGTTTAGGTTTGCAAGGGATTCTGAGTAACAGAACCTGGTGAGAGGCAGTCAAGTCACCCAATTCTGTATTCCCCTTGGTGTCTAGTTTTTAAAAATGTACAAGTTTGTTAGGTTTCGCTAGGTGCCGACAGAGCTAGGGTTAAAATACTACAGCTAGGGACTTTGCCAAAAAAGGGTCAGTTTTCACTGTGAAATTGTGGTGTGTCCACGTTGCGTTTTGCGCCATTTCCTGTCATGGGCACTAGGCCTACTCACACAAGTGAGGTACTTTTTTTCTCGGAAGACTTTGGGGAACGCGGGGTGGGTAGAAATTTGTGGATCCACGCAGATTCCAGACTATTGCACCACAGAAATGTGAGGAAAATGTGTTTTTTAAAACTATTTTTTAGGTTTGCAATGGAATCTGGGTAACAGAACCTGGTGAGAGGCAGCCAAGTCACCCCATTCTGTATTCCCCTTGGAGTCTAGTCTTAAAAAATGTATAGGTTTGTTAGGTTTCCCTAGGTGCCGACAGAGCTAGGGTTAAAAAACTACAGCTAGGCACTTTGCCAAAAAAGGGTCAGTTTTCACTGTGAAATTGTGGCGTGTCCACGTTGCATTTTGCGCCATTTCCTGTCACGGGCACTAGGCCTACTCACACAAGTGAGGTACTGTTTTTCTCGGAAGACTTTGGGGAACGCGGGGTGGGTAGAAATTTGTGGAACCACGCAGATTCCAGAATATTGCACCACAGAAATATGAGGAAAATGTGTTTTTTAAAACTATTATTTAGGTTTGCAAGGGAATCTGGATAACAGAACCTGGTGAGAGTCAGTCAAGTCACCCCCTCCTGGATTGTCCTAGGTGTCTAGTTTTCAAAAACTACAGCTAGGCACTTTGCCAAAAAAGGGACATTTTTCACTGTGAAATTGTGGTGTATCCACATTGCGTTTTGTGTTGTTTCCTGTTGCGGCCACTAGGCCTACGCACACAAGTGAGGTACCATTTTTTTCTGAAGACTTTGGGGAACGCGGGGTGGGTGGAAATTTGTGGATCCATGCATATTCCAGAACTTTCCACCACAGAAATGTAAGGAAAATGTGGGGGCGTATTAGCAAGGGCAATATCGTCGCTTTAGCGAGACCTATTCCTGCTAAAGCAGCAATAATTCTATGGCCCTATCAGCAAGCTTTCGCTAACTGCATTTAGCGACAGCTTTCTGGCTAAAGCAACCGGTTTGGGTGCCGCTTTGCATGTCAGCGATATTTATCGCTAATGACATGCAAAGTAGGCGTTCCCGACCAACAGACCTGGTAAACAGCCGCTAACAGGCCTATCGCCTATTAGCAAGGAGACCCTGGCCCCGGTTAGTGACGTGAAAAGTAGCGCTAATCGGGGTCATTGCCAGTTTTTTAACACCTGCTATTTTCCTGACTTAACCATACCTGACATGGGGGGTGGATTATGCTGATACGACCACAGGGTCGTATCAGCAAGGTTTTCCCCCTTCCCCATGCAACATCGCTAGTTTTGTTGCGATGTTGGCCCTTCCCTCCCGCTATCGCTGGAATATTTATCGCCATAGCGCTAATTGCTGCTAATACAACGTTATTGTGGCGATATATTCCAGCGATAGCTGGCGATATAAAATTTTGCGCTAAGTGTGCTCTGCAATATTTATAGCAGTTTGTTGCTAATATGGCCCGTGTTTCTTTGGACAATTGTTTAGATAGGCAAGGAATTCTGGGTAACAGAATCTGCTAAGAAGCAGTCAAGTCACCGCATCCTGGATTGTACTGGGTGTCTAGTTTTCAAAAATGTATAGGTTTACTAGGTCTCCCTAAGTGCCGGCAGAGCTAGGGTTCGAAAACTACAGCTAGGCACTTTGCCGAAAAAGGGTCATTTTTCACTGTGAAATTGTGGTGTGTCCACATTGCGTTTTGTGTTGTTTCCTGTCGTAGCCACTAGGCCTACCCACACAAGTGAGGTACCATTTTTCTCGGAAGACTTTGGGGAACTCGGGGTGGGTGGACATTTGTGGATCCACGCAGAGTCCAGAACTTTCCACCACAGAAATGTGAGGAAAATGTGTTTTTTAAAATAATGTTTTTCGTTTTGCAAGGGATTCTGGTTAACAGAACCTGGTGTGAGCTAGTCAAGTCACCCCATCTTGGATTCCCCTGGATATCTAGTTTTCAAATATGTATAGGTTTCCTAGGTTTCCCAAGGTGCCAGCAGAGCTAGGGTTAAAAACTACAGCTAGGTACTTTGCCAAAAAAGGGTCTTTTTTCGCTGTGAAATTGTGGTGTGTCCACGTTGAGATTTGGGCGGTTTTCTGTCAAGGGCACTAGGCCTACTCACACAAGTGAGGTACCATTTTTCTCGGAAGACTTTGGGCAACGCGGGGTAGGTGGAAATTTGTGGATCCACGCAGATTCCAGAACTTTCCACCACAGAAATGTGAGGGAAATGTGTTTTTTTGACAATTGTTTAGGTTTGCAAGGGATTCTGGGTAACAGAACCTGGTGTGAGCCAGTCAAGTCTCCCCATCCTGGATTCCCCCGGTTGTCTAGATTTAAAACTGTATAGGTTTGCTAGGTTTCCCTAGGTGCCGGCAGAGCTAGGGTTCTAAAACTGCAGCTAGGTACTTTGCCAAAAAAAGGGTAATTTTTCACCGTGAAATTGTCGTGTGTCCACGTTGCTTTTTGTGTTGTTTCCTGTCACGGCCACTAGGCCTACCCACACAAGTGAGGAACCATTTTTCTTGGAAGACTTAGGGGAACTTGGGATGGGTGGAAATTTGTGGATTTACGCAGAGTCCAGAACTTTCCACCACAGAAATGTGAGGAAAATGTGTTCTTTAAATAATGTTTTAGTTTTTGCAAGTATTCTGGGTAGCAGAACATGGTGTGAGCTAGTCAAGTCACCCCATCTTGGATTCCCCTGCATATCTAGTTTTCAAAAATGTATAGGTTTGCTAGGTTTCCCTTGGTGCCGGCAGAGCTGGGGTTAAAAAACTACAGCTAGGTACTTTGCCAAAAAAGGGTCATTTTTCGCTGTGAAATTGTGGGGTGTCCACATTGCAATTTGCTTTGTTTCCTGTCGTGGGCACTAGGCCTACCCAAACAAGTAAGGTACAGTTTTTCTCGGAAGACTTTGGGCAATGCGTGGTAGGTGGAAATTTGTGGATCCATGCAGATTCCAGAACTTTCCACCACAGAAATGTTAGGAGAATGTGTTTTGTTTTTTTGGACAATTTTTTAGGTTTGCAAGGGATTCTGGGTAACAGAACCTGGTGTGAGCCAGTCAAGTTACCCCATCCTGGATTTCTCTGGGTGTCTAGTTTTCAAAAATGTATAGGTGTGCTAGGTTTCCCTAGGTGCCGGCAGAGCTACGGTTCAAAAACTACAGCTAGGCACTTTGCAAAAAAAGCGTAATTTTTCATTGTGAAAATGTTGTGTGCTCACGTTGCGTTGTGAGCCGTTTCCTGTCATGGGCACTAAGCCTAACCACACAAGTGAGGTGCCATTTTAATCGGGAGACTTAGGGTAATTCAGATTTGTAAAGTAACTGTTATTACCTATTGACCTTTGATGCATTTCTGCCTTCCAAATGAAAGACAATGTGTAAAAAAGAAGTAATTTTGAAAAATATTCGATAATTCTCATGCTAGTATGAGTATTCCCAATTTCGGAAATGTGCAAATATCTACTGTTTCTAAGCTCTATATTTTGTTCCCATTTCAGAAATACATAGGTGTCTTTCATACCGATTTTTCCATGTATACATTTTCCGAGAATAATTGCTATATACCCGGTACATAATAAAAAACCATTGCAAGTTGCTGCTCAGTTTTTGGCTCTGGGTTCATCGGGTTCTTGGTGAACCTACAAGTCCTATATATCCCCACAACTAGGAAGGTCCAGCGGATGTAATGGTATATTGCTTTCAAAGAGTTGTCATAATTAGAAGTTACATGTGAAAACGTTGACACAAAAGGCTGTTTTTTTCAACTAATTTTCAATTTTTCTTATATTTAACTTTTAGTTTCTATAAAGAAACCTTGAAGGATCTACAAAAATGACCCCTTGCTGAATTCAGAATCTTGTCTAATTTTCCAAAATGTATAGCTTTCCTGGAGCCATTATTGCTTTCTCACCCATTTCTACCATTAACTGGAAGGAGGTTGAAAGCACAAAAAATAGCAAAAATAGGCAATGTCCCAGAAAAATGCCAAAACTGTGTAAACAGACGCTTTCATCTGTAGCCCTTATTTAGCATTTTTCCCCAAAAAAACAAAATGTTGCTGTATTTTGGCTAATTTCTTGGTCCCCTCCAGGGCAATCCACAAACTCTGGTTACCTTTAGAATCCCCATGATGTTGGAAAAAAAGGACGCAAATTTGGCGTGGACACTTTATGTGGTAAAAAAGTTACAGTGGCCTAAGAACGAACTACCCCAAATAGCCAAAAAAAGGCTTAGCACTGGGGGAAAAAGACCTAGCAGTGAAGGAGTTAATCAACAGTATCAACACTTATTATTAGGGGTTCCTTACTGTCCACGTACGTGCGTACTGCTGTCAGGACTGGCTAGTTTATAAGGAGTCAAGTGTATACAACGAATTCTGATAAGAGATGCTTTACGTTTCATGTTGCAATGCTGACACTTCTCAGCAGGGGTGTTTTGTGAGCTCTCTATAGACAGCTCTATCGCTATCTAATGCAGACAGCATTGTATACAATATTCCACAGCTCAACTCTTGCTCGTGAATAGATGGATTTTTTTTAACAGTCTCCGTTCCCTGCTTCGTATTCATGACTTGCCTCTTCTGTTTGTTCCTTCCCAGGAGAATATCTCATTTATTCTTGCTTTTGGTTGGCTATGATGGAACTTTCCATTGCAGATGCCACGGAAGTACTTTTTGTGTTGTTTTCAAGTCAATCCTTGTTTAGCACTCCATGCTTTAGTTTACAGAGCATGCTCGTGTTCTCAAAATGCATCCCCTCCCTCCCCATCTGCCGTCCCTCTCCATACTCCGAACAGCTTGCCAGGTGCCAGATGGCCGCCTTGTGAAGACCTCGACGTCCTCATCAACTCTCCTTTTCGATGCTACTTGACAGCAGCCTTGGTGATGACGTGAATGTTTGTCTGTCACCGCATTCTGATGCTCCTCAGCCTTCGTGATACCCTGGATGCGGCCCATCTCCATTGTGATGGCTGCTATTGGCTTTGCCAGTTCTTTGGGCTGTAATACTCCGCTGACAATGGCAAGCCAATAATGTGCATTGACAAACCCAAACGCATTGGTCACTCAATAATAGCAAGTGAGACCGATTGGCCTTGTCAATGGCCAAGGCTTGTCTAAAGAGTGTTTTTTTCCAATGGAGTTTTATATAGCGCGAACTTGACCCAAAGGTATCAGAGCGCTTTCCATGAGCACCAGTCGCATTACAGACGGACACATTCATTTGTGTTGGGCACGGGCAGATTAAGGGGCATATTATCAAGAAACTGCGTTAAAATTATCGCCGCTTTAGCGGCAGAAAACTGCTGCTAAAGCGGCGATAATGGGCTTGATAATATGCCCTTGAGAATTCCCACAGAAGCCCGTGTTCTGGTGTCAACATGGGCTTCTATTGGAATTCTCTGCTGCATATTATCAAGCCCATTATCGCTGCTTTAGCGTCAGTTTTCTGACGCTAAAGCGGCGATAATTTTAACGCTGTGCTTGATAATATGCCCCTAAGTGATTTGCCCAGAATCACAGGATGTTTAGCGTCCCTGCTAAGACTCGAAGCCGGTTCCCCAGCTTGGGGGTTGACCGCTCTAGCGTAAGGATGAAGCTTTCTTATGGAGTTACAGAATGATGTGCTTCTACCATGAAGGTTTGTTAAGCTGTACCATTACAATGTGCTTCCACCATGAGGCTTTTTTGTGCTGTACCGCTACAAAGTACTTTCACCATAAGGATTTCCTAATGAGTGCCATTACCAAGAACTTTCGAAAAGACTCTCTTGAAATGTGCCTTAACAAAGCCTCATAGTAAATGTGCTCAATATTGCAGTGCTCACCCCACCGTCCCACTGTTACCCTTTGAGAATGTCATCAATTTTAACCAGTTGGATGCTAAAGCTTTAACCTAGAATGCAAAACCCTTATTTTGGTAATTTGAATACTTCCACTTATGTCTTCAAAACCTTATTTCGCATAAGGTATCCATGCCAAATTTTCTAACATCCTGGGGATTCTAAAGCTACCCAGAGTTTGTAGATACCACTGGAGACAACCGAGAGTATAGCCAAAATACGTTTCCATTTTTTTAAAATATTTTTTTTAAAGTGGGTAGTAGAAAGCCTATGTTTTTTTTCTAAATATTGAATCAATGATAGGTTTTCAGTGCTAGGATCAACATCTTCCCAGCTGTAGGGAACAAGCACAATTGTATCCCCCCAATTTCTTTCTAGGAGGTTGTCCATTTTTCCTAATTTTTTGTGGTTTCAATGTTCTTGCAGTTTGTGATGAAAACAGATGAGAAATCCAAGGTGATCCCAGAAAGCAATGCATATCCTGGAAAGTAGACATAACTCTGAATTCAGCAAGGGGCCGTGTATGCGCGTCCCCAAGGTTCTTTCAAAGAAACTATTAAAACAAATAAAAATGATGACAATGAGTAGGAAAAAAACAGTCATTTGTGACAACATTGTGAAATCTTGTTATGATGGCCGATTTACAAAAGCCATATACCGTTCAGACTGACAGAGCCTTCTGGTTGCACCAGTATATAGGGTTTGTAGGTTCTCTGAAATATGTGATTCCCAGAGTCAGCAACTAAGCTTCACCTTACATTGATTTTTCATTGTGTACTGATTTTTAAGAAATTTATAAACTAAAATATATAGAATTAAAAATGGATAAAAAAGCAATCTACGCATTTCTGAAATGAACCCAAGAAACTGAGGGGCAGATTTACGAGCCCCCTGCGCCACCAGGTCGTCACTTTTTGTGACGTTCTGGAGGCTCATTTCATTTCCCTATATTTACAAGGAGAGGAAAAGCCAGCCTAAGTGACTTTTCCTCTCCTTGTAAATATGGCCCCTTCACACGCAGCACTTTGCGTGGCAGGCAGTTCCATGGGTGTTGCTGTGGGTGTCCCTACGCAACACCCATGGAAGGAGACACATTTCCAGATTTACGAGTAATTGTAAATCTAGAAATGCATGTCAATGATACGCCTCCCCAGGGGAGGCGCAACAAGGAGAAATGTTTTCATTTCTCCTCGTTTTTACCTCTTGCAAAGCATGTAGCATTCTACAGCACGCATTGAAAGAGGAAATTGCCTGTAGTGATTGTTTTTGTGCAGGAAGGTGCCCCTTCCTGCACAAAAACAATCTCCCCATGATGGAGGCATCCTTGCACCATGGTGCAAGGGTGCCTGTGCCGGCGCATGGCTGCAGTTTGTGCACCAGCGCAGGGGAGAGCACAGGAATGCGACATATTATTCTAAATATGTTGCATTCCTGTGCTGCGGAAGTGCTGCAGTGTGGTGCAGCCTAAGGGCTTGTGTTGCCACGCTGCGGCACTTCCTTGTAGATCTGCCCCTGAGTTTAAGAACAATGGTTATTTGTACACCTCTGAATTTGTGGTTACCCATATTATCATGTGATTCAGAGGACAATTTGTAAAATGTCTTGCACACTGGCTTACATTTGGAAGGCACAGATACAGAGAAATCCAGTTGGCAATAACAAATGTTCTACTATTCTGTGTTTTCACATGCCTCTTAATATGAATGCTACCCCAGTTGTGTCGCTGATCCTAGCATCTGTGACGCAAAGCGTCCCACAATGCAACCTAAAGACATACTTCACTCAGCAAAATCTACGCTTTTTTAAAATATAGGTAGCTGCAGATTTTGCGCCCTAGCTCAGCCCCCACCTAGAGAAACCTTTCACACCCAGACATTTCTGAAAACCAAACGCACACAACTGGAAGGGACTAAAGATTGAGCCTTCCCTCATTCCCCAAAATAAAAACTGGATCTCACAAACAAGGGAGAACTATTAAGGCCTCCTGAATATTGTGTTCCACAGGGAGAAAATGAAAGAAAGGAAGGGAAGAAAAAAACGTATTTCATAGTGGAAAACCCATTAGGTTGTTAAGATTGCCTTCACCCACTAATATTGGCATGCTTCATCATTGGGCCGCTGACGCACCCTGACACAGACCAACGCTCAGTGTGGAGTGTGTATTTATTTAGAAAACAGTTTTATTCATGAGGTATCCCTGTTACAGAAAGAAAAATAATGAAAACTGTCAATGTGAGAACCCCTGTATCTTTAAGAAATGGGCCCCACTTGGTAGGATTCAAATTATGCGGGTATATCAGAGTGACTATGTCTCTTTTACCCTATCTGTTTGTATCAACATGTTTCAGCCAAATCCAACTGCCCTAACGGCTCAATTGCCTTCCTCAGGATACAGATCCCTTATAATCAAGTCCCTCCTTGTCAATCACTAAATGGTAGGGCTAAAGATATGGCAATACTTGCCCTCAGCAGACACACTCGGGGGTATTCCCGAGTTTCAACAATGCTTCTCTGAACCAGGGGTCAGAGTGGGGACGTAGCCCTGTAGCCACACTTTCGTCAAGGTGTGGCATCTCCTCACTCGGCCACTCTGTGCCTTGCAGATTCTGGGCCCTAGCTTAGCCACCACCCAAAGAAACCTTCCACACCCAGACATTTCTGAAAACCAGACAGCAGGGGGTGTCCATGTTTGTATGGGTCTGCTTAGCACACCAGCAAAGGACCTAAAACGCAATATGGACAGATCAAAGTTTTACTCTCAAAACTTACCCCTTTTTGTAATGTTTGTGGCTGCTGCATTTGGGCCCTACCTCAGCCAGCACTAAAGGAAACCTATCATCCTAGACATTTTGGAAAACTAGACACAAGGGGCTGTCATTGGTGGTGTGCCACTCATGAATCCCACTGCACATCATCACAAAAGAACCTTTGAATGATGGTGCAGTCACTTGGAAAACAATAGAAAAAAGCGTCCCTACATATCAACACTACTATACTACAAACCGAACAAACAAAGCTAAGCCCAAAATACTAAAGAAAGAAAAAACATTTGTCCCAAACAACTAACTAGAGAAAGAGGGACGACTAGGAAGTGCCTCTCACAAGTGTAAGCCATTTGAAAATGACCCAGGAGGATGCAAAGATACCAGAAACTTCCTCTCACTTTTTGAAAGATAGCACTGCAGCTTTCATTGCTTATCTCAGGTTCAACATTTTCTGCCTCCAGCCTTTGCTCCTGGTCAAAGGAGCTCAGCCTACTCTACATGGCTCCCTTTACATTTTGACACTTGTAGTCCTGTGGTCCCTGTCAAAACTACTACATTTCAAAAACATGTGAACACTGATATAAATCAAGCTGTAAGAAACAAGCTGCAGAAACATACATCACAATTCCCAATGGATTACTGGCATTATAAACCCTATTCTGGTGATCTAGTGGTGTGTTCCACCCTGAAAACCATGTTCCAAAACATTATATGCATGGTTGAAACCCTATGCTAAATACTGTTCCCCCAGTTTCCAATGCCCCTGGTGCAGATTGTCCTCAAACAGCAGTCAATCTGTCCCTGGGGGGCGGAAACCAGAAATACATAGTTTACTGTTTGGGGCAGTCATCTATGGCCAGTGCTGTCTCTCCCTCACACAGGTACAACTAAGTTCCTGGTGGCCAGTAGTTTTGCGCCCCTCCCCAGTGTAGATCATCATACAAAATGTCCGATCTGCCTCCAAGGGGGAGGGAATCAACGTCAAAAAATTGTCACCCAAGAGGATAGTGACTTTTACTCCCTGGGCCACTCCCCCACATACAGAAAAGTATTTTCTGGTGTCTGGCTCCACCCCAGGGAAGATCAGCCTAAACAACTACTGCTGATCTGCCCCATATCCAGATGATAAACAAAGTGAAAAAATGCCCTCTTTTGAGGCGAGCGACCCCTGCGCAAGGGGCCACTGCCATCACATATATATATTTGTATTACCCTGGTGTCTAGTGGGTGTCCAGCCTACAGGAGCAGTTTGGCTAAAAATAGGGCCAATCTGGGAGCGTGGCCAGCAGCATGGCGGACTAGTTGTGTCTGACCAGAGCTCTCTGAGCCTGCTTATGATCCTGACAATATCCTTGGCCGAACCTTGACATCCTGACCCACAGTAGCGGGAAGCGAGTGCGCGAGCAGAGCGTGCCCACAGAGAAACCCTAGTTGGAGGAAGCTGGCCGTGATTTGTCTTCAAGTACAAAAGACCCGGGTGCGGCGGTCTTAAAGACAACATGGCAGCACTGACAGGAGCGCAGGCCTGAGCACAGCTATATACCCCGGCTGTGAGACACTGGACCGGAGCCTTCCACGACGTGCGGTTGGGGAGGACTTAGTGACGCCGAAGGGCTCTGCACACAGAGATAGACCCCTCCTGCCTGCTTGTCACCGAGTGCGACGAGTGGTGCTGGGCTGCTGTGGTCGCTGACCAGCACTTACCCGGAGACCAGCGGGGAGCCGCGGAGAGCCAGGCAGAGAGTCACAACTGTGCAAAGTGATCCATATGAGCGGCGGCAACGGTGGTGACTGCAGTGGGCTGAGCCGCTGAGTTTTATTGCGACCGCTGACTGGGTGCCACCAGACCTTGCAACCCCCGGGGCTTGGGAGTTGGCTGAGCTCCGGACAGATGGCCCTGAATGACAAGAGCCTCAAGTGGGGGGCAAGGTGCAGGAACTATACTGTGCTACACCGGTCCCAGCTCGGAAGCAGCATGTCGCAATGAAGAAGAGCCCGGAGATGGGGGACTTGCACACAGAGAACCTGCAAGTTGTATAGCCACACAAAGTGGCGGTGGGGTTAGGCTCTGGCGGTGGCACTGTCTGTTCCCACGCTGCTGCACTTAACTGCAGGCACGGACTGGTACTAGGAGCGGAAATAGACACAGTTTGGCTGCCCTTGGGATGGACGACTGCTGCAGACCCCGCACACGCTGTGCACTCCTTAATCTACGAGCCTGGTTGGTGCGGAGGCGCGTATGATCGTGGGGGACACATTGGGCTGGTGCTACACCCAGGGGCTATCAGTGGAATGGTGAGAGACACTGCCTAGCCCATTGAGGCAAGGAAGGGCTGATGATCGTTTCGTGGACACTCCTTGACAACAGCAGGCAGTACGGTGAGCCCGTGGGGGAGTGGGTGAGCATAACTGTGCCAAACCTGGAGACTGGCCAAGCTGATGGTGGTGGGCCCCCTCTCCGCCCCACCTCCAACCTGCCTCCTGAACCCCTGCACTGTCATGGTGGCGGTAGAGTGTGATTGTGCCTGGTAAGCAGCACCGTGCGACACTGTGAGGCCTGTGGCGTGGCTAGAGAGAGCCCTTGCTACAGATATTGCAGAGGTTTACATGACAGGGAGACCCCACTTGAAGACGGGGGCTGAGTGCGGCGTCGCCGGGGGCAGCACGGTATGCACGGGGTGGGCGGATGGAAGGTCGTATGGACCCAGCCTCTCTCTGTGTGCCACACGCAATCCTGTGAGAGCACACGGGGGTTCTATGCCACCCTGTGGGTGAGGATGGGTGCTAAGCCATGCCAGTAAGAAGATTGAAGATCAAAGTGTGTAAAAGACATTTATCACAACAGGGTGTCTGCGTCGCGGAGGACCAACAGCAGTTGGACACTCTTGGCACTGAAGGCAGTGGCCGGAACCCTGACAATTAAATTCCTCGAAGGCTGCAGGAAGGTGGGAAAGTCATCCCCCAGGGGGATAAGCTCTTGAGGAAACCTGCAGCTGGAGTGGTCCGCAAAGGCGGGGGACACCTCGGTCCACCAGGCCTCTGCTCTGCCCGCTTGGGTGGCAGTCCCAGATGGCGTGGGACAAGGACCCTGAACCACAGAGGCAGGGGAAGATGGATACATTTGCCAAACCCTTGCCCATGACGGAACCCCCTGTCTCCACCGCAACGGACGCACCGGACAACAATGTCATTCTTCACGCAATTCAGTCTTCCAGAGAGGCGTTGGAAGGTAAAATCGACAAAATTAAAATAGATGTCAACCTGCTTAGCCAAGATCCATGCAATGTATCCAAAAAAGTCACACAAGCTGAACACCGCAAATCTGAAGTGGAAGATACCACACACACTCTCCGTGGTGAGGTCACGGCCTTAGCTGTGGCCATGCAAGACGTACTCTGGAGGGTCGATGATGCTGAAAATCATGCCTGTAGAAGCAATCTCTGCTTTATCGGTTTTCTGGAGTCCATTGAGGGGTCAGACGCGGGTGCCTACCTGCGTAAACGGTTGCTGGATACACTTCCTGACACACATTTCACACCATGCTTTATAATTGAAAGAGCTCACAGGATACCGGGGAACCGGCCACCGCCTGGTGACATGCCGCATCCGCTGATCGCGAGATTTCTTAACTACCGGGACAGAGACCTCATCCTCCGTGAACTCAGGCAGAAGGGGGAAATGCGGATGGACAATACCAAGATCATGGTGTTTCCGGGCTACTCACGAGAAGTGCAGAAGCAACGCAAAACATTTGACTCGTGAAAGATAAACTACGACAATTACAAATTACATACATGGTCCTCTTCCCTGCTAAACCTAAAGTGATTTATCAAGCCAATACTCCTGAGGAGGCATGGAACTGGCTGGAAGAACGCCCACTGATAAGAGCGGCGGGAGGGCCCCCTGCCACGCAGCAACACATCCAGATCGCAACTACTTAAGGGGAGGGGCACTGCGACAGTCCTGGGTGCACAGCTTAGTGTGACGCCGTATTGGAGCAGGAGGGTGAAGTGGTCGACACCAAGGGTCTCAGACTCTGAAAGTACACACCGCATGGATAGATTCATCAGGAAACCACAGACAGAAGAATCAGCTTGGCAGCGCTCAGCAGACTGCACTGATCAGGACATTACAACGGACTCAGAAGAGGATCACCCTTTACTGCAAAACATTCATCTCCTTGAGAATCCGGGAAAGGCAAGCCCTGTGACAGCCGCAGACACTCAGACCCGGCAAGCGGACACAGAAGAGGAATGATGAGCAGCGCCAAGCCCGGAGAGCCCGAGGGACAGTAAGCTGACAAAGCAGCTTGCACACCGCCCTGTGTGCCCAGCTCCCTCGGGTGTATTGCCTTTCTTTCATCCCTTCCCTGCCGATCCCCCCTTTTTCTTCTTTTTTCTTTATTTTGTTGTTCTGCCCTCCCCCCTTTCCATTCCCTCCCCCCCTTTTTTCCATTTCTGTTGGTCTTTTTGAACTGTTTATACCTGCATAGAGCCTCCCCTACCTCTTAGACAATCCTAGACGTCAGTAGCCCAAACTCCAGGCCCTCAGATAACCTGGTCAGGGAAGGGCTGGAGGGGCTGGGAGAAGCTTGAGCAGACTAGTTGGTGGAGGTGGGCGACAGATCTCTCCAATCCGAACACGACACAGTTGGTCATGTTGACCCAAGGGGTAGTCGGTTGGGCAGTGGGGGAGAGTGGGGGGTGCGGTGGGGTCATTGGGGCTGGAGTTACTATACAGTTACATAGGAAAATAGCGGGAATGTACACTTTAAGAGGTTGCAGACATGGAGACATTGAGACCGGTATAGTGGCTATAGCAGTGGAAAGGGCACAACACAGCACCATGATGACAACACTTAATAACGGCACGTACTCGGTCATCTCATGGAATGCAAATGGGATGGGGAACAAGGTCAAAAGAGGACTGGTGGCGGTATACTTTTAAAGATTAAAACCGGATGTCATCTTTCTGCAAGAGACACATCTGAGGGGCACACAATGTGGGTTCTTAGGCCAAGGGGCATACAAAACATTGGCCCCCGCTGGGTTCTCTTCAGGGGCGAGAGGGGTGGCCATCCTAATGAGGAAAAGCCCACCTTTCAGAGCTGAGCGCACTTGGATAGATCCTAACGGTACATATGTCGATGTTAAGGGTGTGTGGGACAGACGGAATATCACCCTAATTAGTGTGTATGCACCCCCTCAGGCTGCAAAGACAGATGCTTGAGAAGCTCACAGCGGTCCTTCTGGAAGCGGGCTCCGAAACACACATGATTGGAGGAAATTTCAATGATGTAATGGACCCTACCCTAGATCATACGACCGTCCCAGCGGGTGGCCCCAAAGAAACACAGCTTAAACTGTTTGCAGACTCACTGACTCTTACTGACGTATGGCACAGGCAGCATCCACAAACTAAAGCTTATTCCTTCTATTCAGGTGCCCACAAAACCTTCTCCAGGTTGGACTATATACTAGCCACGGCAGAGGACCTAGGAGAAATTTAGAAAATAGAATACCTGGCAAGAGGTCTGTCGACCATTCGCCCCTCTGGCTCACAGTAGGTGTCCGTACACAATGCCCGGCTGGGGAATGGAAGCTCAACCCATGGGAACTGAGGGACCCGCAGGTTGCCAAAGAAATCAGGGTGGACACGGAACTATACTTTCATGAAAATGTAGTGTCAGTAGACTCCGCCATTACGCTATGGGAGGCATATAAACGCGTCCTGCGGGATAGAGCCCAGAACATTATACCTTATAAAAAGTGGAAAGAAGATGAAGAGATTATGGGGCTTGAATTCCAGCTTTTACGTCTGGAAAAACAGGCCATTACGAGCGACGACCCCTCCGTGCTGCGGAGACTACAGCTTCTTCACCGGGAATATTTTGCACTGGCTAAGAAGGACGCGCAGCATGCGATCCAAGCCATGCACCGCCGGCTGTATGATGCAGGTGACAAAACGGGTAGACTGCTTGTATGGCTCAGAAAAAAAGAGCTAGATAGTTGGTGGGTTGCCCAGATACAGACTGAGGAGGGCCAGACTCACACGGCTCCCGTTGAAATAGCTAATGCTTTCGCCGGGTACTATGAGAACTTCTATGCGCAACGTTTTCTGGCAGAGCCAGCATAAATCCGGGCATATCTTCAAGCAATACAGCTCTCCAAGCTGGCGACCAGCGAGTCGCAGACTCTGGACGAAAAGATTACGAAAGAGGAAATCATGGAAGCCATTGGTCAGTTGAAAACTGGGAGGATTTCGGGCCCCAATGGGCTCCCTCTGAATTTTTTAAACAGAATGCGGCGCTGTTCAGTCCACACCGCCTTCAGCTGTATCTAGAGGTGCAAGAGGAAGGCTGTCTCCCTAGGGATTTGCGGACTGCCACAATCGTGGTAATTACCAAAAAGGACAGACCGCCAAAGAGGTGTAGCTTGTACCGACCCATCTCCATTATTAACATAGAACCCAAAATCTTGGCCAGAATACTAGCCAATAGGCTCACCGCGGTGATCACTGGTCTCATTCAACAAGATCAACAATCTGGCTTAATGCCAAAACGGTCGACGAGACTCAACCTTAGGAGGCTTCATAATTGGCTAGAAGTGGTAACCACTAGGAAAGACCCGCACCTTATTTTGTCCCTTGATGCCGAAAATGCCTTCGACACCATTCACTGGCCCTTTCTTATGTCCACTCTGGATGAGTTTGGATTTGGCCCTGCCTTCAGGCAATGGATCGCTGTTTTTTATCATAGACCCCTGGCTAGGACCAGAGTTAATGGTGTGGTGTCGCAGGAATTCCCAATAGGAAGGGGCACTAGACAGGGATGTCCACTGTCCCCTCTCCTCTTTGACCTGGTCCTGGAACCCCTTGCATGTGTCATCCGAGCGCACCCGGGCATAACGGGTTTCCGGAGAGGTGAGAATGAGGACTCTGATGAGCGTATTTACCTGTATGCTGATGACATACTGCTGTATGTTACGAATCCTGAAGTGACACTCCCTAATATTATGGCTAGCTGTGAGGAATACGAAGCACATGCGGGGTACAAAATTAACTGGGAGAAATCGTGTCTTTACCCAGTGGGTCAGAGTGGACAGCATAGGGATCACATGAGCCAGCTTCAGACGGCCCCCAATGGCATAAAATATTTGGGGATCTATGTTACAACAGACACAGCAGTGGCGATGGATCGCAATCTATGTAGGGTTCTCAGAGAGTTTCGCTCAGACGTAGAACGATGGAAATCCTTGCCATTGACGTTGCTAGGCAGAGCGGCGCTTTATAAAATGATAGTTCTCCTAAGATTTTTATATGTTCTGCAGAACACGTACCAGTTCATACCCGATGAGCTGTTCACCAAAATTGATGACACGCTGAGGACATTCCTCTGGGACGGGAGACCTCAAAGGATAGCGCTGGCGACATTGCACCACAACCAATATATAGTGGCGGTATTTCCTTACCCGACCTTCGGGCATACTACTGGGCGGCCCATTTAATTGTTGTGAATGAATGGGACCACATAGAGAGAGACCACCCCACCTATGCACTCGAGCATACGCAATTCGTCGGGCGGCCACACACACACTACCTTTATGGAAGGAGGGGCTCCAAAAAGCTTCTAACAGCTATGTGGATCGTGATCGCGGCATGGAAGAAAGCAGAATGGCTGATGAAATGGGACGACCGGGTGACCAGGGAAACCCCACTATGGGTTGGAAATCGGCTTAAAGAAATTGCAAAGTTGAGGAGTTTTGGGAAATGGGACCTGCTGGGTATCTCACAAATTAAAGATATACTATGGCATAAAGAGCTGGTAACGTTCTCCTATCTTCGGACAGAATACGATATGAGTCAGACACAATATTATAAATACCTGCAGTTGGCGCATGCATGGCGGGCACAACTTATAGACACCAGCGACATTCCCGAGTACGCCCCGTTAGAGGGCAGACTCCTGATGGGTGAGATTGGGGAAAAGGCAGTTTCTTGGACATACAGAACCATAATCAATAACAAGCCCGTTTCCCTGCAGAAGTTGAGGGTGAAATGGGAGACAGACTTAGGTGAGATAGAGGAGCTGGGAAATAGCGCTGATGCACCCCCGGGAGGTGGCCATCAAGTCCCGCCTTAGATTGATCCAATTCACATACTTACATAGAGCATATTATGACACAGCCTGACTGCACCGCATAGGGAGGGCGAAAGCGTCCAACTGCCTGCGATGCAGCAGGGCCGAGGGTACATTCTTCCATACGGTATGGGAATGTTCACACATTCAAACATATTGGGCAGCCCTGCTGAAAGAAATGGAAGCTATCTTGGAGGAGACGATACCTCTGAATGCCCTGTTTGTTTTGTTGGGCATACACACAGAGACTGACCTCCCCAGTTCGTAGTTAACGTAGCTTCAGCTAGGGTTGGTGGTGGCTAAATGTGACCTGGCAAGGGCATGGGGGAGCTACACCGTGTAGATTACTGGCTGACTGGAAAAAGGGACTGGGCATGCACATGCTAGGAGAGAAAACGACATACGTAGCACAAGGTTGTCCCAAAAAGTTCTGGAAAATATGGAAACCATGGCTAAAACATTATGGTCTCACGCTCACTGACTCACAGTGATCCCTTGGGGTGTGGCGTTGGGTGGGGGGAGGGGAAGGGGCTCATATTACCCCCTATGCACATCCAATCGTTGTTTGCCTGTATTTTGCCAATACTGACATATTTCGCTGATGTAACCCTGAAAGAAATCATGTGCCCTGGATACTCGCACTGTTTGTGTGATGTGACCAAGAAAATGCTAATAAATACATTCCCCCAAAAAATAAAAATGGGGCCAATCTGCCCCCAGGTGGGGGGGGGGGTGCAAAAAACAAAGGAGCTGTGTATGCCACCCAGGGGAGCTACACTTGGCCAAGGGGATGTCCCCCAGCGACCCACCCGGTGGGTGAGTGGTTGCATTCCTGTTGTGTTATTGCAGTCCCACCTGTGATCTTGCAGTAGGAATTCAGAGAAGAGAGGCACAGGGGAAAGGAGAATTTAGCTTAGGCTAAAATCCATGAAATTTAGGACAGTATATATAAAGGTTTTCTTTTAATGCAAGTGTGCCTCATCCACCTCGATCCCTTCTCTACTGAGTGGACCTACCCCTAACAGGACATGCGAGAAGTAAAATGGCTTCCAACACATCTCCGAACAGTATCATAACATCGGTGTGACATGCACAAGTGGAGAAGTGTGGCTCAGGGGTTAGAGGCGGCAGACCCGGAAGCTGAGATCGGTCCTGGACCAGGGTTCAATTCCCCGCCTCGGCGGGTCTTGGGCTAAAAATTCCACGGACTCGATAATTCTCGCCCCGGTGCCTCCTCGACTCACGGGTTCACACTCTGTGACTCTGGGCAATAGCTTGCTTAATCTCCACAAGGGCCCCTCGCGGCGGGATGCCTGACTTTCACCCTGTGGATACCCTGCTATCTCACAGGGGAATACCAGGCAAGCGGGTAGCTGTGCGCTATATAAGCTCAACTACATTTACATTTACACATTTACACAAGCTAACATCATGATCTTGCTGAGGAAGCAGTCAAGGGTGGCTGCAGATCTGCTTCCACTGCTATTCACAGTGGGGGCATGTGTTGTGGCCGAGACTCCTCAGGATCGTACGTTGCTCAGAATGGTCCACCTCTCGACACCACCATGGTCTGGATGTAGATAAACACAGACTCCATGGAGTGGTCAAGCGGGGGAAGGGAAGGAAGGGGACAGCGGGGAGGGAGACCTGGAAAGACAATTACAGTAATATAAGTCACCAGAGCATGTGTACCGTTCCTTCGTACTCTACCCGGGTCCCACTGTGATTTCACCCTGAGTTCAATACCTGTAAGGAAAGAAACACCACCTCATCTATTCTGCAAGGTTTAATGGCGGTTGCTCTCTAGAACTCAACCTAGTGGAAAAAGACCATAGTCAGCAATCTGTGCAATACCTCATAACATCAACCATGAGGGACACCCCGGCTCCTACTACATACCATGGAACAATCCTGATGTTTGAAACAGGGGTGCGGAAGAGGTGTTCTCGGCTCCCTCTCAATACCCCTGCTGCAGGACACATAAAGAGATCACATGACATTCTCAAGCAGCACAGTACCAGCAATAGCGGTGCATTTGTCGGGCCCTCATCCCCAATACGTCTTGGGTAGAGGCTGTAATCACACGCAGAGACAAAACATAGTGTGTGCACCTTGCAATAGGGTTTCTATCTCTTGAACACCAAGGATAGTTCCCCACTCATCCCAGAGGCGAATTAAGTTTGTTTCTCACAATCACCATCCAAGGAAAAATAAACGATAAAGATTAGGACTGCCCATAAAGCCTGGCAGTGGAACAGCGGTATAATGAAACCATAAACGTTTTCCCTGCATGAACCGGAGCGGTTCGCCAACAGGGAAAACGAGAAGAACAACAGTTTGTCTCACTTTCAGCATTCAGGAAGGATGAGGTGAGCACAAAATCCAGGTAACCCCAAAGTCAGGTTTCTAGGTCTGATAGAGGAATGCTGGGACCTGGGACCCGTCGTAGGGGTTGCTCTGCAAGGAACAGGCAATTGGTTCCACCAACGGAGCACTCCCACAGCCAAGAGCGGACCCCCTAGTCAGCCACTCGGGTAAGTTGAGCGAACATACTGCATAAAGGTTGGACCAGAATTGCGGTGCACACGGCACCCTTACCCGCCTCTAGTTCTTAGCACGGCTCCTCAGGGATGAAGTAAGCGGCAGCGTTATGCTGCCCTGGTAGCTTTTTCTAGTACACGTCTCGTGCGCACTTTGACGTCGTTACGTCAGCGCGCCGAGAATTCTGGGAAATGTAGTTTAATTGGCGCTTCTTGAACGTTTATGTCGTCCCTGCGCGCCAAGACAGTGTTCCTCAGGCCTCCCTCTGGTGATCCGCAACAGCATGTGGCGGGAGGGCCTGCAAGGGAACATGAGTGCTTTTCCCATGGGAGGGGCTAATACATGATGGACACATCCTTAGCACCTGAGAGGCGGGATTGAGGAGGTGTCCAGCATGTCCTTAGCACCCAAGGGATTAATATAAAATACTGAAATAATGAAGATGTAATGTTTCTATTGAGCATTGTGTCGGGAAGGTAATTATTTGTTCAGTTTGCCATATTGAGAATGATCTTATGGCAGTGAAACTCTCAGGGATGCTATAATAACATTTATACAATACTTATAAATGCAAGGTAAGTAGACAAATGCCCTTTTAATAAGATATAATGGGTTGTATCACATTTAGCGCTAGATGTAGGAAGCCAGTTTGCATTTCTTAATGAGCCGAATCGATATTTCAGCCTATTAACAAATGCTAAATGGCCTTTTCCTATGTACAAAGGCCAAATCACTGTCACAGTTTGTGATTTCTACTTGGTGGAAAATGCAAATTGCGACAGCAATTTAGGGAATCGCAAATAGAGATTACCTATTTGTGATTCCCAAAGCCCATGTACAAAGCATTTCGTAAATGTGAATTGTGCAATTCAGAAAAGCAATTACCATCGACTTAAAGTTGATAGTAACCATGTGCAAATTAAAAAATGCATTTAAAATGCATTTTTGTAACGTTACATGAAGCACTTACATGTGCACTAGGAAATTCGGGGTGCCTCCAGGAGTGCCTGAAGCCCAGAGGCGTCCTTGGCTTTGCATTTCTTAAATAGCGATTTCCAATTAGGAAAGTGCAATTTAGGAAATGCCAACTATTTCCTACTTTGCAATGGTATGAAATGGTATTTCCTAATTGTGATTCCCTAATAGCTATTCCAACTCTGTAGAAATTGGGTATTAGGGAATCGCAAATTTTGTACGTATCAGTTTGCATTTCCTAAATAGCGATTCCTACGAAGTTGCTATTTAGGAAATGCAAAATTAAAATTTGGTTCATCTGACCCTAAGTGTGTACTGGGAGGGCCAAATTAAGACACAACCTCTGCCACAGTGTGTGCTGACTAGTGTCTTAAGTAGTTGAAGAACTGGAGTAGTGCTATTTTATCACCTTTGACATAGGTAAATGGTTGCTTTTCACAGGAACTTTCAAGACCTGTGCAGCTTTTGGCTGGAAATGTAGCAGCATTTGTTGACATACTAAAAATAATTACCAGAACATAGAATGACCTACGTAAAGTAACATAACAACACACTTAAAACATAACAGTGTGCCTCACAACAAAAAAGACAAAACAGAATCCAATACAACCGAAAATAGCTCAGCTCAACAAAATTATATTGCAATAATGCAGCACAGAAATACACCAGCACAAAAAGATAATAGAACATATCACCTCCACAATCAAATGCCACACAGCAAATGTACACAAACGTTCTTGTCACACATTACTACCTCTAGAATCCTGTTTTTATAATTTTTTGGTATAAGGTGTTTGGAGGAAGCACTATCTTACCTTACCACCAGGAACATGTATAGCACCAGTTAGAAATATTTTGTGACAGAACTAATGATTCAATACATTCAGACTTTTCAAACACTCTTTGTACAATATATTTAAAACTGGTGTCTTGAAGGTGATAAACCTTTGAGGTGATCAATACACTGCCTTGAAATCTGCATTGTCCATTAAGTGTAAATTAATAACACTTTAGTAGTATCCAGTTCTTGATGCAATGCGGTCATATTTATCGTGCACAGCATAACATGTTTTTTCTGCTATCTGTCTGTCTCACAGTTAGAAGTAATGAGTCAGCTTCTGTCTTTCTGGAAATAATTAATGCATTGCAACTAAGCAGCTGCAGATTGACAAGTGTGAAAAATGCCTCTAATAGTAGGATGGAGGAGTACAGAGAAAAAGGAAAACACTTTCCTTTGTGAACTATTTTAAAACCCCTAATCATTGGAGAATATATGAATCATCCTTCCTATATCTAGTGATGGGTTCTACAAGAAACCCACATGCCATGAGACATAATATTCCGAAGTCTCATCAAGCAAGCTTTGTGAGTGATAAACTATAATTCTCAGGAATACTTGTGCAGAAAATATCTTTTGAACAATAATGGCATGGGCTATTTAGCTCTCACTCAGAGTCATTTGATAACTGAAGGCAATTAGGGGAAGGCAGTGGTAGCACCTGCGATCCCAGGTTTTCTCCATGGAATCCATGGCACACAAATTCAACCCCTGTTCATTTCTGTATCTTTCATTCCTTACCAGTCCCCTATTGTATTTCTTTGTTTCTTTAGGTATTTATTAAGTGTGCAATTGCCAATAATGTTGTCCTGGCATTAAAATTAAGATTGAGCCAATAATACTGCAGTAAACCATAGGACAGGGTAGAATATGCCTACGGAAGCTAACGGTCACCACCTCTTAATATAAAGGCCTTCTTCTGTAAAGAGTCAAATTTTTATATGTTTTCTAAACTTTGATAAATTGGCCTGATTATGAAGAGAGAGTGGAAGCCCATTCCAGCCTTAGCCACTTGGTACACAAGAAATAGCCTCTTGATGTGCCTTAGCAATGAGAAGATGTTCTGATGAATAGAGGAGTGGTCTAGGCGGCACGAGGCGAAGAAGAAGGTGTCAGGTGAGAAAGGACCTGCATTGTTACAAGCCCTAAAACAGTTGCAGGTATGTCAAGGACTCGGCATTACAATGTGATGATGTAAAGGCCGGTACCTCACTCTCCACCTAGAGGTTGACTCACCCTCTTGTCAGAGGTCAAGGCTGGCAACAAATGCCCAGGCTAAGAAGAAAATGGATTGAGGAAATGGAGAGAGTGAACGAGAGAGACAATTCTGCAGATTGGTAGTTGGAGGATCCGGAGTGGTTCTCGTCAGATATTACATCTGATATTACATCACTGATGACATATGTGTCTTTCTGAAAAAAAAATATTTGTAATATATGTATAGCAAAAAATTAATGGAAGAAGACATGGGTAAATAAGTGTCTAAATACAGTGATGTAATATGTGACGTCATCAGCAGAGGATTGCGGTCGCGTGAGTTATAGTTGCCTGCACTAACTATAATGGGGGAATTTCAATGGTTTTTCACGAGTGAAATGTCCAGCTAACTATAACATGTGTGAAACCTATGGTTTTTTAAGTGAATTTGCAAGGTTTTTTAAATGCTAATTCCTAACTATAACGTGTGTGAAACCTATGGTTTTTTCAGTGAATATATATATATATATATATTTTTTGTTTATAGATATATATATATATATATATATATATACTCCAAGCAAAAATGTCCCTATGGGGGGAACAACTTGTTGCTGGTGCCGGCGGCCATGTAATTCACTTCAGTGACATAGAATTACTATTACCTACAGGAGCGAACTTGTTTAACAGACATACAATTTGTCATCAAATTTCTTATAAACTACACAGTCCACAATGCCTCATTACCGGCTCATGTGGCTACTTGGTATAAAATGATGAAACTAAAAATGGACTTGTAAAACTACCGTGATCAAGAGCTGTGTTCAGCTTGAAACGCGTAGGTGGAGAGAAATGTAGTCAATAAAATCTAATTGACTATTCCAGAGCGAGTGCGGCGTTTTCTTCAAAATTGCTCTGAAATACTTTGTGGGGACAAGTCCTTTCCTCGCTGCCAGCACCAGCAGCAAGCCGTTAAACCAATTTATGTATTACTTAATACCAATGAGCCCAAATACGAGCGTATGCTAGCATTAAAGCTGCACGCCGTAATTTAATGAACTTTCATTCATGTTCACCTGATCTGGCCACTCTGGCCATGTAATTCATTTCAGTGACATAGAATTACTATTACCTACAGGAGCGAACTTGTTTAATAGACATACAATTTGTCATCAAAATTCTTATAAACTACACAGTCCACTGTGGTACTGAAAATTCTGGACCCGTGTTATAAACATCGTCGTATCATGACGATTTTGGTATCAGCAGACCGGGAATAATTAGAATACTATGCACAAGCATTTTCGCCATATTCGGGTGACGAAATCATCCTGAAATCAGAGTTTCCGTCCTGAACCCTCGGTTTTCATTTGAACGGCAGCCATTTTGTGATTGCCCTCACATAGGCCAATGACTAGGTCAAAAACGAGTCTGAAGGACATACACCTTTGCTGACTCCTCTGTGACCGGGGCAAGCTGACTCCACTGCCTGAAGCCAAACCCGTTCGGCCAGTTCCTTTCCCAGTGGCCAAATGTGATTAGTATCAAGGCACAACATATCATAAAACCTTTCATCCCACACAAACCATGCCTAATCTTACACACACCTGTCCCTGTTTCTTACTTTATGACTTGCTTTACGAGGAGGAGGTGCCCGTTTTTATTGGGGGTCCGTCGATATCTGATGAAAGTACTGAGCCTTGCCGGGTAATTGATTGAGGGCTGGACAAACTGAAATATGGGCTAGTCATCATGACTCCGCTTTTTCTTTGTAGTGAAAATATGTGAATAGTCAACTGTAAAATAAGGAATGTTTGCCTAAAGCATAATATTTTGTATAAAAAGAGAAGGCTGGCTTTGTAAGGTTGAGCAGTCTCCTGAGAATATACACCGTGTTGTACTTCTAGGATACCTGTTACTGGTTGCAGCCAATAAATACGATCTTTGACTTCACCAAGAAGACTCTGTGTTTCTGCAGTCTGAAACAGGAAGAACTCGAAGTCTGAGGGTGTGTTCCCTGGCACCGCTGGGTTCTGAAAAACCCAGTACTTCACCACAATGCCTCATTACCGGCTCATGTGGCTACTTGGTATAAAATGATGAAACTAAAAACGGACTTGGAAAACTACTGTGATCAAGAGCTGTGTTCAGCTTGAAACGCGTAGGTGGAGAGAAATGTAGTCAATAAAATCTAATTGACTATTCCAGAGCAAGTGCGGCGTTTTCTTCAAAATTGCTCTGAGATATATATATATATATATATAGTTTGTCTGCCAAATAAACCCGCATGATTAAGGAATGAAGAACTGGTGTGGCTCATCTTTTCTGCACGATTTTCAGGATTCCTTTTTGCACACACACGCCAGTAGATAGTTATAGTTAGGACCTATTTTCCATTGGAAATCCGCAACATTCTATTGGGAATATCTTTGGCGCCGATTGACGAATCTTTGCGAAATTCTCCAAACTTTTGGCCAGCTCCGCTCCGCTCCTACCCTGAAAGTTTTGCGGTGATCCGTGAAGCGGGGGCGAGAAAAAAGGGGGTCCCAAAACGCGTTTTCCCCATGCAATTTCCCGTAGGATCTGTTGTCGCAGCTACAGCCCGAACCGCTGAACGGAATGACACCAAATTTGGCAAAGAGGTAGTCCTCAGTTCGGACTCGTGCCTTTTGCATATATGGTGTGAATCTGTTCAGTAGTTCCTGAGAAAACTAGGGTAAAAAAGTTAGTGATATCTATGGCCGCGGAGGATCCGCGGACCGTACCCGCACTGTAAGCGCACCCTCCCCGAACCGAGCGCGCACCCTCACGATCGCGCGCTGAATGCTAATTGGCTGTCGAGCGTCTCTCTACATTCGAAACCAGGAACTGTTGGCGGCCATTTTCTGCCTCGGTAGAAGCAAGGCTGAAGATGGAAGGGGAATAAGTGTGTAAAAGATATAAAGGGGGCTGAGTGGAAATACTCTGACCCTCTAGATCTGCTTAGGGGGTCCCAGAAGGACTCCCTGTGGCCCCCCTTTTTAAAAAAAAAAACATCGAAATGCGCGCACGGTGCGCGCATCCTATCACGTTGGATGCACGGATTCTCTCGGGGTGGGTGCGTGGATCCACGGCAAAGTTTTTTGAAAAACGACAAGAAATCATTGGTTGTATAACAACTTTCTACACTGAAAGGTAGGGTGTATATTTTTGTTTTTTAAAGGTATGATTGTTATTGGTTAACAAAAACAGATTGTAAGGAACATTATATATGATAAGCTGATATGTTGAAAAGACAAGCACACTTCCTGCCTTGTGTAGGAACATTGTGTGCTGAACTTGTGACCTGTGAGCTCAGTGCAGTGTTCCATGGGCTGCTTCTATGGTAACAGGCAGGAGGCAGATTGGGGGAAGGGTTGAAATGTATTTCAGTTGGAAAGGGTTGAAATGTTTAACCAATAGAAATGTGTGTTTGCTTTTGAGTTTATGTGCGAAGGATTGTGATTTGATGTTTACATGTATATGTGTGGAAAATGAAAGGGAAACTTTTTCATTCTTTGCTTTTGCTGAGAGGTGCACAGTGCAGAGATTCTGTAAAAGAAAATATGGTGAGTGACTGATATACTTCTTAATCTACAAAACAACTTGAAAGATGAGTTATTTAATTGTGAGGGGATGTATGTAGACTATTTTGATTTTAATCAGACTAATGTATTTTTCCTGCTAAAGTGTAGGGAGCACTTTTTTTTCTCTACACTCTTATTGACAGTGTGTGTGCATGTGGAAACCATTTTGTGATAAGGATTTGTTTTTTTCATGTGTTTGTAGACAGACAACTATGCAATTTTTATATTTTGGTAGAATTAGAAACCAGTCATTGTTTATGAATTTGTGAAATGAGTTATGTTTCTGCAGTAAAATGTAGTACTCCTCGTAGATGAATAAATGTGTTTTGGTATAGCTCAAGGGATAGTGGTGCTTGTCTAGAATCACACTGTGAGTGTGTGTGCGTTTGGGAACCACTGTGAGAGAAGGATTGGGTAACATTGTGTATTTTCTGACAGAGAGCTCTTTTAAAACCGGTCATGTTGTCAAGTTTTAGTAGCATTAGAAGCCAGTCTTTGCTTATGTGTTGATTAAATGAGTCAGGCATTGACACTAAAGTGCAGTCGTGAAATATGTAGATTGTGTGCAGTTCCCTTATCACTTCCAGTGTAGTGAATGAGTTTTGGTAAACTCCTAGGGATAGTGGTGCTTGTCTAGAATCACACTGTGAGTCTGTGTGCATTTGGGATCCACTGTGAGAGAAGTGTTTGGTAACATCGTGTATTTGCTGAGAGAAAACTGTTTTGAAACCTGTCATGTTGTCAAGTTTTAGTACCATTAGAATCCAGTGTTTGCTTATGTGTTGATTAAATTAGTCAGGCGTTGACATTAAAGTGCAGTCGTGAAATATGTAGATTGTGTGCAGTTCCCTTACCTCTTCCACTGTAGTGAATGAGTTTTGGTAAACTTCTAGGGATAGTGGTGCTTGTCTAGAATCATACTGTGAGTCTTTGTGCATTTGGGAACCACTGTGAAAGAAGGGTTTGGTAACATCATGTATTTGCTGACAGAAAACTGTTTTAAAACTTGTCATGTTGTCAAGTTTCAGTAGCATTAGAATCCATTCTTTGCTTATGCGTTGATTAAATGAGTCATGCTTTGACACTGATGTGGTGTACTTAAATATGTAGATTGTGTGCAGTATCATTAACTCTTCCAGAGTAGTGAATGAGTTTTGGTAAACTCATAGGGATAGTGGTGCTTGTCTAGAATCACACTGTGAGTTAGTGTGTATTTGGGATCAGTGTGAGAGAATCATTTGGTAACATCATGTATTTGTTGACAGATAACTATTTTAAAATCTATCATGTTGTGAAGTTTTAGTAGCATTAGAATCCAGTCTTTGCTTATATGTTGATTAAATGAAGCATGCCTTGACACTGATGTGCTGTACTTAAATATGTAGATTGTGTGCAGTCCCCTTACCCCTTCCACAGTAGTGAATGAGTTTTGGTAAAGTCCTAGGATAGTGTTGATTGTCTAAAATCACATTGTGAGTCTGTGTGCATTTGGGTAAGGATTGTGAGAGAAGCATTTGGTAACATTGTGGGCCCGATTCACAGAACTAACTTAAGACAAAACCCTAAACTTACTACCATTTTGGTATTCACAGAAGGCACTTACTCATTTTGGTATTCACAGAAGGCACTTACTCATTTCGGTATTCACAGAAGTTAGGAGTCCTAACTTTAGGACTCCTAAATGCCTTCTGTGAATACCGAAAGTCTTAAAATTGAGATTTTTCTCAGTTTAGTAGTAGTATAGTTAGGACTCCTAACTTTAGAACTCCTAAATGCCTTCTGTGAATACCGAAAGTCTTAAAATTAGGATTTTTCTCAATTTAGTAGTCCTAAATTTAGGACTCCTAACTTTAGGACTCCTAAATGCCTTCTGTGAATACCGAAAGCCTTAAAATTAGGATTTTTCTCAGTTTAGTAGTTGTAAAGTTAGGAGTACCAAATTTAGGACTACTAAATTGAGAAAAATCCTAAACCAGTTTTTTGAAAATGAGGACGCGCTCCGCTGTAGGATAAGTATCCACTTAATTTATTTAACAGACTTTCAAAAGTCCTTTGCCTGACGCGTTTCGGAGTTCTTTTATCTCCTTCCTCAGAGACCATCGTGAGTGAACACACTCTTTATCAGCGCTGCATTCTCCCCTGCGTGCTTCCGTGTAGATGCTGGCCTCAGGTGTGCCTGTTTTATCATTCTCACATCGGGCATGCTGGATTTGTAGTTTTGAACGCGCATCTTAATCCCTCCAGTGGGTTGGGTTACTCGCGATTCTGTAGGGGACAAAATTACCGGCCCTCGATTGGGCCTGGATGGGACCCTGGTAGTCTTAATCCATTGCCTGCAGCGCCACTGAAACAAGGAGAAAGTTTCCCCTCATATGGTCCCCCCCAAGCGGCAGGCCGAGGGAACAGAAAAACACATTTGAATTGAGCTACAGATTGCTCTAAGGGAAATGTTTAATGAGGAGGCACGACGAGAGGCAGCAAACGAAATATTCAAAAAACGAGGTGATTCCCGGGCAAGTGGTAGTAGCAGCGGAAGTAGCCAAACTGCAGCTAGAGGCACTAATTTACTTAAAGAACAATTTGCGAAGTTAGAGAGGCTCTACGAGCGGGAAGTCCGCAAATGGTGGGAGGCGACTTCACTCCAGTACTACATTGATGTACAGAGGGTTCCGTGAGGGCTACGAATCTACACTGTCCCCGCATATGAAAATCGCATCCCTCTGCTTCTTGAAGAATGGGCGGAACACACTGCGGCGTCTTCCAAAGGCATGTTGGTCATTCTAATTAAATTTTCCTGGAGCGACAGAGAAAGAGTTGAGCTGAGCAAATTTTATCCTATGATATGTACTCCACGTTGAAACTGCTTTTTCTTAACCAATCACAAAGATGCTTTTCCACAAAACTAATGTGCACCCTACTTTTAAAAAAGAATGCTTTTCATGATATCTTCAGAGATACGTTATGGATAGGAATTAGCATTTAAAAAACCTTTGAAATTCACTGAAAAAACTATAGGTTTCATGCACGTTATAGTTAGGAATTGGCATTTAAAAAACCTTTCAAATTCACTGAAAAAAGCAAAGGTTTCAGGGGCGTTATAGTTAGGAATTTGCATTTAAAACACCTAAAAAATTCACTGAAAAAACCATAGGTTTCAGGGGTGTTATAGTTAGCTGGACATTCCCCTCATACAAAACCATTGAAATTCCCCTGTTATAGTTAGTTCAGCTAACTATAACTCGCGCCCCCGCAATGCACTGCTGATGACGTCACATGTTACATCACTCATGACATGGTCAGTGACATCACTGATGACATCACTGATGACATCTCAAATGACATCACTGATGACATCACTGATGACATCATCCAGTGACTGTGTGTTTCTGTAAATTTTAAATATGTTTTATATATTTATAGTGAAAGGCCTGTGGAAGAATGAGTGGCTGTACAAGTGTGTGAATGGATGATTTTCTAGGTGCGTAACTGACTCTATAAGTGAGTCATTAAATGTATCTTACTGCAGACTAGTGATTAAACTGTGTGAATGTCTGTATGTTTCTGTCTGTTGGTGTATACGTGGCTGCATGGTTTTGTGAATAGCTATATGAGTGTCTATATGGGTTATCGATTGGTTGTCTGAGTATCTGTATGGGTGCCTGAGTGTTTGTGTGGGTAGGCTGTGTGTGACTCAGTGCATAGATGTGTGAGTGGTTGATTCTATGGGTGCATGGTTTTAAGAGTGCATCTGTGATGAACTGTATGGTTGAGTGAGTGTATGTATGGTTGTGTTAGGGATTGAATGTATATCTCAGTGGTACATTTGTGACTAACTACACAACTCACTGAAGAAACAGAAACCATTGAATTAACAGGGTTGCAGGGTCATCGTGAATTTCTGAGGTTCAACTTAATTGATGCTCCTCAATTGCAGTTGATTTTGGGTTTGCCCTGGTTAACTGAGCATAACCCTAAGATCAATTGGGAAACCCGAACAGTAGAGATGACTTCGGAATACTGTTCTAGAGATTGCTTTCATGATGAAAGGGTCTCATCAGAAAAGTCTCCTGCAACAGAGTTGGCTCAAATATCAAATCACATTTGTGTAATGAACTTAACTGAAATTCCAGATGAAAATCAAGATCTGACAAGTGTTTTCGACAAAAAGAACGTGGAAAAATTGCCAGCCCATCGTGATTACGACTGTAAAATTGAATTGGAGCCAGGAGCTATACTTCCATGTAGTCGGATTTATGCACTTACTGAGGCGAAAATCAATATCTCAAAACTTATTTGGATGAGTACTTAAAAAATGGTTTTATCCGCCCCACTCAATCTCCGGCATCTTCACCCTTGTTTTTTTATTCCAAAGAAGGATGGAAGTCTCCACACTTGTATTGACTATCATGCTCTCAATCAAGTAACAGTCAAGAACCGGTACCCTCTGCCGTTGATTTCACAATTGTTAGATCAGGTCAAGGGTGCTAAGGTGTATACAAAACTGGACTTAAGAGGGGCTTACCATCTGGTGAGAGTTGCCGAAGGTGATGAATGGAAAACTGCCTTTCGGACCAAGTATGGCCTTTTTGAATACCAGGTCATGCCGTACGGATTGTGCAATGCTCCAGCGGCCTTTCAACATCTGGTAAATGACGTCCTACGTGAATTCCTGGATAGAGTGGCAGTAGTCTATTTAGACGACATCCTTGTTGCATGACTCTGTTTCTTCCCTATGCAGATGCAGTATATCCCGCGCAGTGAAGCTGAGGCGCAGGTGGTGTCCAGTGAACATATCCTTCAAGGCAGTCTCTCTTTCTATCCACTTCCCCTTTCCCCCTGCCGTTGCCTCACCAGGATTGTCTTGCTGGTGGGGGTACTGGCGGTGAGGCATTGGGACCATCGTCGACTCCTGTAGAGGTTGTTGGTATTCTGACAGATTGAAGTGCCACGCTTTCCACCTGAGTCGAGGATGGTGGAGGGGTTAGACATGAAGACATTGGCCAGTATATTAGAGAGTTTACAGATCCAGTTAACTCAAACTGTCGAGGTAAATAAAAACTTAAGAGAAGAGGTCAAAAGATCCCAACAAGAATCACATATCCTTAGACAAAAGATGGACCAATTAATTGCAGGCTCTTCTTCACTTCCAGGTCAGGTAATTAGAAAAAGGACTGATTCTGACGTTGCCACTCAGGTCATTCATTCTGTCTCCCCAATAGTTCCCTTGGCCAATCCAGAGAGGTGCACGGGAGACCCCCATAAGGCTCAAGTGTTTCTCACACAGTGCTCTTTGCATTTTTTATGTAGATCTGTAATATTTGCTGAAGATCAAACTAAAGTCGCCTTTGTGCTGTCTTATTTGAGCGGTGATGCAGCCGCCTGGTCTATGCCCTTGATTTCTCGAAATGATCCCATGCTGTATGATTTTGAACTTTTCAAAAAATAATTTTTGAGAATTTTTGATGGACGAGCTGCCAACCAAGCCATTGACAACGAACTATTAGATCTAAAACAAGGAAATCGAGACCTCGTGGCACACATTGCACAATTCAATAAGTTAATCGTGGAAAATGAATGGCCAGAGTGTAAAAGATCAGCCATTTTTTACCGAGGACTGAAAGATGAGCTAAAAGATGCCTTAGCCCAAATTCCGAATCGACCACAAGACGTCTCAGAGCTTATTGATTTGGTGCTACAAATTGACCATCGTTTATTTGAGAGGAAATCTGAAAGAAAGAATGAGTTTCGTTCTTTTGAGCCACGTTATGATAGAGTTAGGTCGGAGGTCAATAAAACTGACTCAACTTCTGGTGAAGAACCAATGCAAATTGGATCCATAAGAGGCCCGTTGACTAAGGAGGAACGTGAAAAAAGAAGAGCGAAGAATTTATGCATGTAATGTGGAGCTTCAGGGCATTTTTTAAAAGATTGTACCAAGAAGCCAAAATTGAATCTTGGGTTTGAAGACAAATCCCAACAGTAGGAGGGGTTGCCCTGGTGGGATCAGAAAAAGAGACAACTCCAGAAACTCAATTAGTTGCAAACACGTTGCCGTCTGCAGCTCCACATCTCACAGTTTCTTTATCGGCTAGGTTTGGTTCTACAGAAATTCAGGGTGTGTCGGTCATGATCGAATCAGGAGCCACGGGCAACTTCTGTTATCTGATGTATGCGAGAGAAAGAGGAATTCAGGTGATTGAGAAGAAACATTTGGAAATTGTAAGAGCAGTTGATGGGTCAAATCTCACGTCAGGCCCTATCACTGAAGAAACAGATACCATTGAATTAACAGGGTTGCAGGGTCATCGTGAATTTCTGAGGTTCAACTTAATTGATGCTCCTCAATTTCAGTTGATTTTGGGTTTGCCCTGCTTAACTGAGCATAACCCTAAGATCAATTGGAAAACCCGAACTGTAGAGATGACTTTGGAATACTGTTCCAGAAATAGTTTTCATGATGAAAGGGTCTCATCAGAAAAGTCTCCCGCAACAGCGTTTGGCTCAAATATCAAATCACATTTGTATAATGAACTTAACTGAAATTCCAGATGAATATCAAGATCTGACAAGTGTTTTCGACAAAAAGAACGTGGAAAAATTGCCACCCCATCGTGATTATGGCTGTAAAATTGAATTGGAGCCAGGAGCTATACTTCCATGTAGTCGGATTTATGCACTTACTGAGGCGGAAAATCAATATCTCAAAACTTATTTGGATGAGTACTTAAAAAATGGTTTTATCCGCCCCTCTCAATCTCCGGCATCTTCACCCTTGTTTTTTATTCCAAAGAAGGATGGAAGTTTCCGCTCTCGTATTGACTATCGTGCTCTCAATCAAGTAACAGTCAAGAACCGGTACCCTCTGCCGTTGATTTAACAATTGTTAGATCAGGTCAAGGGTGCTAAGGTGTATACAAAACTGGACTTAAGAGGGGCTTACCATCTGGTGAGAGTTGCCGAAGGTGATGAATGGAAAACTGCCTTTCGGACCAAGGATGGCCTTTTTGAATACCAGGTCATGCCATACGGATTGTGCAATGCTCCGGCGACCTTTCAACATCTGGTAAATGACGTCCTACATGAATTCCTGGATAGAGTGGCAGTAGTCTATTTAGACAACATCCTAATTTACTCAGAAAATGTTGAAGATCATGTGGAGCATATCAGAGCTATCTTACATAAACTTCTGGATAACCACCTCTTTGTAAAATTAGAAAAATGTTCCTTCCATGCCAAAAAGGTGGAGTTCTAGGGATTTGTTTTATTTGAAGAAGGAGTTGAAATGGATCCAAGGAAGATAGAGGTCATTAAGGAATGGTCCACTCCCAAAAATGTCAAAGATATCCAGAGTTTTTGGGGATATGCTAATTTTTATAGACGATTCATTCCCAACTTCTCTGCCACAGTAAGTCCCATCACTCAATTGTTAAAGAAAGGAAGAAAGTTCCTGTGGTCAGAGGAGGCCGAGTCAGCTTTCCAGTTTTTAAAAAGGACTTTTACCTCCGCTCCTATTTTAATGCATCCAGACCTGGAACAAGCATTTTTTGTAGAAACCGATGCATCGGATTTTGCTACAGGCGGCATTCTTTCGCAACAAAGCATACAGACTGGGCAATTACATCCGGTTGCCTACCGAGCCAGAAAGTTATCCGATCCTGAGATAAATTATTCGATAGCTGATAAAGAATTATTAGCGGTGAAAGAAGCCTTCCATGATTGGAGACATTTTTTGTTGGGAGCCAAGCATTGTGCGACCGTCTTCACCGGGGAAACATCCTTTACCACGAAACCATTACATCGTGGTTTTTACAACGAAAGCCGTTACACGGACTTGCACTGGAGGGCACTCTAGACTAAGGAATAGTGTGAATTACTATTCCAACACCTTCCCTATTGTACGTAGACTGGAGTTGGAATAGTAATTCACACTATTCCTAAATCCAGCGCCCTCCAACGCAAGTCGATGTAACGACTTGCGTTGTCAAAACCGCGATGTAACATTCCGCGTTGTGATGGTACGCGTTGTATCATCATACATCCCTTCACCGATCATCGTAATCTTCAGTTTCTGAAATCAGCAAAAACACTCACTCCCCGTCAGTTGAGGTGGTCGTTATATTTTTCGGAATTTAACTTTGTAATCACTTACAAACCTGGAAATAAAAATAAAAAGGCGGATGACTTATCCAGAATGGATGCACCAGACGAATTGAGAGTGTCTCCAGTGGATCCAATCATACCATCCAACAAAATTATAGGGATTACTCATTTGGAAGAATTTCTTGGTCCAATACAGGAATCGAATTCACTACAAGAACTTGAAGAATGGGCGAAAGCAGATCCGAATAGAAAGATTAAAGAAGGCGTTCCTTACCATGATAATGTATTGAATCTGCCCACTCTGGATTTACAGGAAAAAGCCTTAAAGAATTGTCATGATGACCGGTTGGCGGGTCATAAGGGCGTTAAAAAGACCTTGAAATTGTTAAAAAGACATTTTTGGTGGCCCACATGGCCGCTCGGGTGAGACAGTACGTGGCGACTTGTGAGCTGTGTATCAAAGGAAAACATTGTAGACAGGCCCCTCAGGGATATCTGCAACATTTGCCTAATGCTCCTCATCCATGGCAAACAGTAACCCTGGACTTAATAGTAGACCTTCCAATCAGTCAAAGGTATAACACAATTTTAATTTTAGTGGACTAGTTTTTCTAAAATGAGCCATTTTGTTCCATTCAAAGGAGTCCCCACCGCCTTTCAGTTAGTCCAGCTGTTTAATAATCATGTTGTTAGGGCTCATGGTGTGCCACAAATAGCCATTTCAGACAGGGGTTCCCAGTTTGTCTCGAGATTCTTTAAGAATTTTATGCACAACTTGGGAATAGACACACGATTTTCCACCAGTTATCATCCAGAGACGGATGGTCAAACTGAGCGGGTAAATCAGGAGCTGGAGCAATACTTGAGACTGTATTTATTAGAACAGGAAGGTGACAATGCAGTTCATGATTCCACCGGTTATACCCCCTTCTATTTAAATTCAGGTAGACATTCATGTATCATGATTGGCAAGAGTGATGAATCGGTGCCAGCCGTTAAAAAACTAGTTAAGAATTTAGAGGAAACATATGAAAAGGTTCAAGAAAATTTGTCAAAAGCCAAGAAGTCATACAAGAAACACGCTGATAAGAAAAGGAGACAGGGACCAGAGTATGTTGAAGGGGATCAAGTCTGGTTATCCACCCGTCACCTTAGACTGAAAGGAAATAAAAAATTTCAGCCACGTTTTATTGGTCCTTTTAAGGTCAAAAAGATAACTAACGCAGTTGTTGTAAAATTACAGCTTCCAAATCAAATTAAAGTTCATCCAGTCTTTCATGTCTCCCTTTTGAAGAAAAGTCCTCCTAATGTCAGACTAAAAAGAAATCCCCCGCCAGTGGGTGTGGCTTCAGAAGATGAATTTGAAATTAGTAAAATTTTTGATTCAAAAGTGACTAGGGGTACATTGTATTATCTGGTTGAATGGCGAGGATATGGGCCAGAGGAGAGATCCTGGGAACCTTCCTCTCACATTCACGCCCCTAGACTACTAAAGCAATTTCATAGAGAGAATCCAAAGAAACCAAAAATGGGGGACCCCCTTTTGGAGGGAGGTACTGTCAGGACCGTGGTGGTGAGTGCCTGTATGCGTGGGAAATACAGAAAGGCGAGTAAGCGTTTTCAGGCATCAGTTAAATATCCACATTGGAAAAGACAACACGCTTCAAGCAAGAGATTGTTAACCACCTTAGTCAAGAACTTGCAAATGGTGCAGGAGCCAGTCAGAGGATTGGATATGACAATCCTGGGTCAGCGCTCTAGTGTTTCCCAGCACGCGAGAGCCAGGAGATTCAAACGTGCTTGTTTCAGCGAGAAAAAGCGCACTTCAACTGTAGCGTGAGACGCGCTGCGTCTTACTTCAGAATTTGCCGTCTGAGGAGATTTGGTTAGAGGCGTAGCAGAGTTTCACAATTCGGAGTCCGGCTAAGCAACATTTTTTCTTCCTTTGAGTTCCAGCATAGGCAGTCGGAATTAAACGCATGCGCGACAAAGACAGCAATATTCTAGCGTTATGCGCTGACGAAGGAGTCACATGGCATTTTTCCCTGCAAGCGCGTAACAACCTTTTTTCCTTTCTCCAGAAGGTATTTTGACAAGAGAGTGTTTACGCATATTTTGTGTTAAGGTGCCTCACAAGAAAGAGTCCGCAAATAAGTTGAATACATCGTTTGAGTAAGCCTGTATCCAGTGGATTTCAGCTGGAAGATAAGGTACCCTTATTAGAATTTCACAAGGACTAGTCATTTTTTTATGGACTCAGTAGCAGGAAGCTAGAAACTATTCTTTGGTATCACAAGACTTATTTCAAATTCGTGCAAGGTCTATACAGCTACAAGACAAGAGAGTGTTTACGCATATTTTGTGTTAAGTTGCCTCACAAGAAAGAGTCCGCAAATAAGTTGAATATATTGTTTGAGTAAGCCCGTATCCAGTGGATTTCAGCTGGAAGATAAGGTACCGTTATTAGAATTTCACAAGGACTAGTCATTATTTTATGGACTCAGTAGCAGGAAGCTAGAAACTATTCTTTGGTATCACAAGACTTATTTCAAATTCATGCAAGGTCTATGCAGCTACAGGACTGAAATTGAGTATAGATGAAGCAACTGATAAGAGGTATTCCAAGAGACTTAATAGAGAATATCTCTTCAACAAGAGAGAAGCAAAAGCCTTGGACTGTGGGGTATGAAAGTGAAATTATTAGTAACAAGTAGTTAGAGGGAATTTGATAGAATGTTTGTTGCATGACTCTGTTTCTTCCCTATGCAGATGCAGTATATCCCGCGCAGTGAAGCTGAGGCGCGGGTGGTGTCCAGTGAACATATCCTCCAAGGCAGTCTCTCTTTCTATCCACTTCCCCTTTCCCCCCTGCTGTTGCCATCACCAGGATTGTCTTGCTGGTGGGGGTACTGGCGATGGGGCGTTGGGACCATTGTCGACTCCTGTGGAGGTTGTTGGTATTCTGACACCACACGCAAGGAATTGAAGCGGTCAAGTACTTTTTGGGAAACCGTCCAATTACCCTGGTTGAGCACAACAACATGCTGATTCATTTTGTGAACTTCTGTCTATGTAACAATATTTTTTGTTCCTAGATTATCTGTTCAGACAGATACGTGGTACTGCGATGGGCACCTGCTTTGCACCAGTTATGCAAATCTTTTTGTTGGCTTGGGGGAGAAGCAGGTGGCCTGGGCGGAGACCAATGAGAACTGGACCCGAAAGGTCGTTAGTTGGAACCAATACATAGACAACTTGTTTATTGTTTTTAGAGGCACAGAACAGTTAGCTAGTGAATATTTAGAGGTGCTGAACAAAAATAATCTCAAGCTCACAGGGGAAATAAACAAAAACTCTGTGAATTTCCTTGATCTTACGGTCTTTCCTGCGGAGGGTAGACTGTGCACATAATGATAATTATATTAGTCTCTACCTTGTTAAAATGGCCGCCGCAATTGTCATCATGGTAAATAGCACTTTTGGGTTAAGTCCACTAAATATGTTTATTCTTCAAAGCACTGTGTGTATCAATTGTGTATGAATTGTAATTCTAAATGCTTCACATGAGCGTGATCAACGTGGAAGGCGAAACGCGTAGTTTGAGCCATTAAAACTTTACTGAGCATATAGGAGTGTCCAAGTAATTCTTGCGTAAGCGGAGAAGGAATTTTCTAAATACAGGGTTGCCGGTAACCTGTACTCGGACCGCCTGTGACAGCCTCTGCACCTAACCGGGATCACTGTGGTATATATATATACATTTTACTTCAGTGCTATTGCTTGATGCATTCTGGCCTCCATGCAGGGTTGTTCACAATGATGGACGCCATGATAAAATCACTATTTAAGGTGCAAACTAGGTACAAAACATGATAGACATGCTCTTGCAAAAGTGTTACATTAGTCTTTTTTCTAATATCCTAGCTAATAGTTTGTACATTTTCTATTTTCAAACAGATGTTGCTATTAGAGCAATTCACATTATTGTGATAACACATAATAGCGATACCAATCCTGCCCCAGTGGGCAAATCTCGTACCTAGTATTCAATGGTGTACTCAACTGCATTAATTAACTGTCTGTGCAGCTTTGAACTTATAAGAATTATGAAAAGTTCTTAAAAGTTCTTTAAACTATGAAAATCCATACAAATATAGAAATGTATATGAATATCTACATCTGTTCTGCCCAAGTAGGCTGCTTCACAAAAACATTTTAAATCCATTGTACATTTAAACCACTGTTCCAATCATATTACTCATATTCCTTCTCTAATGTAAACATCCTTATATTTAAATTTTAATTGTGGTGCTTTATTAAGTGCTTAACCAGAAATTTCATACATAAAGTGCTTCTCAAGAGTCAAAAGTGAACAATATTTACAATGGTAGTGGTGGTCTTATTGGTAGCAGATCACTCTCTATGTGCATTATCCTTAGTTCACAGTATTGGTGCCCCTCAAGGTTAGAGATCTACAACCCACTACCTAAGGTGTCAGCCCTCTGTGGCCGAAATGAACCCAGTGGTAATATCAAAACATATACATAAACCTCGGCACTCTAATCAATTTGACATTAATTCATAAAAACTTTTCAATGTAAGTCAATTTGAAACACCAGCAAACGACACGTTTTTTACTTGCTGTTCAATTTAATATACATATGGAACATACAGATTTAGGCCATATATTTGGAAGCAATAACATTGCATCTCAACAATAGAAAGCTTGATACAATGATCCTTCTGTCAGACATTGGACCGGCAGCTGACATTTCAAAGAAACTTTTTCAAGGCTGCAATTAATGCCATAAAGAAAAATCCAGTATTTACAATAAGAAAATTAAAAAACAACAAGGGAAACAGGAATATGAATTTTTCTTTGGAATAACGACAGAGCAGGAATAAAGTTGTATACAAAAAATCAGCTATATTTCACAACCATAGTTTTGTAGTAGAGCGCAAAGAGTTAATTCTTTTAAGAGCTAGTCAGAATAGACCCAAAGTAACCAAAGGTGAGCTCACATAATTCATGCAGTGCTCGTACACCAAGATATAGGTGGTTAATAGATCCAATAGTTTACGAATAAGCATAAAAAGTGATGAGAACTACAATGAGCAAATCCATATATAATACCTTCAGTAGATAATAGATAAGTTCTCAAGGTATTCCATAAAACATCCTGGTCTTCCAGTAGAGATATTCAGTCCCTAGCAAATATTAATAAGAAAAAGAAACAAAAAATTCTTGTAAAGAGCTCCTAATCCAAGAGTGGATAGTTAGTCTCCTGTAACTGAACAAAACTTCATAAAGAATATAGAAAAAAATTATTAGCATTTGTACCTGTTCGAAATAGTATTTTTACCTGGAACGAAAGTAGCGCCCCATAATTTCAAATGAATCTTATATTAATCATCTGTAAAAGAAATGAAAAGACAAATATTTCCCTTATCGGTCTAATATAAGATCTCTTCACGATTCCAAAGATTAAAAAATACACTATGTGATAGTGTGGTTAGTGTCTGCCAAATTTCTTGAAATCTATTTGTAGAAGCCATAGTTGGTCACAAAGTGAAAATTTTATATAATGTAAGGAACTCATCACTTTAGGCCCACTATCAGTAGGCCATTCCTATTCCTTGAATAACTCTAAATAACATTTAAAAAGTGAAACGGTTCTATTCTAACCGAAATATTGTTGCATATTCATATCTGTCAAAAGCCAGAGAAACTTATATACCAATTCATCATAAGACAAACAGTAAGATTCATTGTTGGTAAATAAGAAAGCAAGACACCTATATATACAGTCTAGTCCCAATCTATTAGATCGACAATTATAAAAAGGATAACTTACAGATTAGTCAGCTAAGAACGTCGGGCTATGATATGCCCCTAAAAATATAAGAGAAACGATGGAATATCCATTAAACAAGGATATAGAGTATGTCATTTGCATATAAAGACTTCTTAAGTAATACATCAACATATCCCCATTAGACGTGTCTTGTTATTTGAATTTCCAATTGGGTGCAGCAATGTAAATACTGCTAGTTATCCCATACTCACAATCAATTTAGTCAACCCCATCCTATTGTTTAATTTCAATTTATGTAGCAGTAGCGTCCCTAATATTTCTAAAATGGTCCAGGGAATTGCAAGTGAGTGGGCTATTGCAGCCGCTCACTCATATAATGTTAACTAAATGTATCTGATATTCAATTCATACATTGAAAAGAATTACCCCAAAAGCGTTTTTTTAAGGTTTAAAAAAAAGGGTATCTTTAACGATTCTGAGTAACAACGTTCTAAAGCCATTGGTTCGTAACCACTAACCTGTCTTTAAGCATTCTGCCGTGCACCGATGCCCTTCTGAGTAGGTCAACAAACCTTTTTCCAACTCTTGGCACTCCTTTTAAGAGCCTTCCCATCCATATTGTCGAGTAGGTTGCTACTTCCGTTCATTTCATGAAAACGGAAGATGGACTAATGCAACCAAATTCATCGTACTCTATTGAGCCAACGGCGGCCATTACTGGATGGTGTTTATTCAAACGTTCTACATTGAGTTATGTATCTATATGTAATGCTTAAATCAATCAAAATATAAGCAAGTTAGTAAAAATGTGCACAAGAGCTTACCAGGTTGACTATAACCATTAGTAAAGTTGGAAAAAGAAAAAAAAAAGGAATTCAAATAGTGATTAGTAGGTAAGTATTTGTTTACAATTGCTTAAATAACCATTATTTAATTGATGTTTATATGGTGCCTATTGAGTTCTAGTTAAAATGTTAGTGTGAAGAAAAAATTAAAAGAAAAAGCTTTTTCTCCAAACCTTATAAAACATTCTGGTTAAAAATATTTAGATGTCCATATATCGCAATTCCATCACATATTTTCTATAATCAATAGATATTTAACAGCCTTTCATCACAGTTATTTATTAAGCACTACAGTGAATAAATTTTCAATTAACAAAAATCTAGATCATATGGTGCAATTGTGACTCATGCAAATTTTTCATTTGAGCTTGCTGAGTACCTCTCCTATGTGATCAGGAGCTGCGTATCGTCCGTGTTTGCTGTGACCTTAATGATGAAAGATTCAACCACAAATGCCAATGGGGTCATATACATATTAAAAAGAGTAGTACTCAGGGTGGAGCTCTGGAGGAGCGAAGTTTCATCCAGATTACCTGCTCTACCTTCCCCAGAAAGGAGCCCAGCCAGCCTAACCGTGGTCCAGTCGCCCTCAGATGTTCCATCCTTTGTAGCAGAATGCTGTGATCCAAGGTATCAAATGCCACAGTCCAGTCCAGCATGAATGCTGATCTTAATGGTTTCAGAGATCTCTAATAGTGCAGAATATGTGCTGTGTGGAGCTCTGAATCTGGATTGGGACGGGTGTAACAGTTTGTTTTCTGTCAAAAAAGCAGTGAGCTGGCATTCACTGCTTTTTCCAGAATCTCAGTGGCCACTGGTAGTATTGAGACTGGTCTGAAGTAGTACTTTAGTGTCCGATTTGCATTTTTAAGATGGGGGACTATGTTAGCCTTCTTCCATAAATTTGATAGGACTCCTAAAGGGAGTGAGACAGAGAATAGCTCCAGGTAAATGGGGACAATGTTGTCTGCAATAGGATCTGAGTTGGAAAATGGTCCTCTGAGGATCCTGATCTGCAATTTGCAAACTGCACCCTCAACTCCTCTGTTGTGGGAGGTAGGAAATGCATCCACTTTGTTTCAGCAGTAGTCCCAGCTATATTTCCCGTAGCCAGATGAAGATAATTAAAACACCCGAAATTTGCCGGGATTTTGTTTACTGATATTATCTTCAAAGTAGTCACTAAGGGGCTGATTACAAGTTTGGCGGTTCATTGGACCACCAAACTCACTGTGGTGTGGTGGGAATAAGAGTAATTATCTGGATGGCTAACTGCAGATCAGGGCATTAGTCCTCGCTCATGCCTGTTTTATTCATGAAGAGAGCATTCAATCCACTATTTTCTTGCAGACTCTATATGTCTAGAGCATGTTTGTGTAATGAGCGAATGTTGATCAGGCCAGCCTTAAATCTCACCGGGTTCAAGCTTTGACCTGACCAGCTTTTGGTCTTCCGGTTGAAAGGATGTAGCCTACATTTACAATGAACACAGGGAATGGGGCCTACAAAGTCTAAAAGGAAAGGGGTGCAAGTATAAGCAAGTCTGGGATAGCCCTTCATGTCCAAACTGGCAGAGTGACTGGCGCTGACCATGGTCAGGTGCGGACGGGCACAGATGGCTTGCCTTTCTGCATGCCTCCAGCATGCCAGCAGTGCACCCGCGCTGTGGCCATGCAGATATAGGAGTGGAAAACCCCTGCTCCTTAACGTTAGAACACCAGAGTGCATCTTTCAAAGAAGGTGCCGCTCTGTTCCCTAAAACCTCCTCTCCTTCCGTAAACACTTTACACAACCTGCTTGAATTCCCGCCCCTTAAAAACCTAACAAATCTTAAAACTTTGATGCAAATAAAAGGTATTACCAGGGTACTATGCCTAAAATGCTTCATGCAAAGTTAAGGATGCACTTAAACAAATACAAATTTTGTACATAATCCAGGGCCGGACTGCCTACCGGGCGTTTTGGCATGCTGCCGAGCTGGGGGCTGATTTAGTTGATGGGGACCTGCATGTGATTAATGAAATTCATTTTGCTTTGTTGATTTCGAAGCACACGCAGGTCTCCATAAACGAAATTAGCCCCCACCTCAGTGACATCAGCCCCTAGCTTGGCAGCATGTCAAAACACCCGGTAGGCAGTCCGGCCCTGACATAATCAGATACGGAACATTTCAGTTAGTTCATATTTAATACAAAACCAATTTTGAAGTCAATGTTTAAGTCAGGGAACCCACTGACTGGTCCCGCCTCTGCTGACCCGGTTAGTGACTATGTTAGCGCGTCAAAGCTAACAACAACAATTAAAATGATTGCAATGCAATAAGTGATTCATATATTTAATTCCCCAGATTCCAAAGATTTCTCCCAGTCATGTCCCGATGCTATTGGTCAGGTAATCTAATGACAGTCTATTTTGAATTAGCATCTTGCCATGGGCAGTTAGCTACTCTTTTAATAGAATTAAAATTAGCAGTTCCATCTAAAATCCATGCATTTCTTTAAATTTGTTTAGAGGCAACAGTCATTCTGCACATGGGATTTAAATCAGAAAAATCTAGTAGGAGTAGAAACTGCCTGCCTACCCAACCTTTATTCTAAAGGATGATCATCAAAGTGTCTGATAGCGGGAACAATTTACTCTGGTTACCAAGTCCCACTCTAATTTAAGAGCAGCTAAGAGTAGGCTATTGACCTGTAAATGAATTATGCAAGACCGCTTTGCTGTTGGCGGATCACTGACATAACATTGATACATTTAATATCAAACAGAAATATCGGAAAATAAATTAACCAAAACATCGCTTTCCTAGTCTTAACTAATAACTATTGAGTACACAAATATTGTTGTTAAAAATATTGATTTTTAATTATATTTAAAACACAAATATTAGAAACAAAACTATTGTAGTCTTTGAATGAACATATAATATGTGACAAGTATTGAATCACACAATATCGACTACAATAGCATCTCCAAAATAATTGCAATATTATTAATAAATACTTAAATAAACACTTTATATGGAAAGCTGTTATTTAAAATAAACATGAAGGGCTAGACTACTTGTGTCCACCTGACACCATTTCAGTCCTGGGACCGACCGACCTCCGGTCCCAAGCAGCTAATTACAATGCTACTGATCACTGTTTGGTTGCATACTCCCATTTCTCAATGGTGGTAAACCGGCCATAACACAAGCTCCCATTGAGAAATGGGAGGTGTTGTTCATCCCTGCACCCCGTGTCAGGCACCTCAAGGTGCCTGCCACAAGGTGCAGGGATCAACAGGGCCACATGCACAACGGGCCTGCTGAGGGGCCCCGAACACACTTTCTGACATGGTTTTCATGTCGGAAAGATGGCGGAAAGCACCGTAACCAATAAAACCAGACAAACACTTAACTCAGCAATATAAAAGTCACACTAATTTTACCAAATATATACTTGTACAACAACAAACACTGCAGGATGAGGAGATTCCGCTGGATTCTCTAAGTAGTTCTTTAGAGAAAAAACATACACATTTCGACAGCTCCCTAACTTGGGGGCATATTATCAAGGATGGCGTTAAACATTATTGCTGGTTTAGTGGCAAAAAACTGCTGCTAAAGCGGCGATAATGGGCTTCATAGTATGCCTTGGAGAATTCCAATAGAAGCCCATGTTCTGCTGTAAACATGGGCTTCTATTGGAATTTTCCAGGGCATATTATCAAGCCCATTATCGCCGCTTTAGTGGCAGTTTTCAGCCGCTAAAGCGGCGATCATTTTAACGCTGTCCTTGATAATATGCCCCCTAGTAAGTAATGCATCTATTTAAACTAAAACTAATTTGTAAATACACTTTAAAATGTAAAATCGAAAATAATTAACAAAACACTCTCCATCTTCTATTTCTTTAGAAGTAATTCCTTAAAGAAAACACTGCAACTTAAAAAAGTGATAACTTGTCAGAAAAAACACCTTTCACAAGCCAGCAAAATGATATAGCAAAGTAAGCATACAAAATGTATTAAAAAACTGAGAAACTCACCCTAGTAGCCAGTAAAATATACTTAATGACCTCAACATCTACAAACTACTAACAAATAAACATTTCAAATGAAACTCATGTTTTTTTCCCTAAAAACAGAAACAAAACACCTGCTTCACACTACAACGTCCCCAACGGTCTAAGATGCCAAACATTGTGAAACATCTAAAAAGAACATACATGTAAGTTTAAAAAAATAGAAGTAGTTGCATAATTGTATATGTAATAACAAAAGTATGACGTTTACATATATTATGTCCCATAAGGAAAGCAATTACTGAGTAACATGGGTTACACCTACAACCTAAAAAGTGCATCGAAAGAAAATGTTAATTGAAATGTAACAAATATTTTTCTAATGCATGCCACTACAAACGATGATGTTGCAGTTCATGTCAGAGAAATGCCCGCATACCACATGTGACTAAAATAGAAGTAAGTGAGCCTTTACAGGATAAAAGAGAGTAAAGCAGTAGCTCCCAGGAACACACAGACTATCTCCCCATGGAAATGAATGCGAAAAAATGGAATAAGGCTAAAAATTGTTATTTAAAAATATGAAAAAATAGTATATATGTAAAACATGTCAAATATTGCCATAAAATGTGTAAGAAATTACAAAGTATAAATTAAATATTAGCATACAATGTATACAATATTTTAATATAGAATAAAAAAGTATGTTCAAAAATGATGTTGAAAATATATATGTACATATATATCCATATATCTCAAATTAAAGGCTCCCTGTTTCCTGAAATGGGCCTCTTGTGTGTTTCTTCATGGTGCATGATTTGTCGGGCTTCTCCGTGCCCGTCTTGAAGAGGACGCCCTGCAGGGTCGGTGGCTCCCAACTCGGAGGTTTTTCCTGTGGATGTTAAATATGGGAGCATGACCCACACGCTGCCGTTTAACCTACGAAGGGGTGCCAACAAGGTGAATAAACAACAGCGCTGGAAGGATTTGTCAGGGGATGATTCCCCTTTCAATCGTTCAGTGAACAGGAGCCTGTTAACTTGAGAAACTGTAATATCCAGCATTATGCTATTACGAGTCAGATGAATGACTTCCACTTGGATTTATTTTAATAAGGAGTGCAACAAGGAGCAGAGCAGTGTGTCATCTACTGACAGCTAAAAAGGAAACTTTTGAAATAATACTCACCTGCAATGAATGGTGCACTCTGGGAAGTGTATGCTAAAGTCAGTCATGTGACCAGAGACGTTATAAATTTGTAGGCACAGAGGCACTTGGTGAGATTTCCTGCCCGTGAACAAGGCTGAATTGCCGAAACTAGTTGGGACTGCAGGAATGCTGTGCTGAAATCTCAAATTAAAGGCTCCCTGTTTCCTGAAATGGGCCTCTTGTGTGTTTCTTCATGGTGCATGATTTGTCGGGCTTCTCCGTGCCCGTCTTGAAGAGGACGCCCTGCAGGGTCGGTGGCTCCCAACTCGGAGGTTTTTCCTGTGGATGTTAAATATGGGAGCATGACCCACACGCTGCCGTTTAACCTATGAAGGGGTGCCAACAAGGTGAATAAACAACAGCGCTGGAAGGGATTTGTCAGGGGATGATTCCCCTTTCAATCGTTCAGTGAACAGGAGCCTGTTAACTTGAGAAACTGTAATATTCAGCATTATGCTATTACGAGTCAGATGAATGACTTCCACTTGGATTTATTTTAATAAGGATTGCAACAAGGAGCTGAGCAGTATGTGATCTACCGACAGCTAAAACGGAAACTTTTGAAATAATACTCACCTGCAATGAATGGTGCACTCTGGGAAGTGTATGCTAAAGTCAGTCATGTGACCAGAGACGTTATAAATTTGTAGGCACAGAGGCACTTGGTGAGATTTCCTGCCCGTGAACAAGGCTGAATTGCCGAAACTAGTTGGGACTGCAGGAATGCTGTGCTGAAATCTCAAATTAAAGGCTCCCTGTTTCCTGAAATGGGCCTCTTGTGTGTTTCTTCATGGTGCATGATTTGTCGGGCTTCTCCGTGCCCGTCTTGAAGAGGACGCCCTGCAGGGTCGGTGGCTCCCAACTCGGAGGTTTTTCCTGTGGATGTTAAATATGGGAGCATGACCCACACGCTGCCGTTTAACCTACGAAGGGGTGCCAACAAGGTGAATAAACAACAGCGCTGGAAGGGATTTGTCAGGGGATGATTCCCCTTTCAATCGTTCAGTGAACAGGAGCCTGTTAACTTGAGAAACTGTAATATTCAGCATTATGCTATTACGAGTCAGATGAATGACTTCCACTTGGATTTATTTTAATAAGGATTGCAACAAGGAGCTGAGCAGTATGTGATCTACCGACAGCTAAAACGGAAACTTTTGAAATAATACTCACCTGCAATGAATGGTGCACTCTGGGAAGTGTATGCTAAAGTCAGTCATGTGACCAGAGACGTTATAAATTTGTAGGCACAGAGGCACTTGGTGAGATTTCCTGCCCGTGAACAAGGCTGAATTGCCGAAACTAGTTGGGACTGCAGGAATGCTGTGCTGAAATCTCAAATTAAAGGCTCCCTGTTTCCTGAAATGGGCCTCTTGTGTGTTTCTTCATGGTGCATGATTTGTCGGGCTTCTCCGTGCCCGTCTTGAAGAGGACGCCCGGCAGGGTCGGTGGCTCCCAACTCGGAGGTTTTTCCTGTGGATATATATATCTTTTAAATTAACCTCAACTAGAACATGGTAGACAAGTCTCGGAATCGCCTACAGAGAGCAGTGGCAGCAAGACACTAATGAATGTTCATTTAAATTTATGAGGACACTGATCATACATGCAGAAAGGAAATTAGACAGAATTACAAGCACAACCCAAGAACTGGAACAGGAACTAGCCAAATTTCCAACATCTGAAGAGAATAAGGAGATACTAGAGAACAAGGAGAAAAAAATAAACAAACACGAAGCAGAGATAGAAAAAAGAAAAGCAAATAAATTCACCAGAGATAGGATGGATTATGCGAACGGTAGCATTTATACATTCGCCCGAAAGTATGATACTCTGAGGAATAGAGTCGTCATGGACAAATGTGCAGGAACTGTGACACCTGATATGGTGGACAGCTCGGATCTCAGCTCGGCCGATGAGGAAGTAACTATAACTCCATTGGATTTTCACGGGGAGATGCGACTTGCACAAATGATAACGCAACAAAGAGGAAGAGGCGGAGGCATGACGTCGGGAAGAGGACAGCCCAAAATACCACCAGAAGGAGTAGAAGATGGAGCAAACCAAAAAGAGGAAGAGGAAAGTAGAAGGAATCTTGAAGAAGGAAAAAATCCTCCTCAACAACAATTTAGTAATCAACATCTCAGATAAACTATTGAATGAAACTCATCTTAAACTCCTCAATAGAGGATTATCTTATTGTCCAAACAAAGATATGGATGTATCAAATGCACGGATTGACCTCTACAAGTTATGTTGAAAAATCAAACTCAAAACATATTTCGCAGAAAAAACACCTCAACCAAGTGGTCCAAATATTGAAAACAGCGATCTATCTATCATTGCTCAAAAGGATTTGCCTGCTTTGAGAACACTGACATCTTTGGAAGAAGGGGAGAGATCTAACATGGGGGATTGTCAACATAGCCTTGTTGGTGGATATAGGTCTTTGTAACAGCATGGGGATAGCCACGAATAAAGGAGGAGAAAGTGGACTCAAAAAACAGTCTAGGTTCTGTCCGCAATTGCCACCAGGAAACAAGATTGACTTGTTCGATGAAATTATGGTGGAAGAAATCAACAAAATATCCACCATGTCAACATCAAAATCTAAGAAGAAAAAGGATTGGAACCTAACACTGGGAAAATATAAAACAATGACAGAGCTGAGAAATGATCCAACAATCATTATAAAAGCCTCCGACAAAGGAGGAATTATCGTGGTTCAGAACATGTCTGATTATATAGAAGAAGCAAAAGACAACTTGAAAACAAAGACCATTATGAGATACTTCAACAAGATCCAACTGAAACCTGGATGAATGAATACCATTCAATGTTATTTGGATGGAAGGAAAGGGGCTTAATCGATTTTGACGAATACCTCTATTTAAAAACAGATCCCCCCATTAAAGCGACTATTTACTTTCTGCCGAAAGTGCATAAGGCGATCCACAAGCCACCTGGAAGGCCAATAGTCAGCTCTATAAGATCACTTCTAGAAACCACATCTAGATTTGTGGATAACTTCCTGATGAATTTTGTGACCAGTCTGCCCTCTTATTTAAGAGATTCCATGGACTTCTTAAACAAAATCAGTACAAGTGAGTGGAAAATAGGATTATTAATGGCAACAATAGATGTCTCTTCGCTTTATACTTCAATAAGGCATGAGGATGGAATAAGAGCTGTAAAACAATTCCTACAATTGCGATCGATCAATCATCTGGAAGATACTGCCATGTTAGTAGACATGTTAACCTACTGTTTGCAACATAATGTTTTCCTCTTCCTGGGTGACCTTTATTTGCAGAAACAAGGCTCAGCAATGGGGACATCTTTTGCCCCAATCTATGCTAACCTACAGATGGCCGTATGGGAAACAGAGACTCTGGAAAAAGAAAGGAAAAAGCATTCCAAAATAAAAACCTGGTGACGTTTCATTGACGATCTTTTCGTCATAATGGATGGGAACCGTGTAGTCTTGCAAGCTTTTATTGACTCTCTCGAAGTGAATGATTACAACTTAAACTTCACATCTGCAATAAGCGATACCAGCATCATCTTTCTGGATGTGGAAGTCTTCGTCGACAACAACAGGATATGCACCAAAATGCATCAAAAACCAACATCATGCAACAGTATATTGCATGCCAACAGTGGGCATCCATTGAACCTGAAATGGAGCATACCCTACGGTGAGATGTTAAGGGCGAAAAGAAATTGCTCTGAAACTAAAGATCTAGAGCTTGAAAATGAAGAGATGAGTTGTCGTTTCTTTGAGAGAGGGTATCCGTTGGAAGTGATTATGAATGCCAAATCCAGGGTCAAATTGAAAAAACGAACTGATCTCCTTGTACCTTCAAAAAGGAAACCAGATCTAAAAGAGGATGCGATAGATAGCACAACACGTCTAATTATGGACTTCAATATTCAAAGTGGAGACCTTAAAAAGGTGAGAAGTAGGAATTGGGAAATGTTACTACTAGATGACACACTAAGAGAGAGCTTAACACCTCATCCCAGTATAACAGCTTCTTTAAGAGACATCCTAACTCAAAGCCATCTTGAGAAAAGAGAGCCAAAAAAGATCTCATGGCTAAACACACTGGGATTCTGGAAGTGTGCAAAATGTTAAGCATGTGAACATGGCTCCAATATAACGAACTATGAACTGCAAAATGGTAAAACAGAAAAAATCCTAGATCACATTACATGTGAGTCCAAATATGTGGTCTACATATTAATGTGTCCTTGTAAAAAATACTATGTGGGTAGCACAATCAACAAACTAAAGTTCTGGATTTTGCAACATCTACATGCCATAAAAAATAAATATCCGAACTCTCCAATGGCAAAACACTTTCACGCATACCATCAAAGTGATAGTAGTCAATTGAAATCCTCTGGAATTAGAATTGTGAAACCTGCAGAGAGAGGTGGTGACCGAACCCTAAAATTGCGTAAAATGGAATCTAGATTGATACTAGCGATGGGCACGGAATATCCACACGGACACAATCTGGATGCTATTTGTACATTTGTAAATATTAGAAAGTCATGAATAACTGCATCTGATCTGCTTTGGATTTGAATATGAAATAATTTTCCTTCTGCTGGACAGATTTTCTTGTAAATATATATTAACAATTTCCTCTTCTAACCTGGACATTGGACATACTTTTAATAGATCAAGAAGTAGATTAGTAAAATCATGTAGAAATCACTTTAAGAGCAAGGTGTAGCATGAACTTGATAAACCGTACCCTTATGTAAAGAATCATCAAATGTATACTCCCAGTATTTTTAAATGAAATTGTGGAATAATCAGTACAGAAACACTAAGCAATTGGTTTCTAAGTTCCCAACACATGGATTTGGGTATGTACTTCACAAAGAACAGGATGAATTATTCATCATGATAACCAGATAAAATGTAGGAACTTAATAAGATCTAAATGAATGTTGTAATATTTTAGCATTGGGAGAATTTGGACATGTAGTAAGAACTTTAGACTTAGGGTTTGGAAGAACGATATCAGAGTCATCACTAATTCAAGTATTGAGCATTGGACTGTGAATATTGGGACTAGTAGAATGCCTTCCATCTAAAATTGCTCCATGTAAGAGAGGGGAATGTCAAAATGCACTGTTTTTGAATGTACTTTACAATAACTGTGGTTGATAAAGTTGCATGACTGACACACCAAAAATAACTAAAATGGAGCTATGGGAAAAAGGATGTCAAACAATGGCAAGATTGGAAGTTTTTAAGAAACTGTAATTTTTGTAACCTTTGTACTAGTACCTTGATTATTTATCAGTTGGATGCATATTATAAGAATGCAAAAATGGCGATTCAAATACTTCAGGTGGATACATTGCACTAGCACTTTATATTCTTTGAATGTACTTTACAGTAAAAGAGGATAAATGGTGACAGACTTGCACCATGTTACTGTGTTGAGGTTAACAGTCTAGTATTTTAACAACAGTAAACACAAACAGGGGTAACAGCACATAGCACTTTAAATACTGTCTAGACTTTGGGGACTCTATGGTCCAGTAGAAGGCTAATGGTAGTCGAAACGCGTATGCCGTCCTAATTCTTGCACAATTGCACAATGGTGTTTAAATAAATAAAATTCGAAATCTACCCTGCTGTGGTGCCGTGACTTTCGCCGAAAAAATGAAGGAGGCGAGGGAATCCAAGAGAATATGTCTATATCTTTATATATATTCACTGGAAAAACCATAGGTTTCAGGGGCGTTATAGTTAGAAATTAGCATTTAAAATATCATAGAAATTCACTGAAAAAACCATAGGTTTTAGGGACGTTATAGTTAGTTGGGCAAAACCAGAGAAATTTGGCCGATATAGTTAGTAGAGCTAACTATCACTCTCGCCCCCGCAATGCACTGCTGATGACGTCACATATTACATCACTCATGACATACTCATCGACATCACTGATGACATCTCAAATAACATCACTGATGACATCATCCAGGTGATCATCTGATGCACCTCCTCACACCCTAATAAAACCTTTCATATACTCACTCTAAAATACAGACAACCAATATTGAAACCATAGACAGACTGTTAGACCAGGCATCATTGGCATGGTTTCCCCTGACGTTTTTGCCTCTACCTCCTGTATTTTTGACACTGTGCTGGATTTTGTTTTTGCTGGTTTGGATGCTTTGGGCACTTTGACACTGCTGATCAGTGCCAAAGTGCAAGTGCTCCCTGTGTAAATTGTTATTGTGATTGGTTATCCATGATTGGCATATTTGTTGTACCAGTAGGTCCCTAGTAAAGTGCACTAAGTGTGCCAGGGCTGGTAATTCAAATGCTACTAGTGGGCTTGCAGCACTGATTGTGCCACCCACATAAGTAGCCCTGAAAAGAGGTGTCAGGCCTGCCACTGCAGTGCCTGTGCTCAGTTTGTTAACTGCCATGTCAACCTGACTAGTGTACCCACTTGCCAGGCCTTACCCTTCCCTTTTATTACACTTAGGGCACCCCTATGGTAGACCCAAGGTACCCCCCTGGGCAGGGTGAAGTGTATATAAAAGGTAGGACATGTACTAGTGTGTAACATGTCCTGATAGTGAAATACTGCCAATTTCGTTTTCACTATTGAAAGGCAATCTTGCCCATAGGACAGAATGGGGAATGCCGTGTAACATGTTTACCTGCATATCTTCCAATAGGAGTGAGATTGAAAATTGGAGTCTGGTATCCCTGAACTCAGAATTTAAGAACACATCTTTTAGTCAAGATGGTTTTTAAATACCGTGTTTGAAAATAGCACTTTTAGAAAGTGGCTATTTTCTTGTTCAACCTTTCTGTGTGCTTCTGCCTGTTTCTGGATTGACTGTCTGGTTTGAGAGTGTCAGGGGCTGGGGTGGCTCCAGGAGTCTGGTTGAGTCAACACTAGGTTGAATAGGCCCATCTGCATTTGGCGTGGTGGAAGGAGTAGCACCTGGGCCTGAATAGGTCTGTGCCTGCCTTTCACAATGCTGGCTCCACCTCATGCGGTGTGTCTGATGACACTGGCCTACACTAACAAAGGAAGAAGTTGCGCACTGGAAGAGTGCAATCAGAACTGGTTTGGACTGGGTCCAGGACCCCTCACACATAGAGAACAAAGACTTTTGGGGTATAAATATGAGAGCTGAAACCCCTGAACTTTAGACTACTTCGTGATCAAGATGAACCTGTTGCCAAAGAGGACAGCTGAAGAGACTGAGGAGAAGTACTGCCCTTGCTGTGTGTCTGGGGTTGGCCTGCAGTTTGCTGTTTCTACTGAGGAGAGGACCAAGGGACTTTGCTGTGTACTGTGTCCCCTGCGTGAAGAAGGACTTTGCTGTGTGCTATGTCCATCTAAGGAAAAGTCTCCAAGGGCCTGAGAAGAGCTGGCTTCCTGTTTTTGAAGTCTCAGGCACAAAAGGACTTCACCCCTAGCTTCCCTGAACTTCCTTGCTGAGAGTTCTGATCTTCCAGGAGGTGTCTGTAACTGTGTGTGAGGCCTTTGCTTTGGGAGCTGGAAGCGCGACGCAATGAGGGAGGAGCGTGTCGCCGCCACAGCAGCCACTGCCGCATCGCTGAGGAAGCATGCCTCCACCACCACTGATGGCCACCGCATCACCGGAGAAGCGTGCTGTCGCATCATCGGAGAAGCGTGTCACAGGGCCTGTCAGTTCAGAAAACTACTGATTTTGCCGCAGAGCCGCTGAGCGTGCCCGCATCGCACCCACGTTGTCGCATCGCACCAAAGATGAAATTTTATCGCATCGCACCTGGTTGTCGCAATGCATCGAGGTGCCATCTTGTCGCATCATGACCGGAGCGCAGTGAGAATCAAATCATTGCCTTCTCTGCGACCCTTTTTATTTGTTCTGCATTACGCATCAAAGGTACTTGGAGCGTAAAGTGTCGCATTTACCATCTACAAGCTTATTTTTGCAACAACCTTTTTAAAGACATTCTACTGAGTATCTGTATGTTTGATTTTTGTTGTTTTCGTCTTGTGTAGTTTAGATAATGGTACATTATTTTTCTAAACTGGTGTGGTGTCCATTTGTGGTGTTTTCACTGAGTTACTGTAAGTGTTGGTACAAATACTTTACACATTGCCTTTGGGATAAGCCTGCCTGCTCGTGCCAAGTTCCCAAGGGAGTGAGCAGGGGTTATCTAAATTGTGTATCCCCCATACCCTGACTAGAAGCAAGGATCCCTATTTGGTCAAAGGTACCTACCTGTGCCAACTAGAGACCCCCAGTTCTAACACAGACCAATAGCAGTTAGTACAGACCCGCTAAGTGATTCATATGTCCACACACACATCCATCCGCTAACCCATACAGTCACTCATACACACAGTCATTCATCAATACAACCACTGATATATCAACTCATACACCCATATAGATACTCACACACTGCTCCTCACCCAAAGAGTTACTCAAAAACAGTCAGTCACCCAAAGAATTAATTACACTAACATTTACTCACCTATACAGTTATACACACACCACGTCACTTATTCATACAGATACGTGCTGTCTTCAACAATTACTGACATAAGCACACACTTATCCATGCAGCCACTGTCACAATCACTCACTGTCACATATACTCACTTATATACTCCAACACTCACAAATACCGCCTTTCACATATGTAGTTACTTACACATATACCACTAAGACATCCATTCACTCACCAAAACAGCTATACGTACACTCACTCACTCATACACTTCCTAATACACACACTCATAAACTCATATAGCCAGTGAATCACCCACTCACACATCCACGCAGGGAGTCACCCCCCTCCACCCACACAGACACTCAGGCACCCATGCAGGTTCTCAGACAACCAATCATTCTTCAATATACCTTGCCATATATAGATATAACATTCTTGAACTCTTTAGAAACACTCAGTCACTGGATGATGTCATCAGTGATATCATTTGAAATGTCATCAGTGATGTCACTGAGCATGTCATGAGTGATGTAATATGTGACATTGCCCCCGGGACCTGGCCCGCCTGGGGGCTTACAGATAACGAAGCACGGGAGCCCGCGATTCATTTCTTTCTGTTTATTTTAAATGCTTTTTTCTGGCCTGGGAGTCCTTGTGGGAAACCCTGAGCAGGCCTGGGTGGTCAGGGGGTCTTGTTTTTTTAACCTTTTTCCACTTTTTTCTTGTGACTCAGTTACTGAGTCACAAGATGGCTGCTAACACTTCCTGGTTTGGAGTGTTGACAGCCAATCAGAGTGAAGGTCATGCCCGGGAGGGTTCGCAAATTCTCCTCGGTGCTAAGATATATACATTTTTATTTTATGGATTTCTCTGGAACTGCTGGACAGATTTGCATCATTTAAAAAAAACACACTTTCTAGACCAAGACCTACTTGTTTGACAAATTTGGTGTAATTCTGTTAAGCAGTTCGGGCTGTAACCTGTTTCAAAATTCTTAAGGAAATTAACATGGAGAAAACGTGTTTAGGGACCCCCCTTATTTTCAGCCCCTGCTTGACGAATCACCCCCAAACTTTTAAGACAGGAGCCGACCTGAGTGAAACATTAGTTTTGAAAATTTTGCAAAGATTCGTCTAACGGCGCGAAAGATATTGGCAAATCAAAAAACGCTTTTCCTAAGGATAATAGATCCTAACTATAACCACCTACTGGCAACCGCCAGGTCATAGCAAACTCTGCTTTGGATTTTGGACACAAGAGCAGGTTTAATATCCAAAGCAGATTGCTTTTCCACACGGGGAGCTGCATGTCAGCAGCTCCATGTGTGGAAAAGCAATGCCAGCTCCCGCAGGAGACGGGGAGCCGGCAGGACTGTGGGGGCATTGGGGCTCCTCCCACGGTCCCTAACCATGAGGCCAGGTCCCGGGGGATGGGGTCCCCGGGGCCCAAAATGGCTCAGGACGGGGTGGGCAGTCCCCCCTCCTCCTTTAAAAAAAAAAGTATATTTGGGCATTCCCTGGGGAATGGGGTCCCCGGGGCGAATGTAAATTAATGGAAGTGGACAATTTATATTTTAAAGAAAATTTGGAGTCGCGCCCTAGCGCGGAGCTCAGCGTGGCCCATTGGTGTGAACGATAGGGGTGCGCGGCACTTAGCACGGCCCCCTAGTGTGAACACGATGGGTACGCGGTGCTCAGCGGGGCCCCCTATTGTGAACGTGATGGGTGCACAGCTCTTAGTCGTGTTGGGTGCGCGACTCCAAGCAAAAAGAATTACGATTTTCTTTATATAAACCTAGATTATATGTTGGCTAATTGGGTGCTTTAAAAAGAGCCCTTGTGTTTATTATGAGTTTCTTGCAGCTACATGTAAGTGCGGATGCAGAGCTTTAGGTTGTTGAGAAACACTCTGTTCACTTCATCAGTGAAGTGTACTCCGTCACTCCTGTGGATGCCCTCCATATGGAAACGTAGATTGTTGTTATATATGGAGCCCATTCTATGGTCTCTGAGGTAAGCAGAGACAGCTTTATTGACATTCTTTCTAGCTTTCTCAATCTGAGGACAAAATTGATTAGACCACTTCCATTTCTGTTTTTGGCATATGTTTGAGTATACAAAGGCAATTTTGGTTAAAAGCAACATCAATTCTGCAAAGGTGTCCTTCATTAGCATTTCCAGACCTACACCAGTCAATGTGCCTAGGTCATTGCCACCACAGTGCACAATCATGAGGTTAGGGAGTTGGAGGTGCAAAAAGGTTTTAACCACAGGCATCAATTGGTGCCACTTGAATCCTCTCTGTCCAATCCATGTAATGTCTACATTTTGCAAAACTAGGTCTTTGTCAATACCTCTGCGCTCAGCATACCTTTTGCATCAGAAAACATAGCTGTGCCCAACAATCCACATTGAAAGCATCTTGAAGTGATGACTGTAGGTAATGAAAAGATGTCTGTAGCTGAGGCAGTTGGTAGAGTGAAAGATATCTAAAATGATGGACAAGATTCTGTTTTAAAGAAAGTAGAGATTTGATTGGCTGTTTAAGAACATTGTACATTCAAAAATAGGGTGCATTTTACTTTGTTTAAAAAGCTAGTTTCTTATTGGTTAGTAAAACATTTAGAAAGGTACAGCAGAAGGGATAAGGTCATGCTTTGCATAGCCAACCACACCTGCTGTTGTCATTTGCAACATTGTGTGGTGAACTTGTGACCTGGCCGTTAAGTTGAATGTTGCATGACCTGTTGCTATGGAAACTGACATTAAGGAGAAGGGGGAAGAAGTCCGTTGAAAAAGGTTATTATCTGTGACCAATGGAAATGTGTTTTCCAATTTGAAAATCTCTGGGAAGTAATGTCATGTGTAGGGGTGGGTGGAATTTGCGTAATCGCGTCACGCAAATCTCCGCGAAACGGTAAAAAAATCTCCGCGAACACGCAGAAATTCCGCGAACACGCGGAATTGCTTGTTCGCCATGCTTTTTTCCTGTTCACAATTGCTGTTTGCGTGCTCGGGTAGAAATATCTCGCGAACACGCATTTTGAGAACGCGAACAAGCAAATAATTTCACGAAGTCGCGGAAAGCAGAATTTTGGGCAATTTTGCATTCTCCGCGGAACGCGAAATTACCCAAATTGCGCGAATTCCGCGAGCGGAACGGAATTTACCGCCCAGGCCTAGTCATGTGTTGCTTATGTGTATTTGTATAGAAAAAGAGAAGGACACCTTGCCATTACTGGTTTCACCTTGCAGAGTTTGGTGATTTATATTGACTGTGTGTAAAAGAAAATCCTGTCTGAGTGTGTGAGACTTTTCATTCAACAGATTTATTTGCAACGTGATTTATATATTTTTGAGGTTTATTTAAAAAAGGTTTGACATTATTCTAAAACGGTGTTGTTTGAAATTCATTATTAAATGTAGAGATGTATATTGGAATTAGTTTCATTGTACTTGAAGTTATATATTTTTTTTTAAGTCTCTCCAAAAGGTATAGCTGAATGATGCCTCATATTATTAGATAGTTGGTTGAACATGCAGTACAAATGTGTATTTTGAAAGATGTTCATATAAGGTATAGTTTATTAGGCATCATTTTTTCTTCTCTCTACAAAGGTATAGTTTAATGATATTGCATAATTATAGATACTATGGTAAAGATGCAGCACAACTGTGGTGTTTGAAAGACGTTCATATAAGGTGTTAATAATTAAGTTTCTGTTATTAGTTTGTACAGAAGGTAAAGTAAAGTGATGCCATATGTTTTAAGATAGAATGGTGAAATAAGGTGTTGTTATTTATGCTTTTTTTTGTAGTCTGAGCAAAAGTATAGTTGAATGCTGCCACATATTTTCAGATACAAAGGTGAAGATGTATAATAAAATTGTGGTTTTAGAAATGCTCATAAGAGGTGTTCTTAATTAGCCTTCTTTCTTAAGTCTGTTGAGAGGCATAGTTTGATGTCACATAATTGACGATTGAATGGTCAAGATGTAGCTCAAAAGTAAACCACCACATATTACTCTTTCTGGTATGTTGTACTTATCTCCTTAACCAGATAGTATGTAATGATTAATGTATGTGTTCAGATTGTATTTATAAAGTTGTATGTATATTTACTGAATGAATGAGAGGTGCCTGACTGATTACAGGAGTGCAAAGGTAGTGAATATGTGATTTTATAGGTACACAAGAAATGATTTACTGATTCTATATTGTGCAATCACCCAGTTAGTATCCAAGCACTACACATGCATTCATGCAATGACTCATGCAATAACTCATGCAGTGGTAAAATCTCCAGAGCACTACACATGCAGTCCAGCAATCCCCCTCTCACTCCCTGTGTACTCTTTCAATCACTCCGCCATGTCCTTATCTAATCACTGCGCCAAAACACAAGCACTTATAAATTCACCATGCACTCTCCTTGCAGTACTCTAATCATCCAGTCAGTACCCATGTACTCAAGCAATTACCCAGGCACTGACTCATGCACTTCTACAATCCTTTGAGTGCTACCTATACAGTTTGGTAATCTCCCTGTTACTACCTATGCACTCCTCCAATTACCCAGCCAGTCCCATTACCTTCTCCAATCACTCTGCCAAAACCCAAGCACTTATAATTTCATCATGCACTCTCTTTGCAGCACTCTAAGTATCCAGTCACTATCCATGTACTCATGCAATGACCCAGGCACTAACACATGCAGTGCTACAATCACAAGTGCACTATCCATGCAGTCCTGTAACCACCTACACACTACTGATTCACATCTTCCAATTACCCAGGTAGTACCCATGCAGTCCAGCGATCACACTGTCACTCTCCGTGCACTCCTCCAATTACCCAGCCAGTACCATGTACTAATCCAATCACTCCACCAAAACACAAGCACTTATACATTCACCATGCACTCTCCTTGCAGTACTCTAATCATCCAGTCAGTACCCATGTACTCAAGCAATTACCCAGGCACTGACTCATGCACTTCTACAATCCTTTGAGTGCTACCTATACAGTTTAGTAATCTCCCTGTTACTACCTATGCACTCCTCCAATTACCCAGCCAGTCCCATGTCCTTATTCAATCACTTTGCCAAAACCCAAACACGTATAAATTCAATATGCACTCTCCTTGCAACACTCCAAGTATCCAATCACTATCCATGTACTCATGCAATGACCCAGGCACTAACACATGCAGTGCTACAATCACATGTGCACTCTCTATGCAGTCCTTTAACCATCTATACACTACTGATTCACTCCTCTAATTACCCAGGTAGTACACATGCAGTCCAGCAATCACACTGTCACTCTCCGTGCACTCCTCCAATCACCCAGCCAGTACCATGTATTAATCCAATCACTCTGCCAAAAAACAAGCACTTATAAATTCACCATGCACTCTCCTTGCAGCACTCTAATCATCCAGTCAGTACCCATGTACTCATGCAATGACCCAGGTACTAATACATGCACTATCCAATCACTCTGCCAAAACCCAAGCACGTATAAATTCACCATGCACTCTCTTTGCAGTGCTCTAATCATCTAATCACTACCCAATGTACTCATGGAATGACCCAGGCAGTAACTAATGCACTTCTACAATCCTTTGAGTGCTACCTATACAGTTTAGTAATGTCCCTGTTACTACCTATGAAATCCTCCAATTACCCAGCCAGCCCCATGCCCTTATCCAATCACTCAGCCAAAACCCAAGCATTTATAAATTCACCATGCACTCTTCTTGCAGCATTCTAAGTATCCAGTCACTATCCACGTACTCATGCAATGACCCAGGCACTAACACATGCAGTGCTACAATCACATGTGCACTCTCTATGCAGTCCTTTAACCATCTATACACTACTGATTCACTCCTCCAATTACCCAGGTAGTACACATGCAGTCCAGCAATCACACTGTCACTCTCCATGTACTCCTCCAATCACCCAGCCAGTACCATGTATTAATCCAATCACTCTGCCAAAACACAAGCACTTATAAATTCACCATGCACTCTCCTTGCAGCACTCTAATCATCCAGTCAGTACCCATGTACTCATGCAATTACCCAGGCACTAACTCATGCACTTCTACAATCCTTTGAGTGCTACCTATACAGTTTACTAATCTCCCTGTTACTACCTAAGCACTCCTCCAATTACCCAGCCAGTCCCATGTCCTTATTCAATTACTCTGCCAAAACCCAAGCACTTATAAATTCACCATGCACTCTCTTTGCAGTGCTCTAATCATCTTATCACTACCCAATGTACTCATGGAATGACCCAGCCAGTAACTCATGCACTTCTACAATCCTTTGAGTGTTACCTATAAAGTTTAGTAATCTCCCTGTTACTTCCTATGAACTCCTCAAATTACCCAGCCAGTCCCATGTCCTTATCCAATCACTCTGCCAAAACCCAAGCACTTATAAATTCATTATGGACTCTCTTTGCAGCACTCTAAGTATCCAGTCACTATCCATGTACTCATGCAATTACCCAGGCACTAACAGATGCAGTGCTACAATCACATCTGTAATATACATGCAGTCCTGTAACCACATACACACTAATGATTCACTCCTCCAATTACCCAGGTAATACCCATGCAGTCCAGCAATTACACTGTCACTCCCCGTGCACTCCTCCAATCACCCAACTATTATCCATAAACTCATTCAATCACGTTCTACTACCGAAACATTCATAAAACAACCATGCAGTAGCCTTGCAGTTCAGCAATCACCCACACAGTTTCCATACTCCCGTATAATCACTCAGGTAATTTTTATTTTTTTAACCAGTACAGGTGGTTCCGTGAGAACCGTTGTTTTTCTTTTGTTTTTTATCAGAATAATTTTTTTTTTTTAAACTTAATTTGTAACTTTTTTGGTAGGTTTTTTATTTTAAGAACAACAGACAAAAATGAAGATCAGGACATGATCTCTGCAACAAAAACAAAAAGCACATTATAAAAAGAAAAATTAACATTTATTTGTTTTTAGAGCAGCAGAGATAACGTCCACACACTGCTCTGCAATACATGGTTTGGTGTTGCACTTAACGCAACTAACTGCTGCATTTAAAAATTCAGGCAGAATGTGGGGCCTTGAAGGAGATGGAACCTGTCTTGATGTAGATGGAGCATTTCTCTCTCTTTCGGCAGCAGAATTCAACTGTCTTCTGCTATCCTCTCTTGCGAGGTGCACTGGATGCATAGTCTCCAAATGCTTTTTTATGCTGCTGGTACTGCATGAATATTTTTTGTCAGATTCTCTCGACAACACTTTCTGACAGATTATACAGGTTACTTTTCGGGCGTTCACTTTTTTTGCCCTGAGGAATGCTGAAAAAAGACCACACCATGCTTTCTTTCTTCTTCTTTTTCTGCTGCTGCATCTGTTCTTCCTTCTCCATGGCCAAAGGATCAATCTTCAGCTAAACTTGAAGCCATAGTTGTTTATTCAAATAAACAAACACACAAACATTTTTAAGTTTTGAAGAGAACTGGGAGACAGGTCTTGTCTCTATGGAAGACAACAAATAAGGGGAACATCAAAAGGATGGATCCTCCCTCTTCCACAACGAAATTGATTTAAACCAATCAGATCTTTTTTTCCTTGTGCTGACATGAAGTCGCGTAGGGTACGTGCACCCATCACGAACCCATTGCGCACCCGCAAAATATTGTATATATGATTATACATTTTAAATAGAAATTTCTATAAACTTTTAATCAGTATATTAGCAAAAATGTTCACTCTAATATCATATTCAAACTTTCAATAGTCATTTTTTCAACTTTAAAAATATGCTGAAGTTGCGACCCCAGCATGATCACGGCCCCACGACCCCGGAAATACTTTTATAAATAAATTTAGACAAACACTTAAAGCAACATTTTTATTCATAATTAAATTAAAGATATTTCATACTTTACAAATAACGCCGAAGTCATCACTCCCGCGTGACTTTTCAAAATGGCTACGAGAATGTGCACAGCCATCGTGTAGGATGCGCTCAGCCATCGTGTAGGGTGCACAACGGATGCGCGACTTTTGTATAATAATTTAAAAAATGAAACAATCAATATAGTTTTCCTAACTAGAAATTATTATCAACTTTTTTAAAATATATATATGTATATATTAGGTCAATAAAAAAAACATAGGATTGAGACACATTATAGTTAGAAATTCTCATTTAAAAACCTTTAAAATTCACAGAAAAAACCATAGGGTTCAGGAATGTTATAGTTAGAAATTACCATTAAAAAAACCTTAGAAATTCACTGAAAAAAACATAAGTTTCAGCCACGTTATAGTTCAAAATTAGTATTTAAAAAACCTTTGAAATTCACTGAAAAAAACATAGGTTTCACCCACGTTATAGTTAGAAATTAGTTTTTAAAAATCATTTGAAATTCATTGAAAAAACCATAGGTTTCAGGCCGTTATAGTTAGAAATTAGCATTTAAAAAACCTTAGAAGTTCACTGATAAAACCATAGGTTTCAAGAACGTTATATTTAGTTGGACATTTCCCTCATACAAAACCATAGAAATTCCGGCGTTATAGTTAGTTCACCTAACTATAACTTGAGCCCCCGGAATGCACTTCTGATGACGTCACATATTACATCATTCATGACATCGTCAGTGACATCACTGATGACATCTCAAATGATATCACTGATGACATCACTGATGACATTATCCACGTGATAATCTGAAGCACCTCCTCACACCCTAATATAACCTTTGATACACCTACTCTAAAATACAGACTACCATTTACAAAACCATAGACACACCATCCACTCATTCACCCATACAGTCACTCATATATGCGGTCACTCAGTAGTACAGCACTGTCATATGTACTCATACACCTATACCGACACTCACACACTGCCACTCATCCATAGCGTTACTCACACACCTAGTAAGCCATGCAAAAGATCAATCACACTTCCATTCACTCACCTATACACTTATTCGAAAACAAGCTCACTTATTCATACAGACACAAACACATACTTACTCTCTTATACAATCACTGATACAACCACACACTCATCCATACAGCCCCTCTAACAATCACTCACTCTCATATATAGTTCATTTTTACGCTCTGACACTTACATATACTGCCTTTTACATATGTAGTTACTTGGACATTTAACATTGAGACATCCATTCACTCACCAACACACCCATACACACACTCATCCACCCATAAAACTGTTTCCACCTGCACTTTTGAACCCATACACACAGTGAATCAACCACTCACACATCTATGCACAGAGTCATACACCTCCCACCCACCCACCCACCCACCCACACACTGAGGCACCCATACAAATACTCAGGCAATCAATCGATAACCCATATAGAAACTCATGTAGCTACTGACCAACCCATGCAGCAGCTTATACAACAACAGACAGACTGATTCAAACAGTTTAGCCACTAACCCGTGCATTCAGTAAGACACATGTAATTACGCACTTAAACAGTCAGTCATGTACCTACTAAATCCTCCATCCAGATACTTATACACCCTCTTATTCTTCAATACACCTTGACATATATATAATACATATTTAAACTTTAAAGAAAAACACAGTCACTGGATAATTTCATCAGTGATGTCATCTGTGATTACATTTGAGATGTCATCAGTGATGTCATCAGTGATGTCATTGACCATGTCATGATTGATGTACTATGTTACATCATCAGCAGTGCATTGCGGGTGTGCGAATTATAGCTAGCTGAACTAACTTCAACGGGGGAATTTCTATGGTTTTCTATGAGAGAAATGTCCAACTAACTATAACGTCCCTGAAACCTATGGTTTTTTCAGTGAATTTCTAAGCTTTTTTAAATGCTAATATCTAACTATAACGTCCCTGAAACCTATGTTTTATTCAGTGAATATATATATATATATATATATATATATATATATATATATATATTCACTTAAAAAATCATAGGTTTCACACATGTTATAGTTAGGTGGACATTTCACTCGTAAAAAACCAATGAAATTCCCCAGTTATAGTTAGTTCAGATAACTATAACTCGCGCGCCCGCAATCCACTGCTCATGATGTCACATATTACATCACTCATGACTTGGTCAGTGGCATCACTCATGACATCACTGATGACATCACCCTTGTGATAGAGTGGCGGTCGCGCGAGTTATAGTTATCTGAACTAACTATAACGGGGGAATTTCATTGGTTTCTTACGAGTGAAATGTCCACCTAACTATAACATGTGTGAAACCTATGGTTTTTAAAGTGAATTTGCAATGTTTTTTAAATGGTAATTCCTAACTATAACGTGTGTGAAACCTATGGTTTTTTCAGTGAATTTGTACGTTTTTTTAAATGCTATTTATGTATGTATTATTATATTTTTTATATATTTATTTTACAATAAACGACGTATTAAAACGTTTATTTTAATTTTTTTAGGGTTTTTCACGGTGCGCGCACCGTGCGCGCACCGTGCGCGCACTCAGCGAATTTTTGAAAAAAATTAAAATGTTTTTTTCTGCCTTCGGGGTCCTTCAGGGACCCCCTGACAAAGGCTAGGGGGTCAGGAACTCCCTACCCTGCCCCCTTTAAACGTTCGCCACCTTCCTTTTTCACTCTCGCACTCAAAACAAACAAAATGGCGGCCGACACTTCCTGATTTCCACCGATTCGAACGTTGGCTAACATTTAACCACCATTCAGAATTACGCTGGCGCACCGTGCGCGCACCATGCGCGGCTATAGATATTTATGTGCTTTTAACTCAATTTTCTCAGGAACTACTGAACAGATTGACTCCATATATGCAAAAGGCACTTCCCTGACCTGAGGACTACCTCTTTGCCAAATTTCAAGTAATTCTGTTCAGCCGTTTGGGCTATACCTTCGACTAAAGGTCCTATGGGAAAATGCATGGGGAAAACGCGTTTTGGGACCCCCCTTTTTTCTCGGCCCCCGCTTCACGAATCCCCCCGAGACTTTCAGGGTAGGAGCTGAGCGGAGCGCCCATTAGTTTTGAAAATTGTGCGAAGATTCATCAACCGGCGCCAAAGTTATTCAAAATAGAATTTTGAGATTTCCAATGGAAACACGGTCCTAACTATAACTATCTACTGGCGACCGCCAGTAGATAATATATATATATATATATATATATATATATATATATATATATATATATATATATATATATATATATATATTCACTGAAAAAACCATACGTTTGAGCGCGACGAGCGAGATTATGAGCAGGGGCGCGTCCTGACCTTTGCCAAAAGGTATGATTTACCTAGAAGACAATTACTCAGTCGCAAAAGTAAAGCAGCAACTGAGCAACGTGACACATCGGAATCAGAAGTCACAGATGCGGAGTTGAGCAGCGATGAAAGAGAAATAAGACGTGCTGAAAACGTAGTGGCGACACCTTTTCACGAGGAATTTCGCATTATCCGGGAAACGTGGGGCAGAGGCGGAAGAGGCAAACCAATGCCACAAAGGAAAAAAGCAGACGTAGAACAAGGAGAGGCAGCTGGAGCAAGCAGCAGTACCGCATCTCCTCGGATCACCCGGAGCAGGAGAGGGGCGAGACGATAACATCGGAATCTCTTACAGTGGTGAATCTAACACCGAGAATATTAACTGAGGCTGAATTAAAAGTTCTACAATATGGACTAAGTTTCTGCCCCTCAAAGAGATCTGAATACACGCAAACTAAAATTGATCTGTTCCGATTTGCGCGAAAAATGAAACTCGCAAAATACTTTCAAGGCAAAAAATCTACAAAAGAGAAAGGAACATTATCTGCCAGTGAAATGGAAAATCTCACAGCTGGCGATCTAGAAACATTGGCAGTTATGGAAGATTTACAGCACGAGGGTGACCCCAGACAATTGATCACAAAGAAAGGGGTGGATCAACCAGAGATTATTCAAATCAATCCGGGCAGCCCATTTAAACCAACGTCTAAATTTGTGCCGATGATGCCGGCTGACTCTATTGACATATTCACAGAGGCAGTGACGAAGGATTTGATTAAACTGAGAGGAAACAATATGGACAACAGAAGGAGGGGTAACATTACTGAGAAACAAAAACAGGCGATCAAGGATTTACAGAATGACAAATCTATTATCTGTAAACCATCTGATAAGGGAGGTAACGTCGTTTTGATGACCTTTGATTATTATCAGAAGGAAGCACTGAATCAACTCAACGATGCATCCAGCTATATGATGATAACACGTAAAGAATTTGAGAGCAGAGTAATATCTTACAGGAATCTTTTGAATAAGTGGTACCATAAGGGGATGTTATCTAAAGAAGAGTATGGTTTTTTGGAATGCAGGTATCCGAAAATTCCTACATTTTACCACCTACCAAAGTTACATAAAGACCCTGTTAACCCCCCTGGTCGCCCAATTGTTTCCTCATTGGGAAGTCTGACCGAACATATGTCTAAGTATGTAGATTTCTTTTTGTCTGAACCTGTCACTAAACTCACCTCCTACATCAAGGATACCAAGGATTTTTTGAAACGAGTACAAAATGTACATTGGGAGAATGATTTTGTAATGATGACCCTCAACATATCTAGTCTATACACAAGCATCAATCATGACCAAGGAATTCAGGCGGTCCAACATTTTTTGAATGACCGACCAATCAATTTGGCTGAACATAATACAATGATCATTGAGTTCGTGAGATTTTGCTTGTATAACAATATTTTTCTGTTTCAGGATGTCTTGTTTAAACAGATACGTGGTACCGCGATGGGGACCTGCTTCGCCCCCAGCTACGCGAACTTGTTCGTGGGCTGGTGGGAGGAGCAGGTGGCCTGGGCGGAGACCAATGTAAGTTGGACTCAGAAAGTCATTTGTTGGACAAGATACATTGATGATTTGTTCATTGTTTTTAATGGTACTGAACAAATGGCGAATGATTTTGTTGAAATACTCAACAACAATGACCTAAACCTCAGGTTCACAGGGGATATTAGTAATAAATGTGTGAAGTACTTGGACCTAGTGGTGTTCCCCATGGAAGGCAGACTGTGCACTCGTTTGCATAGAAAACCGACCGCGGGGAATTCCGTATTGCATGCCCGAAGTTGCCATTTTGAGAAGACTATAAGCAGTATACCTTACGGTGAACTCCTCAGGATTAAGCAAAATTGTTCCTTAGATAGTGATTATCAAGTGGCAGCAAGAGAAAGCATGAATAGGTTCAGGCAGAGAGGTCACCACCAGGACATCCTAAATGAGGCTATGAGAAAAGCAGAAATGAAGTCTAGACTTGATTTGATTAAAGATGAGGATCACATTATCAGACCAGCAAGAAAGATTGACAACAAGTTCAGGATAATTATTGATTATTCTGAGGATGCTCAGGTCATCAGAAATATATTGAGAAGGAATTGGCATATCCTGAAAACTGATTCAGTTTTAGGGAAAGATATACCTAAGGCACCACCATTAACATTCAGGAGAGCCAGAACGCTACGTGATGACCTAGTACAAAGCCATTGCAGTAAAGAGAGGATAACATCACCTTTTGGGAGAATAACAGGATTTTATCCATGCTTAAAATGCAGGGCTTGTAGAAACAGCAGGAAAACAACACACTATAAAGTTCCAGGTCTCCAGTCCCCTAAAAAGATTAACAAGCTAATCAATTGCAACACCAGTTTCACAGTTTACTGTCTGGTTTGCCCCTGTGGTTTATATTACATAGGGAGCATTATCCACCCAACCAAGGTACGCATTTTGGAACACATGAGGGCTATCAATAACAGAGATGTGTCATATCCAGTGGCAAGACACTTTGAATCTTTTCACCAGAGTAACAGGGAACTGTTGAGGTTCTTCTGCCTGGATCACGTACCATTAAATGTTAGAGGGGGTGACAGACAGTTACAATTAAGGAAACTTGAATCCAGGTATATTATTGATGTACAGACCAAAATGCCACTTGGTCTTAACAGTGGGGAGGAGTTGGCTGTCCACCTGTAGTTTGAAGTATCTATGTATTGATATTTGCTCCTGATTATTAAGTATTATTATTATCACTTAAATTGTTTATCAACATATGACAGGACAATACCCATCCAGGGTGTGATGTCAACCAATTGAAAGGCCCATTCAGGGCATGAATTGTATTGCAATTGAGAATGAAGTTTGCATGTTTAGTAATGGCCGCCAAGGTGGACTGAAGTAAGTCCTATGTTGATGTTTATGTTTGTAATGGAGTATTTATGTCCACTGAAAAGCTGATGCCTCTGGCAATTGACGAAGGCGATAGCCGAAACGCGTTTTGCTGTAAGCTGGTCCAAATAAATAAAGTTGGACGACTGTTCCCGTGAGTGCTGGTGCCTTTGTACCCGGAGCTTTGACTAAGTGCGGTGTCCGTCGCCGCATAGAAAGCACCCGACCGCGAGTGAGGGGGCGTGACGGAAAAGTGAGCCGGATATATATATATATATATATATATATTCACTGAAAAAACCATACGTTTTACAGACGTTATAGTTAGGAATTAGCATTTAAAAAACCTTTGAAATTCACTAAAAAAACATAGGTTTCAGGGATAGTTAGTTGGACATTTGACTCATATAAAACCAGAGAAATTCGCCTGTTATAGTTAGTTGTGCTAACTATAACTCGTGCGCCCGCATGCACTGCTGATGATGTCACATATTACATTACTCATAACATGGTCAGTGACGTCACTGATGACATCACTGATGACATCTCAAACAACATCACTGATGACATCACTGATGACATCATCCAGTGAATGTATGTTTCTGTAAAGTTTAAATATTGTTCATATATATCTATGCCAAGGTGTATTGAAGAATGAATGCATTTACAAGTGCCTGAAGGGATTATGTAGTAGGTATATGTGTGACTAACTACATATGTTTTAAGGCACTATATGTGAGTGTTGCAGTATATAAATGACTATACATGAGAGTAAGCTATTTTAAGAGTTTGTGTATAAATGAGTGTCTGCTTGTATCAGTAATTGTATAAGACAGTAAATATGTGTTAGTATCTATATAATTAAGTGATATGGTGTGTCTATAAATAACGGACTTGGTGTGTATAACTGCATACATGAGTACATGGATATGTGATTGATTCTTTGCATTACTGACTAGGTGTGTGAGTAACTCTATGGATGAGCGGCAGACTGTGACTGCATGTATAGATGTATGAGTGCATATTATACTATTGTATTGATGAGTAACTACATGTATAAGTGACTGGATGTGTTTGTAGACCTAGAAAACAGTGAGTGGTATGTAGTATATGGCATTGTTGTGTGTATAGTTTCAAAAACTGTAGTCTGCATTTTAGAATGGGTGTATCAAAGTTTATAGTAGGGCATCAGTATGTGCATCAGATTATCATGTGGATGATGTCATCAGTGATGTCATTTGAGATGCCATCAGTGATGTCATCAGTGATGTCACTGACCATGTCATGAGTGATGTAATATGTGACATCATCAGCAGTGCATTGCGGGCGCGCAAGTCAAATGTCCAACTAACTATAACGTCCCTGAAACCTATGGTTTTTTTAGTGAATTTCAAAGGTTTTTTAAATTCAAATTCCTAACTATAATGTTTGTAAAACCTATGGTTTTTTCAGTGAATTTTGAAGGTTTTTTAAATGTTCATTTCATATTTTAATGTTTATAAAACCTATTTTTTTTCTATTTTTTTGTAATATTTTGTAACTCTATTATACCTCTGTTTTTAACTTTAAAAATTAAGTAATGTTTTATATTTTCCCCCAAAAATATATATATCTTTTTTTGTTGTTGAGAAAACTGCACTCCCATACCGGTGGTGTACCAAGCTCCATCACCGCGTGAATCCTATCCGCCATATGGCTAAACTCGTAAAGGATGCGCATTTCGTATCCGACGGATTCGTGGCACGGTGTCCCGCTTAACATCATATACGTATGAGTTCGTGCCAGCTGCTACATAGGTATCCGACGGGTATGCAGTACCAAGCCACACGTTACGTCATGTACGTATGGGGTCACGCCCACTGCGCATTGCGTATGTGATGAGTGCACACTCCCAGGCCCTGTGTTATGTCATAGACGTATGGTGTCGTGCCGGGTACACCATTCCCTCGTTTTTTTATGTCTCAAAACTATATCTAAATAACTTTAAACTGTATATGGGAGCAAGCGATAATCTAAAATATTTTAAACATTTATATATTTCTAACTGTAATAAACTTATATTATGATAAATATATTTTCTCAAAATCTTGTCGGATGAGGCCTCCTTGCACCCTCGATGCGCGATTGTCATGTGACCTTAAAAAAAGCATTTGATTAGTTCATAACATTTCCCAGTTGGAGGACCCCACCCATTTTAGTCATTCTCTCTACAGCGTTTGATGAGACACACCCCTTCTGCTTAGAGAGCTTTTTTGAAAAGTTTTTTTGCTGTGTACAGATATCTTCTACTACACACAACATGCAACAATCATCTTGATCAATATTCATGGTCTGTACATTAGTCTTCCACGTCTGATCGCCATGCATCTCAAATGTTACATCAAAAATCAAATGTGTGTTACACGATGCCCCTGGTGTGTGTGTGTGTGCGCATTCATGTGCTGCCTTTCGGCCTGGGTATTGCTGGCCCGAAGGGGTATCATCAGCCACAGCCAGAGTGCACATCCTGGATCACATGTGACAAACAGTAAACAGTAATGTGTACATTTGTATTGCTGTATTCTCTGTTGTAAGGCATTACCAGTATAGTAGTGTGTCATATGTGAGACTTTCAGATTCACGTTTGGCATGCATTGCTTGACTATAATGAACGTAATCAATATTTATGACGTAGCCTCACTGCTGATCCTCCCTCCATCCGAGCACATTCACATGTGTGCGCTTCGCGATAGCAACACTTTCAATAATACCGCACACCATTGACCTGCGTGTCTGCGCATATCCACAAGCTTGACAACGACATGTGATGTTGTCCAATCAATGTTTTCGGACAGCATCCCATTAGCGATAGTTGACGCCCACCCGGTACATGCTACATTAATGTAAATTGCGCATTCTGCGACATCAAAACTGCAACAGAAACACACATAAGTACACTTCCTGGCCAGCCCACTTTGCATACGTATAAATAGGATAACGATGATGCCACATGTCCCAGTTCTTCTACAATGCCTCAGGTGATATGGCCGCATCCACCTCGCATATCACAATGCGCAATTAAGAAAGGGATCCATAAGACGTACACCATCGTCACAATCAACACTGCACCTGAATTGTGGTAAACACTGCTGCCCAACGTGTTTGGACACACAACAATGACAGCAGGTGAGCAGTACGGCCTGGGTGCACAGGGGCTGCAATTGAGCGTGATTCTGTGGGAGGGGTGGGGTGCATCAGCCTGGGTGCGCAGGTACAAACAAGCGGTATTGCCCTGCTTAATAATGTGTTCTCTAACCTCATTCAGTCACATGTCTGTCTCATTTTAAGGACCTGCTGGACCGTACTGTAGGCCTGAGCCAGCGGGCAGTTCTGCCCTACAGACACGTGTTGAGCGCAGTGCTGCGGAAGGGGTGGGGTGCATCAGCCTGTGTGCAAAGGTGCGAACAACCGATGTTACCCTGCGTACCGATGTGATCTCTGACCTCATTCAGTCACATCTCTGTCTCATTTTAAGGACCTGCTGGACCGTACTGTAGGCCTGAGCCAGCGGGCAGCCCTGCCCTACAGACATGTGACGTTCGATTTTGGGGCACTGTAGTGAGCTGATTACTAAGTGTACATGTTCACAGGCTTGCACCACTGCATTACACACGCACATTATACTTTTAGCATGCGCTCAACCTTTGTATGTGAACGTTGGCATAACATATTATTTAACCTTGTGTATTCTCGTGCTCTCCAACTCCTCTTTGAACCACGATTACCACTAACAGTTCGAAGATTGTACTTCAAGAAGGAAGGATGCACTCAACTGGTGTTCTCTATTAACGCTGAAAGAAACCTTCATTTACCTCAAGACGTTTCCAACATTATATTTTCCTCCCTTTTCAGACACTGGGTTAGTGGAGCCAAAATGGGCAGAGCGGGTGCTCACCCCGTGATGATGCCCTGGGCATTCTGACGCCTTCCACTGTGGTATCAAGACACCGTCCCTGACCGGAGACCTGCTGGGCCACCCTGATAGCGGCATCCCGGAGTTGGAGCTCGCACCGGCACGTCCTTTGACACACCGGTTGTGGCAGGTGAGCAGTCAAGCCTCGGCGCACAGGAGCTGCAATTGAGCACAGAGCAGAGAAATGGGCTGGGGTGCTGCAGCCTGGGTGCACAGGTGCAGGCAAGCGATTTTTCCATAGATAATGTAATCTCTGGCCTCATTCATATCTCTGTTTCATTGTAAGGACTTGCTGGGCCTCACTCTTTCTCGTGGACCCCAACGTCCCAGACACACGGGTGACGAGTGGTGAACAGTGAGGGCTGGGTGCAGTAGGCCGGCGCTCTGTCTCCTCCTCCCTCTGTTCTTTTCATTCTATGTTTCTTTTTTGTCTTGCAGATTTTGTACACTGCTTCCGGAGGAGTCCCACCCACTTCTCTCATGTTTTACTGTTGTTCTAATAAAGTTACATTTCCATTTATTTGTGTTGTGTTAATAAAAGTTATTTTTTTTAACCAATAAATAACTGAGTGTATGGGTTTTCTTTTTCTGACAACACTTGTCTGTAGTTTATTGTGAAAATCGCCGGTTGATAGTGGGTTCAAAGGGAAATTTTGTTTAATTTTCCGGTGCACCTACCAAATATAAACCAACAGACTATTACATAAATAAAGCCTGGGTAATTGTACAACGGTAAGAGTTCTATGAGTGCATCACTTTATAACACCATGAGTACTGCCCATGTGATTTCAGAACCAATAAGGCACTGCCTAGGGCCACCGAGGCTTCTAAGACTGGCAAGCCCCAACCTGCATATTTAAATAAAGCCCTGGAGGTTGCCGATCCCCGGTTTTGAGTTGGCCTTGAAGCCCCCCGAACAATTTGTAAACAATACCCTGGGAGGTGTCGATCCCCTAGTCTGCAAAACGTCTCTGTGCCCTCCCGCGCCTAATTTACATGTGAGGTTAAGATCCCCAGTGCTGCAGAGACCCCGCAATATAATAATAAAATTGGCCCCGGAACATTACCCACCAGTGTGTTCATTTAAATGAACAGGTGAGACCCCGCTTAATTTTTTTTATTCCATTTTTACCATCCGGTTCTGCTTTATTGAAACAATACAAGGTTTTCCTCCTCTCGCTTCAACGAGGCAAGCAAGAATTTACTATCACAGTGTGCAAGCAATGCTCCCGCCCTGTAATAGCAAACATAAATGTCCCGTGCTTGCACATCCCGGGACATTGAATGACTTGCACCTAGGAGGTGGCGCTCCATGGGCCCATGATGCTTTGTTTAATGCATAACTACAGAATTAGTATAAACACATACTAACACTACTTGCATACGTGTGGTATAGCAACCAGAGAGGAAGCCCAATGTCAAAAAATATAAATCCTACTAGAAGTAGGATCACATAGTTCGATGAGCCGATGACCCTAGGATGAGTAGAAAGAGCTTCACGAAGAAAACGGGTCTTCAGCAGAACGCAAGCAAGCTTAAAATCTTGGTGAGTGCTGCCTTCTTTTCACCTTCTCCAGCTCGTCGCCAAATTTATGTAGTGAACAGGAAGACAGCAGTGGATCCGATAAGTAGATTTATTGCAGGAAAAAAAGACAGCTTAAACAGCCACCAACAGGACCAGACACCAAGGCATCCGTCTTCTCCAGCACCGTGTACAAACTCCCCAACATTCCCCACATGACAGCCCTACATTCTAACATTACAAACTTACATTATAGTATCATTACATACTAACATTGTACTATGACTTACATTAAAATAGTACACAGAGCACATCACTTTACAGCAATGAGCTCACGGTTTAATCCCCGAGTCTTCAGACCAGAAGGGGTGAGTAGTTCACTTCCCATTCCCTGTATAGTATAAACGCATACTAACACTACTTATAGTTATACTACAGCAGCCAGTATGCTACAGCGCCTACAGCCCATCACTTTACAACAATCAGCTCGGTTTGATCCCCGAGTCTTCACACCGGTAGGCGTAGTACTTCGCTTCCCACTTGCGGTATAGTATAAACGCATGGTAGATTTCAGTAGTTTGCTTCCCACTCCCTATATGATATAAACGCCTAATAACACTACTTCCACAGGTATCCTACAAATACTAGAGCACATCAATTTACAGCAATGACCTCCCGGTTTAGGCTCTAGGTTTCATACCCGACTGTAGCACCATCTCATCTCAGCACCATGTCACTCTGAGCAACACTTTCAGACCGGTAGGTGTGACTACTTCGCTTTACACTCCCCCACAGAGGTTACAGCGCTCCTATCTTCCTGTTTCCTACTCTTTTCCCCCTTTTTCTCCCTTACTTGCTTCAATGGAATCACAAAATGTCAGCCAACACTTCCTAGTTGCAATCGCTCGTAGCGCTCACAACCAATAAGCAGCAAGCTCGTGCTCACAATGCCTCAGCCAATCAGATGGCAGAATTCCCAAATATCCATATCTGTAAATTTCGATATTTCTCCAAAACTACTGAACGAATTAACACCAAATAAACAAAAGCGTGCTTTCTAGACCAAGACCCTTCACCCTGAGAAATTTTGGGCAATTCCGTACACCCGTTCGACCTGTAGCCTTGTCTAAAGTTTCCTATGGAAATTAACATGGAGAAAACACGTTTTGGGACCCCCTGTTTTCTCGGTCCCCCCTTTATGAACCATCCCCAAACTTCCCACATAGGAGCTGATATGAACAAAGAATTTGTTTGGAAAATTTCATGAAGGTTCATCAAACAATGCCAAAGTTATAAGCAAAACAAAAAATGCTCTTCCTATGGAAACTTGGCCCTATCTATAACTACCTCCTGGTGATATCTATCTATCTATCTATCTATCTATCTATCTATCTATCTATCTATCTATCTATCTATCTATCTATCTATCTATCTATCTATCTATCTATCTATCTATCTATCTATCTATCTATATATATATATATATATGGAGAGAGAGAGAGAGAGAGAGAGAGAGAGAGACAGAGAGATATCAAGGTATGAAAAGTTACACTAATGTCAAACAATGGTAAAGAAAATTTAAAATGTTCAATATGCAATACAATTTAAATATGATATAAATGTTTCTTTTTAATTTGAAATATATATGGTGAAAAATGTAAAAATATACTAAAATAAACTTTGAAAATATAAATAAATTTAGAAAAATGTCTTCCTTGTCTTTATTATGTAGGATAAATGTGTGATTAACCCCTTCCCTGCTCATGACGGAACCGTTCCGTCATGAGCCACGGTTGCCGTGTGCTCATGACGGAACGGTTCCGCCATGACACGCCCGTTGGCGGCCGCTCCGCCTGCGCGGCGCTGTTTCCCCGCCTGTGCGGGGGGACAACGCAAATGGGCGGAGTCATGACGGAACCGTTCCGTCATGAGCACAGCCCAACCGTGGCTCATGACGGAGCGGCTCCGTCATGATCACAGCGCCACCGCGCTGCCCCCCCGCACCCCCCAGCACCGCGGCGGAATTCCCGCCACGGTGAAAGGGTTAATAATGTTATTTATACAAACATACAACTAACAATGAGGTCCATTAGGATGTAGGGCGGAAAAAGACCACGACCGCCAAGGAAGTGGAAAACAACCGCCTGCCGGCGCCGTGGGAAAACCGGCAGACAAATTAGCATTAACCGCCCAAAAAAAAACAACACGGCGGTACTTGTCTCAGAATAACCGCCCGTAGCGGGCGGAGATGGCCAAAATCCATCCGCGGCAGTTGGAATCGCGGAGGAAAAACAACAACCCGCCGCAAGTATAGCGGAGACACCGCCCCGGAAATTAGTATATCCCCGACGGTCCCGCGGTACATACCGCCATCTCCGACCGCTGCGGTCGCACAATGGGATGAATGGGAGAGCCAGCGGAAGAGCTGAAGCACAGCCACCACGGCGGAAGAACCGTCAAAAATATGGTGGACGAAGCCAAAACCCCACAAGAAGGCCAAAAAGTGCACACAGAAAATTAGACATGCCTCCCAAATACACAAAACACACCCCAATGACACAACCACATGGCAAAACAAAAAATACAAATCCCAGGACAACACACCTGTCAGCAACACCCCAATTGGACACACCCACATAGCTGTATATAAAACCAGCCCCTTCACTGACCACAATCCCTTACAAAACTCCAGGAGGGAAGGGACACATACCCCAGCTGACAGGAGAGGCAAAGGACACAACATCACCAGCCACACCACACACAGCACCATCACCACCTTCAAACCAGCACAACTAACCCCCCTGCGCAACACACACCATACACACCACAGCCACAACCACTACTCACACCCCTGCACCCACAATCACTTTGCACACCACACACCATGGCCACACAGAAAATGCCAAAATTCACTGAGAGTGGGTTGAAGGTCATGGTAGATGAGATAGTCAGAGTGGAACCACTGCTTTTTGGTACCCTGGCCCAACAGACACCATTAGCCACAAGGACACAAATGTGGGCTAGGATAGTCCAAAGGGTCAATACAGTAGGGACCACCCCAAGATCAAAAAAGGAGATCATGAAGCGGTGGCATGACCTGAAGAGGGTGGTCAAGGAGAGGAGGAGCAAGAACCGTGAGCTGGCTCAGAGGACTGCCGGTGGCCCTCCCATTCCACTAAAAACATTCACACAATGGGAGGAGAAGGTGCTTGCCATACTGCATCCAGAGAGTCTCACAGGAGTAGCCGGAGGAGTGGAGGCTGGTAAGTACAAACAAATGACGCCACTCTGGTATGTACTGCCTTGCACAACTACAAAGCTACACCACCTAGGACACACACCATCCATCTGCACCCCACACTCACAAAAACATGGCTCACAGATCCAACATTCACCCACTCCCATTCACCACAAACATAGCTAACAACATAACCATGGGGGCATGTGTACAGGTAGACAGCACTACAACAACCACCAGGCCCCCTGGCCCACACCTGAACAGGATGGATCCCTCCCCCACCCCACCCAGGAGCAGTTTTAAGCCATTGCAGTACAACAAACAAACTTACAGGTAGGTAGCCATCTTCACAATGAGGTTGTCTGGGGTGGGGGCCTGTACCACTACTCCCACTATGCCCCCTGTCCGACAGCCTAGCAAGATGGATCCCTACTCCAGCCCACCCAGAAGCATGTGTCAGCCATTACACAGCCCTCATCAAACTTACAAGTAGGTAGCCATCTTCCCTGGGAGGGTGTTTGTGGCTGGGAGTGCTGAACTACTACTCCCAACATTCAGTGTCCCACACCTCAGCAGGATGGATCCCTCCCCCACCCCACCCAAGAGCAGTTGGAAGCCATTGCAGTACAACAAACAAACTTACAGGTAGGTAGCCATCTTCACAATGAGGGTGTCTGGGGGTGGGGGGCCTGCACTACTACTCCCACCATGCCCCCTGTCCCACACCTGAGCAGGATGGATCCCTCCCCCACCCCACCCAGAAGCATGTGTCAGCCATTACACAACCCTCATCAAACTTACAGGTAAGTAGCCATCTTTACAATGAGGGTGTTTGTGTCAGGGAGGGCTGCACTACTACTCCCACCATGCCCCCTGTCCCACAACTCAGCCGGATGGAGCACTCCCCCACCCCACCCAGGAGCAGTTGGAAGCCATTGCAGTACAACAAACATACTTACAGGTAGGTAGCCATCTTTACAATGAGGTTGTCTGGGGGTGTGGGGACTGCACCACTACTCCCACGATGTCCCCTGTCCAACAAGATGGATCCCTCCCCCACCCCACCCAGAAGCATGTGTCAGCCATTACACAGCCCTCATCAAACTTACAGGTAGGTAGCCATCTTCCCTGGGAGGGTGTTTGTGGCTGGGAGTGCTGCACTACTACTTCCAACATTCCCTGTGTTCCACACCTGAGCAGTATGGATCCCTCCCCCACCCCACCCAGGAGCAGTTGGAAGCAATTGCAGTACAACATAAAACTTACAGGTAGTTAGCCATATTCACAATGAGGGTGTGTGGGGTGGGGGGCCTGCACCACTACTCCCACCATGCCCCCTGTCCCACAGCCTAGCAAGATATATCCCTCCCCCACCTCACCCAGGAGCAGTTGGAAGCAATTTCAGTACAAAAAACAAACTCACGGTAGGTAGCCAGTACGTGCACCCACACATTCTCCCCAAATTAAATGGTGCCATATGACAACACCAACCCTCACATTGCACAAAGAGCCATACCTACCCCATTGCCAAGCACAGTGTGCACACAGGTAAGCCAAGGAAACTGTCAAAACCACCAAAGTGTGACACTCCAATGCAGAAGTAGGAGAAAGCCTGGGCACATTCATGCACAGCAACTAGTTACATGTGCCTCACCATGGGGCAAGTGCAACAGGGACCAGTCTCTTAATATGAAAGCATGTGTGGTGGCACAAATCAAGATATGCACATGATAGGACAAAGGGATGCAGGAGGTGACAATGGCCAGTCCATGGCCAGATGTGACGTCTGCTAGGTCAGACAACTAAACCAAATTTAGAAAAATGTCTTCCTTGTCTTTATTATGTAGGATAAATGTGTGATTAACCCCTTCCCTGCTCATGACGGAACCGTTCCGTCATGAGCCACGGTTGCCGTGTGCTCATGACGGAACGGTTCCGCCATGACACGCCCGTTGGCGGCCGCTCCGCCTGCGCGGCGCTGTTTCCCCGCCTGTGCGGGGGGACAACGCAAATGGGCGGAGTCATGACGGAACCGTTCCGTCATGAGCACAGCTCAACCGTGGCTCATGACGGAGCGGCTCCGTCATGATCACAGCGCCACCGCGCTGCCCCCCCGCACCCCCCAGCACCGCGGCGGAATTCCCGCCACGGTGAAAGGGTTAATAATGTTATTTATACAAACATACAACTAACAATGAGGTCCATTAGGATGTAGGGCGGAAAAAGACCACGACCGCCAAGGAAGTGGAAAACAACCGCCTGCCGGCGCCGTGGGAAAACCGGCAGACAAATTAGCATTAACCGCCCAAAAAAAAACAACACGGCGGTACTTGTCTCAGAATAACCGCCCGTAGCGGGCGGAGATGGCCAAAATCCATCCGCGGCAGTTGGAATCGCGGAGGAAAAACAACAACCCGCCGCAAGTATAGCGGAGACACCGCCCCGGAAATTAGTATATCCCCGACGGTCCCGCGGTACATACCGCCATCTCCGACCGCTGCGGTCGCACAATGGGATGAATGGGAGAGCCAGCGGAAGAGCTGAAGCACAGCCACCACGGCGGAAGAACCGTCAAAAATATGGTGGACGAAGCCAAAACCCCACAAGAAGGCCAAAAAGTGCACACAGAAAATTAGACATGCCTCCCAAATACACAAAACACACCCCAATGACACAACCACATGGCAAAACAAAAAATACAAATCCCAGGACAACACACCTGTCAGCAACACCCCAATTGGACACACCCACATAGCTGTATATAAAACCAGCCCCTTCACTGACCACAATCCCTTACAAAACTCCAGGAGGGAAGGGACACATACCCCAGCTGACAGGAGAGGCAAAGGACACAACATCACCAGCCACACCACACACAGCACCATCACCACCTTCAAACCAGCACAACTAACCCCCCTGCGCAACACACACCATACACACCACAGCCACAACCACTACTCACACCCCTGCACCCACAATCACTTTGCACACCACACACCATGGCCACACAGAAAATGCCAAAATTCACTGAGAGTGGGTTGAAGGTCATGGTAGATGAGATAGTCAGAGTGGAACCACTGCTTTTTGGTACCCTGGCCCAACAGACACCATTAGCCACAAGGACACAAATGTGGGCTAGGATAGTCCAAAGGGTCAATACAGTAGGGACCACCCCAAGATCAAAAAAGGAGATCATGAAGCGGTGGCATGACCTGAAGAGGGTGGTCAAGGAGAGGAGGAGCAAGAACCGTGAGCTGGCTCAGAGGACTGCCGGTGGCCCTCCCATTCCACTAAAAACATTCACACAATGGGAGGAGAAGGTGCTTGCCATACTGCATCCAGAGAGTCTCACAGGAGTAGCCGGAGGAGTGGAGGCTGGTAAGTACAAACAAATGACGCCACTCTGGTATGTACTGCCTTGCACAACTACAAAGCTACACCACCTAGGACACACACCATCCATCTGCACCCCACACTCACAAAAACATGGCTCACAGATCCAACATTCACCCACTCCCATTCACCACAAACATAGCTAACAACATAACCATGGGGGCATGTGTACAGGTAGACAGCACTACAACAACCACCAGGCCCCCTGGCCCACACCTGAACAGGATGGATCCCTCCCCCACCCCACCCAGGAGCAGTTTTAAGCCATTGCAGTACAACAAACAAACTTACAGGTAGGTAGCCATCTTCACAATGAGGTTGTCTGGGGTGGGGGCCTGTACCACTACTCCCACTATGCCCCCTGTCCGACAGCCTAGCAAGATGGATCCCTACTCCAGCCCACCCAGAAGCATGTGTCAGCCATTACACAGCCCTCATCAAACTTACAAGTAGGTAGCCATCTTCCCTGGGAGGGTGTTTGTGGCTGGGAGTGCTGAACTACTACTCCCAACATTCAGTGTCCCACACCTCAGCAGGATGGATCCCTCCCCCACCCCACCCAAGAGCAGTTGGAAGCCATTGCAGTACAACAAACAAACTTACAGGTAGGTAGCCATCTTCACAATGAGGGTGTCTGGGGGTGGGGGGCCTGCACTACTACTCCCACCATGCCCCCTGTCCCACACCTGAGCAGGATGGATCCCTCCCCCACCCCACCCAGAAGCATGTGTCAGCCATTACACAACCCTCATCAAACTTACAGGTAGGTAGCCATCTTTACAATGAGGGTGTTTGTGTCAGGGAGGGCTGCACTACTACTCCCACCATGCCCCCTGTCCCACAACTCAGCCGGATGGAGCACTCCCCCACCCCACCCAGGAGCAGTTGGAAGCCATTGCAGTACAACAAACATACTTACAGGTAGGTAGCCATCTTTACAATGAGGTTGTCTGGGGGTGTGGGGACTGCACCACTACTCCCACGATGTCCCCTGTCCAACAAGATGGATCCCTCCCCCACCCCACCCAGAAGCATGTGTCAGCCATTACACAGCCCTCATCAAACTTACAGGTAGGTAGCCATCTTCCCTGGGAGGGTGTTTGTGGCTGGGAGTGCTGCACTACTACTTCCAACATTCCCTGTGTTCCACACCTGAGCAGTATGGATCCCTCCCCCACCCCACCCAGGAGCAGTTGGAAGCAATTGCAGTACAACATAAAACTTACAGGTAGTTAGCCATATTCACAATGAGGGTGTGTGGGGTGGGGGGCCTGCACCACTACTCCCACCATGCCCCCTGTCCCACAGCCTAGCAAGATATATCCCTCCCCCACCTCACCCAGGAGCAGTTGGAAGCAATTTCAGTACAAAAAACAAACTCACGGTAGGTAGCCAGTACGTGCACCCACACATTCTCCCCAAATTAAATGGTGCCATATGACAACACCAACCCTCACATTGCACAAAGAGCCATACCTACCCCATTGCCAAGCACAGTGTGCACACAGGTAAGCCAAGGAAACTGTCACAACCACCAAAGTGTGACACTCCAATGCAGAAGTAGGAGAAAGCCTGGGCACATTCATGCACAGCAACTAGTTACATGTGCCTCACCATGGGGCAAGTGCAACAGGGACCAGTCTCTTAATATGAAAGCATGTGTGGTGGCACAAATCAAGATATGCACATGATAGGACAAAGGGATGCAGGAGGTGACAATGGCCAGTCCATGGCCAGATGTGACGTCTGCTAGGTCAGACAACTAAACCATGAGTCCACAAATAAACTCATGTTGTGCCAGGCCCTAGATGGCAACAAGTCCCAGTAAACCTCAATTGGACACGGTTCGCATGGTATGCCCTGACACCTCACACCATGGACAAGTAATGCTTGTACAACTGTATCATGTCAGGGAGCACAGTACTGCACACAGTCAACAATGTAATGATATGTCAATTGTGCAGTGTACAAATTATGAATGACACACAGCTAACACAAAGCTTGCCGGGTGCACTGCAATGACCATTTCCCATCTGACCCCCAGGTGACCAAGAACTCACTGCAGAGGACAGCACCAGCAACCTGCAGAGCCAGTCTCCACCCCGCTACAAGGACTCTCGGATGTTGACTCCCAGGATTCTGTGGATGATGAGCTTGAGGCCGGCCCATCTGGTGTGCCAGGGAGCAACAGGTCCCAGGACCCCAGCGTCCCCCCACCACATCTGCGCCAACAACAACTCCACAGCAGACCCCTGCTGTCACAGCCTGTGCAGCTACAGCCACCACCACCAGTGCTGCAGGCAACACCCTCCCTGTCCCAGAGGATGCCCCGCACACACCACCCATGAAGGAGGGCAGGGAAAGGATGCAGGTGCCCACAGTGGTGAGGTAACAGGTCCGTACAAACAAATGACTACCGCCACTCTGGTATGTACTGCCTTGCACAACTACAAAGCTACACCACCTAGGACACACACCCTCCATCTGCACCCCACACTCACAAAAACATGGCTCACAGATCCAACATTCACCCACTCCCATTCACCACAAACATAGCTAACAACATAACCATGGGGGCATGTGTACAGGCAGACAGCACTACAACAACCACCAGGCCCCCTGGCCCACACCTGAACAGGATGGATCCCTCCCCCACCCCACCCAGGAGCAGTTTTAAGCCATTGCAGTACAACAAACAAACTTACAGGTAGGTAGCCATCTTCACAATGAGGTTGTATGGGGTGGGGGCCTGTACCACTACTCCCACTATGCCCCCTGTCCGAGAGCCTAGCAAGATGGATCCCTACTCCAGCCCACCCAGAAGCATGTGTCAGCCATTACACAGCCCTCCTCAAACTTACAGGTAGGTAGCCATCTTCCCTGGGAGGGTGTTTGTGGCTGGGAGTGCTGAACTACTACTCCCAACATTCAGTGTCCCACACCTCAGCAGGATGGATCCCTCCCCCACCCCACCCAAGAGCAGTTGGAAGCCATTGCAGTACAATGAACAAACTTACAGGTAGGTAGCCATCTTCACAATGAGGGTGTCTGGGGGTGGGGGGCCTGCACTACTACTCCCACCATGCCTCCTGTCCCACACCTGAGCATAATGGATCCCTCCCCCACCCCACCCAGAAGCATGTGTCAGCCATTACACAACCCTCATCAAACTTACAGGTAGGTAGCCATCTTTACAACGAGGGTGTTTGTGTCAGGGAGGGCTGCACTACTACTCCCACCATGCCCCCTGTCCCACAACTCAGCCGGATGGAGCACTCCCCCACCCCACCCAGGAGCAGTTGGAAGCCATTGCAGTACAACAAACATACTTACAGGTAGGTAGCCATCTTTACAATGAGGTTGTCTGGGGGTGTGGGGACTGCACCACTACTCCCACGATGTCCCCTGTCCAACAAGATGGATCCCTCCCCCACCCCACCCAGAAGCATGTGTCAGCCATTACACAGCCCTCATCAAACTTACAGGTAGGTAGCCATCTTCCCTGGGAGGGTGTTTGTGGCCATACCTACCCCATTGCCAAGCACAGTGTGCACACAGGTAAGCCAAGGAAACTGTCACAACCACCAAAGTGTGACACTCCAATGCAGAAGTAGGAGAAAGCCTGGGCACATTCATGCACAGCAACTAGTTACATGTGCCTCACCATGGGGCAAGTGCAACAGGGACCAGTCTCTTAATATGAAAGCATGTGTGGTGGCACAAATCAAGATATGCACATGATAGGACAAAGGGATGCAGGAGGTGACAATGGCCAGTCCATGGCCAGATGTGACGTCTGCTAGGTCAGACAACTAAACCATGAGTCCACAAATAAACTCATGTTGTGCCAGGCCCTAGATGGCAACAAGTCCCAGTAAACCTCAATTGGACATGGTTCGCATGGTATGCCCTGACACCTCGCACCATGGACAAGTAATGCTTGTACCACTGTATCATGTTAGGGAGCACAGTACTGCACACAGTCAACAATGTAATGATATGTCAATTGTGCAGTGTACAAAATATGAATGACACACAGCTAACACAAAGCTTGCCGGGTGCACTGCAATGACCATTTACCATCTGACCCACAGGTGACCAAGAACTCACTGCAGAGGACAGCACCAGCAACCTGCAGAGCCAGTCTCCACCCCGCTACAAGGACTCTCGGATGTTGATTCCCAGGATTCTGTGGATGATGAGCTCGAGGCCGGCCCATCTGGTGTGCCAGGGAGCAACAGGTCCCAGGACCCCAGCGTCCCCCCACCACATCTGCGCCAACAACAACTCCACAGCAGACCCCTGCTGTCACGGCCTGTGCAGCTACAGCCACCACCACCAGTGCTGCAGGCAACACCCTCCCTGTCCCAGAGGATGCCCCGCACACACCACCCATGAAGGAGGGCAGGGAAAGGCTGCAGGTGCCCACAGTGGTGAGGTAACAGGTCCGTGGCAGCAGGGCAGGTGGGAGGGGCAGGGTCACCCAGGGACACCAGGAGGCTGGGACCCACTCCCTGGAACACATCACCAGAGTCCTGGGCGCATATGAACAGGCCCAGGGACAAACGGGCCGGTCAGACGATCTGTTGAACGAGCTCATCCTGGTGATGAGGTCCATCGACAGACGCATGGGACAAATCGTGGACCTCTTGGGCCAGCAAGTGGCGGAACTGAGGGACAGGCATGCACCCCAGACAACACCTCCGCCTCCCTCTGGTGGGCTGCACACTGACAGTTCACCATCCTCCCCTGCGCCCACAGAGAGGGGTGAGTCCTCAAACCCCACTGGCCCTGCAGCAGGACCCCCCACCAAACGACAAAGGGGCCGTCCCAAGAAGACCCTGGGAGTATCTGGAGGCAAAGCACCTGCCAGACGCAAGTCACAGAGCCAGCCATGATGGCAACCCTCTCCACCACTGCATTGACTCTTTGGACTGTCCTACCCCACACCGCCTTGTAAATGGCATCTGCCTGTTGGGCTGGGTCACCCCAGCAATGTGGTGACTACTCGACCATCTCATCTACCACGACTGTCAACTCACTCCCTCCAATGGAAATGTACACCCCCCTTGCATCTCACCATAGTAAATAAAATATCCTCAAACATGTTGTTGTGTCTGCTCCGTCTTTATTGCAGGGCGTACAGTCTTAAACATGATCACAATGTACCCAGACCATGGGCTGTAAGTAGGCAAGGAGAAGTTGAAGGCACCTAGGGAAACACAACAGAACAACTATCACTGGTCTGGGTGTGGCATCACAGACATCACACAAGCCCTAACACCAGGATAACCCAACATGCACATGTCACAATGTCCCTCAAGTGTCAACATACACGTCCTGTTGATGTTCCCAAATGACATGTCCTAGAAACATTTCCAACCACCACTGAGTCTACAACTGGCTGATGCTACAATTCTCACATGCCCCTTCACGACAACAGCAATCACATCAGACAATGGGAATGTTGCATATTGCCACCCACTGTCAAGTGAAGTAGCGGGTGATGAGCTGTTCACGCAGGTCAACACATTCCTCCTCTCCACTGTCCTCATCACTGGACAAGGCTTGGTTTGCCGGCTGGGGCCTTGGGTCCTCACCATCATCCAGGATCAAGGGAATCTCCCTGCGAATGGCTAGGTTGTGGAGCATGCAGCATGCAACAACAATCTGACACACCTTCCCGGGCGAGTATGCCAGTGGACCTCCTGTCTTGTCCAGGCACTGGAAACGTGACTTGAGCAGGCCTAAAGTGCGCTCCACCACACGACGTGTCCTCCCATGGGCCTCATTGTAGCGGATTTCAGCCGGGGACCTGGGATTCTGCAGTGGGCTAAGCAACCAGGGATGGTTGGGATATGCAGAGTCACCTAGGTATGACAAACACAAATAGACATTGCAATGTCGCAGACTCTCAGGGGAGCAGGTCACACACACAGCACGCCACACGACTAGGCATACTCACCCACAATCCATGTACACTTTGGAAGAATATTAGCCATCAGCTGGGGCACTATGCTGTTCCTCAGGATGTAGGAGTCGTGGGCCGAGCCTGGGAATTTTGCCCACACCTGCGAGATGGTCATATCTGCCAGGCACACCACCTGCACATTGATGGAGTGGTAATGCTTGCGATTGCGGTAAATGTGCTCACTTGCTTGTGGTGGCACAAGAGCAACATGGGTGCAATCAATGGCCCCAACAACATTGGGGATATGTCCAAGGGGATAGAAGTCTCCCTTCACAGCTGGCAATTCAGCACCCCTGGGGAAATGGATGTATCTGTCCTTGTATAGCATCATGGCGGACAGTACATCACACAGCACCATGCTAAACATCGGTTGTGACATCCCACCAGCGCTGGCCACAGTCTCCTGGAACGATCCTGTTGCAAAACAATGCAGGGCTGCCATCACCTTATAAGTAGGGGTAAAAGCTGTTGGATATGTCCTGCGTGGCTGCAGGTGGGGCTCCAACAGATCACAAAGGGTTTTGAGGGTGGCTCTGTCCAGGTGGCATTTCCGTATGATCGCAACATCCTCCATGTCCTCCAGCACCGTCAAGTGATAAATCAAATTTGTCCTCCTCCTATTGGAGTTGATAGTGGACACATGTCAATACAATACATCAAGAGATGTGCACAGCATATCATGTTCAGGATGACACAACAACAACAATGACTGACATCTAGAGTGACTAACAGACCAGCTTACATGGAGGGACACCTTCAGCTACACAAAGGGCACACGTGTCAACTTACACAAGACAGGTACCTCAAACACCACCGTTGGTTATGTGAATGCACATAGGGATATGGCCACAGTACACATGTGCACGCCAGGGAGTCTAGCATCCAGCATATGTGTAACTAATCAAACCACTGTCTCCTACCTAGCTGCTGTACCGGTCACACCTTGATGCATCATTACAACCTGGCACACATCCACCACACAATGACCACAGTCGGCGCTGGAATTATGAATTTCTACATGAGCAGACATGAGAGGCAATGCTAATTAGATCAACATTCATCGAAACGAGCATTGCTGTGATTGTCACTGGACCTCAACACATTGACATGTGTACACATTGTACAGTCCAGGACTACACTGTCCTGCCTACACCAACTTCAAATCCTCAAGTGACATGTGAGTGGGTACAGACAAATGTACGTTACACACACACACAAACATGGCATGTGTAGCCATCAGTGGAGTAAATTGAACATTGGCATTGTGTGCACAATGATGTGCCTTTGAACATGTGGGCACTATGCACTGTTGATGTGTGACAGATGGACATCACCATTGCATGGCACCCATGTTGCGGTAGCTACCACTTGGCACCGGCGGTGTGTCAGCAGCACCCCCATTCACACCAGTGCAGTACTCATAGGCATGGAGACATGTGGAAATGGCGGTTGGCATGCTCTGCCGCCAGAATGGTGGTGCCTCGTGTCAATGCATGGCACCCATATCGCGGTAGCTACCGCCTGGCACCGGTGGTGTGTCACCAACACCCCCATTCACACCAGTGCAGTACTCATAGGCATGGAGATATGTGTAAATGGCGGTTGGCATGTTCTGCCACTAAAATCGCGGTAGCACACCCCGGGCCCCAGTGGTGTTACACCGCCATGGAGCTCGCCCTAGAGCCAATGGGAAGCTCAAGAGCGGTGGCATGATGCAATTTTGAAGATCGCGGTAGGTGGTCATTGGATGCATTTGAAAGAGGCAGACATGGACCACCAATTGCTGCAGCTTGGCACCTTTGAAACGACCCCAGGGGGATATATATGTGGAAGTGAGCCTCACATTGCCAGTACTCACAGAGCCTGCTGCCTGAGACCCATCACCTGCTGCTGCCTCCAGGGACTGCTGCCTGAGACCCCTCACCTGCTGCTGCCTCCAGGGACTGCTGCCTGACACCCATCACGTGCTGCTGCCTCCAGGGACTGCTGCCTGAGACCCATCACCTGCTGCTGCCTCCAGGGACTGCTGCCTGAGACCCATCACGTGCTGCTGCCTCCAGGGACAGCTGCCTTAGACCCATCACCTGCTGCTGCCTCCAGGGACTGCTCCCTGAGACCCCTCACCTGCTGTTGCCTCCAGGGACTGCTGCCTAGGGACCCTGGCCACCAAAATCCCCTGCTGTTGTCTCACATCCACAGTGATGGCAAGGACAGAGAAGATCCTTGCCAGTCCCTTCACGAGCGAGAAGCTGGAGGTCCTGGTGGATGAGGTGCTCACACAGTACCCAAGTCTATATGGTGCCCCAAATGTCGCGGTGAGTCTTAAACAGTGTTGTGGTAGGGCAGGGGGGGCCACACATGTAATGGACTGATGCTGTATGTGCCTGAGAGTGTGGGGTAGTGTAATGCACTGCCTGACATGCTGTCTCCAGTGGGAGGGTGTGTGTACCCAATGCCACAGCTTTCCCTCCCTGCACATGTAAGTATGAGTGACCTGTGTTGTGTTGTCAGCCATACAGTGACACAGAAGGTTGTTCATGCTGTAGTCAGGACAGTGATTGTTTGGCTGGATGGCTGTGTGTGCCCCTGTAGTCCATGTCAGTGTGAGCCCAGCTAACCTGCACAGTCCCCTCTACTATAACAAGGACACATCACTTCACTTACAGACACCAGTCTTTTCACATTGCACTCCCGCTGTGGCCCATCTCAGCACTGTAGATTGCACACAACCGCCCTTATGAAGGGCATTTTGTATTTGTGAGATCATGTCCCTCAATGTGACATCCATGACACAGTTATCTATTCACAGGGCAGGGACATTGAGGGCTGCACAGTCTTGGACACAGTGTGTCACCCCCCCAACACAGGTTGATATGTGATGTATGTGTTGCTCAACCAAACAATTGACTGGAGATGTGGGCAGGCAGGTTTCAGTGCTGGCATTCTGCATGTGTGTGAGATGTGCAGGGACTGTGTTCCCCCTCACACCTGCATGCTTTAACATCAGCTTTTGCCATGCAGGGGTCACATGTGGGCTGTACTATAGTCTCTGATTAATCTATCGATGGATATGTGATTCAGTTGTATCTTGCTGCTATACTGATGGATGTCATTACATGGCACTGTGTACCTGATCATTTCTCCCTCTTGTCTCCCATGCCTGCAGCTCAAGGTACACCAGCGTAAGGCCGTGTGGAGGGCCATTGCAGCGAAGGTGCGAGCCCTGGGGGTCTCAAATCGACAGCGCACCCACTGCCACAAGACATGGGATGACATCAGCCAGCTGGCAAAGAATGTGACAGAGATGACCCTTGGGCTGCTTCCTCGCACTGAGCGTCTGGCACGGCGCAGCATGACACCAATAATGAGGCGCATCTTGGCGGTGACACAGCCAGAGCTGAATGCACTTTTGAAAGAGCATCAGCAGCAAGCCAGGGGTGAGCATTTGGGGTGTCTGACTTTGGATGGGATTGGCTACATGTGTACAGAGCCTGTGCCAGTGCTGGCCTCTGTGATGTTGGTAGTGTGATGCTGTGGCATGTAAGTGGCTGCTGGCCTGGGTCCTGTGGCATGCATTTGCCCTACCTGCACTTACAAAGTTGATTTGGAAGCTGTGCCTTCACATTAGATTCTGAGTTGTGTTCTTCAGGTTTCTTCTGCATTGGTGTAGTCTTGGGAATCCCATGGGAGGGAACGGCAGTGTGCCCAATCTGACTGTGCGTACATCATTGCGTCCATTGCATGCACCCATATTGGAGAGGGCTCGATATCTTACAGCAATGTGCAGCATTCTATTGTCCCCAAGGTACGACATGGTGGGTGGCATGGGCTAATGTCCATTGTGGACTGTCATGTTGTAGTCTGGGTCTGTGTTGTCCCCTCCTGTTACATCCAGTTCTGTCATTGGCAACAAGTTGTGTGCCCCCATCATGTCCCTAGGTGTGCTCAGAACTAGTTGTGTGTCTGTTTGAACAGAGCCACAAGCAGAGTGTTGTGCTGTGTGGTCATCACATGGCTCACTCATGCCTGAGTTTCCAGTTTCCATGCACTGCTTGAGTCTATGTAGTGAGTTGGCACGATGTGATTGCACAGGGTGGTGTGCAACATGTAGATTTGCTCAACTTTTGTCATGCATTGATTTCATATGTTTGTTCTGTTTTTGCCACTGACCTGACCCTACATCTCTCTCTCCCATGCAGCATCACCTGTGGTTATGGAGGGACAGGAGACGGACACCAGTGGGGGTGAAACTAGAACCACAGCTGCCCAGGAGCCCAGTGACACAAATGTCACCAGCGTATCAGAGGGGGACAGGAGTCTGCTAGAGGAGTCCCAGCCTGAGACGCAAAGCACCACATCATCCAATGCCAGCGGGGATGCATCCATGTTGGAGGGCACAGGGAACAAGGACTTTGCATCGACTTCCACCACACAACGGCCATTGCCCACCCTCCCAGCCACTTACTCTGGTGCTGCCCGTGTCCACCTCAGTAAGAGGGGAAGAGTGTCCTTCACCCCTGGCACTGATGCCCCTGCTCCTGTCCCCCCTGCTGCCATCAGTGCTGAGTCTGTGGACCTTTTGTGCCAGCTGTGTGTAGGCCAGACAGCTCTCCTAAATGCCTTCATTGACCATGACAAGAAATTGGCCCAGGTGGTTGCCTTCATGGGGGGCATATATTCCGACGTGGGTGGGCTGCACCGGACAGTCCAGGCTTTGTCATCAACAGTGACGTCTGCCCTGCAACAGGCACATTCTCACAGTCCAGCTCTGGTCCCTTTGTCCACCCCCCTGGCAGTGGCCACGTCTGACGATCGTGACGATGGTCCACATACATCAAAGTCATGATACAGCACACGGAGCACACAGCAGCAACAACCAAAGCAGTCCTGTGTGCAGACTCCATCCCCACAGAAGACCAAAGGCACCCCAGAGAGCAGGGAGGAAAGCCCGTCACGTGACACCAGGGAACAATTAGCAAAGCAGCAGACCTCAGGCACACATGCCTCAGTGGCATCCCCATCCAAGGACTCTCCTGCCCCTAAGGTATCGCACAAATATAATCGTACAGTGTCTGTGCCCACCAAGGAGTTGGTGCATGCCAAGGGTACACCTGGGAAGGGCTCAAAGGCAGTATCACCAACCAACTCGACTCCCATTCCAAGCCCAGTGAAGCAGGGGCCGGAGGGGACTGTAGGCCTAGGGGTGACACCTAGTAAACAGGGGAAGGGGGGGCAGAGGCAAAGCAAGGCAAAGTTCTGCTGGGTCCAGCACATCACCAGAGGGGCTGCCAGCACCTGCACCTGCTGCGGCAGTGGTGGTGAGTGTGCCTGTTGTGCCTACACCACTTCCCATTGATCCACAGTCAGTCAAGCCATTTAGGATCCCCAGGAAGTGGAAGGGCACCCCTCCACAATCTCCCAGCCACACTGTGACTCCCATCTGCATGACTCCACCTCCACATGCCACTACACCACCTGGTCCAAGCAGCCCTCCAGCCTGCCAAAACACTGATCGCGCTACCTCAGCTGTTCCGCTCTTTCCCCCTTTAAGTGCCCCGACAGTCATCAAGGCACAGCCAGCTCCCAGTCCGCCTGACAGCCAAGCCTGAGTGTTAGTCACACACCTGTGTCTCACACAGGAGGGCCTGTACTGCACATTGTTGCCCCCTGACTGTGTTGCTGGCCATGGAAAGGTACACTCACATACATTCCCTGTGCAGCTTCTCATGGACATGCTCTGCACTCTGCCCTTACAACCAACAAATGATGGACGGAATGCTGACAATGCAGACATTCTCCCCCAGTCAAGAGATCTGGGTTAAATCCATCGTTCTTTTACCCACTACGCCACCCCAGTTCAGACATGGCCATATGCAAATCAGTCTTGACCCTGTGCCTCATGGGAACAGTCCAGCCCGAACTGCCAAGCCATGTCTTCCCTGGACCGGAATCAAGCATCCTAGGACCGGTTTCTGGCTATCAGCCGTCATCAGCCAGGATAGCTTGACTCCAGTGGCGTAGTGAGCACGGGTTCCACGTCTGGGAATACCCATCCCACTTAGGGCGAAAAGCGTTACAACCAACAAATGATGGATGGAATGCTGACAATGCAGACATTCTCCCCCAGTCAAGAGATCTGGGTTAAATCCATCGTTCTTTTGCCCACTACGCCACCCCAGTTCAGACATGGCCATATGCAAATCAGTCTTGACCCTGTGCCTCATGGGAACAGTCCAGCCCGAACTGCCAAGCCATGTCTTCCCTGTACCGGATTCAAGCATCCTAGGACCGGTTTCTGGCTATCAGCCGTCATCAGCCAGGATAGCTTGACTCCAGTGGCGTAGTGAGCACGGGTCCCACGTCTGGGAATACCCATCCCACTTAGGGCGAAAAGCGTTACAACCAACAAATGATGGACGGAATGCTGACAATGCAGACATTCTCCCCCAGTCAAGAGATCTGGGTTAAATCCATCGTTCTTTTGCCCACTACGCCACCCCTGCACTCTGCCCTGCCCACTGGCCTTGTTGTTCACTGCTGTTTTGCCCTTGCCTGTGCAGCTTCTCATGGACATGCTCTGCACTCTGCCCTGGCCACTGGCCTTGTTGTTCACTGCTGTTTTGCCCTTGCCTGTGCAGCTTCTCATTGACAGGCTCTGCACTCTGCCCTGCCCGCTGGCCTTGTTGTTCACTGCTGTGTTGGACCCTTGCCTGTGCAGCTTCTCATGGACATGCTCTGCACTCGGCCCTGCCCAGTGGCCTTGTTGTTCACTGCTGTGTTGGACCCTTGCCTGTGCAGCTTCTCATGAACATGCTCTGCACTCTGCCCTGGCCACTGGCCTTGTTGTTCACTGCTGTTTTGCCCTTGCCTGTGCAGCTTCTCATGGACATACTCTGCACCCTGCCCTGGCCACTGGCCTTGTTGTTCACTGCTGTTTTGCCCTTGCCTGTGCAGCTTCTCATGAACATGCTCTGCACTCAGCCCTGCCCACTGGCCTTGTTTTTTACTGCTGTTTTGCCCTTGCCTGTGCAGCTTCTCATGGACATGCTCTGCATTTTGTGCCTTACTCATCTCTTCCCATGGTGCCTATCTGTGCAATTTGTGAATAAAAACAGTTGCTCCAGTTGTCTATTTTGTCAGTGTCCTTACTGAATAAAGTTATTTTGCTGTGTGTGAATGGTTTACTGTGCCACATGGTCTGTGTGGCACTTCAACATGGTCAATGTTTGGGCTCACTTGCTCTCTTTCTTTCAGGGGTCACAGGGACTTCAGTTCTTCTTGGCCCAGATACTTGTGGTGGCAATGGTGTCAATTTCTAATGTTTAGCAGTTGTCATTTACTTGATTAGTTCATGTTGGCTCTATTGTACACATCAGGTTGGGGGGCACCGTCAGCACAGGGTGGGTTTCTGCACACAGTATTTCAGGCAGGCTGTCCAGGGTCATCATGTGTGTGTTCTTCCTATATGTGTGCCCAGTGGTGTATGTGTGTGGTCATCTTGTGATGGCAAGTCATCCTAGTCCCATGGCTTACTTTCCATGTGTGCTCTTGGATGGCCAGGTATTGTGCAGTGTGAAGGGGTGAGTTTGTAGGGAGTGTTGATGTGTGCATGCCTCTGCCTTGTCAACTACACATATGTGTCACCCAGGAGTTGTGTGCCTGTTGTTTTGATTGTTAATCTCTGTGGATGTGGTTGTATGCCCATGTGTGAGTTGTATGCTGTACACTGTGCAGTGTGTTGGTGTGTCCTTGCAGTTCTGTCTGACTTCTACTTGTTCTTTTTGTCACTTGTGAGTATGCAGAGGGTGTTACTGGCAATTCAGTGTTGTGTTTTGTTGCACATTCCTGTGTCTGGTGGCTATTTGTGGGGTCTGTGCAGACCTGCTGATCTACACTGCCATTGTGGTTGTGTTTTCTCATGCCTTGCTGTCCCATGGTGCCTTCTTGCCTCCAATGTGGCATGTTTTGTATGTTGTCATGCCCTCCCCTATTTGTGCTTCAGCTGCCTACCCATTGTGGGTCTGCACTCCCTCTCTTTGTGTATGGTACACTCCTGCCATGTCCCCTACTGACATGCAGTACACTTCACTTTGGTGTGAGCTGTCCCCTTGGTTTGTATGTGTGTGTGCCTCCCCATGACTTCATTTGTGCCACTGTGCTTTGTGGTGCAGTTCTTTGTCCAGGGTCAATGTGCCACTCAGTGCATTTCCCCAATGGGTCTTGTGTGATGTACTGGTGCTGTTTGTCAGTCATGGTTGCTGCTATGCAGTTCAACTGTGTGTGCTGCCCAGTCCTGTGGTCAAGTTGTTTCCACCTTTGTGTCCCAGACTTGTGCATCTATTGGGTGTTGTGTTGGATGTATGTGTGTTGTTTGTGTTATTGCTTCACTTCCTGGGTGTGCTGTTGTCTTTGTGCTGTGTTGTATGGTGTTGTTTGGGTTGCTGTTCTGTCACTGATGTCTGTGTGTATCTGGCATGCTTGGTGTGCACACACAGCTTGTTGTGCTTGCTGTGCTGTGTGTATGTTGCCCTGTGATTGCCTGTTGTGCATCCCCTGATGTCATGCTATGTTTGCTATGTGATTGTTCTGCCTATGCATCTGTTGTTTGTTTGCTGTGGCTGTGTTGTTCGGTGATGGTGCACTTCTTGTGTGTGTTGTGGAATGTTGTCTGTGCATTGTTCCTGAGTGATGAGGTTGTGCACTCCTGTTGTGTCTGTGCTCCCATTGCCTTGCCCCAGTTTAGCTGCACAGGGCATGTCTGTTGTTGTTGTGTCTCTGTGAGTGTTTCAGTTGGGTTATGTGTTTATCTGTTGTATTTGTTTCCATATTTGTGGTGGCATCCCTGTGTGTGTGTGTGTGATGTTTATGACTGAGCCCAGCGTGTGTGGTTGTTTGTGTGTGTATTGCCTGTCAAGTATTGCCAGCCTTCAGTGTGTTTGGCACTGGTGTTGTGTGCTGCTGGTGTGAGGGGGTATGTGTGTAGATTCTTACTGGTGTTTGTCAGTCCTGAGGTGTGTAGATGGTCCCTGTGTGTTGTGCTGCTTGTGTACTCCTGTGACGTAGTTGTATGTATGTGTGGCTGGTCCCAGTTTGAGTTCAGGGCCTTCCTTTCATCCTTTCATCCTTGTGCCTATACATGGTTTGCCTTGCTGTCTCTCTGTGTGGTTGCACTGATCTGTCTGTGGTTTGATTTCACTGACTGTGCCAGCCATGTGTACTTTAATGGTGTGAGGGTGTTGTGCTCTGTTCCTTGTGTTGATGTGATGTACACATGCTTGTTGTGTGTCTCCATGGCCTTCCATGTGTGTGCAGACCACTTTGGTTTCCCTATTTGTTGTGCTCCATTGCTGTTGGCATGTGGGTTGTGTATGTGAGTGTGTGTCAGTCTGTGATATGTATCTGTGACTGGGCAAGCTGTGTGTCCATTTTGATGTTGCTTCCTTGCGTGTGTTCATTTGTTGCTTGTCCTCATTACTTTTTCCCTGAGTGTGGTGTAGTGTGTGTTTTCCTGGCCCTGTGCTACTGTGCTGTGTGTTGTGTGTTCCTGTGCAGCCACTCCTGCATTGTGTGTCACCATGATTGTTGGTTGTGTGGTGCAGGGTATGTATTGCCCTGGCTTTTTGTTGTGCATGGGGTGCACAGGGGGGGCACATGGCATGTGCCTTCATGGGGTGTGCTAGTGTGTTGGTGTGGCCCTGTGGTCTTTGTGCCCTGCCCATGCCTGGCACTTGCCCTGCCTTCTGCATAGCGCATGTATTTGCTTGTGTTCGCTGTTGCGGTGACGTGACCGGGACATTGCTGCATGGTGGCGGTAGATGTGTGTCCAGGATGCAGCGGGGTGAATTTGTGGCAGGTGGGTGATGTGTGGGTGCCCTTGGGGATGTGTCCCTATCCCCCCTAGAGTGTCTGATGTGGATTTGGACCCTGTGTCAGGCCGTGGGTTGTGTGTTGTTTTATTGCGTACATGCGGCGGCATCCGCGGCGGTCCATGAGTTCCTGGTGAGGGGAACAACCTTTACAACGCAACTTTTACAACGCACTACCTTTACAACGCATTTTTTACAACGCATAATCCATTACAACGCATGACATTACAACGCATACCATTACAACGCATTTTTAAAAACTACCTTTACAACGCATTCCATTACAACGCATACTACCATTACAACGCATACCATTACAACGCATAATATTACACTACACTATCCAACACTTACCCTACTGTTGCACCCCCTGGAGTTAGAATAGTAATTTTTACCCCTATACTATCCAACACTTACCCTACTGATGCACCCCCTGGAGTTAGAATAGTAATTTTTACCCCTATACTATCCAACACTTACCCTACTGATGCACCCCCTGGAGTTAGAATAGTAATTTTTACCCCTATACTATCCAACACTTACCCTACTGATGCACCCCCTGGAGTTAGAATAGTAATTTTTACCCCTATACTATCCAACACTTACCCTACTGATGCACCCCCTGGAGTTAGAATAGTAATTTTTACCCCTATACTATCCAACACTTACCCTACTGATGCACCCCCTGGAGTTAGAATAGTAATTTTTACCCCTATACTATCCAACACTTACCCTACTGATGCACCCCCTGGAGTTAGAATAGTAATTTTTACCCCTATACTATCCAACACTTACCCTACTGATGCACCCCCTGGAGTTAGAATAGTAATTTTTACCCCTATACTATCCAACACTTACCCTACTGATGCACCCCCTGGAGTTAGAATAGTAATTTTTACCCCTATACTATCCAACACTTACCCTACTGTTGCACCCCCTGGAGTTAGAATAGTAATTTTTACCCCTACACTATCCAACACTTACCCTACTGTTGCACCCCCTGGAGTTAGAATAGTAATTTTTACCCCTATACTATCCAACACTTACCCTACTGATGCACCCCCTGGAGTTAGAATAGTAATTTTAACCCCTATACTATCCAACACTTACCCTACTGTTGCACCCCCTGGAGTTAGAATAGTAATTTTTACCCCTATACTATCTAATACTCACCTTAAATGTAATTTAATATAATGCGTTGTAATGGTATGCGTTGTAAAGGTAGTATGCGTTGTAATGGCAATGCGTTGTAAAGGTATTTTTTTTAAATGCGTTGTAGTGTCATGCGTTGTAATGTCATGCGTTGTAATGGATTATGCGTTGTAAAAAATGCGTTGTAAGTGCATGCGTTGTAAAAGTGTGCGTTGTAACGTCATACATCCTCCTGGTGATGTAGCAGGTACAGCACCGGAAAGACATGTAGAGCTGGGTCCATTGCGGTCATGTACGGGTGGTGTGGACCGGGACTCTGGTTTTGCGCTCCGCTGTCGAGTTTCCGCCGTCCCTGATTGGGCGGTGTCTCCGCTGCAGTGCGTCTGCTTGCTTGAGCCATCCTAATTTGTGGACCGGGGCAGACGTCATTCCGCACGGTGGAGGGTCTCCATTGGCTCCCACCACCGCGGTGATGGGCGCACTTTGATGGCGGTGCGCGTCGCACTGCGGCGGTCGGGAATTGACCTATGTTTGACCATACTAATATGGCGGACATGATGTCCGCTGCTAGTAGACGGAAAAAGGCATTTTTCCGCACCGCCAGCGCGCGGCGGTGGTCCCACCGCCCTACATCCTAACGGAGACCAATGTTTTAAATATATTTTTAAACACCAACAACACTAATTAAATAACAGAAACTGCTTCTACTACACACAAAGCGAAGTTAAAAAAGCATTCCACACTAGTAATATAAAATTAAATAATCACACTCCAAAATTAACTATTTTTAAAAAGTATTAGGCACTAAAGGAGTGACGTTTACTATTCCTACTCCAATCTACACCAATTTGTGAAATGTGTTGGACACTAAAGGGATGATATTTATTATTCACAATGCAATCTATACCAATTTATGGACGGTGCTGAATGCTAAAGGATTGGCATTTACTATTCCCACTCCAATAAATGCTAATTTGAGGAAGGTGTTGGACATTAAACAGGTGACATTTACTATTCCCACTCCCATCTATAGCAATTTGAGGAAGGTGTTGGACACTAAACTGGTGACTTTTACTATTTCCACTTCAACCTGTAGCAATTTTAGGAAGGTGTTGGAAACTTAAATGGAGAACATTTACAATTCCCACTCCAACATATACCAAGTTGGGGAAGGTGTTGGACACTAAAGGCTGACATTTACTATTCCCACTCCAATCTATACCAATTTCAGGAAGGTGTTGGACACTAAAGAGGTGACTGTTACTATTCTCACTTCAACCTTTACCAATTTAAGGAAGGTGTTGGGCACTAAATGGTAGATATTCACTATCCCTCTTGCAGGAAGCTGGCTCTTTATACGGTACACCGAAAAGAGGTATACCATGCAGAGTCCATGTATTCCCTTAACAGTGGACAAGAACTTGCTCTAGCAATCCCAATGTGCTCTTCTATGGGGTAGTGTAGCCTAGCAGCCTTAGACATATCAGAGAGGAGTGTTAAGCAGCTTCAAATACACACTATAGTCAATAAATGATGCACATGACTCAATAAGGAGATCCATGCCAATTTACAAAAAGAACAGGCATCTTCATATATATTTATGAACCACAATCAATACAACCAGGTAAGAACCTTTTTCGAGAGCAATACCTTTGAATTTATAAAGTCAGCAGTGCATTTTTCAGAAGCTGCAATGTTATCCTATGCGAAGAAAAACAAGTTTGCGTTCAGATACAGTACAGCTACTTACAAGCCAAATGGTACGTGCGCCAAACCACTCAGTGGCGGCGTGCCTCTCGCCCTGGACACTGCCACTGAGCGCTTTGGCGCACGGACCATTTGGCTAGTATGCCAGTACAGATGTGGAGAACTCTTTAACCAAAGACGGTTTCTCGGTGAACATACTGAACAGCAGGATTACTGGTTCAGTATAACACACCATTAATACCGCACATTTATTTTCACATGTGCTCTTATATATTGTTTTCCACTATAATGACAGTAGCTGAACATCTGACCCTGAAGAAGGCTGTGACACTAGAATAGGTCCCTAGGCGGAAACATGTTGGTCATGCACTAACACAGATTCCTCTAATGACGGCACCTGCGTTACCAGCTATTTGATTTTGTTTTTAGTCCTGACACAGGGAGCCGAAAAAAGTTACTGCATAGCTAACCCTGTAGCCTGTTTTAACCACGTACACAACAGCACTGCACTTCACTCACCACACCAAGGTCACATAGGGTTTTAGTACACCTGCCTCACCCCTACCAATTGTCTCTCATGCAAGGAGGCACCCCTATGATGAAGCATGACACCTTTTGGTATGTGAGGGGAACCGTCCTTAAGAGGGATTCCCCCCACCATTTGGTCGAGTAGACTTGGTTGCATCTTTGACCTCTCTTAGTGTCCGGACCTGTGGCCTTTTTCTGTGTTTATAATGTAATGAGTGGGGAGGTGGTCCACGCAGGTCCTTAAATCTCCTCTAGCCCCCTCGTGTGAATTCTAGATAATTCCCTCGCCTGCCTAGGTGCCAAATAGCTCTGAAATAAGGAGGTGGACTACTTCTCCTGTGACAGAAGCCAGATTCACATACCAAAGGTGTTAGGTGCTTTGAAGCTCGCCTGCCTCACAATGATAATCTGCTGGTCATTGTGTGGGAGGAGAAGAAAACACCCACTGTTCAGGCAGGCCTGGTTTCTGGCCTCATGAGAGCAAAGGTCCTCACCCTTGGGGAGAGTCAGACACAAGTCCCAGGTGGTGGGCTGACTAAAGCCAGTCAGTCAGCACCAGCGGCTGGTAGATTTTCAGGGGGCACTTCTAAGGTGCCCTCTGGGTGCATGTGAAGTCATCATGTAGCTGGTAAACTCATTTTTGCCAGTGCCCAGCACATGTTTTAATATATCTTCCCTGTTCATTAGTACAGGCAGTAATGAAACTGACCAGAACAGGGGCGAATCTACTCATGTAGATATGCCCTCACATGTAATATAAAGCACCCTGCCTTGGAGCTGTAAGGCCTCCTATAGGGCGTGACTTACAAGTGGCAGTTTTCATGAGCTTGGTGAGGGGTCCTTTAAGGTGGCATCATTTGTGCTGCAGCCCTTGGGGCCCCTCATTAGTGCCCAAGGCCCTAAGTAAAAAGGATACAATTTCCTAGGGATTTACAGAGGTTACTAAAGGTATTGTCAATGTTGGAAATCAATTGCACAGGTATGGGAAAGAGATCTGGCAGTGGGAACCCTTTTACCAGGAACCCAGTGCACTCACAGTTGAAATCACATCAAATAACAGGCAAAAGGTGGGGGGTGACAATGTCAAAAAGGGCACTTTCCTATGCCACTCCAATCTATACAAATTTGAGAAATATGTTGGACACTAACAGGGTGATATTTGCTATTTGCACTCCAATCTACACCAATTTGAGGAAGATGTTGAATACTAAAGTAGGAACATTCAATATTCCCATTCCAGTCAATACCAATTTGAGAAAGGCGTTGAATACTAAAGGTGATATAATTACTAGTCCCACTCCGATCTATTCCAATTTGAGGAAGACGCAGGACGTAAAAGTGTGAATTTATTAATTCGCCTACAATATAAAACAATTTATGCAAGATACTACAAACTTAACATTTTATATACACAATCACACGCCATACTATCACAAAATTTTAAATATATAAAAAATACTACAATTCACTAATGAACAAGCCTAACCAAATCTACAAACCTATATCTTCATATTCAAACATTGTACATTTAATTTTTTTAACACTATTAATCAATATTAGTTTTTTTTTATTGTTAACTATCATTTCTACACTCAGAAACATTTTTTTTAAATGAGATCATAATCCACAAATAATATTAATTTGTTAAATATAAATTAAATTTTTTAATAAAATAGCTTTATATTTTCAAACATACTAACAAAAGAACTTAAAATTTAATTTTTATTTAAAAATTGCATTCTTTTATTAACAAAACTAAATAATTTTAAACTTTATACTTTTTGTATATTTTTTTCATTTTTTTTTTATTTACGTGTATATTTACAATAGATGGATAATATTCCAATTTTGTTATAATTACCATATATTTTAATTAATTATAAATTAATATTTATGAAATGTATCATTGTTTGAAAATAAATGTATACATTTCACAACATTCATTTGCATATCATTTAAAAATAATTATACATTTTACATTAAAATATCGACTTTTACAAAATCTCCCCACCCTTATTGAATAACTCTCTGCTATAAAAAATGATAAATACATAATTTTATACCTTAATAAAACTGAAAACACAAATATCAACATTCATTATTACTAAATTATTTAAAAAAATTTTTAAATCATTAACGTTTACAGCAAAAACTTACTACAATAAATTACATCCAAAATAACGCTTACAAACGATATTACATACAATTATTTTTTCTAAATCGATATGTTTTACAACAACATTAAAGACAGCGCTTAAAACAATATTTTTGCCTTCAATATTCTTGTCAACATTATATTTGATATCCCGATATTCATGACACAATATTTTTGTATCATAATATTTTTTTCGGATATTTTGTCCAAACACCACTGTTGGTACTTATGAAAGAACATAACTATTTTGATAATACTCAAAAGATACTCAAAAAAGTAGTCAAAAGGGGGTAATTCAAAAGAAATGTTCTCCACTGTTAAATCACACTTACTATGTTGAATAAAAAACATTAGCAATGTTAGCTTCTTGGTGCATACAAATAAACCAATGCTCAGTCATTGCAAGATGAGTAATATCTGGCATGTTCCGGTTCAAAGAATTATTAAACTTTTCAAGGCCTGGGTAGGAAATGAGGGAGATGTCACCACACCCTGACAGTCTGTGCCTACAGGGGAAAGGATGAAGGTATCATTAAAATTGATGGGCACTATGATCAAAGTAGTGAATTCCCATTTCAATAGGTATGTGCATGTACATCTGGCAAGAGAAAGAATTGTTTGTCTGTACCTTCCTGACATCAACATGTATAAGTTATTTCTAGAGTGGAGGCTCTGTGTAGGAGAAGGTTCAGTATTCAGTTTTGTCTCATGTATCCATCCCCCAACCAGACTTTAAGAGCAGTGGCAAAAAAAAAAGCAGACCAGGCCAAAGAGAGATACGATGTCCAGAAAAAAGAGGATGCTTACCTCAAAGGAGTGTGGTAAAATGATGAGAGGTTGCAAGAGCAACATTACTTAGTGTTGATGGTGCAAAATACTTGGCTGACCGGCAGACATCATGGTGTGGATGCTGGTGAACAGAAGACTTTATCAGTGAGTGCACCTTGTCTTGTTAGATTTTGGACATTGTGCCTATATTTAATTGGGGTTCCGGCCTCGTTTAAGAAACCTATTTGTATCCATGGGAGCCCAAAATTGTACATCACTCCAAAGTCATACTGTGTATTAAGTTACAATCTTTTCTTTGGCTAGGATGCAGACTTGGGTGTCAGCAATAAGCTGTGCAATTTGAGATGATTTCAAGGTTTTGAGATATAATCCATCAATAAAATATGTTCATTCACAGTCAATGATTGTCACATTAATTGGATCAATATGAGGTATTCAAGGCACTATGATATGATTAGCGCAGTATATCTAATGATAGTCTGACTAGTTATGGTGTATTAAACGGTTCGAAATCCCCAATTATGTTTAGCACGACAAAAAGGGCCGAGAACCGAACCGCCTCCATCTTGGATTGCGGCTCTTTCACTGGGGAATCACGTGGTCTTTTCCGCACACCCTCTGCTTCCCTCTTTCCTTGCATTTAATTAGGAGACAGGCTGAGTTGCTGAGAAGCAAGGTCACATCTGCTAAAAGGGAGTATCAAGCAAATTCCTCTAGACCTGGGACGAGAAGGGAGTCACCCTTTCGACCTTCTCTGTAAAGATAGTAACCCTTTGTATGTGTAACCGAAACTAGAAATAGGCATGAGCTCATTAGGGGCGCCAGGACTAACTGGTACTTTTCCACATATAAGGTTTTGTATGCTGTACTGATAATGTATAAAAGTGTGTTACTGTCAAGGAGCCAGCAGTCTTCCTCGGCGCACCTGATGGGTGAGGATCGACGAGGCTCCTCTATATAGAGTTCTGTGGTGGCTAATAAACGTTTGAACCTTCCACGTTGCCAACTGCTCCTTATTTTACATAATATTGCGGGCCAGTGGTAAGTGTGGCCCTTGGAATAATTATTTGGACACAACAGTTGGCGACCACGAAGGGACCCTGTGAAAGGGTCTTCCCCCCCCCCGTATTCGGGTGGTGGGATTGGGGGCGTCCTGACCGGTTGGCGGGAGAGGAGCCTGAGGAATTCTCCCACCCTGCGCGACTTTTCGGTACGTCCCCTGCTGCTAGTCACCCTTCACCGGGTCCTACGGGCTTAACCCAGAAAATGGACTGATTTGGTCGGGAGGAGTTGGCAGCGGAGAATGAACATTCGTATCTGGGTGCACCCGGTGAGTATTGATTTGATTTGACGCACGCATTATAAATGGTGCATTCTTGGTTAAAGCACGCGTTGAAGACGGTGTGTTATTTGATTGATTTAAGAGCATTCGTTGAGAATGATGCATTTTTGATTTTGAACACGGATTGCATTTGTTTGAAGCTCGCGCTGGACAGCGGTGCATTGATATGAAGGCACGCACCGGAGAGTGGTGTCTTGCTTGATCGGGTTAGCATTACCGTGGTTTGACTCGAAGTACGTACAGGTTGTATTTGATTTGAGTAAAAACGGCGCGCCGGAGGATTATAGACGGATTGCACGTGGAAGGACCCGCGACCTAGACTGGGTAGCCACAGGGCATACTCCTGACGGGGCAAGTCCTCGTTGGGGGCTGGTCTTAGTGGTGAGCTAGGAGGGTGGCCGGAATCCCGCGTGCAGTTTGGTGTTTGGACTGTGAACCAGAGTCGACGGGCTTGGTTCTCTGATACCGATTGTATGTTGTGTATGATTCGTGTTGATTGTTGTTTTGTGTGTACATGTCTGAAAACTAACCAAAATGTCCTGTTTTAGTAAATTGAATTGTTTTGGCTGCTGCTGTCGAACAAGTGACTCCAGATTAGCTGAGAGCCATCCCCCCCGCCGGAGGGCAGTCCTAGCCATTTTATGTATGTCAAACATGGGATCTCTCCGTTGTTGTTCTGCACTCTGTGGCATAAGTATACCAAGGGAAATGAGGAGTTACGATGGTCCAAGACGGGTTCGTTTGATGAGAAGAAAATTGCGTTCCTACAGGAACAACTGTTTTCTAGGCGAAGTAGGCAGGCCATGTTCGATGCTCTAATTGCATGGCAGAAGGAGGCCAAACAACGGCGAATAAGGGAAGAGAAAGTAGCTAGAGCCAAGGCAGGACAGAATGTTACTCAGAAAGCTATGGCCTATGACCGAGAAAGAGTAGAGAAGGGATTGGATTGCATGAATCGTGAATTTAGATTAAAGGTTGATAAGAGCTATGTGACCCGCCCGAATGCGGAAGATGAAATAGAGGATTTATTGGACACCAGGCCACCGCCCCCTTATGTACCGCAGAGGATATATCCGGAGGTGTCAGGGGCCTCGGCCTTGGCCCCAAATATGTCCCTGGGGGCCACGGGTTCGGCTCCCCCGGCCACTACTACCCCTCCCTCCCTGCCGAACCTCTCCCGGTTACCGACATCTGTGTCTGAAGTTATGGCCATGCTGCCTAATTTATTGACGGCAGCTGCAGCCGGGACCCCTCAGATGTTGCCGGGGTCAATGTCTTCCCCTTCTGTTCTGCCCTCCTCCTCCGCCAGTACCACGCCGGTAACAGCTGTGACTACTCCAATACATCCGGCCAGTCTAACGGAGGGTAGGAGGTTGTTCACTCGTTCTGCCTTGGGAACGGAAGAAAGGGAAACTATTGCCACACAAGCATCCCAGTGGATGCGACATCCCATTTATACTCTTGCTGATATTTGGAGTACCATGAGAGACTATGAACCGGTGATGCAACAGCATGCCCTGGAGCATATGGCCAACCGTCTTATTTCTGTGTGGGAACAGGTACACCAGGAAGGGAAAGCTCCGGCTATATTATATGATATTCTTGATCAGGTCCACAAATCTCAGTTGACACCGGAAGAGGTGTATGGGAAGGTGCAGACTTTGGTTTCTTATAGAACTCGTTTGCAGTCTGCCATTCCCGCCGGATTCTCCCAGTTCCCTATGCGAGAAGTGCACCCTATCTTCCATCCGGAAGTTACTGCAGTGGTGGATGCCCACGGTGTCGTTACCCGCCCGTGAATAGACGCCCGGTTCCAGGAACAATGGGTCTATACCCCCTGGAAGCGGAGTGAGGTACTATCCCTAAAAAGCCAGTTGCCAGATCCTAGAAAAAACCCCACCGCATATTACAAGGAACTGACCGAGGCCGCCTCGTCAGCAGTAATGACGTTGGCGGATATTGAATTATTCTTTGCCTTATTAGTACCGGTGGACATTTGGTGCCAGGTACATGACCAGGACCATGTTACGGAATTTGGTGGGACATGGGACCAACTGAGAAACTGGGATAGAGATCGTAAACCAGGGAACAAGCCCCGACCTGAGATACTGACCTTGCCTGAGAAAATAATAACTTATATGCATTCATTGATCTCACCCAGGAAAGTAGATTGGGACAAGCTGACGGCCTGTAAGCAAAAGAAGGACGAGAGTGTATCTGATTTTTTCACGAGGTTTGAGGGAGTATTCATTGACTTCAGCGGACAGGACTTGGCCACGGAGGGGGGTGTGCGTTTATTTGTTAATAGATTCGTAACCAATTTGCTACCTGAGTTATCGGCCCGGTTACAGGCAGCTGAGAGTACCTGGACGACCACCACGCCTTCCACGATACTAAGCATGGCTCAGTATTATGAGCATCGGGAGAATGAGAGCAAGGATAAGACAGAAAGAAAGTCGAAAGATTTGAAAACACGAGTCTTACTGCAGCAAGTGGAGAGGGGTAGAGGAAGAGGAAGAGGGTTGCAGAATTTCGCTCCAAGAGGGGCAGGACCGACGCAAACGGCTGGGCGAACAGATCTAGGCATAAATCAATGTGCTTTTTGTAAAGAGGAGGGGCATTGGAGAGCACAGTGCCCGTTGTTGTATGAGCAGAATACTGCTTCAAGGGGTCGTGGACGGGGAAGGATGAGTGGGCATCGAGGTGGATACACGAGACAAGAACAGGCAGCCCGAGGTGAGAACAGTCAGAATTATTGCGACCAAAGCCAAGGTAAACAGTACTACAATGACGGACGTGTAACGGACAAAGACACCGGGTATACTCAAGCATAGGACAGCCAAGGGCAGAGTAAGGGGCATGTGTCAATCCCGATAGATCAAGCTGGACCTTATGTCCATGCACGATTGTTGGATGCATCAGGTAAGTTTTTGGTTGACACAGGGGCTATGAACAGTTCTGTTTCACGTGCCCTGGTCCCGGGGGCCGCTCTGTCTGGCCAGACTAATGTGTCCGTGGGGTTCTCTGGAACTCCGGTGGTGAGCCCCATTTCTAAGCCACTTTCCCTTACTCTGGGACCGGTTACGATAGAATCGCCTTTCCTCCTCACCTCCCAGTGTGGGGAAAATCTCCTGGGTATGGATATATTAAAAAGATTGCATGCCCGCATCTATTGCTCCCCTGATGGAGTTTACCTGACCATTTGGAATACCTCTATCCCCTCCATTCAATGTTTTTCAAAAACGGACTCCTTACCCCCTGAGCTTGCAAAACTCCCGAGGGATCTTTGGGCCCTGGGGGACACTGACGTAGGGTTCCTACAAATTCCCCCGGTGTCCATCACCCTGAAACAGAATGCCAAATTGCCGAGGATCCCACAGTACAAAATAGCCCCCGAGGGAGAACGCGCTTTACTGGCCATTATTTCTGATTTGATTAGAACTGGGGTGGTGGAGGAAACGATTTCCAATATCTGCAACAGTCCTATTCTTCCGATTCTTAAACGAGCCCCCGTACCCCAGTCCCCTGATTATGCTGATACCTACCAATTTGTGATTGATTTGCGAGAGATTAACAAGATTGTGGTACCCCAATATCCTGTGGTACCAGACATTAATTCCATTTTGACCATGATTCCTCCCACTGCAACATTTTTCTCGGTGATTGATTTGAAGAATGCCTTCTTTAGTATTCCCATACATCCAGATAGCAGACATTTGTTCGGTTTCTCACTGGGGGGCCGCAGCTTTAGATTCTGTCGCGCCCCCCAGGGGTATACCGAAAGCCCTAGTATCTACAGCCAAGCCCTAAAAAGAGTATTGGATTCTTTACAATTGCCGCCAGGTAATGTCCTATTGCAGTATGTCGACGACCTCCTTGTGGCTTCTGATACAGAACATGGTTGCCGCGATGCCACGGTTACCCTGCTACGGCATTTGGCCACTCATGGTAACAAGGTGTCGCTCTCTAAATTTCAATATTGTCGACTGGAGGTGACCTATCTCGGTCATCTCCTGTCGAAGGAGGGAAGACGGTTGACTTCTGAGCGCATCGCAACCATAACTAACATGCCTGTTCCTCGCACGCAACGTGATGTCCGCGCTTTGCTTGGTATAACCTCCTACTGTCGCCAATGGATTGCTAACTATTCTCTCTTGACTAAACCTTTCCTGTACCTAACTACGAAGGATGTGCATGAGCCTTTACCTTGGACCGATGAATGCCAGACTGCCTTTTCCGCTCTGAAAACTGCTCTTTGCTCTGCTCCTGTGCTTGGCACCCCTGACTACCGGAAACCTTTTGTGCTCTACGTGCATGAGGTGGACGGTTCTTCTCTTTCAGTGTTGACACAAGACTTTGGTGGTAAGCAAAGGCCTTGTGCATATTTCTCGGCGGTTTTGGACAATGTCGCCAGAGCACTTCCCAGTTGTCTGAGGGCTGCAGCGGCAGTGGCTGTAGCAATCAGACAATCGGAAGGGCTACTCCTGAATACGGATCTGACAGTGATGGTGCCTCATGCTGTGGACGTATTATTAAACAGGACACAGACGCAGCACTTAACTAGTGCGCGTCTTACAGGGTACGAATTGACCCTGTTTGCACCTCATATAACGATCAAAAGATGTGTTAATTTGAACCCTGCCACGTTGTTAGCCCTCCCTTCGGGAGATGGGGGACAAGACATACATGATTGTATCTTTCGAACTGAAGAAGAAACCAAGGGCCGGATAGATCTAACTGACACCCCACTATCTGATGCCCAAGGAGAATTGTATGTTGATGGGTCCTGTTTTAGATTACCGGATGGTACGACAGCTGCGGCTTATGCGATCACTACCCTGCAAACGGTAGTCGAGGCAGCAAAGATACCATACCGGTCGGCCCAGGCGGCCGAATTGGTTGCGTTATTCAGGGCCTGCGAGTTGGGGAAAGGCTTAAGGCTAAATGTCTACACCGATAGCCAGTACGCGTTCGGTGTAGCACATAGCTTCGGGAGGTTATGGGCGGAAAGAGGATTCTTGACATCTCATGGCGAGAAGATAAAGAATGGACCATTAGTTGACCGATTACTGGCTGCATTAACATTGCCTAAGACCTTGGCCATAGTCAAATGCAGTGCACACAAGGTTATAATTGATGATGTGGGGAGGGGAAATTTCTTTGCGGATAGAATCGCCAAAGAAACAGCCCAGTCTGACACCACTTCCATGTTTGTAGTGACAAGAATGATAGAAGCAGGGGTTTTTAACAACACCCTAGATAGTGTGAAAGAGCTACAAAAGGAGGTGACCCCGGAAGAGCTGACATACTGGCAAGAACAGGTGGGGAGGCTTGATGAGAATGGATGTTGGACTGACTTGTCAGAGAGGTGTAGATGGTTACTGCCAAACGCATTTGTAAATGCGGTAGTAACTATGGCACACGGACCTTCACATGTAGGGGTTCAGGGCATCTGTGCCACATTGGATCCTGTCTGGTATAATGTTAATATTCATAAGACAGCTAGGAACTTGGTTCAGCATTGCATGATTTGCCTCCAGCATAATCCTGGGGTTAGCATTCCCGTCTTGGCGGGTAATTTTGCGCCACCCACCCTGCCCTTTGAAGTACTCCAAATGGATTACATACAGCTAGAGCGAGTTAACAATCTGAAATACGTGCTGGTGGTGATTTGTACTTTTAGTAAATGGGTGGAGGCGTATCCCACAAAGGAAAATACTGCCCTGGCAACCGCGAAAGCTCTGGTAAAAGAGTTTTTCCCTCGATATGGGTTGCCACGGGTGATTTGGAGTGACAACGGGACACATTTTAATGCTAACTTAGTTAAGTATGTATGCAAGGGTCTGTCCATCCAGCAGAAGTTTCACGCAGCCCGACATCCTCAGTCAGCGGGTCTGGTTGAGAAATATAATGGGATTCTGAAATTGAAACTGGCTAAACTTCAGGACACGACAGGATTAAAATGGCCTGATCTCCTGCCCCTGGCCCTGTTGTCCGTAAGAACTACTCCCCATTCCCGGAGCGGTATCTCCCCTTATGAAGTAATTTTTGGCAGACCTGCCAACGTGTGGGGAGTACCCCGGCCCAAATCCTTCAGGGACATCGACCATCCTATGTTGACTGACTATTTGTATGCTTTGACTAAAGATCTCCATTCCATTCATCAACAGATATCTGCCGTACTGCAGCCCCTGCCGGAGGGTCCTGGACACAGCGTGGAACCTGGACAGTGGGTCTTGGTTCGAAACTACCAACGAAAATCGAGTTTGGATCCGTGCTGGTCCCGGCCGTACCAGGTGCTCCTGGCAACGCGAACGGCGGTGAAAGTCGAGGGGAAGCAGCACTGGATCCATATCTCCCATCTTAAGCGAGTTCCCCTCCCGTTGCCCAGGGAGCAGCTTGACCAGGAGGAAGGCCTGCCAACTCAGGGCGAACCCAGCACTAGAGAACCACTTTCCCTGGACACCCGCAGAGAGGTTGACGGGCGAGGGGAGAGTGCTGTGAGCCTGGAAACCCCTTTTTGTGGCCACCCAATTGCTCAAAGCGAGGCATCTGGTCGGGAGCCCAGCTCCTCGTCTGACCCCACTGTGCCCGTTTTGTTTGTGAATCCTGAAACCCCTGGTCGGGATCGATATCACCTGCGGCCCCGTAAATAGGGAATCCCAGGTCTAGCCTTGGCGAGTGAAGTCAGAGGCCTCGGCAAAAGACCTGAGGATTGGTAGAACACTGGACTGAACTCGTTGAGAGCATGGAACTTTCAGTAAAGCTCTGTTCAGAACGAAGATAGAGACATTGGACGGTTGGTGGGGGCCCAGGTGGAGTTTCCTTTCAACAAGGGTTGCGTCAAGTGCGACCCCAACGCGAGAAGTTTTTATCTTTTACCTTTTTGGTTTCTCTGAACGATAGGAGTCTGCCTGTGAGGCTCTATACGGACACAGGAAAGAAGCACCCTCCGGCAGGTCGGACTGCTTGTATCCCCTTTTCCGGAGATTATATTGGACTTTTAGTGAGAAAATGTACCCTTTTGCTCGTTTTGTCCCTGAAGAAGGGCGCCCCATAGTACCCCGTACCATTCCCCCGCATTTGCCAATGTTCTCCTCATGGAGCTTGCGTGTTAAAATTGTTTTTATTTCTATATTGATTGTATCATTTGTACTATGCTTAGGTTTGTTTATATATCTAGAGTTCCGCCATCCTATGCACACCTTGATAGTGTCTACCCCTGCTCCTAAGGAACATCATTTCCAGACTTTTGCCCCTCATAAGGAAAGACACCGACATACATATGTACATAATGCCTTCATTGAGATGCTACATCAGACTCATAGTTCCACAAATGTTACTGATTGCTGGGTCTGTGGTCTTCTCCCGTCAGTGATGCATAAGCAAGATTTGTTCATATCAATGCCCTTATCTTATCTAGGTAGTTGCGAACCCTGGTTCAAAATGTTATCCATGCTATATGAACACTACACTATAGATGAACGTCGATTCTCAGAGAAGGATTATGCCTTGATTCTAGCCTATATAGAGAAACACCAAGATTTAACTCCTAATGCTGAGGGGACGGATGGTACCCTTGATCCTACCGCCTGTATGAACGTATACACTGATCATGAAAATGATACCTGGTTGAGGGATGAAGTATTGGATTTCATGACTTTTAACTTTACTGAGTATTTCAAGTATTTCCAGGAGCGAAATGTCTCAGATGAGAAAATCATTCCGGTCCCGGTATTGAATACGTCCTCCTCCTTCTGCGTGCAGGGTACTGGACATTTATTCGTAGGTTATAGTAGATGTAATTACACTTATAAACTGCAGACTTTCAGTAGTCCCCCAACACTCACCCCTCCCAATGTTTATTTTGTGTGCGGTGAAAACGCATACACTTGGCTACCCAGAGGATGGGCAGGTCGATGTTACTTATCTTTCCTTTACCCACCGGTCTACATAGCTCCTTCTGATTATCACAAATCTCATTCCTTAAATCGGCGGAGCCTGAAAGCTGAAGCCGCCAGTAATGATGCCACTGACCAGACTGACACTCCAGCCCAACACTTCGTTGATATCATAAAAGGGGCGTTGCCCATATGGGGACCCATCCTCAATAGTAAAGAAGTTAGGAGGTTATCTAGAGTGGTGGAAGGGGTGGTTAATACTACTGCAGGAATATTAACTAATATCACAGTGGAGCTCCAGGCGACCCGGCTTGTGACCCTTCAAAATCGTCTTGTTTTAGATGTTATCCTAGCTGATCGCGGAGGAGCTTGTAGAGTCATCGGCAGTTCCTGTTATGTATATATACCTGACTCCGCCCCTTCTGTCCATTTAGCCATTCAGAAACTGCATCGGCTAGCCTCTGAAATTCACACCGAGACTGGTACTTGGTCTTTGTCCGGGTGGTTTTGGGATTTGGTGACCACCTGGGGATGGAAGTTATTTATGATTCTTTTGGGAATAGTAGGGTTCATTTTCACCTGCTGCCTTTGTCTACAGTGCGGGCCTGCTTGCTGTGCATATTGCGCTACTCAAGTTCGCCGATCCATCCCTAGGCCCAAGCCCGTCCAAACCAGAATAGATATCCAGCGGGCTCAGAAGGAGACGCATGACTTAATGCAGATCGATGAGGGTATTTTCGAAGACTGACCCCGTTATTAGCTATGCTGCGCTAAAAGGGCCGTTCTGAGGTATTCAAGGCACTATGATATGATTAGCGCAGTATATCTAATGATAGTCTGACTAGTTATGGTGTATTAAACGGTTCGAAATCCCCAATTATGTTTAGCACGACAAAAAGGGCCGAGAACCGAACCGCCTCCATCTTGGATTGCGGCTCTTTCACTTGGGAATCACGTGGTCTTTTCCGCACACCCTCTGCTTCCCTCTTTCCTTGCATTTAATTAGGAGACAGACTGAGTTGCTGAGAAGCAAGGTCACATCTGCTAAAAGGGAGTATCAAGCAAATTCCTCTAGACCTGGGACGAGAAGGGAGTCACCCTTTCGACCTTCTCTGTAAAGATAGTAACCCTTTGTATGTGTAACCGAAACTAGAAATAGGCATGAGCTCATTAGGGGCGCCAGGACTAACTGGTACTTTTCCACATATAAGGTTTTGTATGCTGTACTGATAATGTATAAAAGTGTGTTACTGTCAAGGAGCCAGCAGTCTTCCTCGGCGCACCTGATGGGTGAGGATCGACGAGGCTCCTCTATATAGAGTTCTGTGGTGGCTAATAAACGTTTGAACCTTCCACGTTGCCAACTGCTCCTTATTTTACATAATATTGCGGGCCAGTGGTAAGTGTGGCCCTTGGAATAATTATTTGGACACAACAAATATGGGGTTTGGTATCATGGACAGTAACAAGTATATAATTGTGGGGAATCCTGAACTTCACTGGTGGATATTATAGAGAAAGGATTCTAAGTGGGACACAAGGTTGATATGGGAAGCAGACCAATTGTATCTCTCAGACTTGCGATTCATGCTTACTTTTGTGCCTTCTCATGCTATTGTATGAAGAATGACCATTGTTCAGCTTCTACCTTATTTTCAGGCTCCTTCAGTTTCTTCTGTAGGTTACTAATCTTGTTATATAGTAGGTGCAATATTTAGGAAAGAACTTCTTTCAGTCCTCATTAGTTAGTCCCACCCATTCTCACAAACATTTGAATGTGTGTTTACAATATTGTTGGTACATAGTATGGATAGGAGTCCCTTTTGGTGGGGACTCATTAAGTTTAGATTCTCTGGCCCCATCACCATTTCTTACAGTTCATCCCTTGGAAGGAGGTAGGGAACGAAACAGAAAATGGGCTGGTTCCTTAACATCATATTTCTTCTAATTTGTCTTTTGGGGTGGGGTGTATAATGCATTCACACCCAAAGATCCCCTTGCATTCAATCATCAGTCAACACCTGGAAAGGCTTGTGAAGGGATCAGGGCAGCTATAGCAGAGGGTCTTTTTCTCTCACATGTTCATCCTTCAAACAAATGTGCTTCTAGTCCTTGTGCGCCTGACTAGCTTTGCCATTACCACACTATTTCTGGGTCCCATTTATTCAGTACCATGGAACTCATACTCAATTTTCATTATCTGAACTCCTCCCAGTTCGACCTATCCAACCAACGTATTATTCTCCATCATCTTCTACACAGACAACATCCATAGCCAGCCATTTTGACAATATGTTAGCCCCAAGACAACAGATGCCATACAAACAAGTACACAAAACACATGGTAATCACATTTAGGCTGTATCTAATGTTTTGGTTTGATTTGCGCTCAAATCCTTTCCTAATTCACAAGGTCCACTGCTGGGTCGTTCTTCATCTTAGTTCCTCTGGAAAAACTTCTCACTTAACTGGGGTTATTGTATGGTGCCTAATCAAACACTTCCCTGTCTTTTGTCGGTTAAGGTGATTTTCGATGCCATATGCACCATTTTTGTGAAGTTTATGTATGTTTTCTTTCACACAAGTCTATAGAATCTAATCATTTGACAGAAACATGCTCCATTCATCACAAATATGTAATGAGCAAGTGGTAGGATCCTGCAGTGGAAGAACAAGACATCCTTGAGGAGAAGATATCATTAAGGAATTATCTGATACCTCATACTCCTTCCAAGCCACCTGATTCTGGAGTTGACCTCAGTACCAGCTAGAATCTAGAATGTTCTTGAACTAATATTCTGCTGTCACATCCATTATATAGGGGTGGGAGTCGAAGGGTTGTTTGCGTAGCCTTTTTTATATGAGTCATATGAATAGCTGGATAAATTATCCAATGGATAGGAAGATTACCATTGTGGTTGACTACCATCCAACCAAATAATTCACTTTTTTACACATACCCTGCGCATATATGATGAAACCAAGCACTGCATGTGATAATACAATGAATAAACCATACTTGAGCTCTCCTACACAACTGTCACTGCCTGCACTTAGTAACTGTATAACTGTGTTATTGAGCTGCAGATAACCAATGAATTATTATTAAGCTTTGAAAGGAAGAGGCCCATTCTATCTTAGTATCAGACAGATACTGATTGTCATTAAAGTCCAATAATATTCTTGCTTATGAATTACTTAGGTGTTTTACTGCTCGATGGAAATACTCTTTACACACATGATGGTAAAAAGATACATTGAGCCCAGTTTGGGAAAATGAAAAATTGGGATTACCACAAATAATAAAGTGAATATGGCTGTATGTTAGAATATTGTTGACAAAAATGTAATCTTACATAAACATTGTGAACTATCATTTACACATATATATCATACAATTAGAAGTAGATTGTCTTTTATTAACTTCAAAGGGCCAATATTGTTGTAACAAATATTGAAGAAACAATACTGTGGTCATTCGTTCTTTAGTCCACAATATTTTGATACCTTCCAGAGATGGTGAGCAGGTCTGTCGGGTGTAGGGAAGCGCTTCAGTGAATTGCTTTGAAAGCTAGACAAGCCACCTTGAATTGAATTTTGGCTTCTAAAGGAAGGCAATGTAAATGGCTTAATCTAAGTGAGATGTGGTCATATTTGTTTGGAGATGTTAAAAAGTCTTGCAGTGGAGTAGAGCACATTTTAGGGGTGCGAAAGAAGATTGTCATTTGCTTATTTACAAGGCTTAATCAAAATCAGTACATGAAAAATTCAACAGCATTCACTGCAGTTTTCAGGTGTGCTGGGAAGTAAGTGCTTCATCCTTTTTATGATAATATAGGCAATAGTTAATGTTTCTGGCTATGTCATCAATGTGTGGGTTAATAATCTGCTAAGTGATTTTCTGACAATAAGACGGAGGGGAAACATCATCTTACTTTCAGTTCATGGATGAATGAGGAATAAAAGGTATGTTTGTAAGTGCTATGTAGAAATTTGGAGGTTTATTTATGAGAGCCCTGCCTCACTTTTGCACCATGTAAAGTGATACATGTGTGACCCAGGGCTTTCATAAAGATTTATGACACCATGCAAAGCCACTCTGTGTGGCTTTGAGTTGCCTCATACATCATGAGTAAGGCGTTGCAGCACAAATCGCTGCGTCACCTTACTCTGTGCCCTGTGGACGTTCCATGGGCATTGCAGTGTGTTTTTCCATGCAACACCCATGGAATCTGATACTGCCCCAGATTTACAAAGTGATGCAACCCTGGGGAAGCATTAAATCGGTATGCATCCCAAGGTGAGACGTAACGGGGAAAAAGATGTAAATTTTGCCTCGTTTGTTCTTCTTTCCATGTGTGCATAAGTAGAGGACAATGCCTAATTGGTTTGTTTTTGTGAAGGAAGCTGTCCCTTCCTGCACAAAATCAATCTTGCCTGCAACAGAGGCACCCTTGCACCATGGTGCAAGGGTGCCTATGTTGCCGCTAGGCTGCCAAAATGGCACCGGTGCAGGCTGAAAGGACAGAAATGCACCATATTGCTTAAATACGGTGCATTTCTGCCCTTTCAATTTGGCATAGTGCAGCGCAACAAGGTGCCTTATCGGGCTGTTTTATGCCAAAATGCCATAAATGAGGCCCCTAGTTTTGTGTAGATTTACATTTAAGATTGGAGTTTTCTCGAGTGGGAGCAAATTATAAGTTTGTTGTTCATTAAGTAAGTTTTCAAATGAAGTTGTGGGTTATCTGGGGACAAGTGAATGGATGCACATTTCCCCTTGAATAGTGTTCCTCTGAGCAATAGGTATCATGAAGTGAGGACTAGGTCTGGGCAGAGTATGCAGAGTTTGTGGAGTTCTGCTATGTGGAACTCTGCGAAGTGACCAAAAAACTGTAACGCGGAGTTATGCAAGAAGCAGAGTACGTTAGGTCATGCTGTTTGCGCTGATTTGTAGCACCGGGTGTTTGTCCCATGCTGGAAAATCAGTATGAACGGCACCATGCACAGCGCAGGAGAGTACTGCTTCTTTCTGCAGCTCAAGTAGATGTTCTACGCGAGCGGCAGCTTCCTCAAAACAAACGGAAGGTTTCTCAACGCGAACAGTCGTGACCATCTACGACCACCCTGTTGAGATATCTTGCTGGGAGGTATTCTAGCATTGGATTTTCCTCACTTAGCGTTGGCGAGCACGAGCGAGGAAAAAACTCAGCTCTACTTCACTCAGCGGAATTTATCGAAACTCTGCGTACTCCGCGTAGAAAACTCTTCAAACTCCGTGTATGGAGCGGAGTTCACCGCCCAGGCCTACTGAGGACTTGAACGGCAAACAACAGCATTTTTAAGACTTGTCAAGTACCCTTTCTTGTCTCCTGTAGATTAATTGTAGAACTGACCTTGCACAGACTAGACTGTATATAAGGATTTCCAGCTGAGATAACGAGGGTGTAGGTAAGTAATTCTGCAAACTTTATGGGTTTTTTTCTGGAAATCTCATATAAGTATACAGGTTAAATAGCAACAGGATAAATGTAACTTTAAAAGAAGGCAGGTAACTAAATACTTCGCAGTAGTATAAAGTGCAAGCTGAACCTTTTTACGGGGTTGAAGGGAAAATTGAAAAGCTCCTGTTTTTTTTTTTTAGCTCTTGTACTGCAAATAAACAGACCCTTTCTGGCGCTTTACAGGGGGCAGGTTAAAAAAGTCACACATACAAAGCAGTACTTTTGATTGATGGAACCAATATCTCCACAAATGCAATGCCAGGAGCTGCCCTTATTATTCTCTGACTAGAATGGGAGGGTGACGCATTTTTTTGTGCGCGCGCGGACATGTACACGCATCCCATTATCTCTATCCTTTGTGCTGTCTGGGGTGAGCCAGAGCCGCCGTTCTAGGACAGCGTGAGCTTAAATGCTCTTTTCTTGCCCGTCTTGTAGTCTTTAATCCCCTGTGATATTTTTACTTCCATATGTTTCTTGAAAATGCGGCTTACTATAAACACTTTCTCAATGAAAGGAGATCCATCGTGCTGCTAAGAATGATTGCATGCTGCATGGAATATTTGTTTGTCAGCATTTTTGTTGATTTAATTCTTCCTTTCGTCTTTGATAGCCATCAACCTGCGCTTCTTTAACGATTGTAGAATACTGTCTCAAGAATTCAATACCATAAGCACAGCTCCGTACACAGAACAAGGTAACCTGCCCTATGCGGTCGATGTTTACCCACTCCGTGCCACTATACACGCTGAGGTTTCAAGCTTGTGTCGTCTTTTATCATATGATGGCACTGCGTTTATTTTTATAACATAAGATGAGGCATAAATAGTCGCAGTAAGAAGAAATCAGGTACGCCGTAGGCTGTATGATGAAAGACTGGGTGGGAATAGCAGGGAAACTGAGAGGTACAGTCAATTCCTTGCCCCGTTCTCCGTTTCATAATGTGCATGGGGTCATAAAAACTCTGCTCTGCAGGTGGACCTCCTGCGGTGCAGCACAGCGCGCTGCAAGAGAGCGGCGGTGTCACCTGCTTCTCATTAAGGGGCACGTGATAATATGCCGCAGAGAATTCCAATAGAAGCCCATGTTGACACCAGAACATGGGCTTCTATTGGAATTCTCAAGGGCATATTATCAAGCCCATTATCGCCGCTTTAGGTGCAGTTTTCTGCCACTAAAGCGGCGATAATTTTAACGACGTTTCTTGATAATATGCCCCTAAGAAAACAGTGGGTAGCAGGCTGCCACTGAGGCAGCCCCTGAGAATGGGTTGTCTGCCTGGCTCCATGCTCTCTTCCAGAGAGCCCCAGGCCGGGGTCGGCAAGAAAGCCAGCCTCACCGAGGTGATGCATAATAGCCCCCCATCCTTGAGTGTTGGAGCACTTGGACTCCTAAGTACTCTTCTTCATTCTTAAAGCCCCCACCTGGGATGGAGTGTGTACTTTTTAAGCAATATCCTAGGTGGTCCACAGACTTTCCCCTTTTAAAATGTGGAAATATGTCACTACGGTCATGAAATTAACGTTAGAGAAGTGGTCCTTTAGGGCCAATTCTTGTAATGCCAGCCTGCGATCCTACACACAAAACAGCACTAAGGGCCATATTGGCAACAAACTGCGATAAATATCACAGAGTGCCTACCGCAAAAAATGTTATCGCCAGCTATCGCTGGAATATATTGCCACGCTAATGCTGTATTAGCAACAATTAGCACTATGGCGACAAAACCGGCGATGTTGCATGGGGTAGGGGGAAAACCTTGCTGATAATCAGCATAATCCACCCCTCATGTCAGGTATGGTTAAGTCAGGAAAATAGCAGATGGTAAAAAACCGGCGATGACCCCAGTTAGCGCGACTTTTCACGTCGCTAACCGGGGCGAGGGTTTCCTTGCTAATAGGCGATAGGCCTGTTAGCGGCTGTTTACCAGGTCTGTTGGTCGGGAACGCCTTCTTTGCATGTCATTAGCGATAAATATCGCTGACATGCAAAGCGGCACCCAAACCGGTCGCTTTCCTCAGAAAGCTGTCGCTAACTGCTGTTAGCGACGGCTTGATGATAGGGCGATAGAATTATCGCCGCTTTAGCAGGAATAGGTCCCGCTAAAGCAGCGATTTTGCCCTTGCTAATATGTCCCTAAGTTCCATGCGTGCACCTGCGGTGTGTGAAATGCAACCACACATCACGGGTAACATTTCATTACTTGCATAAAGTAGTGTTTATGACCCTTTATGCTCCCTAAGCGTGCCTTTTCACTATATTATGATGTGTGCAAAGATTAATAGAGGATTGTTAGCGTCGAAGACTTCTCACAAAATAGGCGTTTTTTGCCAAGCATCAGATTTTTCTAACGTTCAGTTCATCACTAGGTCGAAGTTCACAATGTATTTTTTGCATGCAACATAAAACGTTTTTTTTTGCAAAAGCAGCTCTAATGTGGCACGGAAATAAAAAATGATGTGCCTAATTACAAATTGTTATATAATTGCACATTAAAAAAAGCTTTAGGTTAGTTAATTAAAAAACCCATTGTGCAGTTGGAACTGCACAAAATATGCTTTCGTTAATTAGATTGGAAAACTTTGCACACAAAAGATTTTTTTCAAGAAAGATCATTCGAAGCACCTGGCACCTATCATGTCATCACACTCTAGTTTCCTGAGACTTTATTTCATTTGCATCGCGAGTAATAAAGAAAGGAATTGTGGAATATGGTTACATCACAACGTTTTGCCCAAATGATTTACACTTTAGTTCAGCAACCATAGTGCAACAAATCGACTTTCTCTCCTTTGGAAGAATAAGTGTGGTAATTTTATATACGATTCTTCAGGAAATTGTGCCTGTGGATTTAGAAAAAATGTATTCATGAAGGAATAATAAGATATAAACACAAGTGCCAGCTTTCATGTCAGTAAAATCAATAGACATCCCAAAGAGATCGGCTGTCTGAACTTTATTGACTTAGGGCCTGATTATGACATATTCGCAGTGGTGGTCTGACCACCGCCACACTGCGAGCCTGCCTGCAGTATTAGGAGTGTGGCAGTCGGACCGCCCTGGGACTGCCCGCTCAATCGGGATCAAGGAACTCACTGGGTGGATGGTCTGCAACCGGCACGAATATTCTGAGTTGCCTTTTCACAGCCCTTTTCATGGTGGTGAGCCTGCCACGAAAAGAGTGGCGGAGATTTGGACCGGTGGAGAATGTGGGGGTGGGCACATGCCCCCCCCCCCTGTAATTGCATCCTCATTCCTGCACTGTGTGGCATGCATGCCACACTGTGCAGGAAGGTGCTGCAGGCACTGTCAAGGCAGCCGGCTGCATGTTAGGCTCTACTATGAGCCTAACAGCCCACCTCCATAAGACTGCTGCAGCACCGCCTACCTGACCCGGATTGCACTTGTAATCTTGTGGATGGGTGCACCACGACAGTGGGGGTCCTCCAGCGGATGGCGCAGTGGCCGTGCCGCTGTAAGACCGCCAAAGTCGTAATAAGTCTCTTTGCTTTGACATAGTGTAGGAATTTTAGTCAAACTGAGTGCTGCATCATGAGATCAGATATATGCCATTTCACTTGACAGCACTGGTGTGGGAAGATGTGGGAGGCAATACTTTCAGGAAAGGGTGGTTTGAGTTATCGTACTATCATTAATTTCTTGCTGTGCTAATTTTATGAGGTGAGACTGCATCACATCCCAATATGGGTTTATTTTTGATTCATTTGTGTTCATTTTGCGGGCTTCCCAACTGAGTTACATATTAACCTATTGTGATAGAGCTTATGTTGAAGAAAACGGCAGGAAGGAGGGAAAGAAGGATTATACCTACACTTTAAAGTGACCCTCAGTCTCCTCTACCTCACACCCTAGAGTCTGGTCCACTACAAACGATCTAAAAAATTCTTTAAGGGAACCCTGCAATGTCTGGCAGTTTCTCTCCAACCTCCAACCTATGTACCACTTACACACAGGAGATCCGGAATTGAAGCATGGCTAACAATCAATGGGTGCATTGACACAATATTGTGGTTAAAAAATATAGTTGACAAAAATATCCTGTCTAAATTATTGCTTATCACAATACCGTGTTCCTATAATTATAATGGAAGTGAAAAAAATGCCGAAAAAGTATTGTGGACACTAATAGCATCCCAAAACAGGCACAAATTTAGTAGTTTTTGCTACTATATATATATATATTTCGAATTTGCTCATTGTAGGAGAGTAGAATCTGTTTCTTATGGTTACCCCCACTTTTTGCTGCTGTAACACTGTTTTTCGACTTCAGTCTGGCTGGGGCCCTGCTATTCAGGACCCCAGCCTAGCTGCTTCCTCTCTAAATTGATTCCTAGTACCTTAGGTACACAACAGATTGGATTCTGAGGTGCCCTTATAAGTCCCTAGTATATGGTATACTATGTACCCAGGGCATAGATACCCCAGAGGCCTACCAGGGGCTGAAGCATGTATTATGCCACCCCTGGGAAGCTCTCCAAAATGACACCACAGGTCTGCTACTGCAGACTGGGTAAGGTGGTGCATGCACCCCTTACTGAGATATAGGTTCACTATACCTCACCTATCACTGCACATAGAAACCTATCAGTCACCCCTATGGCAGGCCTTATCAATCCTGAAGGCAGGGTGCTTGGTTTTGTGTGAGAGGGTGCCCATGCATGAGCAGAGGCCCTCTGCAGCCTTCGGAATCTCTTGTCTGCGGTTGTCTGTTGTTCAGCCTGACCATATACTCTTAAGTGCATTATAACCAAACGGTAAATGCTAACTTTGGACTGGCTGAACAGAAACATTTCATGTTTGGTGTCAAACACCTTGGAATCATACCCCCAACACCAGTAACTGGTGTGGGAATATGATCCCACCCTTCTAGAGGGAGAGACATGACAGCACAGGTATATCCGGTACCAGGTTAAAAGAGCCCTGGCATCACAAAATGGATGATGCAGCCACAGACACGAGTCTGGCCTGCTGCTGACCGAAACTCTGGCAGGGGAGGCCTGGACAATAGGTTTCCTGTCACAGGGAGGTGTTACCAACTCTCAGACAGGCCTTAGTGGATTAGGGCTGGGTGGGAGCACTCCAGGAGTGCTTTAAAGTCCTGCACTTGGGACATATTTGGTGTCCCTGTGCATAGTCCAGCTCAAAGCGGTTGCAGGGACTACCAGCCCCTGCTCTGGCGCGAAACTGGACAAAGGAAACTCTCCCATAGGTGGGTCCCCTGAGTTAGTCCAACACCTTCCTTGGGTATAAAGAAGGAACCTCTGTAACCAGAACTTTAGATATCTCTAGACGAAACTCTGAAACTGAATCCTGGAACTTCGACGATCTGTTCAACGCCAGATGACTGAAGAATCTCCCTTGGAGTAAAGGAGTTACTCCCCTGCTTGGCAGGCACCAAAGACGCATCTGTCCGTTCTTCATCTCTGAAGCTCCCGCCGGACGCCGAAGACTTTGCAACACCAGAGGTGGATTTCCAGATTTCCCAGAGGCCGAACCGAGTCCCCAGCAAAGCTGAGACCCGTAGCCCTTGTGGGTTCTGTGGAACCGGAACCCCTGGACACTGTGCACATTTACAAGTGCATCAGCTTCCTGGCGACTCTTGAAGCTATGCATTGGGTTACTTGTAATCCCGAGCACCTTTTGCACCAAGGATTGTGGGCCTACACTCCACGAGTGTTCCGTGAGGCCGCTCCTTGCATTCCCGCTCAAGGTCCCTTCGCGATCCCTTGTCCATTGACTGGTGGGTCCCTGTGAAGGTAACTCTGACTTTCCTTGAGATTCCCTGGTTGCTCCAGATATGCCCTCACTCCTCCTAGCAGGGGGAGTCCCTCGGACCTTGCTGGTCCACACCGAAGCATCTTTCACCTTTCTGCGTGGGTTGCTGTTGCCAAGGCTTGTTGTGTTCAATCCAGGTACTGACACTGCAGCACTCGACATCCTTCATTGGTCAGCTCAAATCCAGCTCCTGGTCATCCTTGATGCCTCCTGGTCCTCGTGGCTGAAGACTCAAGCTTCACCTTCTTCACCTTCTTCACCTGAAAACACCCAAGATCTGTGGGCATTCGTCTATCGTGCCCCTGGTCACTGGCAAGTGACCCAGACTCTGTCCCCTCTGCTTTCAGGTTCTTCACATCTCCGATCCAGGCTTGGATTTCTTCGGACACTTCGCATCTTCCCGGCAGCAGCACTTCTTTGTCAGCGGCCATTGAAAACGACGAATCGACCCGACACCATTTGACACCAATGCACTCGGCTTACTTGGGTGAGGTAACTCGAGTACTCTAGTGCTCCATTGGGTGTTGACCCTAGAACTGTCTAAGTCCAAGAGGGTTTTGTCCTAGTCCATTCCTAAGTGTCCTTTAACTCTAAAAATCTAACCATGATTTTCCCCACGAAAGCTCGCGGCTGTGTTCTCACACTGCACACGGCCCCCGTGGGTCCCCTGTGTCACTACCTTGGGTGGTTCCTTGGGGTCCCAGCGATTCTACAGGCTCTAGGCCTTTGTGTCTAGTTAAGTTGTGGTTCTTATACCACTTTTTTAGTATATGGTTTGGTCCACCCCTAGGGCCTAACGTGTATTGTGCTACTTTACTGTAATATTTTGAAGTGCAACTTATGTGCTTTTGCCTCTAGCCTCATAAAGAGACTAGAGGGGTGTGTTTAGTAATACATATATATATATTATATATATACCTGGTGTGGTCTACTTTTATTTAGCCACTCAAGAGATTATAGACTGGTAAAACAAGCTGCTTTACATTCCTTCGAAACTTAGCCTGAAGGCTGCTCTCCATAGCAACCACTAAGATAGCTTTCAATAAAGGTTGTCTTTAAACTATCATCAATAAGGGGTTGCTTGGAGGAGTTTGGGCTGTGCAAGGTGCCCACTGTAACTAGTGGGCAGCATATACCAGGCCAACTTCTCACATTGGTACAGCGTGTGGGATTCAAGCTTGCTATTGTTTTAGCAGATAATCTCAATTGTGTGACTAACTGAAAACCACTCAAGGTACAAGCTTAAAATACAGTAAGTTCTACTGAACTTAGAGTTGTGTGTCAAGGGCTTAGCACACCCTTTCTACAACTCAAGAGAGTTTAGTAGGCCACACTAGAGTAGGTAGTGCATACACCACACCTCACTAGTAATGTCTTCAAGGCCAGGAACCAGTGGGTCCCTGCCAGAAGCCAATGGGCTTCTAGCCTCCAAATAAGACAAACTCCCATTCTTGGAATTGAGAGCATTTTGTAGTACTAGTAAGTTGAAGACAGGCAAGAGTGCAAACACCCAACACCTCATAGAGGTACTCCTCCTAGATGATCTCAGAAAGACCTCAGGGTCTGATGGGGTAGGTAGAGTGGGTGGGGCAGCTGATGAGGAAGGGCCTAGGGGTTCAGACACCCCTGACCTGACATGTGGAGCTGGCCAGGAGGATGACAATGATCCTGACCTGGAAATGCAACCCCTCCTGAAAATGAGGAAGATGGCCATGATGGCCCTCTCTTTACTCCACCAGGAAGAGTTGGGAGTGTGCCTAGAAGGTCCAGATCTCCTTCTCAGGAGTCTAACCATTCTGACACCTCCTTAGGAACCTCTGTTTCCTCTCATAGGAGGGACACCTCTCAGGGGAGGAGAGAGAGACTGCTCCAGTATGAAGAAGCTCAGCTTAAGATTAGGGGAGAGCAGATAGCCCTAGAAAGGGAGTCCCTAGAGCTCCATAGAGCTAGACAAAATATGGGACTGGAGACCCATGGAGGCCGCAACATCCCTATTGTTAGGTAGAGGTCTCATGACCATAGAAACCTAAACAAGATTGCCCCTCCCTACCTGAGTGGGGATAACATCCACAAATGGATTACAGTACTGGAAAGGGCCTGTCAAGTACAGAGGGTCCCTCAGGAGCAGTGGGCAGCAATCTTGTGGCTCTCCTTTGCAGACAAAGGCAGAGATAAGCTCCTCACTGTTAGAGAGGAGGATGCTGATGATTACTCCAGTCTGAAAAGTGCATTGATTGAAGGGTTTGGCCTAATCACTGAACAATATAGTTTAAAGTTCAGGGATACCCAAAAGACACAAAATTAAGACTGGATTTTGTAGATTGTGCTACTAAGACTCTGGAGGGCTGGTTGCTTGGCAGCAAGGTGCATGACTTTCAAGGATTGTACAACTTAATTATGAGGGAGCATATCCTTAATAATTGTCAAAATCAGCTGTTGCATCAGTACCTCGTGGACTCTGATCTGACCTCTCCCCAAGAATTGGGAAAGAAGGCAGACAAATGGGTCAGAACCAGGGTGAGGCAGAAGGTTCAGAACCAAGGTGGTGACCAGAAGAAGCAAGTTTCAAAGAACTCTGACATGGGTGGGGAGAAGGGTAAAGACCAGAAGTCTTCACAAAGACCCCAAAGATCTTCTTCAGGGGGGGAATTCCAATCTAACAAAGGAAAAGGCCAAAAGAAACCATGGTGCATGATATGTAAACAGAAAACTCATTGGACTAGTGATTGCACCAAGTCCAAAGACTCAACTCCAGCCACCATTGCCCCTAAGGCAACTGTTCCCCCTAGTGCAGCTACAATTGGTGGTGGTAATATTCAGAGTAAGGGTGTAGTAGGGTTAACCCTGGGTTCTGAGATGGCCTAGTCAGAGTTTCAACTCAGGCTGTCCTGATATGTGATGGGGGCATGGACATGTACCCCTTTGTGAGTCCCAGTAACTTGGGCAAATACAGACAGCAACCTTTGATTAATGGAAAAGAGGCTTTGGCATTCAGGGACACAGGAGCAAGTGTCACAATGGTGACAAAAGATCTTGTGGATCCTGCGCAGATTATACTTGGTGAAATGTACCAAGTGACCAATGCTAGCAATGTCAGGACAGACCATTCCTTGGCAGTTGTGAATTTATCCTGGGGAGGGGTAACTGGCCTCAAAAAGGTTATGGCAAGTGCAGACCTTCCTGTTGAATGCTTGCTTGGCAATGATCTAGAAACTTCAGCATTGGCTGAAGTGGAGCTCAAAACACATGCAGAAATGCAAGGGATCCCTGCACATGTATTTGCTGTGACTAGGTCACAAGGCAAAATGTCTAAAACTGAATAGGCCCTAGATTCTGGAAGAATGGACCAGGTGCCTCCCAAGACAAAGACCAGTTTTGTCAAGGCAGTGCCTTCCCCCCTGACTCAGAATACAGATCAGCCTCCTGAGGGAGATGATCTTCGACCTGAAGATGGAACTGTCCCAGAGGAGCTTGAACCTGACCAGGCTGAGTTCTTGGGGACAGGGGGCCCTTCCAGGACAGATCTGAGCCAGGAGCAGCAGAGCTGTCCCTCTCTTGAACCCCTCAGAAAGTAAGCTGCTGATGAGGCTGCTGGGAATGCTAGTGGCACCCATAACATTTATTGGAATGATGAACTCCTATATTCAGAGAGTAGAGACACCAAGCCTGGTGCTTCCAGGATGTTGGTAATACATTTGAAGTTTAAGGGCTGCCTACTGACACTAACCCATGATATTCCCCTAGCAGGACACCTGGGCCAAAACAAAACTTGGGACAGAATTGTTCCTCACTTTCATTGGCCCCACATGTCTGAAGACACTAAGGAGTTTTGGCGCCCCTGCGTAACCTGTCAAGCCAGTGGGAAGGCAGGTGGAACCACAAAGGACCCCCTGATACCACTACTTGTGGTGGGGGTTCCCTTTGAGAGGGTTGGGATTGACATAATTTTTCCCATGGATCCTCAGACTGCATCTGGGCACATATTTATCCTGATGGTGGGGGTGGACCATGCCACTAGGTACCCAGAAGACATTCCACTTAGGACCACTACAGCACCTGTGGTGGCAAGGGCCTACTTGGGTATATTCTCAAGAGTGGGTTTTCCTAAGGAGGTAGTATCTGACAGGGGTGCGAACTTCATGTCCAATTACTTGACTGCCATGTGTAAGGAGTGTGGAGTGAATTACAAATTCACCACACCCTATCACCCACAATGCAATCGTTTAGTTGAAAGTTTCAACAAAACCTTAAAGGGCATGATCAAAGGACTTGCAGAGAAGCTTAGGCGCAGATGGGACATCCCTTTGCCCTGCTTTTATTTTGTCTACAGGGAGGTGCCTCAAAAGTGGGTTGGTTACAGCCCTTTTGAACTTTTGTTTGGCCATCCTGTTAGGGGTCCTTTGTGTCTGGTGAAGGAGGGATGGGAGTTACCTCTCAAACCCCCTAAACAGGACATAGTGGACTATGTACTTGGTCTCTGCTCCTGGATGGCTGAGTATATGAAAAAGCAACTAAAAACCTTGAGGCTAGCCAGGAATTGCAAAAGGCCTGGCATGACCAAAAGGCTGTACTGACTGTTTACCAGCCTGGGCAGAAGGTATGGGTGTTGGAGCCAGTGGAACCAGCATCCCTCCAAAATAGATGGAGTGGCCCCCATGCAATTGTTGAACAGAAGGGGGAGGTTACCTATTTGGTAGACCTTGGAATCCCCAGGAGACCCCATAGGGTACTCCATGTCAACACACTAAAACCATATGTTGACAGGGCATACATGGGCCTGCTCATGGATACTGATGAGGAACAGGAGGAAGAGAGTGACCCACTCCCTGACCTGCTCTCTCAGAACCCTGATGATGGGTCAGTAGATGGTGTAACCTTGGCAGGCAGCCTCACTGTTCAGCAGGAAACTGACTGCAGAAAACGTCTCAGCCAGTTCAGACATATGTTTTCTTTGACTCCAAGTCAGACTACCTGGTGCACTCATGAAGTGGGCACTGGGGACAGTCTGCATGTGAAGAATAATATCTACAGGCAACCTGATCATGTCAGGCACTGTATAAGGACAGAAGTCCAAAACATGTTGGATTTAGGAGTCATTAAACCCTCAGAGAGCCCTTGGGCTAGTCCAGTAGTCCTTGTGCCTAAACCTCACACCAAAGATGGAAATAGAGAGATGAGGTTTTGTGTGGATTACAGTGGTCTCAATGCAGTCACTAGGACTGATGCCCATCCCATCCCAAGGGCAGATGAGCTGATAGATACTTTAGCCTCAGCCAAGTTTCTAAGCACATTTGACTTGACAGCTGGCTACTGGCAGATCAGACTAGCTAATGATGCAAAGACAGCATTTTCTACCCCTAGTGGGCACCATCAATTTGTGGTAGTGCCCTTTAGTTTGAAGAATGCACCTGCCACTTTCCAAAGGTTGGGGAATGAAGTTCTTACAGGCCTGGAAGACTATAGTGCAGCATATCTAGATGATAGTGGTGTCTTTAGCTCCACCTGGGAGGATCACCTGGTCCACCTGAGGAATGTTTTGGGGGCCCTGCAAAAAGCAGGCCTAATTATCAAGGCTACTAAGTGCCAGATAGGGCAGAGTCAGGTTGTGCACATGGGCCACCTTGTAGGTGGAGGTCAGGTTCAACCATTGCAGAGCAAAATCCAGAACATATTGGACTGGGTTGCTCCCACTACCCAGACTCAGGTGAGAGCCTTCTTAGGCCTGACTGGGCATTACAGAAGATTTGTAAAAGATTATGGATCCATTGTGACCCCATTGAATGACCTTACTTCCAGTGGACTGTTAGCTGTCAAAAGGCATTTGATGACCTGAAGCAGGCCATGTGCACTGCTCCCATTCTGCAAGGTCCTGATTATTCCAAGAAGTGCATTGTGCAAACAGATGCATCTGAGTTGGAGGTAGGGGCTGTACTATCACAGTTGAATGATGAAGGTCAGGATCAGCCAGTAGCTTTCATAAGCAGAAGGCTGACACCCAGAGAGAAACGTTGGTCAGCCATTGAGAGGGAGGCCTTTGCTGTGGTTTGGGCTCTGAAGAAGTTGAGGCCATACTTGTTTGGTACTCACTTCATTGTTCGGACAGACGATAAGCCCCTCTTATGGCTAAAACAGATGAAGGGTGAAAACCCCAAACTTTTAAGGTGGTCCATTTCCCTACAGGGGATGGACTATACAGTGGAACATAGACCTAGAAGTAACCATGCCAATGAAGATGGACTCTCCAGATATTTCCACTTAGAACATGAAGACACAACTGGTCAAGGTTAGTTTAATGTCCCTGCGTTGGGGGGGGTTGTGTAGGAGAGTAGGATCTCCTTCTTATGGTTACCCCCACTTTTTGCTGCTGTAACACTGTTTTTCGACTTTAGTCTGGCTGGGGCCCTGCTGTGCAGGACACCAGCCTAGCTGCTTCCTCTCTAAATTGATTCCTAGTACCTTAGGTACACAACAGATTGGATTCGGACGTGCCCTTAAAGACCCTAGTATATGGTATACTATGTACCCAGGGTATAGGTACCCCACAGGCCTACCAGGGGCTGAAGCATGTATTATGCCACCCCTGGGAAGCCCTCCAAAATAAAACCACAGGTCTGCTACTGCATCCTGGGTAAGGTGGTGCATGCACCCCTTACTGATATATTGGTTCACTCTACCTCACCTATCACTGCACAGAGAAACCTATCAGTCAACCCTAGGGCAGGCCTTATCAATCCTGAAGGCAGGGTGCTTGGTTTTGTGTGAGAGGGTGCCCAAGCATGAGCAGAGGCCCTCTGCAGCCTTCGGAATCTCGTCTCCGGGGATGTCTGTGATGCAGCCTGACCATATACTCTTAAGTGCATTGTAACCAAACGTTAAATGCTAACTTTGGACTGGCTGCACTGAAACATGTTGTGTTTGGTGTCAAACACCTTGGAATCATACCCCCAACACCAGTAACTGGTGTGGGAGTATGATCCCACCCTTCTAGAGGGAGAGACATGACAGCACCGGTATACCTGGTACCAGCTTAAAAGAGCCCTGGCATCACAAAATGGATGCTGCAGCCACAGACATGAGTCTGGCCTCCTGCTGCTGACCGAAAGTCTGCCAAGGGAGGCCTGGACAATAGGTTTTCTGTCACAGGGAGGTGTTACCACCTCCCAGACAGGCCTTAGTGGATTGGGGCTGGGTGAGAGCGCTCCAGGACTGCATTGAAGTCCTGCATTGGGGGCATATTTGGTGTCCCTGTGAATAGTCCAGCTCAAACCGGTTGCAGGAGCTACCAGCCTCTGCTTCGGCGCGAAACTGAACAAAAGAAATGGGTGTAGTCACCCCTCTTTCCAAACCCTCCCATAGGTGGGTCCCCTGAGTTAGTCCAACCCCTTCCTTGGGTATAAAGAAGGAACCTCTGTAACCAAAACTTTAGATATCTCTGGATGAAACTCTGAAACTGAATCCTGGAACTTCAACGATCTGTTCAACACCAGATGAATGAAGAATCTCCCTTGGAGTAAAGGAGTTACTCCCCTGCTTGGCAGGCACCAAAGATGCATCTGTCTGGTCTGCATCTCCGAAGCTCCTGCTTGACGCTGAAGACTTTGCAACACCAGTGGTGGATTTCTGGACTTCCCAGAGGCCGAACCAAGTCCCCCGCAAAGCTGAGACCCGTAGCCATCATGGGTACCGTGGAACCGAAACCCCTGGACACCTTACACATTTGCAAGTGCATCAGCTTCCCGACAACTCTTGAGGCTGTGCATTGGATTACTTGTAGCCCTGACCCGAGCTCCTTTTGCACCAAAGATTGTGGGGCTACACTCCATGAGTGTTCCGTGAGCCCGCTCCTTGCATTCCCGCTCGAGGTCCCTCTGCGATCCCTGATCTATCGACTGGTGGGTCTCTGTGAACGTAACTCTGACTTTCCCTGGGCTTCCCTGGTTGCTCCAGACGTGCCCTCACTCCTCCTAGCTGGGGGAGTCCCTTTGACCTTGCTGGTCCGCACCGAAGCATCTATCTTCTTTCTGCGTGGGTTGCTGTTGCCAAGGCTTGTTGTGTCCAATCCAGGCACCAACGATGCAGCACTCAACATCCTTTGTGGGACAGCTGGAATCCAGCTCCTGGTCATACTCGACACCTCCTGGTCCTTGTGGCTGAAGAGTCAAGCTTCACCTTCTTCACCTGAAAACACCGGACATCGGTGGGCATTCATCTATCGTGCCCCTGGTCACTGGCAAGTGACCCAGACTCTGTCCCCTCTGCTTTCAGGTTCTTCACATCTCCAATCCAGGCTTGGATCTCTTCGGACACTTAGCATTTTCCCGGTAGCAGCACTTCTTCGCCAGAGGCCATTGAAAACGATGACGCGACCCGATACCATTTGACACCTATGCACCCGGCTTCCCTGGGTGAGGTAACTCGAGTACTCCGGTGCTCCTGTGGGTGTTGTCCCTAGAACTGTCTAAGTCCAAGAAGGTTTGGTCCTAGTCCATTTCTAAGTGTCCTTTAACTCTAACAATCTAACCGCGACTTTCCCCATGGAAGCTGATGGGAGCTTGCGGCTAACGTGTATTGTGCTACTTTACTGTAATATTTTGAAGTGCAACTTATGTGCTTTTGCCTCTAGCCTCATAAAGAGACTAGAGGGGTGTGTTTAGTAATAAATACATTTATTTTATACATATACCTGGTGTGCTCTCCTTTCATTTAGCCACTCAAGAGATTATAGACTGGTAAAACAAGCTGCTTTACATTCCTTCATGACTTAGCCTGAAGGCTGCTCTCCATAGCTACAACTAGGATAGCTTTCAATAAAGGTTGTCTTTAACCTATCATCAATAAGGTGTTGTTTGGACTGGTGCAAGGTGCCCACTATAACTAGTGGACAGCATATACCAGGCCAAATTCTCACACTCATATGCTTCCTTACTTTTTAGTCTTCTAATATTATCACTTAGCACTTTATGAACTGTGTTTGGTTCAATTGGCTGGCACTTTTAGCACTTGCACTTTAACAAAATAATAGAAGAATTGAGTCTATGCCCACTTTGGGCTATATTGATTTGCATCAGTACTCAATACAAATAAATGAAAAACAATCATGTTGAGGCAAAATCTCATAACATTTTCTACAGTTGATAAAAAGTATTAACATGATATTAGTTATCTGTCTTTTAAACAAATGTTATTAGAGCTGATTTTATGCCTCTCTTAAAAAGCACAAAATAAGTAGTTTTTAAGATAATGTTGTGGCGTACCTTTTTAACATATAGAAATGTTTTTAAGGATTTGTAATTATTTATGCCAACATCATCTTATTTATTCTATTTATTGGTTTATTGGTGCTATGACTTTTTGGTACAATCTTGAAATAATTCTTCTATGTTTACTTACCATGTGACAAGTCACGAGTTAATGCACTTGCACTTTATAAACAAGAAGGCACTCCGCATGCGTGTTGTGTGAACAAGACCTCTTGTAGGTCGAAACGCGTCATGGCGGAGGCGCAGGGCATTTCATAAAATCCTGTGCACTGAACTTTGGGTCAGTTTTCGTCTTTCTCCAAGAATTGGATGATGTGTGGTGAAGTCCTAGGATAAATATATATATATATATATATATTATCTACTGGCGGTCGCCAGTAGATAGTTATAGTTAGCTCTGCTCAGCTCCTACCCTGAAAGTCTCGGGGTGATTCGTCAAGCGGGGGCCGAGAAAAAAGGGGGGTCCCAAAACACGTTTTCCCCATGCATTTTTCCATAGGACCTTTAGTCGAAGGTACAGCCCGAACGGCTGTACAGAATTACTTGAAATTTGGCAGAGAGGTAGTCCTCAGGTCAGGGGAGTGCCTTTTGCAGGTCTGGTGTCAATCTGTTCAGTAGTTCCTGAGAAAATAGCATTTAAAAGCATATAAATATTTATAAGCGCGCACCGTGTGCGCACCCTAACGTGCGCGAGCGTAATTCTGATTGGTGGTTACATGTTAGTCAACGTTCGAATCGGTCGAAATCAGGAAGTGTCGGCCACCATTTTGTTTGTTTTCAGTGCGAGAGTGAAAAAGGAAGGTGGCGAACGTGAAAAGGCGGCAGGGTAGAGAGTTCCTGACCCCCTAGCCTTTGTCAGGAGGTCCCTGAAGGACCCCGAAGGCAGAAAAAAATATTTAATTTTTTTTTAAAAAATCGCGGGGGTGCGCGCACCGTGCGCGCACGGTGAAAAACCAGAAAAAAAAATTATTAATACGTAATTTATTGTAAAATAAATATATAAAAAAATAATAATACATACATAACTTAGCATTTAAAAAACCGTACAAATTCACTGAAAAAACCATAGGTTTCACACACGTTACAGTTAGGAATTAGCATTTAAAAAACTTTGGAAATTCACTTAAAAAACCATAGGTTTCAGCGATGTTATAGTTAGGTGGATATTTCACTCGTAAAAAACCAATGAAATTCCCCCGTTATAGTTAGTTCAGATAACTATAACTCGCGCGACCGCCACTCTATCACAAGGATGATGTCATCAGTGATGTCATGAGTGATGCCACTGACCATGTCATGAGTGATGTAATATGTGACGTCATGAGCAGGATTGCGGGCGCACAAGTTATAGTTATCTGAACTAACTATAACGGGGGAATTTCATTGGTTTTCTACGACTGAAATATCCACCTAACTATAACATGCGTGAAACCTATGGTTTTTTAAGTGAATATATATATATATATATACATATCTATATATATATATATGTGTGTGTATATATATATATATATATTTCCACTGCTCGCTTTTCTTTGTATGTCGCCTGCTGCCAACAAACGAGAGCGGACCCAAAGTAAGTGCAATTATTGTGGTTTATTCACCGCATCTACAGATCTCACCATAACGCGTTTCGGCAGTCGCCTGCCTTGATCACATGACAGCGTTTGGAATTCATTTTGCTGAATTTAAAGTGCTAGTGCTGTTATATTTACCAATGGACATGGAAAAAATACTTTCAATCAGTGTTGTTTACCTTTAAACATTTTCACAATTGATTGTTATTGTGTGCTTAAATGCATATTTTCAAATTACTTGAACAGCCCCTGTGTACAAAAGCTTTTGAATTTTGACAAGCATTTTATACAGTTTGGCTTTGTCCTTTGATTTTCGTCAAACATTCATAGCATATATATATATCAATTCCAAACATTCCTTAACCTTCGGTTACGGCGAGAAAGAATGTGCAAACTACTCTTCGTGGTTTTGAGATTTCTTTTTATTTATTTCTCTCTTCTGCCTGCCATGACGTGTTTCGGCCGGTACAATGGCCTTGATCACATAAGGCTGGCTTTGTGGAAAGACTTTTTTAAATTGCTGAACCCGTGTCACGTGATGAATATACATGGTTAACAGACTACATCCTTATTATATATAAGACAGTGAAAAAGGTAAATATTGTAACATCTTAGGAAAGTTCCTAAATACGTCATTATTACTATTTGCCAAAATTCCACATATATAGAGTTCACCAGTGTCGCTGTAAAGTAATTGTCTCTGGGCTATTATTAACCAACTGATTTCTCATAGACACCGCACGTCTGAAAGTGATAGAGGGTTTGATGGGCAGGGAGGGTGCTAATACTGCATCAGTCTTTAATATGGGCCAGTTTTTATTAACAATTGCCCTTAACTGCCTGTGCTATAAGTTGAACATAGTGATGAGGCGGGGAGCCTCATCTCCCTCTTCCTTACTGATGTGTTCTATTTGAGGGGTCCTCGTCCACTCCCAGTAGGGATTCACTTGTTCTAAGTGCAGCCTTGTCACTGGCTTCCTTAACAATCGTGTCACTGTATCCTCTGGCCTTAAATCTAATCAAGTCCTCTTCAGTACATTTGGTGAGTTCCTCCTTAGTGTTACTGATTCTTTTCAATCTTAAGAGCTCCCGATAGGGGATGCTCCCGATGAGGTGGCTGGGGTGTGAGCTGGTCGCATGTAGAGTGGCATTCCCTGCTGTTGGTTTCCTGTATAGTGTGGAGTCAATCTTGTCTCTTGATACATAAATAGCAGTGTCCAGGAATGCCACCTGTGTTTGACTTATGTGTGAAGTGAACCTTAGGTTGATGTTATTGTCATTTAATTCAGCTATAAATGATTCTGTGCTGCCAAGGTCCCCCTTCCATACCAAAAACACATTGTCTATATATCTTTGCCAATGTAATACATGCTCCTCACATACCTTGGCCAAAGTACCTCTGAGAACCTGCTCCTCCCACCAGCTAACGTGTAAACACGCGTAGCTGGGGGAGAAGCAGGTTCCCATAGCCAACCCACGTTTTTGACAGTATAGATTATTGTCAAACTTAAAAAAGTTATTGAACATTTCGAGGAGCATCACAATATGATTATGCAAGGTCAGAGGCCTTGTGTCCAAGTAGTGTTTCCCAGCTGTTAATCCAGTATGGTGGTTAATGCTCATATAGAGCAATTTGATGTCCATCGTAATGAGCAAAAGATTATTTTCCCATTTTATATGTTGGATCTTGTCAAGGAAATCACTCGTATCCCTTATGTATGAAGGGAGTGTCTGCACATGGATTTGTAAAAAATGGTCCACATATTGTGTGATCTGTTCGCTCATACCACCAATCGCTGAGATTATAGGTCTTCCAGGTGTAGGATTTGACTCTTTATGAATCTTTGGAATAAGATACAGTGTTGAAATTGTGGGGATGTCATTAATCATAAATTTAAACTTCTGATTAGAGATCAGTCCTTGTCTTTTCCACCCCATAAGATCTTTCTCAAGGGTTTCCTTTGCTTTTTTGTATTCTGCCATGGTGGTTTTTGCATAACATTCTGTGCTGGACACTAGTTTATAGGCCTCTTGGATGTATTGATTTTGAGGCCAGATCAAACATTTCCCCCTTTATCCGATTTATTGATAACTATATCCTTATTGTTTTTTAATTTCTGAATGAGATCCTCATATTGTTCATTACAGTGTTTAAGTCTTGCTTTGCTATGATTGATTTTGTGATATAGTTTTTTTATTTCATCAGTGACTCTCATGAAAAATATCAATAGCGTCTTTCGGCATCATGGGGTAGAATGTAGATTTTGCTTTGAAAGGGCTGATCCCTGCACTGGGTTGATTCAATGTGAATGTTGCTAGTCTTTACTGGGTTGACACCTGACTATTATCAACCTATTGTTCTTGACAGATTTCAGTGTCCAACCCATGTAGGGTCAATAATGTAGAAGCATCTGAGGCTTGGAGGTTGGTACTGTATGTGTTGCTTTTCATTCTTTGATTAGCCTCAATCTCTGCTTGTTTGTTGCCATTTTTTATTGCGATTTTTTTTTTCAATTCGAGCTTTCTGATATATTTATAAATGTCAACTCGAGTTCTTCCATAGGTAAAACTGCTCTCTGGGCAGTAAGACAGCCGAGAACCATTAGTTGGGTTTCTGCTTTTGTGAAAACTATTGGTGACAGATTGATAACGGTTTTATCATTTTCATCTACCGCCTGCGCCATTGTGCTCTCCTCGGTTTTCCTCTTCCTGTGCCTGCGCCTTTCTATCGCCGCTGATTTCTTCATTGCCGGGCACTTTTGTTGTGTTCCGATTTCGTGGGCGTAGTGTCTGTAAGCGGTCTGTTGCTAAAAAATTAAGCTCTTCTGCTGGACTTAGTATATTTGCCTGATCAAGAATGCTCTGTACTCTCAGTATGCCGTCATCTGATTCATTATCACTTGTGAGTGATCCTGTTTCAGAGCCAGATCCTTCCATACTGACTCCACTTGCCATAACTTCCTTGCTTTGATGTGTTGCATTATATGTGATATTTTTTCTGATCTGACCTTTTTAGCGTTATCATGTTTATGGGAAAATGTAAATACTTGGCCCAGCTCATAATCCACTTTGTCTCGTGCATACTTATAGGCTTTTCGTGCCTTTATTTTATCCTCATGTTTTTTCATTCTGGCATCGATTTATTTTCTTGTTTTATTAATGTAATCCGTCTGTTCTAGTTTATTGAGTTGTTCATTTAAGCTTTGAAACTCCTTTAATAACTCTTCACGGTCACTTTGAGCATATTTTACTAAGATCTTTACCAAATTCATCAATGCTGCTAGATTGTTGGTAGCCCACTCTTTAAGCATTTCCGGGTTCGGGTTTTCAAACGAGGGTGCCAGTAAAATGAGTAAATCTTGAGGCACACACCCTGCTTCCTCGTACTTGTGTAATGATCTATGTTCCCACCATTTAGTTATCTCATTCCTTGTACACTTTTCTAGTTGCTTAAGTAATGATTTTGCATCAGTTTGATTATCATTAGGTTGCATAGTTGGATTTCGCAGTGTTGTACTTGGTAGGTTGCTGAAAAGTACATCAGCTGCCGCTTCACGTTCCGGCAACGCGTCCCTTGACATCGCAGCTGTTGGTGAGAGCCCCGCGTGTATATTAATTGCGCTGGGGAATATCTTGTAACCAACACCTCCCCACCTGTGTTAATGCCAAATAAACTCACCGCTATCGAGGAAACTGCCACCGGCGCATCCTCTGACCCGCCCGTTGCTTAGTGACCACACCGTCATCCGCTTCAGTCAACACGCATACACAGACGTCACCCAATGATTACACTGACACTTTCTTTGTGGGTGAAGAACTGCTGCAGGTTTATTTCATACAACATAGTATGATAATAAAATTGGGTTATCTTACGGGCGATCCAGGGCAAGCAGCCCCTAGCTGCTCCGCCCGCCTGGTGAGCCAGCACACACGGTGGGTCGATGCCCGGCAGTGTGGCACATAATTATTTTCAGATCATCCACTGGGTCACGTGATCTGTCTCCTACTCCCGCCCCTTCCGGCAGGGGCGGAGCGTGTTGTGGCACACCCCCGGTTGGTCAGGCCCCCCAACCGCCCGAAGGACTAACGGGGCGCCGTCGCGGTCTTCCCAGAACCCCCTTCGGCTCCTGGACCTTGGCTCGGGCACCCTTACTGTGCCGGACAGGGGTACCCTTCCTGTACCGCCTGTCGCAGAGGTACCCTTACTGTACCCGTCTGCCTCCAGATCGCCCTGTAACTCCGCCTGCAACGCAAAAAGAAAACATTAAAACATTCCAATAACGCGCTGCCTCTGACACGTAGGGTAAGTGGAAAGGGTGGGATAACGCGTGTCCAGGCTGGAGCGGCGCGCAGGAAACAGAGGAGGAACTGGGCGAGAGGGGCTGCTAAGTAGGGGGGCAAGCCTCGCCCCCACCCCCAACGGCCCGCCTCCACCTACACACTATTGGGAGGTCTCCTCCCTGGGCGTAGCCTCGTGCGCGAGGCAGAAAAGGGGGGAAGCTCCGACGGGCGGCCACTAGAGGGCTGCCCTGCTGATGTCCCACTGCTTGGGACGCGGGCAGCGGCATAGTGACCACACCGTCATCCGCTTCAGTCAACACGCATACACAGACGTCACCCAATGATTACACTGACACTTTCTTTGTGGGTGAAGAACTGCTGCAGGTTTATTTCATACAACATAGTATGATAATAAAATTGGGTTATCTTACGGGCGATCCAGGGCAAGCAGCCCCTAGCTGCTCCACCCGCCTGGTGAGCCAGCACACACGGTGGGTCGATGCCCGGCAGTGTGGCACATAATTATTTTCAGATCATCCACTGGGTCACGTGATCTGTCTCCTACTCCCGCCCCTTCCGGCAGGGGCGGAGCGTGTTGTGGCACACCCCCGGTTGGTCAGGCCCCCCAACCGCCCGAAGGACTAACGGGGCGCCGTCGCGGTCTTCCCAGAACCCCCTTCGGCTCCTGGACCTTGGCTCGGGCACCCTTACTGTGCCGGACAGGGGTACCCTTACTGTACCGCCTGTCGCAGAGGTACCCTTACTGTACCCGTCTGCCTCCAGATCGCCCTGTAACTCCGCCACAGCTCTGGGGAGGCTACCGTCGCTGCCAGAGCCCCCCTCTCCCAATAGGTGTTACTGATGTCCCTTGCTAGCCAGTGCCTCTTGTACGTCGAGCAGGAACATGTCCATCCCTACCCTGGACAGGTGCACCCCATCTGCCTCGTAATACCCCTCAACCTTCTCCTGGATCAAAGCATGTCTGATGAAGCCCATGCCCCTACGCTCCATAAATTTCTGCATGGACCTATTGAGCCTCCTACGGGACCGCTCTACTGCCGCCGGGGACCTGGCCCCTCGCCAAATCCTGCAGGGGACAATTTCAGACCACCAAACCTCGCATGACCCCCCGGCCTGGCTAATGGCCTGCAAGTCAGTTTGCATTGACAAGAGCAGAGCCCTCCTCCCCCTGGCAACCAGGTCATTACCCCCTAGGTGCAAGATGATAACAGAGGGCGGAACCCCTACGACTGCCAGGCGCTGTTCAATTGTGCCGCGGGCTTCACTCCATTTCATGCCCGGGAAACCCAACCACACAAGCTGTGTATTAGCAAAGTTCTGCGACCAGTTCCTGTGTGCTGCCCAGCGTTCCAGCCTCGTGATGTAGGAATGGCCCATCAACCAGACCTGGTCACCTGTCAATAAAACGATGAAACGGCTTTTAGGTAGTCGTATCTTTATTACACACAAAAATTCGATACGTTCATCATAATGGACAAAAAGCCAGAGCGGGAACAAAAGTCGGGGCTGCACATACAGCATTAAGGGCGAACATACCTCTTGAAACAGTCCGACTCCCATCGCCCCACCCCTTTTACCCCTTCCGGGCCCAGGCCGGCTTTGGCCGCTGAAGTGGCGGCACCAATTCTGAAGGAGTGCGAGGAGAATCTGCGCCCACACCCCGCTAGGCCAGCTTTAGCCAGCGAGGCTCCCAGTAGACGGTCGAACTGAAATTTGGTGAGGGGGGATCCGTCCGCATGAACCAGGAAGGGACCCGGGGATGCTGGACGCAAAGCCAGGTATTCCCTGACCATGTGAACCGGGCAGTACCTGTTGTCCCCTAGGGTCTGTAACACCACAGTCTTCCCCCTCCCTGCCTGGTCTGTCTTTGATCTGCGAATCCGTAGCTCCAGTGATGCATTGAGGGCCACATCCGCAATCCCCAGCGCAGAATCAGACAGGTCAGCTTTTGATTTTGCCACTAGCTCGCTGACCCTGAAAGCGCCAAAGAATGCCAGGCAGAAGGCCGTTGAAAACAGCCTAGCTTCGAACGGGGAGAAAGTCACCAGGGGTACCGCGTCTAGGAGGAGCTGGAGGTCTCTGAATTCAATGGGTGCCCTGGTGTCAGGTTGTCTAACCTCCTCCCTGGCCCAGCCTTTCAGGGCCGCCCTAATCTTGGATGACCCCGTAGGGTCGCCACTACCATCTAGCCTGGCGTTGTGGCGCACTGCTGCCAGGTGACCACTAATCCAGGAGTACGATCTGCCATTCTCCTTGGCTCACACCACAAAGGCCTCTACCTGTTCTTCCGCCCCCAAGGCTGAGGAACCCAGCGCCTCCCCTACCGCTCCGAACGTTGCTAGCTGCGAGTCGTACTTCCTCCGCGTCGCTGGCGCCAAGGACCTCTCCCCCATCTTCCTCAGTCTCTCCCCCACTGAAGCAAGCGCCAGAGGTGGTCCGGGAATGGTGTCATCTCCGCCCTTGCCCGCGGCCAGGCCTCCCGGAACCGGAGCCACTGAAAGCGAGAAAGAGCTTCAGCTGCCACATTCCGTACACCCGCGATGTGCCGCGCCCTAAACTCGACGTTGCTGCGCAGACCCTCCCTGACTAACTCCCTCAGCAGGCTCAGGACTAGCGGGCACGAGGCAGTCAGGCCATTAATGGCGTGCACCACCGCCATGTTGTCTGACCAGAAGACAACCTTCATATTGCTCAGCGTGGCCCGCCAGAGATGCAGTGCTACTACAATTGGGAAGAGTTCCAACACTGCAACGTTCTGTGTCACCTTCTTCTTGCGCCATGCGTTGGGCCACCGCATCGCGCACCACTCTTCCCCCAGAATCACACCAAAACCTTCCCTTCCAGATGCATCAGAGAACAAGCAGAGCTCCTGACTGGCTATCCATGGGGCCCTCCAAATCACCGTCCCATTAAAGCCCATGAGGAATTCCGCCCACATGGCAAGGTCAGCCTTCAAGCTGGCGGTCAGTCTTACAAAATGGTGCTTCTGAGTTACCTTTGCCGTGGCCCCCGCCAGTCTCCTTGAAAACACTCTGCCTGCTGGAATCACTCGTGCTGCAAAATTCAATTTGCCAATCAAGCTCTGGACAGCCCCGAGGGTCGCTTTGTCCTTGCCCAGCAGCGCCTGGATATCCTGCAACAAGCCCAGTACCTTCTCGGCGGGGAGACTCGACTCGCCCTTTACCGTATCTAGCTCCACGCCAAGAAAGGTCAGTACCTGCGCCGGCCCCTCGGTCTTACCTGGGGCAAGGGGAACCCCTAGAAACTCTGCCAGCTCCTCAAACCGACTCAAGCCTACTGCACACTCGTCCGACCCACTCGCACCGAAAAATAGGAAGTCATCTAGATAGTGGGTCACCTGTGTGATCCCGTGGAGATCCCCCAAGGCCCACTGAAGGAACGAACTGAAGGCTTCGAAGTAGGCGCAGGAGACAGCACAGCCCATAGGCATGCAGCGATCATAAAAGAACTGCCCTGCCCACTTGAAGCCTAGCATATGTTGACTAGCTGGATGAACCGGCAGCAGGCGGAACGCGGATTCAATGTCCGCCTTCGCCAGCCACGCCCCCTTCCCTACTCTCCTGACCATGTCAATGGCCATGTCCAGGGAGCAGTATGCCACGGAACAAATACCATCGTCCAGCCAGTGGTTCACAGAATTGCCTTCAGGGTATGACAGGTGGTGAATTAGGCGGTAGGTGCCCTGTTGTTTCTTCGGCACAACTCCCAGTGGTGACACCAAAAAATGGTCCAAGGGCGGGCTGCTAAAAGGCCCAGCGACCCTTCCTGCTGACAACTCTTTTTTCACCTTTAGGTCAACCACCCCGGGCATATCCCTAGCGGATTTCAGGTTCTTCGCATCCCTGGACTCCAGCGGCCCGTTGTAGGGAATCCTAAAGCCATCAATGAACCCCCCCGCCAGGAGCGGTCTGTCCCGGAGCAGTGGATACCGCCTAATGAGTGGGAGGATATTTCCAAGGATGATGGGTGAAGGACCCTTGACAGGGGCCGTGGTGCTCTGTGGTGCACCCAGAAATGCGGGGGACGGGACTGTTGGGGGGGGGGACTGGCTAAGAAGGGGGCCTATGTGTGGTCTCAGAGTCGGGCGTCATTCCTGATAGGTGCTGTGGGCTGTGGTGCGCTCGGGCTGGGGGTGCATGAAGTGGCAGGGTGCTGCGCGCCGCACTTGCTGCAGCTATGTGCGAATTTACATGACCTCCCCCAGGTGCAGTTTCCCCCGTTGAAAAGGCGGCAAGTCCCAGAATTGAATCGCTTGCCCTGCCGCTGCCCCCGCCCCCTGCCACCCCGAAAAGGCTGCTTAAATGGGCGCCTGGGAAACTGGTCCTTCTTTTTATCAAATGCCTCCCCTTGCCCTTTATATGCCTGGTCCTTCTTCTCCCTGGTGGGGCGGCACATGTGTTCCACCCAAAGCTGAATCTCCTTCTGGTCCCACCCCAGGTCCGGGCATATGGCCATTCTTTTCCTGAAATCCTGGTCGTAATAGAACCAACCCAACCCCCCAGAGAGCCTAGCCTCTTCTTGTATCGTGCTGGCATACTGCATTAGAGCCTCACTCTGTTCCGGAAATTTCTGCACTATGACAGCTGCCAATATATTAAATGCAGATGTCCAATTTTCGATCGTCTTGTCCGGCCATCGCTGATACCTGACCCTTTCCTCTTCCTTGCGCCCCATCTTTCTCGTGTCCACCCCTGCCGACCCATGCATAAGTAATGTCAGGATGTCAATATACTCTCGCCTCCAAATCCCTTCTTTCGCGGCCTGCGGCACCAACCATGCCAGGGAACAGCGGCCTGATGCCAGTGGCGCTTGTGTGACAAGGGGCTTCGGGACCTGAGCTAAACCCTCCCCTCCAGACGCCGCAACACCCGTTGCTATGGCGGGCGTAGACTCAGCAGCAGCAGGGATGGGAGGTGTAGCAATCGCCGGTGTGGGTGGCGGGGACGCCAGTGCGCCGGCCGGGGGAGTGCTCGCTGCAATACTTGTGGAGGGGCCAGTGTCCCCAGGAGTTGACAACCCCAAGGCTCCCCCCAGCTCACCATTGCGCCGTTCAACGGTTGTACTCTGCCCAGCCCAGACTTGGAGCACGGGCGCCTGAGCAGGTGCGGGCCCGACGCTGTGGGCAATTGTGGCGGTGCAGCCAGCGCGTCGAGGCGGCTCTGGAAGACGGACATGAGGCCAAGCATCTGGTCCATGGCTTTGCCCATCTGGGCCAAGTCAGTGAGTCCTGTGGCAGAGTCGTGCACCGGTGTTGTTGCGACTGCTGGGAGGCCGGTACGTGTTGCGGTCGCCTGCCGTTTCCTGGCCGGCTGGGCCTCTGGCATGTCTTTTGACGTGGGCTTACGCACCCTGGTGGACCTCCAGGGCTCTGACCCCGAAAGGCCTGGGGCGCCCTCGGAGGGGGGGGGGTTACGACCACGCCCGAATCCTCCACCCTGCGGCCCTCCAGAAAACCTTGGGCCCACGCCGTGCCCTTCTCTCGGGCGAACGCCATAAAGTCCGCCCAAACCCCTTCCTGTGGTGCGCTCGACTGCGTCTCCTCGACCGACGTTTCTTGGGAGAAAAATGGACCCGGTGTCCCGATATTCTCCATGGCAGGTGGGCTACTCCGAAAGTACAGCTATGCGCGTCCCCTTGCGCCTTCGCCTCGGATCCTAGCCTACGCTCGCGGGCAGTCCCTCACCGGATCTGAAATTGGGGAAAAGAGCGGAGTTAGTACAGTAGAAAAGCGTCTTCTCTTTTACACAGAAGCTTGGCCTGTACAGGGATTGAACCTGCGACCTTGGGAAGTGATGCACTAGATATCCCATAACCCCCCACCACTAGTAACCCGATACGCACATGCGCGCGGCGTGTCTTGTGCCCATATGCGTCGCAATACTACCCACTCAGGGTACGGGGCTGACTGCATCCGTGAATATATCCACAAAATGAACAGGGGGGGCGTAAGGGCGCTTTATGAAAGAAGGTCCAGCTATGTGTGCCCTCAGAAGATACAACAACGAAAACAAAGCTGTTCCTATAAGTGAGATAAGAAAAAGGGGGGGGAAAAAATGTGTGTTCACGGACACTTAAAATATTGGATATTGAGGCCCTCACACAAACTCAAGGGTATCGTAATTTACGTTACCCCTTCGAATGTATTGCATCATCATCGGGCTGCTCCTGCGTCGAGTCGGCTGGTGCAATACCCGACGGGCTCTTGTTTAAGGAGCACTTTTATGGAGATCTTTTAAATCCAATGAAGCCGGTGGATGCGTGCGTGTGTGAGGCTCTAAAGTGATGTAGATGAAAAATGCGTTGGTATTTAAAAATAGGGGTCGAGGTACTTACTCAACTAATTTATTAGGAAGTCTTCTCCCCTAGTTAAAAAATTCTGAGGTTAAGTGTTATTAACCTAGAGTTATTAACTAAGTTATATACACTGCCTCAGTTGGGTCGACATGTTTCTCGCTCCATTTAGAGAAGTACTCTGGCGATTCTTCAGGACCAAAAAGATGTTTATCTATCTACATCTAAAATAATATCTGAATAAACAGTACGCAGTCTCTGTCACAAATTTAGTGTTACCTGCAGCTCGGTCTACCTGTAGGGGGATAAAGGCCAAGGAGGTTACAGAAAACATAGTATAGTCACTGTTTGTTTACATTAAATATCTCGTGAACCACTGAGTGCAAATGTGGTGAAAGTGCACTCTAAACGTGAAAGGTGAAAAGAAACTAAGTGAAGACTGAACCCTGTGAAGTGACTTCTATTAAACACGGTGTTGGTAAAATTCATAAATGGACTTACCCTAACAATTCATAAGGATATTCCACTGCAGTTCCTGGTAGATGAACGCAAGGAGTTCCTCGCGTTCTGTAATCATATATGAACACAGCTAGAGGAACGGGGGTTGTTAAAAATGAAAAACTCCAGGGTCATGGTGGCCCCTTCTCTTATTGTTGTAGATACATCCTGAATTCTGAAAAAATGCTTGGGACACTCATATTTTCTGATTTAAAAACACTCCTTTTTGTATAATCGTGAAGGTAAGGATGGTTCATTTTTTGTAGAGAGTTGCATTCAATGAAAACTATGGCTCTGACCCTAATGCTTGGTGAAGGTACTATCCTTAGTCTTTTAATTAAAGCATGTATTTGCCGAAATGGCTGCCCCAACCTTTATATCTGGGTCGCTGTTTGCTGTGATTACATTGAAAGAACCCCATGGTAAAGCACTATGTAAACTATGCAAACTGGGTTGGCGTGTAGAGATATCTTATTAGAGGCTAGCTCTTATAGTCAATACTAACTGCTTATTGTGTGGAGCTCACGGATAAATATCACCTTGGGTGTAAAATCTTTAAGCTTCGGAGGGGTCGTCATGAACGTTCGACTCATGTCCTCGTTAAGGCTAATGTTTTGACTCTACAAGGTCTCGTAGTCAATGCTGACTGCTAATTGTATGAAGCTCAGGGATAAATATCACATATAGTATGGGGTCATGACGAGCGATCGGCTAGCGTCCTCATTAAAGCTTATCCCTAATTCTACAAGGTGTCCGTTTATTTGTTAACTAAATGGGTCCCGTAGTATCGAGTCAAATCCTCTAAAACCCCTTCTTTGTGTTTCAAAGTTAAAACAATAAAGATCAGAAAAAAATAAAAAAGAAGTCTACTTACTGACACGCCGAGTCCGTGTCTCGTACACACCTACCCCGTTCTACCAGGACTGGGCGGCGGTGTGTAGATTCTCGTTGCCGTATTTGAAGACGGCGTTTGACGTGGACCCGGAAGTGATAGGAACACTCGGAATTGTATGGCTTAACAGCGGCCGGTGGCGAATGCGGTCGCCATCTTAGGTGAGGGTCATAGTACTTTAACTTTTTGTCGTACACCGGCTCTTCAAGTATTGTTGCTCTCATTATTTAATCGTTACGACATATCGCCTTTGAGACCCGGTTGTATTTTGCGAGTCTGCTTAATTACATTGTTGTCAAAAACATCTAAGGGAGAGACATATTTTATTAAAAAGGTGATTGATGTAGAAGTATATTTAGAGGCCCCCATCCTAAGTTGCATAGTCTGCATTGTGGGTCTATGTGATTCACTCTAAATCATTTCTTCAGGCTTTACATACGAAGTTCGCTATATGAGCCTCTATATCAGTATAGGAGAGTGCAGTGTGTCAGGGGATGGTGTTAATGGGTACGTAATTCAAGGAGGTTTGATGGAAGCCCAAGGAATAGCGTCATTCAATCCTGTCACATGAGTGCCCAACCTGTACACCCACCTCTGTTCTTTTGTAAGTAAAGCATCCTTGGTGATGCTCGAAAATGATTCCAATATGAGCCAGGTGAATGACTCTGGAAGATGTCCTTTTTCTAGAAAGTGGGTGCACATTCTAGTGGTGATTTTTTTGCAGCGAAAATTGCTGCGGTGTTCAGTCATGCGTATTTTGATGGGGCGAGTGGTCATGCCAATATATTGCAGTCTACAGGGGCATGTGATGAGATATATGCAGTTCGCTGTGTTGCAATTTGTATGGCGACGTAGCTCCCATTTAAAATTGTTGTTAAAGAGGACAGACTTGTGTGTTGTGGTCATGGGACACACTGAGCACGAGCCACAAGGGTAGTGTCCAGTTACAGGTGGCAAATCCCATAATTGTCTCTGGGTTGTTTGCCCCTGCGGACGTGGTCGAGTGTGAATCAAGGTGTCTTTTAAGTTTTTTGTACGTTTGAATGCAAATCTAGGAATTTCAAGTTGCATGGTACCTGTGTTCAAAATGTTCCAATGTTTTTTGATTGTTTTAGTAATCTGATTTGACAATGGAGTAAATGATGTGACACAGGTCAGGGTTTCGTTTGGAGTTGTCACTTTGGGTTCTAGAAGGGCTTCACGGTTATTGTTTCGGGCTCTCTTCCTGGCCAGGGCTATCTGTTTGGTAGGGTAGTCACGTGCCCGAAGATTATTGGCCAATTTCTTCGCTTCTACTCTGTAGTCTGCCAAGTCACTACAATTTCGTCTTACCCTAAGGAACTGTCCGATGGGTAGATTATCCCTCAGACTGCGGGGATGATGACTTGTATATAGTAATAGACTATTACGATCTGTTGGTTTCTTGTATAGGGAGGTGGATAAAGTGCCCCTGTGTAGACTGATGTTTAAATCTAGGAAAGGAATGATGTTGTCGGACACTGTTTGTGAAAACTTGAGGTGTGGGTCAAGGGTGTTGATCCAATCACAGAACTCGGTACAGGTCGACATATCCCCCTTCCAAAGGATGAGGATATCATCAATAAACCTCTTCCAGAGGTATATGTCTGTGCTGAAAGGGTTGGACTCGTGGTAGATGTACCGGGTCTCAAAATCAGACATATATAAGCAAGCCAGACTAGGAGCAACCGTGCTCCCCATGCAAGTTCCTTGTGTCTGCTTGTAAATCTGGCCTTTGAATTCGAAGAAGTTCTCCGTCAATGTTAGGGTGGCACATTCCATAATGAAACCAGTGGGGGTGTTATGTTCCCAGACTCCCTGATTCAGGACTTCTTCTACCACATTCAGAGTAGCCCTTTGTGGTATATTTGTGTACAGTGCTTGTACATCTAGGGTCACCAATAGTGTGATCTCATCCGTGGATGGTAGTTCATTCAAGAGTTTTAATAAGTCTGCGGTGTCCTGTATGTAAGACGCAGTCTTCTTGACTAGAGGTTGCAAAAAGTAGTCACAGAATTGGGACAACGGTTCTAAGACTGAATCTATCCCTGATACGATGGGCCTTCCGGGGACAGGTGAAATACCCTTATGGATTTTTGGTAGGGTATAAAAGTATGGAGTGCGTGGATTCTTCTTCACCAGAAATGTAGCCTCTTTCTTGCTAATCCAGCCTTCACTCTCAGCCGAGAAGACTAAGGCTGTGATAGTAGCAAGTAGGTTTTGGGTGGGGTTGGCGGAGACCGGAGTGTAGTAAGTTCTGTCACTCAATTGTCGTCTGCATTCCAGGTCATATTCTGATGTATCCATTATGACCGTGGCCCCTCCTTTATCTGCTTGCTTAATGGTTATTGATGTATCGTTGGACAAGTTCCTAATAGCCTCAATCTCCACTTTACACAAGTTGTTGTATTTCTTGGGTTTGGTTATGTTGGCCAGGTCTTTTAATACGGCTTGTTCGAAAGTCAATACTTCTGGTGGAATCATTGACATATTGGGAGTGAAGGAAGACTTAATGTGCAAACCACTGTCTGTTTGTTCTGTGGTCTCGGTTCCATCAAAAAAGGATCTTAACCTGATTTTGCGAAAAAATTGTTGAATTTCGCACTGCTGTTTGAATTCATCGATCTGAGGTGTTGGTACAAAGCCCAACCCTTTTTGGAGTACTCTGTGTTCGATTTCAGTAAGAGTTCTTTGAGAAAGGTTGACAACTAGGTCTTCTTCCTGGTGTTGGTGTGGCTCCTGGTTTCCATTGTTCTCGGAGTGTCTTCCCACTGGACTCTGGTTCCTTGTTGGGTTTGTTGATTGTTTCCTCTTCTTCGCCCGCGCCCTCTGCCCCAACCTCTGCCTAAAAAAGGCTGGTTGTATACCGGGGGGTAGAGCTGTGGCGGGCCCTGTGGTGGTATTGGATATTGAGGTTGGCCGTGCAAATTCATAGGGTATTGCCAAAAAGTTGGATATTGAAAAGCAGGCGGTTGGAAAGTGGGGTAGGTTTGGCGATTCCCCTTACGTGAAGTACCATAGTTAGTTGAGTCAGTGCTCGAGTTACTGTTGCTCGAGGAGCCTCTTCTAGTGGAGTTAGAATTTGTATCGGAATCTCCAGAATTGTTGGAACTTGGAGGTACAAAATCTTCTTTTAAATAGGGGTACATTTTCTCTTTGTTGAAGTTGTTCACATCTTTTTGTAACTTCTTAACCTTTTGTCGCATCAAGTATTCGCGATGTTCTGCGATCTCGTTATTGATTTCCGACAACTTAGATTTAAAAAGAGTCGTAGATGTTGCACTTTTCAACGTGCTTTCTGCCAATTGGATCCTTGCCAAGAGAGTATCCGCTAGTCTCTTGGCTGTCTTAATAATCAATATGAGGAGATCTCTGGTGCATTTCCATGACACCTGTGACCAATCGGTCTTGAATGTTCCGTCCTCTAGAAAAATACGTGGGAAGATTTTCACTATTAAGCCATTAGGGGCGATGTTTGCCCTCAGGTATTCTGTCATCAGGGCGCCATGGAGTGTGATCTTCACCCAGTCTCTTTTTAGTGAGGATAAGGACTGCCAGTCTTCTGATTGGCTCCCTGTGGCTGCCCCACCATCAGCTCCCAGAATTGAGGGGGCATTGAGTATCTCGTCAACAAAATCATCCCCAAAACTTAGCCCTTGACCTTCCATTATGATGATGATCTGAGTAATGGTCTCTGGTTATGAGATACTCTCTTTATAGTATTGATGTTATCGACTGTAGAGGCCAGTTACAGGGTTCAGGTGAACTGACAAAAAGAAGTCCTTTTTGTACTAAAAAAGGGGGGGGGAAAAGGACATGGAAACCTTAAAAATGGGGGATATGCACAGGTTAACCCACCGGAAGATGCCCCACGGATAGAGATCCGTGCATAATATATCCACAAAATGAACAGGGGGGGCGTAAGGGCGCTTTATGAAAGAAGGTCCAGCTATGTGTGCCCTCAGAAGATACAACAACGAAAACAAAGCTGTTCCTATAAGTGAGATAAGAAAAAGGGGGGGGAAAAAATGTGTGTTCACGGACACTTAAAATATTGGATATTGAGGCCCTCACACAAACTCAAGGGTATCGTAATTTACGTTACCCCTTCGAATGTATTGCATCATCATCGGGCTGCTCCTGCGTCGAGTCGGCTGGTGCAATACCCGACGGGATCTTGTTTAAGGAGCACTTTTATGGAGATCTTTTAAATCCAATGAAGCCGGTGGATGCGTGCGTGTGTGAGGCTCTAAAGTGATGTAGATGAAAAATGCGTTGGTATTTAAAAATAGGGGTCGAGGTACTTACTCAACTAATTTATTAGGAAGTCTTCTCCCCTAGTTAAAAAATTCTGAGGTTAAGTGTTATTAACCTAGAGTTATTAACTAAGTTATATACACTGCCTCAGTTGGGTCGACATGTTTCTCGCTCCATTTAGAGAAGTACTCTGGCGATTCTTCAGGACCAAAAAGATGTTTATCTATCTACATCTAAAATAATATCTGAATAAACAGTACGCAGTCTCTGTCACAAATTTAGTGTTACCTGCAGCTCGGTCTACCTGTAGGGGGATAAAGGCCAAGGAGGTTACAGAAAACATCCGTGAATAACCTGTGCGCAGCTTGGTCTCAGTCCGACCAGGGTTGGCAGCCGCACCTCTGGGGTGAAACAGTAATTGCACTCCCCCAGCAGCCCACCCACCCTGGATACCTCATTCCTTGCTTGCCCGAGCAGGCGCTGCGCGGCTGAATGCAACCCGCCCGATGCGCCCTCGGTCGATTACAGCAGGAAACGCGCCTCCGCGGTCAAATGCTTATTGGTCTGTTGCGCGCCGCCGCCCGCGGGGTATGAAAACCAAGGCACGAAACCACGGCCGCTGAAACGCTCCCCAGTGAAAGCCACAAGCACGGGATAATGACGCGACGTCCAACAAGCCCACACCCGTCCAACAAGCCCACACCCAACCGGGTCTTGTCGCGTGCCACAGCGTTGCTGTCCCAAGCCACGGCCCCAGCAGAAGGCGACTACCCATGTGTATGCAGCGCCAAAGCGGGTTCTACCATTACCATTAGCGTAGTACTCCACCGCGTGGCCCCGCCCACTAAGTCTAGGCGCGCTGCACACGGACACTGTATTTACATCACACATTCAGGCACTGGGTGGTTCGCGCCTGACCCGCACCACGAGGGGGTGGCTCGACGCTCCAACCATCGCACAACACGCGGGCTAAGTGAGCGCGCCCCCAGGCATGACATCCCGCGCCCTCGTCGCGTGAAAGAGAGGGGTACTCATACTGTTACGTGCGCGCGGACCCGACCCCCGGATGTTCCGATCGTGAGGAATGGCCGCGCCGTCCCTGACCAACGCTCCACCCCCCGCTAAGTCGGTCTAACGTGGATGCACCCAAGCATGCTGGCCCGCGCCCTGTCGCGTAGCAGGGGGGGGGGAGGGGGGGTGGGTGCTCCTACTATTGTACTATTGTGGCGCGTGTTAACTTAAAACGCGTGGGCCCAAAACCGCAGGCCATGGCGCGCTGCACAAGGTCACCGTCGCCTGACACACATTGATTACTGAGAGCGCGTGCGTCGTGGCCCTTAACATAGGGAATGGCCGCGCCGTCACTGACCAACACGCAGCCACCGCCCGGTCCCCAACGTTGATCAATCCTGTGCAATACCACGTAACCAGGGACTCCCACTTGTTGTGACTAGGCAGTAAACACGTGCAGCCAACACACCAAAATTCGTGCGCCGAAACCGACAAACCCCATACATCACGCACACACAGCTACGACCTCCCGATGCGCACATCAAATGCGGTCAGGGATCACAATCCGCCGAATGGGAACGCGACGTGCACAACAACCCACAACGGATCCCCCACGTCCATTACAACACGGCACATGTCTGGTGGCCCCCGACCTATCGTGGGACGCGGGGGGGGTTGGCTCGAATGCCCCCGTTTATGCGAAACATTCACAGTGGGGCTACATTCCAGCCGTGAGAAAATATCTCGGAGGGAGCCTTCTCGAACCGTGAAACCAGCTCTACGTGGGAACGGGCTCAGACTGTTTTAGCGGATTAATGATTATTCGCCGTTAGCGTATGTGAGAGCCATGAAAGGGGGGAAGGATACTGCTACACCGGGCTCCGGCGAGCTCCTGCCTGCGGGCCTCTGATCTGCCTGACTCACGCTGCGACCCGCCCACACTCTCAGGCCTACCAACTTGGGACCCACGGGAACAATGGCCGCGCGAGCTGCACGCATACAATCGGACGGGAGCATGCCAGACCGTTAGTCCTCGGCCCAACCCCCCCGCATTCGCCCCTACGGCCCCTGACCCCCTCCTCCAACAACACCCGCATTGCCCCGCAGGGGCGCGGGCCACTGCTTGCGCCCCCCACACCCATGGCCTCCCGGGCCACAGGGCCCTGTACACCTGGTCATGCCCAGGGACAGGGCCGGGGTGGGAGAGGTCAGCAAGACTCACCGGACGTAGGAGAATTCACGGAACGCACGACGTCGCTGGAGGGGGCCTCGATCAGGTACCGCGGGACGGCTGGAAATACGCGTGTCCAGGCTGGAGCGGCGCGCAGGAAACAGAGGAGGAACTGGGCGAGAGGGGCTGCTAAGTAGGGGGGCAAGCCTCGCCCCCACCCCCAACGGCCCGCCTCCACCTACACACTATTGGGAGGTCTCCTCCCTGGGCGTAGCCTCGCGCGCGAGGCAGAAAAGGGGGCAAGCTCCGACGGGCGGCCACTAGAGGGCTGCCCTGCTGATGTCCCACTGCTTGGGACGCGGGCAGCGGCATTTCCAAAGCTGGTGAAAACTTGAAGCTACAAAGGGGGCTGCCGCCGTACTTGTCCTCCTGGACTGCTCCTCGCACACTGTGGCTGAAGACGGCTGCCTGCTTCAGAGAAGGGGGTTCGCCAACAGGAAGCAGATCCACTTCCCTTCAGTATTGACATCAATTCCAAACATTCCTTAACCTCCGGTTATGGCGAGAAAGAACGTGCAAACTCCTCTTCGTGGTTTTGAGATTTCTTTTTATTTATTTCTCTCTTCTGCCTGCCATGACGCGTTTCGGCCGGTACAAGGGCCTTGATCACATAAGGCTGGCTTTGTGGAAAGACTTTTCTAAATTGCTGAACCCGTGTCACGTGATGAATATACATGGTAAACAGACTACATCCTTATTATATATGGAAGACAGTGAAAACAGTAAATATTGTAACATCTTAGGAATGTTCCTAAATACGTCATTATTACTATTTGCCAGAATTCCACATATATACAGAGTTCACCAGTGACGCTGTAAAGTTACAAATGTATACATAGGCACTATTCATGATCATTTGAAAATCACTACGAAACATAGCTATTTTCTTTTTTTTGTTCATATTTACAGTGAATGAAATAACACACTGAATAATAGAAAGTATTAATACCTGGAACGTTAAAAGGACACATACAGTTTATAAATAATAACTGTATGAATACCAAACTTAAAATTCATACATGTCCTATAAGAAAAAAGATATATATGCATATAGTATATATATACTATATGCGGTCACAAGTAGGTTGCTTTAATTAGGACCATGTTTCTACAGGAAAAGTGTTTTTTGACATGCTCATATCTTTGGCGCTGTTTGATGAATCTTCACAAAATGTTCCCAAAATCATGTGCCAGTGATAGGGATTCTTGTTGTGCATGGAATATTTTGCAATATCAATAAAGCGGGGGCCAAGACAAAGGGGGGGTCATAAAAAGTGCATTTCCCATGTTGATTCTCCTAAGGAGCTTTAAACATGACTACAGCCCGAACCACTGGACGGAATTACGCCAAATTTAGCAGAAAGATAGATTTTAGTTTGCAGATCACACTTTCACTTATGTGCTGTAAATCTCTTCAGCAGTTGTTGAGAAATATAACGAAATTAAAATTTGGATATCTGCTATTGCGGCTAATTCACGATGATTTTGTGTTTATTCACAAATGTGTGTGCTAACAGGAATGCCATGATTGGCTGGCTGCAACCTGAGCTGAGAGTTGCGGCCACCATTTTACCTCATCGCAATTGTCCCCAGGTCTCAAACCAAATGGCAGATAGTGGCATAAGAGGTTAGGTTGGACATTTCCTGACCCCATGAGAGAAATATAAGGGTGTTTGAGAAAGCCCCTATATGTATGTTATGTAGAAGATCGACTTTTTTCCACTTGCAATATTCGCAAATTCACTGCGATAGTCAGAGCAGGACCCCTGTGTAACATGCTGATACATTTGTGAATATACGTCACAACGACTTCATGAATATGACTGAAAAAAATGCTTATACTTCCAACCTTAGTCTCACATAGACACTCACACACTCACTTACAGACCCACTCTGAGATTCATGCACCGACTCACTTACCCACTCAGAAGCCCACGCACCCACACACAGACCCACTCAGAGACTTATGCACGCACTCAGGGACCCACTCAGACACTCACACGCTGAGCCACTCACCCACTCAGATTGATTAGGAAACAAGGAAACCCTACCCACAAGGAGCCTGGGTATTATGTGTTGTAAGGAAACAATGGCTCGTGTGGATTAATACTTGCTAATATAATGTAAAATACATGATAGCGGTCCAAAAAAGAGGATTAAATGTGATGTCAGAAAGAAAAGCACAGCCATACACATTAGATCTTTTGTAGAAAATATTTTTTCTCTTTATATAATAAAAAAGTTTTGTAGGAAGTGGACATAAATTCACAATAAAGAGGCATTTGTAAAGCGCATGGCTACCCTAGGGCCTCCCAGCGCTGAGAACCAGGTGAACAGAACGCTGACTGCTTATGCGATGGGGAAAAGATGCGTCTTCAGTAGTCTCCGGAAGGGTAGGTATTCTTCCTCCATATGAATGGAGTGTGGGAGGATATTCCAAGTCTTTGATGCAACGTAGGAAAAAGAGCGACCTCCGCATCTGGATCTAAGGATTCTCGGGACCATAGCCAGGTGTTTACTACCAGAGCGAAGGTGTCTATTGGGATGGTATGGGGAAACTATCTTTTGAAGGATTAGAGGGCCATTCTTGGTCAGGACCTTATGCGTAATACATAGGGCCTTGAATTTGATTCTTTCAGAGATCGGAAGCCAGTGCAATTGTCTGATTGCTCCTTTAGCTGATTCTCTCCGTGGGATTTGTAGGAGGATTCTTGCTGCACAGTTCTGGACCTTCTGCAAAATGCTTATTGTAGATAGGGGAGCTCCTAGATACAAGGCATTAGCGTAGTCCAGGCGTGACAGAACCAATGCTTGAAGGAGCAGTTTTTTTGCGTGGAATGGGAGAAGAGGAAGGATCTTTCTAGCTGTTTTCATGATCCCGAAACAGCATCCAGCAACCTTGTTGGCCTGTGTCTTCATATCCAATTTTTCGTCCAACCACACTCCTAGACTCTTAATGTGGTTTTTAGGAGTGGGTGGGGATCCCATGCAGCTGGGCCAGGCCAGGAACAGTTCTGGGGGCAAGGGCTTTCCCAGCAGCATAAGTTCTGTTTTTGCTCCATTCAGTTGGAGGCAGGACTGTTTCATCCAGGCTGATATTTCCTCAAGGCATCTCGAGAGATTGCATTGTGGCTGTCCAAGATTTTTGAGAGAAACAATCAGCTGAGTGTCATCGGCATACATCACTATTTGTATGCCGAATGCCTCCACAATTTTGGCTAGAGGACTCATATAAATATTAAAAAGAGTAGGACTAAGAAAGGAGCCCTGGGGCACTCCACTCTTCAGGGGTATCTTCCCAGAGGACACGTTCTCCTCGAAAACCTGGAAAGTGCGACCTTCTAGAAAGGAGGCTAGCCAACTCAGTGCTAAACCAGTCACCCCCATCTCGAAGCACCTTGAAATCAAGGTTTGATGGTTGACGGTATCGAATGCTGCACTGAGGTCAAGGAGGATCAGTGCAGCTGATCCTCCTGAGTCCATAATTTTCCTTGTCTCCTCCAGTACTGCGACCAGGGCAGTTTCCGTACCTTGGTGAGCTCTAAAGCCGGTCTGAGTACGGTGCAGGCAGTTATATTCCTCCAGATAGGAGGAGAGGGTAGTGTTAACATGCTTCTCTGCAATTTTAGCTATTCCCGGGAGCAGAGAAATAGGGCGATAGTTAGCCATTAATTCCGGATCCGATCCTGGTTTTTTTAACAGGGCTTTCACCATGGCTTCCTTCCATAGTGTGGGGACTGTGCCTGCTGCCAAAGAGGAGTTGATCAGTGTAGCGATGACAGGAGCTATTTCTAGGGCAACCTTCTGTAGCACAGTGGGAGGCGCCTGGTCATTTGGGGAACCTGATTTTAGTTTATTGAGTATAGACACCACTATGTCTGCGTTTAAGGGCGGGAAGACTTCCAAACTTTGATCTCGACGGCCTCTATTTTCCACCGTTGAGAGGTCACGATTAAAGTTATCGACGGTCGAGAAGGCTGAGTAGATCGCCTGAACCTTATCGTGAAAGAATTCTGCTAGATTGTTACATCACCCTTGTAAATCAGTCAGTGTCATTGATATTACGGGAGGGGAGGTCAGGGCTTTAAATATTTTAAAGATTTCTCTGGGTGCATTGGGCGCAGATAGAATTTTTGCCTCATAAAACGTAGATTGGGCTTTGGAGATCTTTGTTTTATACAGTTTTAATGCATCACGATAAATTTTCTTTTTCTGAGGTGAAAAATCTTTCCTCCAGTGCCTCTCGAGCACCTTGCAGTTCCGTTTTAGGTCTCTTAGCTCCATGGTATACCATGCCACTTTTTTTGTGCCTTTTTTGATGCCTTTAAGTTTTATCGGGGCAAGTACATCCAATGAATTTTTAATCCATTGATTAAATTGTAGGTTAGCAATTTCGGGGTCAGATTCAAGACTGGGGCGTGTTTCTTTAAGAATGGCAACCCATTCCTCTCTGGAGATACTTGACCATCTCCGGTTCGGGATTTTGGTGTGGCTTTCGACCTTCCTGCTCACGGAGGTCAGCCAAGAGAACGAAATTAAATGGTGGTCCGTCCAAGGGAGCGGCAGGGGATCCTCCATTTGGAGGTGGATATTGGAAAAGATTGGATCCAACAGGTGTCCCTTGACATGGGTAGGGCCCATCACTTTCTGGGACAGCAGTAAGACCTCTAATGCGTCAGTTACTTCCTCCACATAGGTGGCCGAGCGGGTTTCGAGATGTAGGTTAAGGTCTCCAAACACAGTGTAATTAGGCAAGGAACTGACCGATGTGGAAATATTCTCCACCAAGTCCCCAATAAAGGATCCTATAGCTCCTGGGGGTCGGTATATTAGCATGCCTGAAAAAGTACATGTGGGAGATAACTTGATAGAAAAGGAGCAGCTTTCGCAATCCCGGATAAGTCCATCCGAGATTCGGCAGCCTAAGAACTCCTTGTGAATAATGGCAAGTCCACCTCCTCGGCCACTGCATCGATCTTGCCTCTGGATGGAGTAGCCTTGGGGGAGCGCCTGGACAACCGAAGGATTAGACCAATCCGTAAGCCAGGTCTCAGTAAGAAATATTACGTCTGGTCTGGTCTCCTCTAGAAGTAGTCTAATTTCTAGCGAATGCTTCGGTAGAGAACGACAGTTTACCAACTTCATATTGAAGTTGGTTTTTAGGGGGCAGGTCTTATCTGTCTGATCTTCAAATTTCAGGGCAAACTTACAATTTGTACATTTACTCTGTTCAAAGGGGGGGCCCAAGCAGTGATGACACTTGTCCATGCCCCGGAGTTTCTTCAGTTGGTCAGCTGAATATGAGTGCAGACTTATGGTTGCAGGGGCAGGGGAAATGGCCTCTGGTCTCGGTCGGGCTCGGACGGGCGCAGACGGGCTTGCCTTAGGCGCGCCTTCGGCGCGCCAGCGGCGCGCCCGCTGCGCGCGTCCGCTGCGCGTTCACCACATCCGCCCCTTTTGACCGAGGACGTGCAAGCTGTCAGCGCCAACTGCACCGCTAACCCCCTCCTCCCAAGATGTCAGCCGCCCAGTCGCCCCCGGAGTATTGAACACAACTTCGTTTCTGTCCCCACGCTAGATGCCCCAACTGTCCAACAATTCAATGAAGGTGAGGAGTGCAAATAGCAAGTTTAAAAACAATTCAAGTGTTTTTAAAAGTCGATGTTTAAGAACAAAGTAAAACGATGTTTTTTTTAAAAATAGCAGGTTAACACAATAGAACGCACAGCTTACAGACGCACCGCTTCCTTTACTGCCGCCTGGTTCAAGTGCGCGCTCGCCACATCCACCCCTTTTGACCGAGGACGTGCAAGCTGTCAGCGCCAACTGCACCGCTAACCCCCTCCTCCCAAGATGTCAGCCGCCCAGTCGCCCCCGGAGTATTGAACACAACTCCGTTTCTGTCCCCACGCTAGATGCCCCAACTGGCCAACAATTCAATGAAGGTGAGGAGTGCAAATAGCAAGTTTAAAAACAATTCAAGTGTTTTTAAAAGTCGATGTTTAAGAACAAAGTAAAACGATGTTTTTTTTAAAAATAGCAGGTTAACACAATAGAACGCACAGCTTACAGACGCACCGCTTCCTTTACTGCCGCCTGGTTCAAGTGCGCGCTCGCCACATCCGCCCCTTTTGACCGAGGACGTGCAAGCTGTCAGCGCCAACTGCACCGCTAACCCCCTCCTCCCAAGATGTCAGCCGCCCAGTCGCCCCCGGAGTATTGAACACAACTCCGTTTCTGTCCCCACGCTAGATGCCCCAACTGTCCAACAATTCAATGAAGGTGAGGAGTGCAAATAGCAAGTTTAAAAACAATTCAAGTGTTTTTAAAAGTCGATGTTTAAGAACAAAGTAAAACGATGTTTTTTTTAAAAATAGCAGGTTAACACAATAGAACGCACAGCTTACAGACGCACCGCTTCCTTTACTGCCGCCTGGTTCAAGTGCGCGCTCGCCACATCCGCCCCTTTTGACCGAGGACATGCAAGCTGTCAGCGCCAACTGCACCGCTAACCCCCTCCTCCCAAGATGTCAGCCGCCCAGTCGCCCCCGGAGTATTGAACACAACTCCGTTTCTGTCCCCACGCTAGATGCCCCAACTGTCCAACAATTCAATGAAGGTGAGGAGTGCAAATAGCAAGTTTAAAAACAATTCAAGTGTTTTTAAAAGTCGATGTTTAAGAACAAAGTAAAACGATGTTTTTTTTAAAATAGCAGGTTAACACAATAGAACGCACAGCTTACAGACGCACAACTTCCTTTACTGCCGCCTGGTACAAATTGACAATATTTATACGAATTTCAAATAGTGTCCCAGTGAAAAAATTAACCTAAACAAACAAGTAACATAAAGTGCAACATACAGAAAGGTTTCAGTTTTTCATTACGAAGGCAATCATAAACAATTAATAAATCCAATTATCAACACTCAAGCATTCTGAGTGTCGAAAGAATGATTCGCCTTTCACGTCAACGGCGTTTCGACCCTATTCCAATTAAAGGGTCTCGTCAGGACAGTCTAATATAGGGACACCTACGAAGGAATAATAAAGAAAAATACTTGTCAAAAAAATGCTCTTTTATCTCTAAGAAAAAGGTTTTAGAGGAGCATTGATATTAAGTCTCTCTACCTGGTCGTCATGGATGATATGTAACGGTTTAGTGTGCAGTGTCACCGTGCTCAATGTGAAATAAAATACTCACAGGGACCCAGCCGGGTGCTGCGTGAGAACAATGAAAAAACTGTTAATGCCAAACTCGATATCTTAAAAATACATGATTATCAGGGTGCTCAAGCTTTCTACTTACCGCTGTGAGAGAGGACTCACGAAGAGGCAGTAGCCCACTGGTTGGATATCTAGTGTTGAATGTACTCGGCGTGAGGGTCTGATTGCATAGGATAACGAACGGGAGCTGCAAACGCGAACTGCTGGATAGCTGTCGCTTATTTTCCAAGAGTCCGATCAGCTGTAACAAGGTGTAAAAGGGAAATATAATAGGCTCCTGGGGTTGGAAACTAACCAAATATTTGCAGAAATGACCTGTATGAAACGACAAAACTATCCCTACCTCTCTTCTCCGCTTCCGGGTGTACGAATCTCCCGTGAAGTGCTGCAGCAGGCGAACGAAGTTCAGTCTGCTAGGTACGATCGCATATACCCTGATAATCATGTATTTTTAAGATATCGAGTTTGGCATTAACAGTTTTTTCATTGTTCTCACGCAGCACCCGGCTGGGTCCCTGTGAGTATTTTATTTCACCTTGAGCACGGTGACACTGCACACTAAAACGTTACATATCATCCATGACGACCAGGTAGAGAGACTTAATATCAATGCTCCTCTAAAACCTTTTTCTTAGAGATAAAAGAGCATTTTTTTGACAAGTATTTTTCTTTATTATTCCTTCGTAGGTGTCCCTATATTAGACTGTCCTAACGAGACCCTTTAATTGGAATAGGGTCGAAACGCCGTTGACGTGAAAGGCGAATCATTCTTTCGACACTCAGAATGCTTGAGTGTTGATAATTGGATTTATAAATTGTTTATGATTGCCTTCGTAATGAAAAATTGAAACCTTTCTGTATGTTGCACTTTATGTTACTTGTTTGTTTAGGTTAATTTTTTCACTGGGACACTATTTGAAATTTGTATAAATATTGTCAATTTGTATTGTGAATTTATGTCCACTTCCTACAAAACTTTTTTATTATATAAAGAGAAAAAAATATTTTCTACAAAAGATCTAATGTGTATGGCTGTGCTTTTCTTTCTGACATCACATTTAATCCTCTTTTTTGGACCGCTATCATGTATTATACATTATATTAGCAAGTATTAATCCACACAAGCCATTGTTTCCTTACAACACTCACCCACTCAGAGGCTCATGCACCCAGTCACCCACCCAGTGGGATGTTCATGCAGCTACTCCCAGGGCCACTCAGATATTCACACACCTACTCACAGACCCACTCAGCCACTCAGCCACTCACCAACTCAGAGGCTAATGGACCCAGTCACTCACACAGTGGGAGGCTCAAGCAGCTACTCCCAGAGACACTCAGATATTCACACACCCACTCACAGGCCTACTCAGACACTCACACACTCAGTCACTCACCCGCTCAGAGGCTCATGCAACCAGTTACTCACCCAGTGAGAGGCTCATGCAGTCACTCACAGAGCCACTTAGACACTTACACATCCTCTCAGAGAACCCTCCAGACACTCATGCACCCACTCACAGATCCACTCAGAAACTCATGCTGCTGCTCACAGAACCATTCAGTCACACACACAACCACTGAGAGACCCACTCATAGACTGACACACCCACTCACAGACCCACTCAGACACTCATGCGTGTCCTCACTCACCCACTCAGAGTCTCAGCACTCACTCACAAGCCCACTCAGACACACATGCAGCCACTCACAGAGTACTCAGATACTCCCACACCCAGTCACAGACTCACTCAGAGACTCATGCACCAACTGACAGACCCACTCAGAGACTTATGCAGCAACTCACAAACCTACTCAGAAACTCATGCACCCACTCTCGACCCACTCAGACACTTGCACACCCATGACAGACCATCAGACACTCATGCACCCAATCACAGACCCAGTCAGACATGCACCCACTCACTGAACCCCTCATAATCTTATGCACTCACTCACAGATCCACTTAGATGCTCATGCACCCACTCACAAACCACCTCAGACAGGCACTCACCCACTCACAACCCACATATACTCTCATGCACACAAACACAGACCCCTCAGACACCTGCATACCAACTCACAGACTCAGTCAGATACTCATGCACCTACTCACAGACACACTCAGAGTCACACACCCAGTCACTGACCCACTCAAACACTCATGCACCCACTCACTCACCCAGTGAAAAACTCATGCAGCCACTCACAGACTGATTCAGACACTCATGCAACCACTCACAGAACCATTTAGACACTCATGCAGGCACTCGCAGACTTACACAGACCCTCATGCACCCACTCACATACCTACTCAGAGAGCCATGCACCCACTCACAGACCTACTCAGGCACTTATGCACACACTTTTAAATTCAGTCACAGACATATGCACCCACTCACATTTCCACTCAGAGACGCATGCACCCACTCAGAGACCCACTTATATTCTTGTGCACTCACTCAGAGACCCACTCAGACACTCAAGCACTCACTCACAAACCCACTCAGACAGTCATGCACCCACTCAGAGATCAACATATATTCTCATGCACACACTCACAGACCCACTCAGACACTTGCACACCCACTGACAAACACAGTCAGACAGTCATGTGCCTACTCACAGGCCCACTCGGTGTCACACACCCATCCACAGACCCACTCAGACACTCACCCACCCATTCACTCAACCAATGAGATGCTCAAGCAGCCACACAGACTGATTCAGTCACACACCCACTCACAGACCCATTGAGAGACTCATGCACTCATTCACAGACCCACTCAGACACCCATGCACCCACTCACAAGCCCACTTAGAGACTCTCACACCCATTCACAGACCGACTCAAACACTTATGCACCCACTCATAGATCCTGTCACAGACTCATGCACCCACTCATATACCCACTCAGACACTCATGCACCCACTCACAGACCCACTCAGAGACTCATGCACACACTCACAGACCCACTCAGTCACTTATGCACCCACTCAAACATGCAGTGACGGACTCAAGCACCAATTCACATACCCACTGACAGACCCACTCACACAAAAACGCACCTACTTATAAACCCACTCTGACATGAACGCACCCACTCACAGACCCACTCAGACACTCACACACCCACTCACACACCCATTGAGACACACACTCACTGAGACACTCATGCAATCACTCACACATTCAATGTCAAAGGCTACAGGCTAAACTCAGGAAATAAAATTTAAAAAACCTTATAAATTCACTTAATAAACAAAGGTTCCAGGGATGTTATAGATAGGAAATAGAAGTAAAAAAAACCCTTAGAAATTCACTGAAACAAACAAAGGTTACAAGGATGTTACAGTTAGGCTCAGATACAAAACCAGTGAAATTCAGCAGTTATATACCTGAGCTAACTATAACGTATGCCCCCACAATGCACTGTTTATGACCTTTCTCATTTGAAAGTGTAAACATTAGGGTGATTACCCCTTTTAGTACTAATTTTGTCCTTGTTCTTCTCATATGTTTTTCTTTTTAATGTTTCACGTTGTTTCCAATGTGAATACTGTTTCTTTTCCTAAATATTGTTCTCTGTATGTTTCCTTTAAAAATGTGTTGAATACAATTTGTATGTACTGTTACTTGGTACTTACTAGACAGTAAACTTGAATCTATCCTAAATATTTCTTGCATATTCAGTGAATTTCAAAGTTTTTGTAAATGACAATTTTTAAAGTATTAATTGTTATACAGATTTTTTTATACTGATTTACTACATTTTTTAAACTATTTATTTTTAGATATTTTATTTTCTTAATTACATTATAATTACATTATACATTACAATACAAAATATACTTTCTCAGAATGAATTACTTTAGTTTAAATACTTTGCAAATAGGCAATAGACTTTTAAGTACAGTAGTTACAGATATTGCAATGGGCAACACAATTTCAAACACAATGCAACAATGAGCTCAATGTGAATTTCTAGTCAAATGCAATTAGTTACTTTATGGATTACTTTTCTAACCACAGGACTGGATCCTGGATTCAGTCCTTGGACATCTTTCGTAAACAGTTGAGTAAAAGCGTTTTGGTTCCAGTACTGAATATTAAGGAATATTATTGTATTTTAAAAGTTGACACAGACATTTTTTCACATAGAATCACCAATGTTATCCTATAGCAGAAAATTCACTTAGCAGGTAAGTAGTGTTATCATTACTTTTTCTTACTCAGTGGTGGATCCTGGATCCAGCACTGGTGCATCTCCTGTGAACAGTTGAAAGAATGTGTTTAAGTCATACAGACGATTTTTTAGGAATATTTTTAGTGTGTGAAAATAGACACTTTGAACTTTTCTGCTGAAAACCACACAATGGATTCCTATGGAAGGAAATACAAGTTACTGGTAAGTACGGTTAGAATTACTTTTCAGGATCAGTACTGGGCTCAAAGATGCAGCACTGATGTCTCTCCTGATAACAGGTGACTAAATCGGAATTCGTAGTTCGGCTGATTTTAGAGGAATATTTGTACATTTCAAAACTCGACACTTAGAAACTTTTCTGGTGAAAACCACACAATGGATTCCTATGGAAGGAAATACAAGTTACTGGTAAGGACGGTTAGAATTGCTTTTATCAGTACTGGGCTCAAAGAAGCAGCACTGAGGTCTCTCCTGATAACAGGTGAGTAAATCGGAATTCGTAGTTCTGCTGATTTTATAGGAATATTTTAAAGTTCCAAAACTCCACACTTAGAAACTTTTCTGGTGAAAACCACACAATGGATTCCTATGGAAGGAAATACAAGTTACTGGTAAGTACGGTTAGAATTACTTTTCAGGATCAGTACTGGGCTCAAAGAAGCAGCACTGCGGTCTCTCCTGATAGCAGGTGAGTAAATCAGAATTCGTAGTTCGGCTGATTTTAGAGGAATATTTGTACGTTTCAAAAATCGACACAAACTTTTCTGGTGAAAACCAAACAATGGATTCCTATGGAAGGAAATACAAGTTACTGGTAAGTACGGTTAGAATTACCTTTCAGGATCAGTACTGGGCTCAAAGAAGCAGCACTGAGGTCTCTCCTGATAACATGTGAGTAAATCGGAATTCGTAGTTTGGCTGATTTTAGAGGAATATTTGTAAGTTCTAAAACAGCACAATATTTGCACAATGGTGAAGGAAGGGGGCGGGGCCTGAGGTGACATGTGTGCAAACTCGCCCTGTGTCACGTTTTAAGATGGGGAATTAATTCCTCTTCAATCCTGAGGTCCCCTGGGGCCAATTAGCCCACCAGGTACCTCCAGTATGCGCCAGGGAGCAGCATTGCAGAGAGGTGTTCAGAGGCCATGCCCCCTTTTACAACACGCATACTGGAGGTTCCTGGTGGGCTAGTTGGCCCCCTACCGAGGCACAAGATGGCTGCCAACACTTCCTGATTTGGAGTGTTGACAGCCAATTAGAATGCAGCTCGTGCACGGCAGGGTGCGCTTAGGCTGGGCTTAAGGTATGCGGACCCTCCGAGGCCATAGATATATATGTACTTTTAAATGTCATTTTCTCAGGAACTACTGAACAAATTTACACCATTTAAGCAAAAGGCACGAGTCTGAACTACGGACTACCTCTTTGCTAAATTTGGTGTAATTCCGTTCAGCAGTTCGGGCTGTAGCTGCGGCTAAAGGTTCTATGGGAATTTGCATGGGGAAAAAGCGTTTTGGGACCCCCCTTTTTTCTCGGCCCTTCTTGACGAATCACCGTGAAACTATCAGGATAGGAACAGACCAGAGCTGGCCAAACATTTTGAAAATTTCGCGAAGATTCGTCAATCGGCCCCAAAGTTATTCCAAATAGAATGTTGCGGATTTCCTATGGAAAATAGGTCCTAACTATATCTACCTACTGGAGATCTTATTCAAAAATAAGATTCTCCCCTTTTTCAGGAAATAATAGTCCAGCAATCCAGATGGGCTAGGTCACTCGGTTCTTTTATTTCAAACGAAAAAACATCTACGCGTTTCAGCAGTCTCAGCTGCCTTGTTCACGATGTTTGAGTGCCATAATTTTTTCATTAAAATACTCTATCACAGAATAAGAACAATGAGGAAGGACTACCAGGATTTCAACACATTAGCCTGCTCGCTCTTTTTTTGTTAAAAGTGGCGGCCATATTTGAATGTATAAGGTGCATACATAGATAACAAATCACAAGGATAGTTCCATTTTATACAATCTATTCTGTAAAAATAAAAACGCAGAATATTCCTTATTCATGGATGTTCATGCCACATTTCAACTTTGTTCCCCTGGATTTATATAATTAGCAGAGATATTTAACCTCTTGCATTTCTAATCCAGATTACCTGGCAAAAAATAGTTATTTCTAGCTCTCTTGAACATCCAATTATAACAGAATCACATTTGTATATCTGCAACCTATGAATTCTACAATTTATGTGTTTCTTTATATATTTCCACAGTAAAAAAGGGAGGTTTAACAGGGAAATAACGATGGGATCGTTTTTGGATCATGTATATCATTAAAAGATCGCAACTTTTATCAAAAGTGCTAGTGCTTTGTGCAAATAAATCCTTGAAAGTGCCAGTGCTTCGAAATATATTCTCGTACACATTTCATAGACTCATTAAAAAACACCTTATCGAAAAAATACATAATTAAAATATCATTACATATTCCAAAATTTGAAGTTTTTTAAAGTGTAAGTGCTTTACAGTACATTATTATACATATTTCATATACTTATTAAAACACTTTATCAAAAAATATATATTTAAAATATCATTATATATTATAAAACTTTTTACCACATGTTACACTTCCAGCATTATAAAAATGTCCACACTTGATATACAGAAGAAAACCATCACCCCTAACTTCCTTTTTAGACAGTTAAAAAATAGTATAAAGAAGACCATACAATCTTACAGGGCCATTCCTTTTAAAAAATGCTTTATTAAAAATATTAAAAACAATATTCTTGAAAACAAAAAAACAATATTCTATACAATAATATTCTATGCCACAATATTTTTGAATCACAATATGTTTTTTCCGATATTTATGTTCTTCGATATTTCAAACTCAATATTTTGTGCAAACAACCAAACACCAAGTCAGTGAGAACACACATGCTCACCCTACTACACATACATTGTGTAGACATACATGGGCCATCGCCATTTCACATGCATGGAGCAAATATCTTTGTTGCAGGGGACTGGGGACTGGCAAACAATTTAAACAGATGAGGCCACTGGACAGCTCGCTCTATGTAGGCAACCGGTAAGTAGGCCTTCCATACAGAAAAAATATTTCACTACCTCCAGTATCAGTCCTCCATTGCCTGGTAAGCTGACAGTGGTCATGCTCAGCCAATATGGGTGCAGATGGTGTGCCATCCCAGACCACAGAGACCAGATCTGTGTTACATTCTGTATCTCCACACACATGATTGTTGTGAGTGCTGTGGATAATTTGTTTTTTACCAGAATCTCACTACTTGACGGACCAGGGTGTACACTCTCCCAAACTATAAATAAGATCTATTCTATCCCCAAATTGCTGTGCATGTTAGATTTGTGTCTGTGAGTGACCATGAAATATAGGTTCATGTCTTTGTCTTTGTATCTACAATATGAATATACTATAGAACTGGAAAATAATCAGCCATTCAGCTTGTTTTCATAATGAATCAAATCCACCCAGTGCTGAATACAGTGGCTCAAAAGTTAAGGTTCCTTTGCAACAAAAAGGAAGATAATATAATGACTCTTTAAATTAATTCAGTCAATTTGGTCCTGCTTAAACAGGATCTGTCCAGCCCAAACTGCCGATCCATGGTGGGCAATAAACAATGGACTCAATTGTGATTCAGAGTATTTACCAGTAACTGTGAAGAATTCAAGTAGTCACTTTTTTGTTTTCTTCAGTTGTTCCATTTACACATATTTTTGATGCCAATTTTTTTGGGTAGCACTTTTGATAGACTGAAAAAAGAGGTTCCTCTCAAATATCAGATACATCTCACTATCCACATCTTTGACCATCGGACAGAAAAATTAGTGCTCCTTCCACCAAACTGATCATAAAATACATCAGACACACATTATATATGGCAGACAGATATAGATTTACAAGTTTAATAGAGGGATATGAGGGCTCCCTCCACAAAATTGATCATAAAATACATCAGGCACACATTACATATAGCAAACATAAATAGTGTTACACATTTCATAAAAGGATAGAGCACTTTTCCCAATACAATTACGAAAAAACTCAAAATGTTTGATCCAACAACCTCCACTTTACGAAGGTTTGCATAGGTAAAGTCAGCCACCACAATCTAGGAATAGCAACCTGTGATTCTTGATGACTACTTTTTCTCCTAAAGCTGGTGGCAAAAGTGACCTCAAAGAGAGCTTAATAATTTTATGTAATTGATCACCAAAAACATGTGATAATAATTATAGATTGGGTAGTGTCGGGGGGGAAGGAAGATGGCGGACTGACGATGCCGCAGCTCGCAGACACCAAGAGCGGCTACTGTTCTCCACTCCGCAGGATTAGAATGTGATGGCGGTAGGAGGGGGAGAGAGAGAAATGAGCATAGCGGCAAGAAAACACAAAACAGGATAATTGGACTTACTCGCTTGATACATGAGCGAATGCTTGCTCCGGCGACAAGGGTTGCTTGGCGGCTCTGGCTCTCGTGCCGACTCACCTGCTGACTTGCTGGCTCACGCATCTCCAGAATCCAATGGACTGGTCTGGCAATAGCCCCGGCTCTTTCCTTGGGCGGGACGATGGCTCCACCGAGAACCATGGCAAGAGGAGGCCACGTAGCTCGAGCTTCGGCAACCCCTCTAGGAACTGCTTTGCCTACAGGAACAGAGGATCCAGCACCAGGAGCACTGAAGGGGACTGCAGCGAAAAGAGGCCCCGCACATTTCGGTAAGCCAGTGACAAAGCTGCTACAGTCTGGAAAGGCTGCGGATTTGTTTCTATCTAGGGATGTTACAGAGCTGACTTCGGGGTCCAAAAATCATTGACATGCTTCTTGGGACGATTCTGGCATTCCGTACAGGCACGGTGGATAGCCAAGAGGAGCCCTCACTCGGACTCTCAGAGGGCTGTGAGAAGCTGGGGTGACAGGACGCAAGCAGAAGGATAAAAAAAACTGGTGATACAATGTTTCCAACTGGCGCGCTGTCAGAGGGTAGAAGCAAAGTTGCAGACAAGGCTGGCAGTTATTGTAATGGACCTCAGCCTGAGGCTAGAGCCTTAATAAAGGAGCCAGCACCAGGGTTTATCATGACAGATGGCTCTAATTCAGGAGGTCCAAGAGGGGCAGACCCAACAGCCCAGGGTGGCCAGAAAGGAGATAATGCGGGTGCAGTCATGCCTATTATCAGCCCTGATCTCCTAGCCCAAACAGTTGCACAGGAATTGCTGCAGGCCAATGAAGGAAGACATGATGGGTTTATGGCACACAAGGCACACAAGCCCAACTAATGCTCAACATCAGGTATGTTGGCGAGGTCTTAAATGATCCCCTCTCTGGACTCGGTAAAACCGAAGGCAGGCACACTTTTGGAGTCAAGCTCACCCCCTGGGAAAAAGAAAGGAAGCTCAAGCCAAGCAGATTTTGGAAAGAAGGTGCTGATCTGTACTGAAGCAACTGATTCATAGCTCTAACACACGTACAAAGGTCACTCCAGATGGCAGCACCTTGCGCAAGTGGGTTCAATAGAAGGGGGAAGTGAAATCTTTGATCTCACTGTTATTGAGCTCAGGCATGGGATCTGGGCTGGATCTTAAGGCTTCAGCTGGCTCTAGTATGAACTCACTTGGCTTACCTTCTGGCCTCCGGCCAGATGCATCCGCCCACCCACCTGTCAGGTACAAACTCCCAACTCGCTGGGTTCTCCAGCGGAATCTGATCTTGACAGAGGAGGGGAGGATTTTGCTGGGAATCCACCGCTAAAGGATACTTTGAGCACTAAAGAGCCATCACTCTCCCTAATCCTGCAGGCTCTGCAGGATCAAAGCCTGGAGGCACAAGAACACTACACACAGGCTAGGGCAGATAACCTCAGTATCCAGCAGACCCTAATCGAGGTAACAAGTAAGGTGGGGGCACTAATGAGAGATATCAGAGCTGTAACAATGGGTTGCGCATACTGAAGAGACTACTACTTTAACCACTAGAATTGTACAAACTCATGATGATCAGATATTAGCTTTGCAAACTAAATTAGAGGATTTGGAGAACCGGCAATGCCATAATAACTTAAGGCTATTCGGGGTCCCTCAAGGTAAGGAGGGCTCTGACCCTCGTGCCTATGTGATTCAGCTATTCCAAAAGGCCTTCCCTGACCTGGCAGACTGGGATTGGGATTGTCAAATTCAGCGAGCACATAAACTGCTGTATTTCGGCATAAGCCAAACCCTCGCTATACTAGACCTTTGATGATCTTCTTTGGCAACTTCTTATTAAGACATGCAATATCTATTAAAGCTCATACCGGTACCCCAGTAGTGGTCGATTATCTCTCTATTTTTGTTAGATCAGACCTGTGCAGAGCCACCATGGATAGACGTTGGAAGTTGAGACAGCTTATCGATTCATTAAAGGTGGAAGGCGCCCAAGTTTTCTTGCAAGAGCCGGCTTGATTAAAGGTTATAAAAGGTGGACATTCGCAGCTCTTTCTCACAGACCTGGAGGTTAAGCCAGCATTAAGCCAATGGCAACTGGAGGGGGCCTCTAAAAGGACTTAGGAGCTTAAGACAATAAGCGCTTTTCCTTCGAAACATGGCTTATTGATATATTGATACATGTGTTTCTCCTTTTCTCACTCTGATCTTCATATTTCTATTATGTTTTTCCCTCTCTTCCCTGCTGTGCATCCTGGTGGTGGGTGGTCTGGGCTTGCTCTGGGTGCACTGTGGGCTGATAGCTGTCAATCCAACGGCAGCTCACAAGGAGGATGATTCCTTCTTTGCGATACTGGAGGGGTGGTGTGGGAGGGGTGTGGGGCAAGAGGGGACTGGAGCAGGGTCGCAGAGGAAAATGCCAAAACGGGAACACAAAAGTGGGTAAGGAGGGTAGTAGGGAGCAGGATTAGGGAACATAAAGATGGCTTGAGGATAGATAAGGGATTCACTCTCAATGTACATGGTAGCGGCGCAGGGTTCCAACCCCTATGGCTCTGATTAGATGTATGGCCTGGACTGTTTCAGGTCTAAATTATGGAGCTAAGCGCCAATTAGTCCGAGAGGAGTTGAAGGCGCATAGACCTAACATCATCCTTCATACAGAGACACACTTAGCCTATAAAGATCGAGACCTTTTTAAACATCTTTGTGAACATTATGTAAAATAATTCTTTTGAATTATGAAATTTGTTTGACATTCCAATTTTGTTATTGATTTATGCTAGATTTACAGTACAAGCAACCGAGTTTACCACTATTGGGAGTGCTGTACAAGCCAAATCATCTTGATAATCCCTGGCATCTGTGCTTGCACGCTGCTCACTGCACTTCTTGGTAGTAAGAGCTTATGGCTAACAGCACCCACTGACATTTTGAACTCTTACTTTCGCCTTCATTTCACTATTTACATGTTCTATTGATGTGCGGTCCGCTCCCAGCTTTGGGTACACTACTACCTAATTTTTCAGTTTACCTTTTTAAACATCTTAGGCATCATACAAATATTTGCACATCCCAGAGTGCTTCTATAAGGGGAACTGCTATACTGGTGGGTAAGACATTTGACCACAGAGTCCTTAAGACCTTGGCTGACCGGCATAAAAGATGGGCACTGGCGCAGCGGGAGATTAAGGGTATAAAGTATGTGTTCTGTTCCATATATGGCCCCAATGTTGATGACCCTGCTGTTTTTGCCTTTGTCAGTTTAGAGCTACTAGACTGGCAGGGGGAGCGACTAATTATGGATGATTTCAACTGCGTGGTGAATTATGCTATGGATTCTACAAATTGAATTGGGAAGGTGAGAGCTTCAATCCTTGAAATGGGGCAGTTGCACTCCTTAAATGACGCTTGGTCATCACTTTACCCAGCTGCTCCTGGTGAGGAAATATGAATTTTGTGATCAGTTATGTCCCCTATCGTAGACCCCAACGGCTCCATGTGCATGCTATAAGTACATGTATGTTCCCTCCAGTTCCAGTTTTGAAGACGCAAATGCATGTGCGTCCACCGTCAACATGTCCTCTTTCAGATCCGCCATGAATGGGTCAGATATTCCATTCCTAAGTATGAAAGGCCACCGACTTTATGTGGTTCACTTTCCACATTTTACAGATTCAAGCGAGTAGGCCCTGAATTCTGCCATCAAGCCTTTTCCTGCCTTTTGCCTCTGAAAGCTCCAGTCCGAGCCTGCATCTGTATCCATGAACTTTGTCCTACTCCCTGCGCGGCAAAACGGTGCCTGATCCAGCCTGTTGCCTGCCAAAAACTGTATTTCACCTTCAAGATTATCTGCTCCGCTCCTCATCCGATGCATTCCTGTCTAGTAGTTTAGGTAAACATTCTTCCAGCTACCGTGCTAAGGGCCAGGCCTCACTGTCCTCATGCAAGTAATTCATAGCCCCTGTTACCATGGAAGATTCCTGCCCCCTCGCATCTCATGTAGACACTTAGACGCTCGTACACGCACTAACAGTCAGTATAGAATAGATTCCGTCCGAGAGACCTTTCCTTTTGGATAATACAGTTCTTTAAACATAAGATATTAGATATGATTTGGGATTAGGTTGACATGACCCCTCAGACTTCTGTCTCCACATGTAGAGCTAAATGTCAAGTCCCCTTCACCCTCTAGTTGCACGTCAATCACACGTCATGCGGCTGCGCACGCATCTCTGCCAAATATTTCTGCTGACATTGCAGGATTCTCTTATGGATCCACCCACTTGTGACATCATGCATAATGACGTTTTCTAAGTTACGCCTATATGTCCGCCTTTTTGGTTACGTATGCATATTTTATCTCTCTTATCAACTGTTACGCCTCCTGCATCTGTTTCACTATAATGCATTTCTTATAAAAGTGATTACCTGTCAATAATGTATCGCCTTCCTTCCTGAACTTTCGTGGTGATGGAATTTGAAGCCTGCAATTCGAATTGTATTCCCTTTGAAAAGGAATAAAGCCTTTTAGAACCTGTAATACCACGGATTCTGCCTCTTATATTTACTGAGTTATTCTTACTAGACTTTACCGCATAAAAAATAGTACCGGTAATGAAATATTTACCACAGAAATTGGCGCCCGAATAGGGACACTTACTCATCTCACGCGCCGGAGGTGCGTTGCAGGCTCGGTCTCCTGCCACAGCTGAACGGACAAAAACGCGTTCCTGCAGGATTTCCTGTATCTCCCTCCGGCCAAGCGGGGGCGACTGAGGCTGCGATCAACACCCAGACGAGGCGGTGAGAAGTGCGAAGTATCCCGACCAGAGCCTAGCTGAGAGAGCAAGATCCGAGGTATACAGAGGCCCACCAGGTTCCGAAGTTCCGAGTCCAGTCGAGTCCAGTCCAGTCCGGTCCAGTTTCAGTTCAGTTCCGAGGCCTTCCGTTCCGAGCTACCCGGTGAGTACCATTGCCGGGGAGGCATTTAACGTGCACATAGTCTGTGCCGGTCAAGACGGGTTTGGGTACACAAATCCGGTCTGCACTGTTTCAGCAGTGTATCTGTACTGTTTAGCAGTATATCTAGTATGTCTTGCATATAAATAAGTATTATCTAGTGTCAGTATTATGTCAGTAATTAGTTTCCTATTAGTCATCATTATTCGTTAAATGTTAAATGTTAAATGTTTTAATACGTTCTATACATTGTGGTGTGAATGACTGTTCATTATTGTGTTTATTTGTATTAAGTGTGTTTAAGATTAAGTAACCAGATCTAAAAATGCCGCTCTTTTCGAAATGAAGACAGATCAAAACTAGAAAAGGTGTACTCGAAGAAGCTGTTCCCATTCCACCTAGGGACACTCCAGGATACTTTATGTATCATAAGCATGGCCTAGATGCCGTATTATTTCTTGATTTATGGGTGGACTACACCAAGGATTTGCCAGAAAGTCAGAGATGGCCCGCAGCGGGGACCTGGGATGCAGATTGCATCATGAGAGTAGAAGAAGAATTATGGAAAAAGAAAGCCAGACAGTCACAGAAAGATGCCATTGAATTATGGCGTAAAGAATCATATAGACGTACAGAAAAAGCGCTCAGACAGGAAGAGAAAGTTAGTAAGAATTCAAATAAAACCCGAGAAAATCTATTAATTGAGGAAGGTACCCGAGTAAAATCAGAACAAGTAGATAGACAAAGAAACACTCTTATGAATGGTATGTATCCTCTTCTGGCCGAAGGGTTACCTAAGGCTACCCCGGAAATACCAAAAGACTTGACTCCTCCATTACTCCCGATAAAAGCACATCCCAAAACACATCCCAAAACAGCAAAGGACGTTTTCCTTTCCTCCTATTTAGATGACGTAGCTCCCGAGTATGCTAATACCATACCACACACACCGTTTGCCGATGGTGTTCAACACCAAGAGCATCCGTCTGTATCCCCGCAACAACAAACTCCTACACAAGTTCCCACAGGTCCGTCCGTTTCTACTGTTTTTCCCACATCTACGATTTCTATCTTACGTCCAACTAATCCTTTCTTGCCCAGCACCTCAGATGGTGCTACAGGAGGTACGACAGACATGTTTGCCACACCGCCGCGAAATAAACAGACTCTTAGAGATTTAGCACTCCAGCGTACACCCCAACTAGCGACATCCGACATGTTTAAAGAACAGCTTGTGGATTGTAGATACGATCCAGTACCAGGTAAACAGGACAGATTGCTCATATCATCACTACGTATACGACGAGCTACATTGTATTTAATGACAATACCAGGGATGGTTGAACACCTAGACAATATATATCGCTTTGTCCAAACAGGGCGAGGTCCAGAAAGTATTAACGAAGCTATGGAATACCAGAAAGTGGATGTCCAAAGACAACTACTACGTTTTTTCATAAATTGCGTAATTAGGAACCAAGACAGGCCTGGGGCAGATCATGATGCCATACAAAAACTTGTCAAATGGGGTCAGAACATATCAGACGAGAAACATGATAAACAGGCGTGTATAATCGCCATGTATCGAAAGATCCGTAAGGAAGTAGAACGAATACATAAAGAAAGACGAGAAGCAGACAGAATTGAATCAGAGGAAGTGGAGGAGCAAGAATCAGAACAATTAGATACGATAGCTTACGTAGGTAGAGGAAGACCCCATAATAATGCTAGAGGCTTTAATGATCCGATACGTCCGATACGTCCAGAATATAGCAGACATTTTCAAACCCCTATGTTGAATACAAGGTCCCCCGAACACCTATTCCAAGCTGCTGATAAATTACTCGGAGATCGAAGGGGGTACCATATGCTCGATTCCATGGACGAACAAGAATTAGCCAGATCAGCAGTACAATGGGCTGACAGTCCCAGTAAATACAGTGATGATGCACTAGCACACACGTTTCTGAATCTTGCCCCATACGAACAACGTTTAGCTAGTATATACATGATTCAACACCTCCTTATATTATATAAAGGCCAACACTCCGATCCAGGACCCTTACCTGACATATTGACAGAACTACTCACGAATAATTGGAGAGGTTCAGGTACTGATTTAATTAAAGAAATTCTAGAATTTCGAAACCAGTATATAACTTTCGTGTGCCCAGAACACGTTCCGGTTCCCATTATGGGAAGAAAAATGTATCACATAGATAGACAGAACCCGTTACGCGAAGTACACCCAATCAGAGGTGAAGGTAATAACTTTACACGCGTGTTTGTGTACACGCCTATAACAAAAATTGAATTATTAGAAATGAAGAAAGTAGTACCCAGCCATGACAAGGATCCAGCAGGTTTCCACCGTGAGATAAAAGACATGTTACTCATGGGAGAGTATACCTATCCCGACATTATGAAAATACTGAAAGTGTTAATGCCTGCCGGTGTTTACGAGAAACTCAAAGAAAAGGAATGGGAGGTGGGAGACCAAAAGATAGATTGGACAGCATTAGAAAACGAAGAAAAGGCCCGAGCTGCAGGAGCAGGGCTTGGGGAAAAGACTACAGCATTACCAGGATTATTAGTGCAGGTACTACCACGTTTATTGACTACGAAAAAGGAAGACTGGGGTGCAATTTCAGCTTGTAAACAAAAACAAGATGAAGATACTAGTGATTTCTATTCCCGATTTGAAAAATGTTTTGGTATAAATAGTGGCATAAAAGCAAGTAGCGAGTCATATCCACATCTGTTTGTGACAAAATTAGTTGAAAATTCCCTGCCGCAAGTTAAGAATAGAGAATTGAAATTTGAGAGTACCTGGCAAGGTAATACCCCGTCACAGATGTTACAGATGTTACAATATCACCACAATAGAATTAGAGAAGAACAAGAACATGAACAAAGACGTATGAAAGATACAAAAATGAAAATGCTTGTTGCTCAGTCAGTTCCAGCTGATAGTCATCAAAAGGGTGATTCAACAGGTCCAGTTAAAGGGACATGTAACTATTGTAAACAACAAGGTCATTATATACACGATTGTCCAGTCTTGAAACATAACATTGCCACAGGTAGAACCCAGGAAAGACCACGTCCACCTAGACAGGATCAGAATCAACAACAAATCCCTCAGCATGTACAACCTAGGTCAGCTCCGCAACAACTAGCTCCGCAACAGGCAGCTCCACAACAGACCGTAGCACCACCACAAGCGCAGCCTATTGCTGCCACACAAGCGACAACGCAACAGATGTATCAGTATGCACAAGCAGATTATCCCGATTATCAGCGATACACATGAAATAGCCTAGAGAGGGAAGTTGGCTTACCCCTTATTGAGGTTCCTGTAGATCAAGAGGGACCTTATGTACATAGTGAACTATTAGGGGAAGACAGAAAGTTTTTACTTGATACAGGGGCAAGCAGAACAACTATACGACGCAGTGAAGTTCCAGGGGCACCCCTCTCAGGCTCACAGAATATTTCCCTTGGATTCTCAGGAAAACCCATAATTAATGACGTAACACAACCTCTTCCACTCACGGTTGGTCCATTGACACGTACTACAGATTTATTGCTTACTAAATCATGTCCAGAAAACTTGTTAGGTATAAAAACATTGAAAGCTCTAGGAGCTATAATATGTTGTTCTCCGGAAGGAGTACGACTATTTCTACGTGACTTTAAAGGTCACTACGTGTCCAGAGACATGGATCACCGGTTGCAGAATTTACCTACACATTTATGGGCACAAGGCCCCACTGATGTTGGTTGCATGAACATTACACCATATCGAGTCACACTGAAAACAGGAGTAGTACTACCACGAATGCGACAATACAAGTTACCACCAGATGCTGTTGTGGCTATGCTGCAAATCATTGACGAGCTCATTGCACAAGGAGTGGTTGTAGAAACCGACTCCAATGTATGCAATTCCCCAAAGATTCCGATTCTTAAAAGAACGGACCCAAAAGCACCACCAGTATATCGATTGGTTATTGATCTGCGCGAACTAAATAAATGTATTGTACCACAATACCCTGTGGTCCCAGATATCTCTTCATTACTAACTGCTATTAACTCAGAAGCAACGTTCTTCACTGTAATTGATCTTAAGAATGCTTTCTTTAGCGTCCCAATAGATCCGGAAAGTCAATATCTGTTCGGATTCAGTTTAAATGGACGAAGTTTTAAATTCACACGCGCACCTCAAGGATTTACAGAAAGCCCCAGCATCTATAGCCAAGCACTGAAACGAGAACTTGACAGTATCCACATGCCAGTTAACACTGCCTTGCTTCAATATGTCGATGATCTGCTGATCACCGCCCGAAGCGAACCTGAATGTGAATCAGCGTCACTGACGGTTTTAAAATTTCTGGCCGACAAGGGGCACAAGGTGTCCCCTTCTAAGCTGCAATTCTGTGTCCAGCGAGTTGTTTACCTTGGGCACTCGCTGTCCAAGGAGGGAAGACAGCTTACACCTGATCGCATCCAGTTAATCGCTAACATGTCACCACCCAAGACACAAAAGGAGGTGCGGGCTTTTATAGGCCTCACCTCGTACTGTAGGCAGTGGATCCCTCAATATGCATTTCTAGCAAAACCACTCATCCAGTTAAATGTAAATGTAAATTTGATACTTGTATAGCGCACTACTCACCCGCAAGGGTCTCAAGGCGCTTGTACGAATACCGCTGTGGAACCCATCCTGGCTTTCCCTGTGAGGCGTCCACTCCTGGGCACCCCCAAGGTGGAGACCAGGCATCCTTAGCGTTGTGGGGGCCATTGTGGAGATTAAGCAAGCTATTGCCCAGAGTTGCAGAGTGGGACTCCATGATTGGAATGGCACCGATGCGAGAATTATCAGGTCCGTGGAATTTTTTGAGCCCAAGACCCGCCGAGGCAGGGAATTGAACCCTGGTCCCGGGCTAGACCTCTGCATCAGGGTCTGCCGCTCTAATCATTGAGCCACACTTCTCCACAGTTGACAACACAGGAGGCAGCCACATCGACTGTCCTCCCTTGGACTCAAGAACATACACATGCCTTTGAAAGCTTAAAGAAAGCTTTATGCCAAGCACCTGTTTTAGCAACACCATGTTACAATAAACAGTTTACACTCTTTGTTACAGAACGCAAAGGTACTGCTTTGTCAGTACTCACTCAGGAACAAGCAGGATCACACAAACCATGTGCTTATTTCTCTAGTACATTAGATCCAGTAGCTCAGGCTCTTCCTGCGTGCCTGAAATCAGTGGCAGCAACAGCTTTAGCAATCAGACAAAGCGATGCCATAGTGTTAGGACATCAATTGACAGTACAAGTACCACACGCAGTAGAGGTTCTTTTGAACCGCACACAAACACAACACTTGACTATAGCGAGACTCACCGGTTAGGAATTGACATTGTTTCAGCCACACATAGAAATCAGACGTTGTAATACGTTAAATCCTGCCACACTGTTACCAATAGGCGGAACAGATCCATTGGCACATGATTGTGTCGAAGTCATTACTATCACGACGAAACCCAGACAAGACTTGACAGATATCCCTTTATCAGATCCAGACTTGACACTGTATGTAGATGGTTCATGTATGAGAACAAGTACAGGAGAGTCAGTGGCCGCTTACGCAGTCACAACAGACACTGAAGTCATTGAAACAAATTGTATTAACACTTTGTCAGCTCAAGCAGCAGAGCTCATCGCTCTGACACAAGCCTGTATTCAAGCCAAAGATAAGAAAGTCAACATATACACAGATTCACGTTATGCATTCGGAGTCGTCCATGACTTCGGCGTACTGTGGCAAGAGAGAGGTTATTTAACTTCTCACGGTGCCCACATCCAACACGGACCCCTCATTCAAGCCCTATTAGACGCGATTCATCTACCTACTGCAATATCGATTATGAAATGCAAAGCCCATACAAAAGTTACCGATATCATTTCTCAGGGTAATGACCTAGCTGACAGAACAGCTAAACAGACTGCTCAGAACCAGACTCATACAACTGACGCGACAAAGACAATAGTTCCGACACCAACACATTGCATGACAGTTAAGGATCCCGCCCTTGATATAATTGACATACAGACACATGCTACATCAGAAGAAATAAAGAAATGGACTGAATTAGGAGGGATCCAAACGGATCAAGGATGGATGACGAAGGAAAAATCTATATGGTTTCTTCCCGACTCCATGGTTCAAGTCATCATTAACACAATACATAGTCCAGCGCACCTAGGAGAAAAAGCTATGCTAGATAGTATTCAACACATTTGGTTCAACAAACACTTGCGAGCAGCAGCCAAACAGAAAGTACGTACCTGTATGATATGTTGTCAGTTTAATCCAGGTAAAAGCATCCCCGTAGAGCAGGGTGGATTTCAATCTCCCGATCACGCTTTTGAAGTCCTCCAGATGGATTATATCCAGATGGAACGATGTCGAGGATTCAAATATGTTCTCGTAGTTGTCTGTGCTCTTTCCCGTTGGACAGAAGCCTACCCGGTTTCAGATTACACTGCCCCGACCACTGCCAAACAGTTAGTTCGAGAATTCTTCCCACGGTACGGTTTACCACGTGTTGTCTACTCAGATAACGGCCAGCCATTCTCATCCGAACTAATGAAACATGTTTCCCTTTTGTTAGGCTACCAATGGAAATTCCACTGTGTCCGACATCCCGAGGCAGCAGGTCTCGTGGAACGCCATAATCAAACTCTGAAAATTAGATTGTCCAAAATATGTAGAGAAAAAGGTGTCGATTGGATAGTAGCCTTACCAGTTGCACTCTTTTATATGAGAATGGTAGCACATTCTCGAACAGGGCTATCCCCGTACGAGGTGATCTTCGGTAGACCACCAAATATGTGGGGGACGCCTATACCTCGCAAAATCACTGATGTTGACTGTAATATGCTGACAGATTACCTGGCTTCCTTGATGTCTGCACTACAATCTTGTCGTTCACAGGTAGCTGCAGCTTTTCCCGATAACACTGAGGTGAAGCCCCATGACGTGGTTCCAGGTGATATGGTCCTAGTGCGGAATTTCGACCGGAAGACCCAACTGGAGCCTAGGTGGAAATCGCCAAAACTTGTTCTACTAGCAACAAGGACAGCCGTGAAGATCGAGGGACGTAAAGGGTGGTTGCACTCGAGTCATATCAAGAAATTTTATGGACTACCGTCCAGTGTGAACACTCAACCCTGCATTTCCTCACAGACAGACTCAAAGCTCCCCTTGGTTGAACCCACGAAAACGGAACTTTATAAACTGAAATTAAGGTCTAGCAAGTCAGACAATTAGATTGTTTAAGTCCTCTCCAAGGTGAATCGGTTGAATTTGTCTCTGACATGTATCCTCTAGACCGGAATAGAGAAAGAAATCAACAGATGCAGCTTAAAAAGCATGCGTATTGTAAATCACTTCGTAGTCATTACACAGTAACACTATTAATTTTGTTTTTTCTAAGTTTTCTGATCATTATAACTAGTATATTACTTTGTATGTATTACCCTATTTCTAAACGTGCTTACAATGTTACTGCTGAACATTCTTTTAGTGAATTACCTCCGCATGAGTTGTCCTATAGATTTGCGCTGCGCAACAACACATTCATTAGTATGTTACATCATTCCCATCAGACCAGCAATGCTACCAATTGTTGGATATGTGGCCAACTCCCTCCCTATCAGAACTATAAGGGAGTTTTACCCCTCCTTCCATATCCGTTCACACACAATGGCTCCTGTGGAGCATGGTTTAGTTTGATCAATTCCCTAGATTCAAATTCCGTAGTTTATCAAGACAACTGGGTATGGGGAAACCTGAACCTTGTTTTGCTTAAAGTCTGCTACCCTAACAAGGAGGGACTTCCCAAAAGAACAGGAACTGATCTAGAAAATGAAGTATATGGATTAGGTAATTTTACACTTAACCTCATGATCCTGAACGTTGAATCTGAAGCTACACCAATCTTGCCCGCCATGTCAGTATTCCCAGTTAAAGGGGAATTATGTGTAAGAAAGAATGGTTCCATACACATGGGCCATAGTAAATGCACCACTGTAATAAAATTCAGTGATCAAGGCAAGTCTACATTTAGAGCTTCCCGTCATTCCTACTTCATATGTGGCCAGACCGCATATATACGTCTACCTCTAGATTGGGATGGTACTTGTTACATAGCATTCCTTCTGCCACCTGTTTTCCTAGCTCCTCCTGATTATCATAGAAATACCCATTTAGTACACAATAGACAGCAGAGAGATCTCCCAATTGTCGATTACACTGAAACGGCATGGGAGCAATACACAGATTTCAATAAGGGTTTCTTTCCCTATATAGGTACGGTCACTAATAGTAAGCTGATACGTAGATTAACTAGAACCCTTGAAGCAGTAGTGAACGAGACTACTTCCGCCTTAGGCAATTTAACAGAAGAGCAGTCTGCTATGCGGATTGTTGTGCTTCAAAATCGTCTTGTCCTTGACGTCATCCTGGCCGATAGGGGCGGAGCCTGTAGGGTCATCGGATCAAGTTGCTGCATTTTCATACCAGAAAATTCGCCGTCAGTATATAAAGCCATAACCCGCCTTCATAAGATTATAAGCCAGATACACCAGAGTCCAGGCACCTGGACTTGGTCCGGTTGGTTCTGGGGCGTGTTGTCAGCCTGGGGATGGAGGATCCTATCCTTCCTAGGTATTGGCTTTCTCATACTATTCAGTTGCTGCTTATGTCTACAATGTGGGCCAGCGATTTGTGGTCTGTGTGCCACATCATGTATCCCACATCCAAGTTTTCGTTCAAGATCCCGGAAGAAGAAAGAAGAACAAATGATGCTATATGAACAGATCGATGGATTGATGAAGATCAATATCTCCTGAGGGTCCGTAGGGGACAAGGAGGGAATGAGGAAATATGAATTTTGTGATCAGTTATGTCCCCTATCGTAGACCCCAACGGCTCCATGTGCATGCTATAAGTACATGTATGTTCCCTCCAGTTCCAGTTTTGAAGACGCAAATGCATGTGCGTCCACCGTCAACATGTCCTCTTTCAGATCCGCCGTCAGATATTCCATTCCTAAGTATGAAAGGCCACCGACTTTATGTGGTTCACTTTCCACATTTTACAGATTCAGGCGAGTAGGCCCTGAATTCTGCCATCAAGCCTTTTCCTGCCTTCTGCCTCTGAAAGCTCCAGTCCGAGCCTGCATCTGTATCCATGAACTTTGTCCTACTCCCTGCGCGGCAAAACGGTGCCTGATCCAGCCTGTTGCCTGCCAAAAACTGTATTTCACCTTCAAGATTATCTGCTCCGCTCCTCATCCGATGCATTCCTGTCTAGTAGTTTAGGTAAACATTCTTCCAGCTACCGTGCTAAGGGCCAGGCCTCACTGTCCTCATGCAAGTAATTCATAGCCCCTGTTACCATGGAAGATTCCTGCCCCCTCGCATCTCATGTAGACACTTAGACGCTCGTACACGCACTAACAGTCAGTATAGAATAGATTCCGTCCGAGAGACCTTTACTTTTGGATAATACAGTTCTTTAAACATAAGATATTAGATATGATTTGGGATTAGGTTGACATGACCCCTCAGACTTCTGTCTCCACATGTAGAGCTAAATGTCAAGTCCCCTTCACCCTCTAGTTGCACGTCAATCACACGTCATGCGGCTGCGCACGCATCTCTGCCAAATATTTCTGCTGACATTGCAGGATTCTCTTATGGATCCACCCACTTGTGACATCATGCATAATGACGTTTTCTAAGTTACGCCTATATGTCCGCCTTTTTGGTTACGTATGCATATTTTATCTCTCTTATCAACTGTTACGCCTCCTGCATCTGTTTCACTATAATGCATTTCTTATAAAAGTGATTACCTGTCAACAATGTATCGCCTTCCTTCCTGAACTTTCGTGGTGATGGAATTTGAAGCCTGCAATTCGAATTGTATTCCCTTTGAAAAGGAATAAAGCCTTTTAGAACCTCTAATACCACGGATTCTGCCTCTTATATTTACTGAGTTATTCTTACTAGACTTTACCGCATAAAAAATAGTACCGGTAATGAAATATTTACCACACTGGGCATACTTACTACTCTGCTCCACATAGACAGTTTTCCAGATTCAACAGGCCTTTGGTCTCTGACAACAAAATGTCATCTGCTAGCATGGAAGTATGCCCTAGGATTGCTTCTGACCACAACCCCATCTTACTATCCTTTAAGGCTGAAACCGGGCTTAAAACCCCTCGGTCCTTCTCATTCCCGAGCTATTTACTCACCGACAGTGATTCCTTAACCTTTATCCATAAAAGATTAGCGGATTTCCTTGAAGATAATGTGGGGACAGCTTCCCCTTGTATAGTGTGGGACGCGATGAAGGCGTATATTAGGGGGGGTCACCCTGCAGTACATCAGGCAGCAAAATAGAGAAAGGGAAGCTGTGTATTGAGCCGCTCTTAAAAAACTATTAGCCATTGAACTACATCATACAGATGCAATCTGGCGAGGCACCCTAGATCAGGACCTGCTGTACACCTCTTTAATAGACGAGCAGCAGTCCATAAGAAGGTCTCTTAGGGAGAAAACTGCTGTGAGCTGAAATAAGTACCGGTCGTTACAATATAAATATGGTGACCGAATTAGGAAAGTGCTCTCCCATCAGCTTGCAGATAACTGAGCTAAAACACTGATAAAGGCCATAAAAGGGGAGAACGGTACATTACACATGCACCCGCAAGCAATAGTCAAGCAATTTTCCATCTTTTACCAGAAACTTTATAGACAAAAGGTAGTGTTAGACGAGGGAGAACTTCAGGAATATCTTATGGGGAGTAAATTGCCACTTTTGAGTGAGGAGGATTCGGCCCTGCTGGAACAAGAAATCACGAACGAGGAAATTGGCACAGCACTATCTGGGTTACCATCAGGGAAAGCGGCTGGGAAGACTCAATCCCAGCTTTGTTCTATAAAGGCTGCAAGAGTGTTTTGGTCCCTCTTCTGGGAGAGGTTATTCAACTCATAGGTGAAGGGGCCTGGATCATGAGTAATGGAATATGACAAATATAGTCTTTTTATTGAAAAAGAACAAACCACCTGAGGAGTGCAGCTCTTACCGGCCGCTATCCCTTAAAAACTCAGATGCTAAGAACTTCGCTAAAATCCTGGCCACCCGGTTGGCTCCCATGATGCCAGGCTTAGTTTCTAGCCAGCAGCATGGCTTCATACAGGGTAGAGCCACCACGGCTCATGTCAACACGGCCGTGTGGGCCTTCGGTCTAGCTAGGTAGTTAGCCCTGAGCTTGGGCATTGTCGTGCTAGATGCGGAAAAGGCTTTTGACTGGGTGGCTTGGGATTATTTGTGGGGAACACTTTCATCAGTTAGCCTGAGAGGGAGATACAGCAAATGGATACAAGCTTTGTATAGCAGACCCAAGACTAAATTGTATTATGCTAGCTTACAATCATCTCTCTTTCCAATACGGTGTGGTACCAGACAAGTCTGCCCCCTTTCCCCTCTGCTTTTTGCGCTATACATCAAGCTATTTATCAGGGCGCTGCTTACTAACGTACAAATATCCTCTTTGACTATAGGGCAGCGCCAGTTGAAGGTCATCGCTTATGCTGATGAAATAGCTGTCTTTACGACTGATCCAGCATCTGCAATAGACTCTATAGAAACTTAAGCAAATACATTTGGCCTTCTTTCTGGTTAGAGGCTGAACGTCAAGAAGACACAAGTGCTTCTTAATTTCCAGTCTGAATGATGTATTCCAGGTGTCTGTCTAACAGACACTTACTTAGGGGTATGTATCTATGCAAAGATCGAACATATATCGGCACTAAATTACAATTCTCTGCTGTAAGTTATAACCAAGTAGCTGAGAAGCTGGCATAAGCTTCCAATTAGCATACTGGGGAGGTGCAATATCATTAAAATGAAGGTGCTCCCAAAAGATTTATATTATTATCCGTCAATCCCACTGCACGTCCCTAACTCCTTTTTCAGGAAATTAGATGGGGTCTTACGTAGTTTTATCTGGGGGTGCAAAAAATCACGATGGGAAATAGGTCTAATAAAACTCCCATATAATCAGGGTGGGCTAGAGCTCCCAGATTTTAAAATGTACTATTGGGCAGTGTTTGTGGGGCATCTTCGTAAACACTTGAACCCCAAAAAAACAGACTTCTGCCATCGTCTGGTCTTAGGGCCTGACTGCCAAATGTTTTTATATAGAATCAGTGAACCCAACTATTTTAAACGAGTCCGTTTTAAGATCATCAGGGATAGCGTACACATATGGCAGGGAATCATAGCCAAATGTTCTATCTCTCTTTTCCATAATCTCCCTCTTTGGGGTAACCCTATTCTTCCGGAGGTATTTCAGGATCCTGCTAGCAGACGGTGGGTTAGCTATGGAATTGACCGTCTTGGCCATTTGTTACGTTTGCACACTATATTACACTCCTGAGAGGATTGCTAGGTGTGCTCAAAGGGGGAGGACAAGGAGGGGACCACAACAAATGCCTCAAATGCAGATTGTATGATGCCAATATCATGCATATGTTCACTACTTGTCCTGACATAGATACATATTGGCAGAAGATAACCCATGCCATGCTAAGTCTAGGGGTCGATTATTCTCTAACAGTGGCTGAAATCATGCTGGGATACAAAGAGGATAGTCACGGTCATAGACTCCTTATTTCAATCATGCTGGTGGCAGCTCGTCTTGCTATATTGAAGGCTTCAATCTCACCTAAACCTTCTTCAGTAGCTGAATGGTGGGCAATTGTGAGAGAAACCTTTGAAATGGAGAAGGCTTTGGCTAAAGCAAGAGGAAGACGCTTAGGGTACCAGACTAACCTGGATTACCTTCCAGAATAGGGAATGGTGACCATGGGGGTTCAAATTAAATTAAATTAAATTAAAAACCCAGATGATTTTGGCCGTAAATATATATAATTTAACTCATCTTACTTAGGTTTTGTAAAGTATTATTATTATTATTATTATTACTGTTTCATGCTATGGCACACTATAACAAAGATTGTATTGGTGCTCCCTTTTTGACAGTAAAACATTTTTAAAATAATAATTATAGATTGATGATTGCTTATATAGTGATAGAAGTCAGTACATTTATTGTCACATCTTGAAATTAACAATTTTCTGAGAGATTCCGCACAGCGATATATTGCCAGCAGTTAAAGACTGCATTTTATGTTAAAAGTCTTATTTATGTATTTGTAGATCTTATCCCAGTATTGTTGTAAGGTAGGGCAATAAAAGAGCATGTGAGAAAAGTTGCCAACGTGAGATTTACAATTTCAGCATGTAGGACTGTCGCTGAGCTTAAGTTTAAAAATATTCTCGGGTGTCCAGTATGTCCTATTTATTAACATTAGTTTGGTTTGTGATAGTATGGGTGATATTTTATTCGAGAATGGTGTCAAATGAATTTTCCCCCAATCAAATGGGATGCTACTGGAGTTGAGTTCAGATTCCCATTTTGCTAACACATTTCCTGTGCGATTTGTGGGGTTTGGGAGAAAGACGTTTATATATCTTAGAGATGGTGTGCCCAGAATTTACTAGCTGTGACATCTTGGAAACTATGGATGGGTCAGAGGGTTTGATGGAGCACATCGGGAGGAGAGATTTTAGTTTTAAGAATTTATAAAAATATAACGGTTTAAGTCCGTGACGGGTCTGGAGGACGGAAAAAGATAGCGGTAGTGTACCTGTAAAGAGATTTTAGATGTATTCCGTTTTCAGACCAGTGTTCCTAGTGTAGTGTCCTCCCGTCCATCTTTAAGCTCGGGTTGTACCATAAGGAGGTCAAGTTGGACTTATTGATTTTAATTATGGAAAACTGTTCCATTCGCAGTAGGGTTCTCTTTGTGTTAAGCAAAATATATTTTGAGTGGGGAAAAGCGGAAACGTCCGTTGTTAGGAGAGCGGATAGAAATACATAAATAAGACTATTAACATCGTCCCTCCAAAGGAATTTTCCTATATTATACTAGGGGTATTGGATCCTAGGATCAAGGACTTTCAGGATTGCTACTTACTAGACCTCATGCTCACTCTAACATGCAAAGTTATACTGAGTAAATGGAAAAACGCCAATTAGGTCTCTTTTAGAACTTGGCAGGAATGGCTATCCTCTCTAAGAGGAGCTGACAATGAATTGGGGGTGGGCGGAATTTGCGAAATTCATTTTCGCAAACTATCGCAAAAATGTTAAAAATCTCCGCAAACATGCGGAAATATCGTGAAGAAGCGGATGTTTTTTTCCCGCCCGTTCGCGGTATTTTCTGCGTGATCGCGGCTCGCCAACTTACCCATGCGGTTGCTCACTGGCGCGGCCATCTTGTTTTCACTTGTCCCACCGGTTCGCGTTCGATATGACGTGCACGCGTCCTCACGCTCTCGCTCGCGGTGGAGAATGATGTGTTCGAGATCTCAATCATCTCATACTCTCGCGGTGCATGATCGCGAGAAGAAAGACGTGATCGCGTGACGAATGACGTGATCGCGCGACAAATGACGTTAATGCGGGCACGAACTGTCGCGAGACCGCGCAAATGGCTACCAACAATTCAACATCTCGTGGAGAATTCGACTGGATCGGGAAAACTTGTCGGCGAGCGCGGGGATTCAGGTAAGGCAATCGAGCGCACACGAGAATGTTTTTTTTTACAGCGCGAGCAAGAAAAACATTTTCGGTAAGATGCGGATTGCGAAAATTTTGACATTTTCGCGCTCTCCGCGGAACTCGAAAATGTCAAATTATCGCAATTTCCACGAGCGGAACGGAATTTTCGCCCAGGCCTACACTGAATCTCTCCACACCTCTCCCTGGCGTAAATCACACAGGAAATTTTGGAAATCCCTTGACGCCTCATCTTTCTCTTATGACCCTCTGTGAACACCCAAACAATACCTCAGTCTGTAATGGCTTTTGTACTTATCTACTGCAGAGTATCGTTTATCAACTCTCATGTGGGAAAAATGTTTTGTGTGACCACCTGTATACAATTACGATCCACTACAAATGTCCTACTTGGCACTTGAGCAAATTATTACTATTATTATTATTGTCATTATCGTTATTATTACTATTATTATTAATGATTACTTAGGTTTTGTCTTATTGTATGATTTATTGTATTTTCTATTTGTCATTTGTTTGTTTGTTATTACTCAACAAAAACGATTTGAAATAAAAAATAATATAAAAACAACTGCATTTTATGGAATCTGATTGGCTATGTCTTTCAAAATTTGGAATGGATTTTCTTATTATCATTTTAACTAGACATCATTTTTGTTCTCTCAGTGTTCTCATAATTCCACTGCTCAGTACGTATATTGTTTGAGTTGTCATTCAGGGTTCTCCAGTGTAATGTAATGTTATTTGGCATTCTAGCATGCGCTTCATGCTTCCAGGGTGCTCCTTAAGAGTACAAGTAAAAGAATAGCGGTGGAAGCTAAAAAGCAGCCATGTTTCTGATAAAGCTGTAAGTTACAAAAATGCCTTTCTGGGACGTATATAATAAGAATTACATTTACGCAGTCAGTATGGGCTCGTAAGGGGATGATTACTACGAGTAGTTTAATCCCCCCCCCACGAAGCGTGTTCAAACACTTGATCACACGTATGTTATCACACATTCGTTTGATCTTTATGTATCAAACCTGCATTCAAGTTAAATGAAAATATGTTATGTTGCTATGTTAAGATGTTTATAATAAAATGCAAAATGAAATACTTCAGACTTAAGTCGTAGCATCTTTATTTCGCTCAAGCACATTATTCACTAGTTCAGAATATATTCCAAATAACCACCCACGAAAACCATTATGATTTTTCGTCTTTTAAGCCAGTGAAAGATTTGTTATGCCCTTTGGCCCTCCTCCCTCGTTTGTGCCTCAATTGTGGCGGCTGAAAGTTCCTGTGCATCTTTATTTTCTTTATCGTCATCTCTTTCATACAAATTGACACGAAAACACGGCTTAACATAGCTGTAAAAATAGACAGCCTTCATTAGTACAAAGTCTGCCAGGCCACAATGTAACAATTGAAAGTGCACAAACGTTTCTTGAACAATTTCAGTATGACCCAGGGTTGTACATCAAGGGCAAGCAGTTAACAATAACAATATGTCTTAAAGGACACATTACACTATTGTGACCACATTCTAAGCCTTTCTTAAATATAGCTAGTATCACTATCCACCTGTTTCATTTGTTAAGAACATCTCGACTTTCTTTTTCTGGTAACACCGATAAATTCTGTATTAAAAATGTTCTACTGCAGGTTTTGCCTTTAGGAAATGCTACACTTTTTTCTGTTATAGAGTAGAGGTATACTAATTGGGTAACTTGATGCAATAAATCATCCTAAATAGAAGACTGCACAGATTCCAAAATTTCAGAGTACCTCACTTTTTAGGTCGAGCATTCGAGACCTCTTGTTTATACTTTAGTAGTATAATTTAGTATATATATACTTATATGTGTATGTACTTTATGGGCTCTGGAGATCAGCCCTAGGACTTGTCTACTTCCACTTAGGGACTTTTTTTTCTGTTCAACTACCTCTATTTAACTGTCTTGATAGAAAATGACCAGCAGAGGTCAGTAAAATACCAGAATTGCTTTCTGCTGAGGGGCTTTCTTCTTTTATTTTTCTGGCAACTGCTTCTATTTAACTTTCTTGAAAAAAACGACCAGCAGAGGTCAGTAAAATACCAGAATCATGTTAGCATTCTCTAGATTCCAGTCCATAGAAATTGCCTTCCACGAGCACCAATAGACAGTAATATTTTTTTCAAATCTTGTATTTTCAGTGATATGACCACCGAAGGCCCTGCTTTTATATTAAAAGCAGACCTTTGAACTATACCATTTCCTGCTGAAAGGCAATATTACTCTCCATGTGTTCCCATACCTGGCATGTCACGCAGTTTGGTGCTTACTTTCCCTCCATTTTAAAGAACAGTAGATGTTTCAGCCCCCAGGCTAAGGTGCTGCATAGCTAAATACATATAAGGTCACAAAGGCGAGACCATTTGCATTGCAAATGCTTGTTTAAATCTCTAATGAGATAATGCCCAGAGATGGAAAATAACCCTTTGTTTGTTGGCTCTTCATTTGATGGAGCGGGTAGTACAACATGTTGTATATCCCCCCATTTCTGCATGTTCATACTAATTAGAATAATCTATTAATTGTAATAATATTAATGTGTTTAAGTGATACTTAATCAACCTTACTAATGTATGAATTACACGTGGTATTTGCATTTTGCATGGCTAAAATAATTTGTAAACTAATATACGTACGCATACTAATACTAGAAAAATAGAATATTGCATGATGTATGTTGCTTTGTGACATTATTGTATGTTGCACCAGATGATATCATTGGGTGAATATGAACGTTTTAAATGTCGCTATTATGCTAGATAATTACATACACATAGGGGAGTTAGTGAGGGTTTAACATTTTATTCTTTATTTTTATGTTTTAATTACGTTTTGTGTTTGTTTCGCTTAAGTTGACCAATTGGGCCCAAGACAAGATGGCCGATCAACACACACGACGCGACAGCTACCATTCCACGAGGTTTCAGACCAAGTGCGCATGTCCCAGGCTCCTGTACAAGTGGTCTCAAGATGACCTACACTCTCTGTACCCATACAAGGTTGCGATGGATGACTGCCAAAACTTTAAACAAAGGACAGTTATGAAATTCGGAACTAGCAAGTGCGATGAGCTAACCTTACGAACTCTGAGAAACTTCACCGGACGACCCAAACCGACCAATCAGAAGTGCCCAAAACTGACTTTCGTTACATTTTGACATTAATTTCATTATAAAATGATGATAAAATAGTGAGTTGTGCGAACCCTTCTTTTCCTGAAGTTATGCTGACGGAGAGGATGCTGCCCAATTTGCTGATGAACTGAAGACTCTTTGAATTGATGGGCATTGATTGATGAGTACATGCTTATGGTCTCAACCAAATTTTTGGTACTGTAGCGTGCTGCATGACGACTTGATTGACTTAGAGGACGACTAATAGCCAGATTATGTAAATATGAGGCTGTGTGGTTTGAATAACGATTCATTACATTTTGCATTATTTAGATAAACGAAAATATTGATTAACAAGAAAACGTGTTTGGTCATTTATTGAAAGGAAACAGATTAGGAATTATGGAATGTTTAGCTGGATTACATCACTTAATACCAAAACAACTAATTTGATCTGTCGACTACGTGGAAGGAGTATCTTGATGTTTAAGATTAAGATGTGTATTAATAAGGGTATTAGTGAAATTAAGTTCTCTTACTATAGGTTATAGGGTATTCCTTCCATGTCAGTGCTTGGAAATAGTTATTCCTCCTGTAAGTACAGGCCAGTAAGAAGTGAAGTGTGAATGTTGGTGTTATGGGCCCCACAAAACGATTGTACGAGTGAATGTGTTAATGTGATATTTGGTCTGTGACGAAGAGAGGATAATTATTAGGTACTGGGTTTTCGTCTTGATTCCCGTTACCCAGGTTTTCCGCGCTGCAACAGTTTTTCTGGTAGCAGGATGATGGTTTTTATTGTTTTGGTTTAGGTGATTATTGCTTGTACATTGCTTATTGATTATTGATTATTGATTGGTATTGGTTTATGTATTAACACTCTATGTTGAGTTGCGTCAAGTTCGATGTTGTTTGACAGCTTCTGGGATGTAGGAAGTCAGAAGTTTGCAACAGTTCCGTAGTAGAGCAGAGGTAAGCGCTGCTCTCGGGAAAGACGGAATTGTTGTTGCCCTGTAGGTACACGGGGAAAACGTGTAACGATTAGAGTTGCACAACACATTGTCTGGGTTCGATTTGGTAACATTGTCGTGTGTTACTGCTAGGGACATTTTCTGTATGACAGAAATGTATGGTAGCGAAGGTCATCTGTGAAATTTTGGTCTTAGGTACCAGGAGTCCAAAAGGCACTCTGATTACGCTTATCACTGGAAAGGTAATAGGTGTTCCCTAAGCTTGCTAGAAGGATAAAGTAGAGGGAAGTGCTACTTTGTTAAGAAGTGTCATAATTCTGTAGTAGGGCAGACTGTTCACTGCTCTCTGGAAAGACAGAATTCTGTGTGAATGTACTACATTTTTACGTGTGAAAGTGTGTGAATGAAAAAGGCATTCCGGTTAATTGCGAAACTCTGGTTTTATTTCTCAGGAGCTTTGGGTCTCCAACTAGGTGTCTTAATTCTGGAGAAACAGTTAACTAATGCTTGCTAGAAGGGTAAGGTAGAGGGATGTGCTACTTTATCAACTGAATAATGATTCCGTAGTAGGGCAGAGGTAAGCGCTGCTCTCGAGAAAGATGGAATTCTTGTGAGAAAGGTCATTGACTGTTCTTTGGTTAGCGAAGCGGACAATGGTGGCGTTTTTATGTCGTTACTAACAGATTTATGAATTTGAAGAACGTAAAAAAACTTACCGAGAAAATTTTGTAAAGGAGGGGTCAACAGGAGCAGGAGTAAGAGCAGCATTTCCAAGGAGTCTTGGCATTTCCAGAGCATGGTTCATTTAATTTAGCAGTTTTGAGAAATTTGAGAGAAAAGATGATGAATTTAGAACAAAGACCAAGACCGACACAGTTTGAAGCATTGACCGAATGGGAAGATGAAATGCATGACAGAGAGAGACAGAGGTGTGGCAGAAGATATAAGTATATGTTTGGTAGATATGGCCATGACACTCATGATGATAGAATGAGAAGGTAGCGGAATGCAAGTATGACTGAAGGTCTGTTTCCCGTAAGAACTGCTAAAGAAATTGGAGGTAGAAACTGCACAGAAAAAAGCCATAATGTTGGATCAAGAGGGTATAGTGAATGAGCTGGAGGATGATGTTCTTGATGACATGTTTTATAAAAATCCACCTCCGTATCAACCGGAATCAGAAATGTTAACACCAAGTGCCCCAATGAGAGAAACTTTACGAATCATTAAGTCAGAACCAGTGTCCCAAGATTTAGAGAAAAGTAATTCCATTAGAGAGGTAGAGAGAAAATCAGAGGGTAAGGTAAATGGTGAAAATTCGGCAGAATTATCATAAACAGCCTTAGAATTAACTGAAAAGATACGGGAATTGACTAAAAATCTAGAAGCTGTGACTGTTCAAGTGACGATAGGCCCTGTAATGCCTATTTTTGATAAACAGAAAGAAAGCGAACATTGTTTAACAGTTCCTTATAAGAACAATAAACAGGCTGAGAAGCCAAAGCAGAGCCAGAATGAAAATCCATGGAGACAGACAATGAGTATGATCGAACCAAATGTTTTGAGTAACCCATTCATAGGCCCAAACTTGGCAGAAAGACATACAATGACAGTGGAATCAATATTAGAGACACAAAAGGATTCAGAACGAAGTAATGTAGAAAAACCAGTAGGTCCATCTACGGAAGAATTAAGTGAATGGTTGGGAAGCTTGCAGAGAAAAGAAAAAGAATCCCAATCAATAGATGTGGCCAAATTACGAGAAATTACAGAGAAATTAAAAACTTATCAGGATGAGGAATTACTATTTTTGTGCAAAAGTGTAACATGGAGAGCGAAAAATCTGCACGAAAGACTACAAAAAGTAGCAAATGAAATGGGTAAAGATATTGAAAAGGTAAAAGCTTTACAAAAACCATATCGAATAGATTTCACTGAAAAAGATATTGAAAATTTGAACACCACAGCACGGATAAGTCAGATTAAGGAAATAATTATTTTGTTGAGAAAATGGGGAGATATGGATAAATGGAGAAGCAGGTGGTACCGCAAACGAGATGATGCCCCAGATAAAACATTTGCAGCATTCCCTGTAAGAGAAAAGGAAAAATTAGTAACAGAATGCCCCATGAGAGAAATTCCAGGAGGAGGATATGTACATGTTCCTTGGACAAGGCAGGATATTTTGTCATTTACAAATGATTTCCCTCGACTACGTGAAAAGCCTGTTGAGTAGTATAGGCAAGTGGACAGATTTGTGAAGTTGTCTAAAGTATTATGGATTGATCTGAATAGCTTATGTGACATAATAGTACCAGCAGATTTATGGACAGAGTGCAAGCTGATGATAAATTGGCCAACACAAGAATACCCTAGGGATCCAAAAACAGAGGCTCCAGACCCAGAGGTAATGAAGAAATATGAACAGGTTATTGCCTTTCTGAAAAACAAAGTACCTCCTAAAGGGACAGATTGGGTGAAAATTGACAGAACACATCAGGAAAGCAAATAATTAGTACATGCATATTACGAGAGGCTGATTTTGGCCTTTAAACAGTTCAGTGGTGATGAAAATTTGAGTGAAAAGGATTTAAGTCATTTTGTATACAGATTTGTATATGGTCTACGTCCAGAGATTAGTGAAATGATAAAACAACATACTGTAGATTGGCAAAATAAGAAAATTGATGAAGTATTGAGACATGCAAAATATTTCAGTGATGAAATTGAAGCAAAACAGCGAAAATTAAAAGAGAAGGCTATGTGGGCACAAGTAAAGGTAGCAGAGAGGCAGGAAGCTCAATTAGCGGAACAAGTGAATATTTCAGGACCGAGACAAAAGTTCATTCCTGGGAAAGGTAAGGGAAATTTTAATATAGAATAAATTAAAAAGAAATTCCCATGTCATAATTGTGGAAGGATAGGGCATTGGAAATCCGAGTGTAAATTTCCCCCAAGTACTAACAATGAAAATACATCATTGAATCCACAGGTGCAGAATGAGGTGAGTGGTCAACCACAGCGACAGCAGCAGGTTGTAACCCAACAGAATCAGGTGCCAAAACCGCCTTTTCCACAGAGTAAAAACTCCCAGAAATATAGTAACGAAACAGGATTCTACAACGAAGAACAGGTAAATAAGCTGCCCCACGCTAGCGCTGTTTCGCAGTATTGGCTACAACGCGATGAGAGTGATTCAGAAGAGGGTTATTGACGGTACCGAAGGGAGGAAGAAGAGTGCGTACTTGGCGCAACTCTAGAAGTAGACCAGACAGGCCCATTTGTAGATGGGAAGATAAATAATGAGAGTATTACTTTCCTAGTTGATACTGGTGCTACTTGATCAACTGTCAGGTCAGCTGATGTTAAGAACCTTCCTCTCTCGGATGAAACGATCCAAGTAGTTGGTGTATCCAACAGACAGATTAAAACTTATCTTACAGAGCCAGTGAAAGTTAGCACAGGTACATTTTCCGAAATGCACCGCTTTGTCGTGTGCGATACCAGTCCTGTGAATTTATTAGGTAGGGATTTGCTGTGCAAGATGAATTGCACTATATTCTGTACCCCTGATGGGATAGCTTTTGAGACCCCTGATGAAGATGTGTTATATAAAATGACAATGGTAAACAGGGAAAATGAGGTTACTGAAACCTATGCTGTATTTAACCCTGATGAATTACCTAAAGAATTGAAACAGTCCGTAAAAGCAGAGGTTTGGGATTTCACAGTAGAAGATGTGGGATTAATGAGAAATGTAGATCCAGTAAAAATAACAGTGAAGGAAGGAGTAAGCTATCCAAATGTCCCTCAATATAAATTGACACCTGAAATAATTGAAGGAGTTACTCCTGTGAATGAAAAAATGATAAAACAAGGCATTCTGAGAGAAATAATGAGTAGTCCATGTAATTCACCGATTATGGGACTGAAAAAGCCTAATAGAAAGTTCAGGATAGTACAAGATCTGAGAAAGATAAACAAAATTGTTGTGTCTTGCTGTCCTATTGTACCAAATCCATCTGTGATTTTTTATCAGATTCCCCATGATGCAGAATGGTGTACAGTGATTGATTTATGCCATGCTTTCGTTTCTATCCCATTGCATCATGACAGTCAACACATTTTTGCGTTTCGTTTTGGCGAACGTATTTTGGCCTGGTGCCGAATTCCACAGGGGTATACAGAAAGCCCCTAAATATTTATTCAGATATTGAAGAAATCTTTGGAAAATCTAGAAATGCCCGAAAATTCAGTGTTGGTTCAATACATTGACGACCTTCTTGTGGCGTCGAAAACCTTTGAAGCTTGTGAGACAGACACCATAGCCTTGCTGAATCATCTGGCAGGTGGAGGACTTAAAGTGTCACCATCAAAATTACAATTTTGCAAGAAAGAAGTACAATATATAGGCCACAACATTGAAAAAGAACTGAGAAAGATAACAATAAACAGAATCAGGATCATAAAAGGAATGAGAGCACCCATGACCCAAAGAGAGGAGAGAATGTTTCTTGGAATGGTTGGATATTGTCGTCAGTGGATTAACAATTTTTCGTTGATTGCAAAACCTTTGGTATGATTGACAAGCAGTGATGTGAGAGATCCTATTGATTTGAACAAAGAAGAATTGGCAGCTTTTAAACAATTGAGAGATGGGTTGTGTCAAGCACCTGCATTAGGTATGCCTGATTATGAAAAATAATTTGAGTTGTACTGCAGTGAGAGGAATGGATGTGCACTCTCTGTTCTAATACAGAAGCATGGAAAACTGAGGAGACCAATTGCATATTTCTCATCAATGCTGGACCCAGTAGCTGTAGCCCTACCTGGGTGTTTGAAAGCAGTGGCTGCTACCTGTCGTAGTTTGGAACAGAGTGAATGAATTGTAATGGGATATCCCGTGAAAGTGTTTGTACCTCATGATGTGGCAATCCTTTTGACAAGGAGTCGCACTCAGTATATGACACATAGTCGGCTGACTAAGTATGAGAAAGTCATATTAGGTGCAACGAACGTAAGTCTTGTGAGATGCTTGAATGTGAATCCTTCAACATTGCTGCCTGATGCTGAGAATGTAGAAGTCAGAGATGAAGCAGATCACAACTGTTTGGATGTACTCGATTTCTGTACAAAACCACGACATGACATAAAAGATGTACCTTTACCAGAAAGTGATTTTGTCATGTTTGTCGATGGGTCTTGTTTGAGAACAGATGATGGAGTGTTGAGTGCAGCATATGCGGTATGCACAGTTGCAAACGTGATGGAAGCATCTTACCTGAAAGGAGTAAAATCGGCCCAAGTAGCTGAAATTGTTGCTTTGACTAGAGCATGCAAGATTGGGAAAGGTGTGAGAGTGACTGTGATAACTGACAGCCAGTATGGCTTTGGAGTCGTACACAACTTTGGTCAAAAATGGCTGCAGAGAGGGTTTTTGACATCAAGTGGAACTCCCATTAAGAATGCTGAAGTGGTTGGAAAATTGCTTGAGGCGATACAGCTGCCTAGGCAATTTGCTGTTGTGAAGTGTGCTGCCCACAGTCAAAGTGGTAATTACATCGCCACTGGCAATAAATATGCCAATGACATGGCTCAATACTGTGCACGTAACCAGAATTCCATAAACAGGGCCAAGGAGAAAGAAGTGATTTCTTGTTCTTTGATGTTTACTAACATTATGGGTACCTGGGAAGAAGTGAGACAATTACAGGAAGAAGTGGGAGATGAGGAAATGAAGCAGTGGGTAAAAGCAGGATGTGCACCAAGAGAGAAGGATCATGTGTGGCTCTATCGGGATGGAAGACCAGTTATGCCTGATAGCATGATGTCTGCCATGGCACGAATGTATCATGGTCAGGGACACATAAGGAGTGATGCTATGATCAGGTCATTTAAGCAGACCTGGTACAATGCAAAATTCAGCCTTGTAGCAGAAAGTCTTTGTCAAAGATGCCTAATATGTCAGCAATACAATCCTGGAAGAAAGACAGTAGTGAGTCTAGGAACAATAGGTCGAGAAGGAGGGCCTTTTACCAGAATGCAAGTGGATTTCATTAAGATGCCTCCCTGTAACAGGTTGAGGTATGTTCTAGTTATGGTCTGTCTGTTTTCTAGATGGGTAGAAGCATTCCCAACAAGAAGAAATGATGGAATGACGGTGGCAAAATTACTTTTGAGGGAATTTATCCCTAGATTCGGATTCCCAGTATCAATTGAATCTGACCGAGGAGGACATTTCCATAATGAGATCATAAAATTGATTTGTGAAGCATTCAATGTACGACAAAAACTACATTGTGCCTACCGCCCAGAGGCTTCTGGTGTGGTGGAACAGATGAATGGTACTATAGGGAAAATGTGTTTAGCCACAGGTATGAAATGGCCTGATGTCTTGCCTCTGGTACTCATGACTATTAGATCAATTCCAGACAGAACTACAGGGTAGAGCCCCCATGAAATTATCAGGGGAAGGGTGATGCGACATGTTTTCATACCAGTCAACAAGCTGATGACTATAACTGATGACATGGTGTTGGAATACTGTAAGAGCCTGGCTGATGCAGTTCATTCTGTGTTTCATCAGGTTGGAGCGGATGCCACCACTCTTGAAAAGAAGCAAGCACATGATCTGAGCCTTGGGGACTGGGTGAGAATAAAAGTACACAGAAGAAGAAACTGTTTGGTTCCAAGGTGGGGAAAACCACAACAAGTCATCTTGACCACAACAACAGCTGTGAAGTATGCTGGACTGAAAAACTGGATTCATGCAAGTCATACATTAAGAATTCCAAATCCAGTGGATAGCACAGAAAATGAGTATTTTGACGAATCAGAATCCAGTACTGAATCAGATGATGGAGAGCCAAAAACAAAAGAAAACCCTGAAAGGGGGGAATCAGAGCCAAGTCTAACATTTGTCCCCAGAAGTATTTCCTTGAGAAGAAGGTTACAGATTTCTGATACAAGCTCAGACTCAGAGACTGAACAAGGAACTCAATGTTCTAAGAAAAGAAAAGAAAAAGACAGTGAAGAGACAATAAGACAATAAAAGAAATTACTGAAAGAGAAGTTCCAGATGAAAGATTGAGAGAAATTCCACCTGAAATAACACATTTAGACAGACAGGTGCCAGATACAGAGAGAGAGGGAAAGATTACTGCGGAAGACCCCCGAGGAGGTGTAGGGAACTCCAACATCCAGTTAGAAGTAAGGACAAGTAGTCAGCAGGAAGATTGTGTGCCGGAGATACGAGGAGGAACAGAAGTAGGGAAAACAAAAGAAGTGGTGGAAAAAGAAGCTGTTGAAAGTAAAAGACAAGTTGAAACAGAGTCAGAGGAAAGCGAAGATGAAGTACCTGAAGGTCGAGTTCTAAGAAAGAGAGCTTGGAGAACTGAAAAGAATGATAAAGGAAGTAAATTGAAAAGAGCAGCAAAAGACGACGTTTGGCCGAATAAAATAAAAAGATTGAGATATCGACTAACACGAGTGAATTCACCAAATGCCGAACAGGTGAATGAAGTGACGAGTCAGGAGAAATCAAAGGACGAAGAAACCTTTGTAGTTAAAGAAAGCAAAGAACAAGAAAACCTAACCAGAAGTATAAGTCACCAGAATGGATGTATGTGGCCCTGCCTGAAGTAAAAGAAGAGGCGGATAGCCAAGGAAATCCAGAGGTGATTGTACCAGAAGTGGTTGAGGAGGATGAAGAATCGGAAATTCTGAGAGTTATCTTGTCCGATATTGGACAAGAAGCGGATGTTCAGGACATTCTGCATTCAGATGACGAGGGAAAAGTGAAAGATGATGAGATTCCAAACTGAATGAGACCAGACAGCTGCTAATGGAAAGATAGTAAAATACAGGAAAAGACTAAAACTGGTAGAACCAAAAAGGTGCTTAGAGCCTTGGGTTAGAGAAACTAGTTGTGAAGTAGAAGTCAAAAGACATTGTCCATTTTAACAAAAATGGCAAACACAGATAGTAGAAAAGGTAGATGTATATTTTTGAGAAGATGGTGTAAAATATGTTGTTGTTGTACAGGATTAATAATGCTTCTGTGGAGCATACTTGCTCTCCTGATCTCATTTAAGGTTACTATAGATACAATAGAAGGACATAGTGAAAATAAAACTAATATAGAAAAGATTCAAAAGGTAGATCCAACTAGAATAGATAAAAACTATTTACATAAAGACAGGTCTATAATTGATTTTTCTCATAATGTGTTTACGAAATTGTTGTATGAATATGTAAAGACAATGGACGTAAGGGACTGCTACGTTTGTATGCAGTTAACTGCCTCTGTATCGGAGGGAGTGACTTATCACCATCTTCCAGTAACTTATGGAATAACATGTAGAGTAATAGCTAGTTTATTTTACCAAACAGGGAAATTAGAATATTATTTTTCAGATGTATATAACATATTTTCACAAGTACCATCAATTAACAAGCTAAACAAGGTAAAACCTGCAAAGGTATTAGGTGAATTTTTCTCAGAAACTCAAGAACTAACATTAGAATATATATTTAAGAACAATTTGACTTGCAGTTTAAAGAAAGAGGAAAATACATTTTTAGATATGGTTGAAGAAAGGAGACTAAAAATGCAAAGAAAGGCATCTGAAGGAAAAGTGGAGAAGACAGTCTGGGATGTAGAAATGGAAAAACACTTGAATGGTGAAGCTAGACCAACTATGGCTTTAGATTGGCCTCAGAAAGGGAAATTGTGTATTAGAAGGAATCAAACTGCATGTGACAATTATTTTGTAGGTAATAGTGAGTGCCATGATACATACCGAATCATGGGTGGATGGGGATTTAAAAGCTGGAAAAGATCCAGTTTTTCCTGGGTTATATTTCATTTGCGGGAACAGGGCATATTATCGTTTGCCAGACCATTGGTATGACACATGTTATGTAGGACTGGTTTTCCCGAAGATTTTTCATATGGATAGAGGAGAATATGTTGTACATAGTTTAGGTAGTTATTTAGCACGTAGTAAGAGATAATCTTGGTCAGAAATTGTGGGTGACATCTTTGGAGCATTGATACCAGCAGTGGGAATATCTCTGAATGCAAACAAAATTAGAAGGCTTTCAACAGTAGTGGATCGCTTGTCAATAAGCACCGCTGGAGGATTTTTATTGGTAAATACTAAAATTGGTTGCCATGCGTGCGATGGTAATGCAAAATCGACTTGCCCTTGATATATCATTGGCAAAAGAGGGAGGAGTCTGTGGAATGCTGAAAGTTCAACATTGTTGTACTTACATTCCAGATGAAAGTAAAGATTTGAAAATTTATATTAAAAATATAACTGAACTGCATGACAAAATTGCACCACTGGAGGTTGAAGGTGTTTGGGAAAAGATTGGAAAGAAAATATCTGCTATTAAAAATTTCTTAGTAAACTTAGGTAGTACCTTTTTAGGTAAAATCTTATTTCCATTAACTTGTGTGATTTCATAGTATTAATAATAAGATTAGGGTGTATCTGTCGTAACAAGAATAAAAGTCAGAAAAGGTTAAAAAGAGAACATTTAAGGAGAAAAGATAAGAAACAAGAGAGAGAATTTGAAGAAATAGAATTAGAGGAAGATAAGGAGAGCATGTATAAGACAGCGAAAAGATAAGAGACAGGGGAAACTGAGCTATGAATAAAAACAAGAAATTGCTTCTGATTCCATAAAAGAAATATACATTTTTGATGGTGTGGTGATATAATCACCAAAGGGGGGATTGATGGAGCGGGTAGTACAAAACGTTGTATACCCCCCCATTTCTGCATGTTCATACTAATTAGAATAATCTATTAATTGTAATAATATTAATGTGTTTGAGTGATACTTAATCAACCTTACTAATGTATGAATTACACGTGGGATTTGCATTTTGCCTGGCTAAAATAATTTGTAAACTAATATACGTATGCATGCTAATACTAGAAAAATAGAATATTGCATGATGTAGGTTGTTTTGTGACGTTATTGTATGTTGCACCAGAAGACATCATTGGGTGAATGTGAACGCTTTAAATGTCGCTATTATGCTAGATAATTACATACACATAGGGGAGTTAGTGAGGGTTTAACATTTTATTTGTTATTTTTATGTTTTAATTACGTTTTGTGCCCCCGCAAATATTTATGCAGTCCCCTGGGCAGTGTGTGGGGGATTGGGGCCCCCCCACATATTTGTTTCTGCCCCCGGGACCTGGCCCTCCTGAGGGCTTCAATTAAACAAAGCGCGGGAGCCCGCACTTTGGTTTTATTATTTTCGCGCATTTCTCGATTTAGCAGGCCTAGGGGGTCAGGGTGTTTCTACCCTGCCCCTTTTTCTTCTTTTGCGCGTTTCTTTTTCTCATTTCTTGTTCCTCGGTTCTACCGAGGCACAAGATGGCTGCCAACACTTCCTGGTTTGAAGTGTTGACAGCCAATTAGAATGCAGCTCGTGATTGGCAGGGTGCACGGATCCTCCGTGCCTCTAAATATCGAAACTTTTATTTTTGCTTTTCTCAGCAACTACTGAACAGATTTACACCATTTAAAAAAAGGATGCCTTCTGAAGCAAGCACTACCTTTTTGCCAAATTTGGTGTAATTCTGTTCAGCAGTTCAATGCTGTAGCCATGTCTAAAGTTTCCTATGAGAAATTGATTTTTTTAACTCTATTTTTTGAATTTCTCAGGAACTACTATACGGATTTACTCCATTTGAAAAAAAGGTCTCTTTCTGAACCAAGGGCTACCTTTTTGCCAACTTTGGTGTAATTCCGTTTAGCAGTTCGGGCTGTTGTCGTGTCTAAAGTTTCCTATGAGAAATAACATGGAGAAAATGCGTTTTGGGACCCCCTTTTTTCTAGGCCCCCGCTTGGCGAATCACCCCGAAACTTTCAGCATAGGAGCTGACCGGAGGTGGCCAAAAGTTTTGAGAATTTCGCGAAGATTCATCAACCGGCGCCAAACTTATTTGGAAAATAAAAAATGAGTTTCCTACGGAAAATACGTCCTAACTATAACTATAACTAGGTAATATATCTATATTCACTTAAAAAACCATAGGTTTCACACATGTTATAGTTAGCTGGGCCTTTTCCTCATGAAAAACCAATGAAATTCCCCCGTTATAGTTAGTGCTGGCAACTATAACTCACGCGACCATAATCCGCTGCTGATGACGTCAGATATTACATCACTGTATTTACACATTTATATACCCATGTCTTCTTCCTTTTTTTTTTTAGCTATACATATATTTATTTATTTTTTTCAGAAAGACACATTTGTCATCAGTGATGTAATATCTGACGTCATCAGCAGCGGATTACGGTCGCGTGAGTTATAGTTGCCTGCACTAACTATAACGGGGGAATTTCATTGGTTTTTCATGAGGAAAATGCCCAGCTAACTATAACATGTGTGAAACCTATGGTTTTTTAAGTGAATTTGCAGGGTTTTTTAAATGCTAAGTTACTTTACGCCGTTCGTGCCGTGCGCGCACGGTGCGCTTCGCGCACAGTGCGTGCACGGTGGGCACGCGGTGCGCTTTGCGCACCGGGCGCCCACCTCACGCAGTTCGTTCCGTGCGCGCACGGTGAGCACGCGGTGCGCTTTGCGCACCTCGCGCCCACTTTACGCAGTTAGTGCCGTGCACGCACGGTGCACTTTGCGCACCATGCACGCACGGTGGGCACGCAGTGCGCTACGCGCACCGCGCGCCCACGTTACGCTTAATAGGCCATGTACACACGGTGCCCTTCGCGCACCATCCGCACAAGGAGGACACATGATACGCTTTGTTGTTAAGGGTTTAGTAATAAACTGTACAAATTAGATAAGCCAAGCACGCAAGCTGCGCTACGCGCACCATGCGCACACGGGGGGATTGACATTCCTATTTTATTTTAAAGCATTTAGGCAGTGCGCGCACGCTGCGCGAACCTCGTGGAATTATTTTCATTTCTATAGTGCGCGCACGCTTCGCGCACTCGGCGATATACCGAATTTTTTTTTTTTTTTTAATTGCCCTTGGGGGACATCCTGGGACCCCTTGACCCCTGCTAGGGGGTCAGGAACTGTCCAGCGTGCCCCCTTTACATGTTTTTCTCCTTTGTGTTTCACCCCCCTCTCAGTGCGAGAGACAAAATGGCGGCCGACACTTCCTGGTTTCGACCGATTCGAATGTTTACTAAGATGTAACAACCAATCAGAAGTGCGCTCGCGGACGGCCGAGTGCGCGCACCCTGCGCGCACGGTGCGCGCGTATAGATATATATATTGATTTAAATGCTATTTTCTCAGAAAATACTGAACAGATTTACACCAAACCTGCAAAAGGCACCAAACGGACCTTATGGCTACCTCTCTGCCAAATTTCACGTAATTCTGTTCAGCCGTTCGGGCTGTAGCTGCGACTAAAGTCCCTATGGAAAAATGCATGGGGAAAACGCGTTTTGGGACTCCCCTTTTTTTCTCGGCCCCCGCTTGACGAATCACCCCGAAACTTTCAGGGTAGGAGCGGAGCGGAGCGCCCCATTAGTTTTGAAAATTTTGCGACGATACGTCAATCGGCGCCAAAGTTATTCAAAATAGAATTTTGAGATTTCCTATGGAAACTCGGTCCTAACTATAACTATCTACTGGCGACCGCCAGTAGATAATATATATATATATATATATATATATATATATATATATATATATATATATATATATATATATATATAATTCCCATTTCTTTGCTCCTTCTGTCTCCCCTCGCCCCAGGCAGGCAGGTCATCCGATGGCGGCGGAGCACGCCGCTTTTCAGAATTCCCAACAAAATAATTGCCACGACCACAATAGGGCTAATCCTTCACCAGATCATTTAATTTTGGTAACGCGTTTCGCCTGACAACAGGCTTGCTCACACATTTCACAGTGGGTAAAGCTTACATATATACCATCAGGGAATTCCCACAGTAGAGAAACAGAAAGCGGACTGTGATTGTCCTCAAAGAGTCTGTTTCTACGGCGGCCATTTTAAGCTAGTCATGTACATAGTACAAATCATTTACTCCGCTTAGTGCTATGTACCCCTCATACTTAGAGTGTTATTATCATAATATATGTCTCACAATTATTCAGTTATAGTCTATTAACATTTGAACTTGTCAACGTCAGACCCTGTAAATTCATGATTATTAATATGCATAGTGCTCGTGTAAATAAAGAAAACATTATTCGTTTCTAAAACACACCAAAATTCAATAGCCTCTTCAGGACAGTCATATACTAATTGTTGACATAGTGTCGAATTCATAATAGGCATAGTGCTCGTGTATATAAAGAAGACATTATTAGTTTCTAAACACACCAAAATTCAATAGCCTCTTCTGGATAGTCAAATACTAATTGTTAACATAGTGTCAAAGAGATTATCCACTGTTGGTTAATTCTCCCATAGTTACATTCCATTGTTACCTCCCCACCTTAACTAAAGATCAACACCCTTGCATAAAAAAACATAATCGTTATTTGTGCCACCTTTTTGTTCCCTCTTCAATACAAACTAAACAGAAATAAACCAAAATATATCATTAGGAATACAAAGGTTTTCTTATCTGTCATATGTTTCAATTTTCATTGTCCATGCTTTTGAAGAAAAGGGTAGGGGTAAATCTCGATTCCCTTCCGGAGTCGGCCCCTTCCTTTCCTCCTATAATTAAAACAAAATACAAATTATTAGATTCTAATAACAGTAATAAAAAATTATTCAGAATTAATTCTTGTTACGCAAAAACATACAGTTCATTATATTGTTCAGAATATGCTATAGGAATTCACTCTCGTAAATGTACACTCAGTTCCTCATCTTGATTTAATCCTCCAGGATATTTGCTTTGCAAGTTGACAATGTGCCATGATTCTCTCTGTCTTAGTTTAAGTTCTCTGTTCCCACCCCTCCTATTGAATTCTACTTGTTCAATTGCAAAGAAAGACAGAAGTGAGTTATTAGATAGATGGTATTTAGCAAAATGTCTTGCCACTGGGTAATGTGGCTCTTTATTGTTTATTGCGCGCATATGTTCCAATACTCTCTTTTTAACTGCCAGAGTGGTGCTCCCCACATATCTTAGTTTGCAGGGGCACTCAAGAATGTAAATAACACATGTTAGGAATTGTTCAATGTTCTTTTCTGCTACTGGTGTATTGTATTTCTTTCGCATGTGGCTGTTACGACAGGCTTTACAGTGTCCACACGGAAAAAATCCTTTCAAATTTAAACGTGTGTTAATTTGAGTTTTGGAAATATCACCTTTCATTAGAATATCCTTAAGACTTTTGCTTTTTCTGTATGTTATGAGTGGGCATGAGGGTAGATCATTCTTTAAAGTGGATTCAGTTTTCAGTGTACTCCAATTCTTATTGAGAATTTTAGCAATGCTGTTAGATTCTGCATTGAATGTAAGGATTATTCTGGGTTGGTTTTTCCCCTCTTCCACCTCCTTTGGTTTCTCTATCAGGGTTTCCTCTCTCGAGATCTTTTTAACTTTCTCCACTGCTCTTACCAATACCCATTTAGAGTATCCTCTCTCTTTAAATCTTTCCAACATGATTTTCTGTTCAATGCAGAAATCTTCCATGGTACTACAGTTTCTCCTTGCCCTGAGCAATTCACCGAATGGTATGCTCCATTTGAGAGTTTCAGGGTGACTGCTCAGAGCATGGAGAAGACTATTCCCAGCTGTTTCTTTTCTGTGTAGTTTGGTACAGATTTTATTTTGACGGATCTCTACTGTCATGTCCAAAAATTCAATGGCTACCTTACTTATATTGTATGTTAATTTCAAGTTATAGTTATTAATATGCAAGTTGTTAATGAATGTGGTAGCAGAATGTTCATCTCCTTTCCATACAATAAAAAGGTCGTCAATGTACCTTAACCATTTGATTATCCTCTCTCCTGTTTGTGTTTGGTCAATGTTTCTTAGTACCTCCTCCTCCCACACCCCAAGAAACAGATTCGCAAAACTTGGGGCGAAACAAGTCCCGATAGCAGTACCGAGGACTTGTTTAAACATTTGACCATCAAACATGAAGATATTGTGTGTCAAACAAAATCTTATCATTTTCAACAGTATCATTGTATGATCCAAAAAACAGACTTTTCTTTTTTTCAAATAATGGAAACAACATTGTAAACCTATTTTATGGTCTATTATAGAGTACAATGAATTCACATCCATTGTAATGAGTTGGTAATCATCTTCCCATACTATGTCGTTAACTTTCCCTAGAAAATCTTTGGTGTCTTTAGTGTACGATGGAAGAGTTACCACATACTCTCGTAAAAAATGATCCACGTATTTAGATATGTGTTCTGAAACACACCCAATTGATGATACTATTGGTCTCCCTGGTGGTACAGTAGCATTCTTGTGAATTTTAGGCAATAGGTAGAAACTAGGTAGTTTTGGATAGTCTTTTTTTAGATAGCAGAATTCTTCCCATTGTAAAAGGCCTTGATCTTTCCATGTTGATAGCATAGCCCAAATTTCTACTATACTATTGTTATATTCCTCCATATTGCTCTCCACACAAAATTTAGTATCGTTCAATTGATTGAGTGCTTCTTTGACATAGAGACTGCGATCCCACAGAACAATATTTCCTCCCTTGTCCGCAGGACGAATTACAAGATTATCATCTTCTACTAATGATTTTACGAATTCCAATTGTTTCTTAGTGAAATTCTTTTTAGGTTGTTTATATGAGGATTTGCTTGTTTTCATGTGGAAGTTGGTTAGATCTTTCATTACAGTTTCATGAAATGCATCTATATTGTCATGTAGTGTAGTGGGATAGAATACAGACTTAAGTTTAAATCCAGTTCGTGCTGGCAGTCAGTAACAATTTGGTCTTCATCTATATTCGTCAGACATTCGGGATCATCATATAGATCCACTAAAGCTGTTAAAGTATTAAAGTCACCTATGCTGGTATATGGTGTTTCATCCCTTATTACATTACTTTCATTAATTTCATCAGGTGGTCTTACCCATTTGTTATTGTGCCATTTCTTTAACTTGAGTTTGCGTACAAATTTAAAGATGTCAATTCTAGTTTCAGGGTAATTAAAATTTCCTGTGGGACAGAATGAAAGACCTAGACATAGTGTTCTTTTTTCTTCCATTGTTAGTGGTCTATATGATAAGTTCACAATAGTTTTATTTACCATTGAGTCTTCCATTAATTCTGCTGTGTTTGACCACTCTTCTTGTTTGCCATTGGTCTGTATCCACGTCCTCGTCCTCTTCTTGATCCTCTGTCGGATTCGCTGTCTTCTTCGCCAGTTTCTTCCTTGTTTCTTCCTCTTCCTCTGGTCTGTTGTCCTCGACCTCTCCCTCTCGTTTCTGGTTGTTGGACTGTTCTTGGAATCTGCCTCCCTGATCTCATGAGGCGATATTCTTCTAAAAAATTAGTCTGTTGTCTTATTCCTATTGTTGATTCATTGATATTTGATTCCTGTATATCCCCTTCTGGATCACTACTAGTTATAGAGTCAGTTGCACTTGTGATTCCAGATACATCCTCTATTGTCGCTCCTTGTGCAAACTTTTCGTACAAATGGTCATATTTGTGACTATAGGTCAGAATTCTTCCACTCTCATAGTCACAGCAATCACGATGCAGCTTACGTTGTTTTCTCGCTTTTATGTCATCTTCATGCCGTTTTAGTCTCCCTTTTAAATCAGTCATAAATTTGTTGACAGCTTCCTGTTCCTTGTGTTTCATTATTTCTTCTTCCCAGCGAGGCATGAGATGGCCCGTGCACTATTACACCATTCATGAGATGTTAAATGACATTATTGATGACATCTCAAATGACATAATTGATGGCATAATTGAGGAAATCTTACAAGGATTTTGGCACCATCCAGGAAGGATTTGTTCTCGAAATAATTCTACAGCCTAGAGGTAGGAACAATTTTCTATTCACCTTAATTGGATTAGCCACTTAAAAAGTTCACGTAATCCACAATTTAAATGAAGACGTTGACAGGTATGCATTTGCCACTGTGAAGACATGTACTTTGCGGCCCCATTGACTACACTTTGTAGTTTATTAAGTTACACTACTCACATTCCTGGGATACTGAAATGGGCATAGTGGCATACAATTTTAGATCAATGGTTTCAACACCAGTAATTGATAAACCACCTCTAAATGGGGCACACATACATTCTACATTATCCAACAATCTCCAGTCATAAAAAATCCATCAATGTCCTGGAAATAAACATCCACACGCAGAAATGGCCATATTTTGTGTAGCTTTTGGTCTTGACTGTGTTTGTTGGCCATATAACTTTGCACACTTTACTCTTGACTCCCCCTTAAAACTGCTGCGATTGGTATTCTTCAGATTGGCACAATTTACTCACAAGTCCCTAGTATATGGTACCAAGTGCTCCCAGGGCATATAAATTAAATGCTACCAGTGGGCTACAGCATTGTGCCACCCGCTGCAGTAACAATGTTAAACATGTCTCCAGGCCTACCATTGTAGCCTGGGTGTGCAGGTTAAGACTGCAATTTCAACCTGTCAAAATAACCCCTTTTGACAGACCTAATCTGTTATTTAAATGTTTATAAGTCACTGCTAAGTAGGCCTCATGCCCATAAGGCAGAGTGAATGGTATGTACAAGTAGGACATGGAAAAGTTAATGTTAAATATGTGCTAACAGTGACTAGCACCTCAAAGCTATTTTCACTGTAGCGAGAGCCGGCTGTTCCGTAGGAATACACTAGGATACAATATTAAAAACTAATACTTCATCTCTGGAAAGGGGCTAGGAAAAAAATAATTAACCAGCTATTTTTAATAGTTCTTACAAATCCAATTCAATGGTGAAGTAGGATGTAGTTCTAAATATATCACAGAAAAGCAACTTTTAGAAAGTTATCTTTTCACTGCCTGATGTTGTTGGAGTGTAATTTTCATTTTTGCTTACCCACTTCTGCCAGTCAGTATTTAGCATTTGAATAGGTGTGAATGGACGGGCAGTGCCTCCCAGGAGCAAACAGTATGCTGACCCAAACAGGCAGAGATGATCCCATCTGAACCTGATTGAATATGCTGGGTGGGACTCTGAGGATCCTTTTTAAAATCAAATTGTTAAATCCTGCTTGAATGTCACATCCGTCTTGACAGGTCTGCTGGATTTATTTTTCATATGACACTTGGGGTGCACTTCAAGGAGGCCTCCCTTGTTATAGACAAATATTAGCTGACACTTTGGTCGGACCCTTCTTTTATCCCCCCCAGCCAGACAGGGCTTATATAAGAGGAGGAAGACATGATGCCAAAACAGTTTGTGTGTCTCAACTGTCTGGCTACTTGAAACACGTTGTTCTACAACACTTCTGTCATTAATGGTGTTGTGGGTACAGGGAGGGCTTTAGACTGGGTTTTAATGTTAGATGTGGGAGGAAACGATGTTTATTATAGTACACTCTCCACACACACACACACAACACTCAGAGTGCGGGTTTAGTGTGACTGAAGATTTTGGGCTTCTTCAAAATTTCCAAAATAGGTAAGGTGAACCCTGGGAAACTACACCACATTTCTTAGGGCCTCCCCAGGGGTCATTCCCACCCACAAGCTCGAGCCAGGCATACATGTGGGATCTTCAGATACCCACTTCAGCATACCCTTGTATCAGTGTAAGATCAGAAGAGAACTGAACCTGCTGTGTGAGACCTGAGAAGAGCCTAGAAGACTGGACTTGCTCTCCTCATGTTCCAATGACAAGCAAATGGACACCAAGGGTCATAAGGCTGCTAAAGCTGCAGGGGCACAATATGCTACAAGAGGCCTTTTCCTGCAACTGCCAGGTGACCAGCAGCAAATGGATCTGGACATGATCCAGGCTTTGCCTCTGTTGGACATCCAGTGAGTGTCTAAGTGCTTCCCCTGAGGTCCTGGGGTGCTTTAGAAATGTACTCATGTGGTGGATTGAGACTCTACGGACTAACATCATAACGTTAAATCCTTGGCCAGGGCGGAACCTAACTGCTGTATCAAACCTGCGCTACATTGTCGTCTTAATCTAATTGGGGATAGGTCGCTGACTACCGTGACCATTGACTAACATTGCCACTTTGTGCTTCTTACCATGGTGCCATTTCTACTGGAAAAGTTAAAAAATGATATCACCTGTTCTATTTATTGGATTTATGTCATTTTTGTGTCATTTTGTTTATTACATTTGACTCTAGATTTCTGGGCTTTTTTTATAGTTTTGCAGTTTGGCTTTTTTATTGTTTTTACTAAAGCAGAAATACTTTACACATTACCTTTCAGTTAAGTTTGTCTACTCTGCGCCACAGGTACCACGAGGCTGAGGTCAGGTTTATTTAGTGACTTGAGTGATTCATCCTCACTGGGACTGTGATGGCTTCTCAACTAATAACCCGTTTTCACACACACACACTTTATAAACATCCATGCTACATAGTATTTGTCTATAGCACAAAATTACAACTATTTAATATGGGCACATGCCCATATCTACTGGTAGATTAGCTATTCTCTCACAGAGGTTTTGGAACAGACTCTGGCTTTAAGCCTTAACCTACTTTCAAACATACTCCCCCCCTAATTAGGTGGCTGACCCATTATCTTGTTTAACAGGCAGTGAATCCTGGTCAGATGAAACTTCAGGCTCTGATATTGTAAAAGCCCTGCCGCCGGGATATCTTTGTTTCACACAAGACAGACCCGGTAGGAAATGCGGTGGGCTGGCCATAATTTACCATAACTCCTTGGAGCCCTCCTTCTTCTCAGCCTCCAACCAGACCTGTGAAGCTTTGTCAGTAAATGTCCGTATTTCTCATCATAACACTTTCAAAGCAATTCTCCTCTATCGCCCTCCCGGGGCTAGAGGTACATTTTTAGAGTCGGTTGGAATGCTATTAGAGGAGGGACTCTGTGCTAAGTCTTTTACGATCTTAGGAGACTTCACTTTCTATCTTGAGGACCCCACAGACTCTAATAATTTAAAATTACAACAAACTTTAAGTGGGGGGGAACTTATTCAACTAGTGCTAGATCCCACCCACATTGCAGGTCATACCCTAGATGGAATATTCTCCAACCATCCCAATATCCACTACCGAGGAGTTCTGCCAGTCCCCAGGTCGGATCATGTGGCCGTTTTCTTTGAAATTTCTCTTACCAGGGATCACAAACTTAAACCTGAACCCATACCCAAGGTTGAAACAAGGGCCTGGAAAAACATTAATAGCGAGGAGTTTGACAATCGCTTGAAAGCATCAATGGGCGCTTGGTCTTCATCTGTGGAAAAGGCCGCAGCGGTATACACCGAATGGCTAGATTCAGCCCGTAAAACACTAGTCCCTGTTAAAATGTGTACCCCCAAAAGGGCATCGCCTTCAGCCCCCTGGTACTCTGACAGCCTAAAACTGCTTAAAGTTGAATGCAAACGGTTGGAACGTGCTTGGAGGAGAGGTTACACTAATATTACTAAAGAGGCGTACAGAGACAGTCTCTCCCGCAACAAAAGAGTGCTTTTTGATACAAAAAAGAAGTATTTCGGAGAACAGATTAGTAATGCTAAATCCTCTACAAAGGAACTTTTTAATACTATTCTAAAACTTACAACTCCCACTAGCGCAAAACCACGGAAATCTGTGAAACCCTAACCTCCTTCTTTCAGGAAAAAGTGGATATCATTTTCTCGTCTCTCTGTACTCTGCCAAAGGAGGGCATTAAAATGGGAACTTGGGGCCCATCTAAGGACACCAAGGTAATCCCCACCTTGGACAGTTTTGCGACATTGGAGGCCCAAGACTCTACTAAGCTCTTGCTGGCAATCCAATCAGGCTCCCCTCTAGATCCATGCCCAGCTTCAGTTGCTAAACTCGTCCCGAATACCATTGGGACGGCTCTTGCCCCAGTTTTTAATACTCTTTTTTAAGTCAGGTCTGTTTCCCAAGGCCTGGAAAAAAGCTTCAATCCTTCCCCTCCTGAAGAAAGCCAAACAACTATAGACCCATCTCCCGCCTTCCGTTGACGGCTAAGATGATTGAAAAGGAAATGAACTCTCAACTAAGCTCCTTTATTAAGACCAATGGTCTACTAGATCCAACACAATTTGGCTTCCGCGCTGAACACAGCACTGAGCTGGCGTTGATGAAATCAACCGAAGAAATCAGAGAGGCATTGGATCAGGGAGGAGCTGCTATCCTGATTATGCTGGACCTTTCGGCGGCCATCGACGCGGTCCACCACGAAGTATTGCTGGACCGGTTAGTCGAAAGGGGGGGTTACAGGCAAGGCCCTTGCCCTTTTATTTTTTATTTATTTTTATTTATTTTTTGAAACCTTTATTACAGAATTCAAACGATATACAAAGATGGGCCTACAACCTTCGGGCCGGCCGCTAGTAAACAGCATGAGCATAGAATACAGTCAGTAAACAGTCGCTGTAGCGTGAGAGAGGTCACAGGAGCTGAAAGAAGCGTTAGCGGCCACACCGTCCGGACCCCCCACATGGCGGTTCCATTTTTATATAAGAAACGACAAACAAATCCACAAGGCAGCCAAACGTCAAAGCAACAGTATGAGCTCCCCTGGGGAGGACCCTACCGATCCACAGGAATAGCGGGGGGGATAGGAGACAAAGTGGACTCAAAGCCCAGAACCAAGGCGACAAGCAGACTAAGGAGACGGGGCCAGTGCCAGATCAGGCGTCAGCGGCGGGGTACAAATTCCGCCACGGTAGGTGTTCCAGGGGCCCCACACTTTCACCCATTTCCCAGGCTTACCTCTCGCAACATACACTACCTTTTCCCGAAACATACACCAATCCATGTTGTCCTTCCACGCCGAGACTGTTGGCAACCTCTGGGAACCCCACAATTGCGCAATGTCACGCTTGGCCACCATATATCCCAGAGTCACCCACCACGTCTGCGGCACTGAGTAGTCAGTCGGCTCCCACACATTCAGCAGACATTTCCTCGCCTCGGGAAGCAGCGTCACATGCGTGACCGCCTGCAACACCGCGTGCACATCACGCCAGAATCGCGCCACCTCCGGGCATTCCCACAAAATATGGAGGAAGGTCCCTAAAGAACCACACCCACGCTTACACAACCCATCCACGGCATATCCCATACGCATCAGACCCGGCCCCGTAACATAGACCCTATGGAGTATCTTGAGCTGGACGAAGCGAAGGCGAGCCGGTATGGCCACCTCTTTCGGGGAGGCCACCGCAGACACCCAATTTTCGTCATCCAGCTCCAATCCGTCGGCCACCCACACCTCACGAAGGCTAGTCAGTAGTCCCGAGCGATCGTTGATGAGCTTTTTGTAAATCAATGAAATCGTGCCGTCCGGTACATGCCCATCTAGCACTCTATCTTCCAGAGGGGAATACTCCGGGATGGAGGCAACATCCGGGAATACGGAGCACAGCGCGTGACGGACCTGGATATATCGAAAGTACTCCCTGTCCTGCAACTGGAATTCAGTAAGCAGCACATCGAACGTTTTGAATCCCCCTCTCGTCCAGAGATCGCCCACCTTGCTGATGCCTATCATGTCCCACTTCTCAAAGCCCTTCGAGGTCCACAGAGAGCCCAGCCGCTCAGATGCATACAGCGGCGTCGCCCGGGTCAACCGATCCTTCCACCCCATCGCCGAGTTTGCCGCGTGCCACACCCGTACCGCGACCCGCGTAGGGCCCGTAAGACGTGCGTCGAGCGACCTAGAATAAAGCGCCCGATTATAGTCGCCACCCGGCAGTAATAGTTTATCCATTTCAAAGGCCGGGTTAAGAGCGGGCCCATAAAGGCCGTGGTTTATAGCAGCCAGCTGGGAGGCCCAGTAATATCGTTTGATGTCGGGGAGGGCGACAACCCCCGTCGTACCACGGGAGCGTCAGCTTCGCAAGGGCGATACACGGCCTACCCTCCCAGACCAGGCGTCGCTGCAGACTCTCCACCTCGCGAAAGTAGAGCGCCGGGACAACGTCCATCGTATTCTGTAAAGCGTATAGGAAATGTGGCAGCGACATCATCTTAAACAATGCCGCACGGCCGAGCGGTGAGAGCGGCAAGCGCCTCCAACGCGCCACGTCCTCCTTCAGGCGCTGGAGGGGGGGAGCAAGTTCTGCTTATATCGGGCCTCAGCGTCCAGGGTAATGAAGATACCCAGATACTTAAATCCCTGCGGAGCGATCTGGATAGGACAACCCCGCGGAATGATAGGAGCCTCCCCGGAAAGGACATACACACAGGATTTAGCCCAGTTGATGACTAAGCCGGAGTTGCGGCCAAATGAATGCAAAACATCCACAAGTACAATCAGCGATTTACGCGGGGAAGCAAGGTATAAGAGAATATCATCAGCGTAAAGGGATACGCGATCCTCATACTCGGGGGTCCATCGGAGACCACGGATAGAAGGGTGCCACCGCAGCCACTCCGCCAGGGGCTCCAAAGCAAGCGCGAAGAGGAGCGGCGATAGCGGGCAGCCCTGCCACGTGCCCCTGCCCAGCTCAAACGGCGCCGACACTCTACCGTTCACCGCCACCTGCGCCAGCGGTCCGGAGTATAACAGTTTCACCCAACCAATAAATCCCGGGCCAAAACCAAACTTAGCCAGCGTCGCCCAAATATATGGCCACTCAAGCGTGTCGAACGCCATAGTGGCGTCCAGGGACGCCAAAATGGCCGGCTCTCGTATGAACGGGACCCGCGCGAGCACCCCATGCAAGCGCCGCAGGTTGAGCGCGGTGTTGCGATGAGGGATAAAGCCGGACTGGTCCTGGTGAATCAGATCGCACACCACGCCAACCAGCCGATTAGCCAGCACCTTGGCGAGAATTTTGTGTTCCGCATTCAACAGCGAAATGGGCCTGTAAGACGTGACCCGATCCCGCGGCCTCCCCTCCTTATGAATAACCACGATAGTGGCCAGACGCTGGTCCAGCGGGAGGGAACCCGCCGAGCGGGCCGCGAGGAACATAGCACGGAGATGCGGCGCCAGCGTATCCGGTCGTAGTTTGTACAATTCGATGGGAAGGCCATTAGGACCCATGGCCTTGCCGGAGGCGACCGAACGTATGGCGAGGGCAATCTCCTCAGATGTTGGGGTCGTGTCCAACAACACTTTATCCTCCTCCGAAAGGGAAGGCAGCGCAATGTCTTTAAGCAGGGCATGGGAATCCTCTTCCGAGCGGGAAGATACCGGGGAATACACCCCACGGAAATATTCTGCAAAGCAATCAACAATTTCTCCTGGTTCAGTGACACACACACCATCCAATTTCTCAATCGACGGGACAACTCGACTCGCTCTCTCCTTTTTATCCAGCCACGCAATCAGTTTACCAGCCTTATCACCCACATCATACAGTCTCCCCTGTTGCTCTCTACTGAGGCCCCTGGCTGCCTCCATGACGAGGGCCTTGTAGTCCGCCTGCTTGAGTCGGAGAGCATGCAATTTGTCGTCCGTCACCCCACACTCCAAATCACCCTCCAACTCGGTTATCTCAGTTTCAATACGGGTCACCTCCTCCCGCTCGCGCCTCCGGGAATGGGAAATAAGGGACAGGGCCTCCCCCCGGAGTACCGTCTTAAATGCCTCCCACAGAGAAACCGCTGACGACACAGACCCCACATTGTCTTCAAAATATCGCTTAAGAGATTTAACCAAATCTGCGCGAATTGTGGGGTCACGCAGGTACCAGGGATTAATCGGGGCCACCCTCCCCTCCCCCCTCGGGACAATGTCAAAGTGCAACAGGAGCGGGGAGTGGTCTGAAATACCCCGCGCCAAATGTCGTACCTCCCCAACCCGCCCCGCCTGTACCGCTGGCATCAGGACATAATCAAGTCTCGAAAGACTGCCATGAGCCCCGGAATGAAAGGTGTATTGTATCTGCGTAGGATGTTTCAACCGCCAACAATCCACCAGCCCCAAGGTATCCAAGAGGCCAGACAACCACGCTTGGGCACGGGGGAGATCCCTAGGAGGGTGACGATCCTCAGTCCCGGAAACCACAGCGTTAAAATCCCCCCCAACCACTAGAATCCCCTCCGGAAGGCCAAGGAGGAGGCGCCCCAGATCCGCAAAAGTAGTCGTTTGCAACCCTGGCGGGACATAAACAGAAACAAAAACAATCACTCTACCCTCCAATCTACCCACCAGAACCGTGTATCGTCCCCTGTCATCATGGAGCACCTCATCAACTTCCAACGGGAGCGAGGTCTTAGCCATAATGCCCACACCCCTCGAACCAGACGTGAAGCCCGAGTGGGCCATAAGGCGATAGCCCCGTCTGTTCATGGCACGAAAGGAGTTTCCAATGAGGTGTGTTTCCTGCAGAAAGACTATATCTGGTGAAATTCGTTTTAGGAACTGCAGGACCACCCCCCGTTTTATCCTGTCCCCCAGTCCATTAACATTCCAGGACAAAAGACTCAGTCCCCTACCCCCCATCATAGCCGAAGTCGATCAATCGCCCCCCAGAGAGCACTTTAGAAATAGCACAACAATACTTCTGCCTTGTGGTACAAATAAACAATACCCAACCCCAACCCAACAACCCCAACAAAACTCCCCCCTCCCTGCACCCCTGCATGAGCCCAAACAGCCCCCCCAACTTGCAGTGTGCCTGTCGCCCCTATGTGATTTGAACTACTAAGACCCCCTAGAGGAGGAAGGAGAACCCCCTCGAGACCCAGCATCTCCTCCAATGGAGGGGAGACAAGACACAACAGACAAAAGACCCTAAGCTTGGCCGAAAGTGGCAGCATCCGGAGTGAGCCCCCGTGTCAGTACCTCAGACCCGGTCCGGTGGGCACTCTCCTCCCGTCCCCCCCCCCATCCCGACCATGACCCCCAGACAAAGTGTCCAGCCAGTCCCCGGCCATTTCAGGACGATCAAAAAAGTGAGTGCGACCATCCGCCTCCACCCGCAGCCTGGCCGGGAAGAGCATGGCGTATTTTAAGTTCATGCCTCGAAGCCGCCGCTTGACGCCCAGGAAACTCAGTCTCTGCTTCTGGACCGCCTGCGTGAAATCAGGATAAAAGTTCACTTCCATGTTCTCCAGCTTAATCGGCCCTTGCAGTCTGGAAGCTTGCAAAATCGCATCCCTGTCCCGAAAGTTGAAAATACGGGCAATAAGAGGCCGCGGAGAGGCTCCGACCTTCGGTCTGCCTCCGGGAACTCTATGGGCCCTCTCCACAGCAAAGAATTTACTCAGTCCTCGAGGCTGGAGATGGGTAGAGATCAGGTCCTCCACAAAGAGATCCGCCGCCGACTCCTCCCGTCCCTCGGGTACTCCGATGATACGGATATTATTCCTCCGGGCCCGGCTCTCGGAGTCCTCCAGGCGCCGATCCATGAGCGCACTTGCCTGGCGGAGCCAGTGCACCTCCGTTTGAAGGGCCGCTACCTCAGTCGTGAGGCCCGACGCGGTGTGGGCCAAGGAGTCGACCCGGTCATTCGTCTTGGAGAGATCAGCTCTCACAAGGTTGACATCAATGAGGATCGCGTCGAGTTTATGTGGCAAAGTGTCGAATTGCTGGCCCACCGAGGTCTTCATCTCAGCAATGGCGCCCATGACGTCTTGCAAAGTCTGATCTGTAGGCAAATCCGGGGCATCCGGGGGGCACTCGGAGGACTTGTGCGATCCGCCGGGAGATCCCTTCGGGAGGGTGTAGCGGTCCATGACGTTGGCCTGATGTGCGGTGCCACGCCGGGTCAACTTGGCCTTCAACCGATCCCCATCCTGCTTCGTGGCCATCGTCGTGTATCTCGCACCCGCACCAGCCACGCAGTGGAGAGCAGGCAATCAAGGCCAAGAGCCTCGGGGGCCACCCCAGGACGGCAGAGCGGGCCACCGCAGGCAGGCAGGCAGGGTCTCCCAGCGAGGCCACCCCAACACAAAGAAGCGCTGTGATCCCACTTGCGATAATGGCAAGGGGACTCAAAAGCGAAAGTGAAAGTATGGGGTACGCGACTCGCAAGACCCAGCCCGCCGTTGTTGTTCACTTCGCCACTGGGTCGCCCCCAAACTCGAATCCGGGGTCAGGAGAGAAGTAGGCCGCAAACTTCAGTCGGTGCTCACTCCGGCACCCGGGGTACAATTCGAAAACGGAAAACGGGTACCACCTCGGCTCAAGCTCACCGACACAGTCCCCTCAACCGATTCAGGATGAAGACAGGATAAACGTAGGAGGTTGCAGAGGTCCTCGGGAGCCTCGCACCTACGCGGCCATCTTGGTTGCGCGCTAGGCCCTTGCCCTTTTAAAATGTCTTCTCACTGATAGAACCCAAACAGTAGATATGGGTAAAGATCGTTCGAGGCATTTCTCCTTGTCGTCTGGGGTTCCACAGGGGTCGGCGCTTAGCCCTACATTATTTAATATATATGCGTCCCCACTGGCAGTCCTTATACGATCATTTGGTCTCCAGCTGACCTCCTATGCTGATGACACACAAATAGTGTTGTCAATACAGAAGGGCAAAGAGGCTGAGACAGGTCGCGACTGTCACAACTGCATGCAGGCCATCGCATGCTGGATGTCAGCAAACTGCCTCAAGTTAAATGCAGGGAAAACGGAGGTGATCATCTTCGGTAATTCTTTGAACCGTTGGTCACCCGATTGGTGGCCTGAAATATTGGGCCCACCCCCAGTTCCTACCGTTAAGGCGAAGAACTTGGGGGTGATCGTGGACTCTAAACTATCCTTTGGGGATCAGATTGGCAGAGTTGTTTCTTCCTGTTTCCATCTTCTCAGGATCATGAAGAAAATCTAATTTCTTCTTCCTGTGGGCAGCCTCAGGACTGTAATCACTGCGCTCATTTTGTCTCCACTTGATTATTGTAATGCCCTTTATCTTAACATCCAGAAAAGACATCTCAACCGACTACAAGTCGTGCAAAATGCAGCTGCCAGGGTCCTTTTGGGTACCCCTAGGTTTCTTTCAGTCAAGAAAGGACTTCGGAACCTCCACTGGCTCCCGGTGAAACAACGCGTGGAATTCAAGGCCCTCTGTACGGTCTTTAAGGCCCTTAAAGGATCTGGCCCTGCTTACATGAGACAACACCTTCAATGGTATGTTCCTAGCAGGGCTCTGCGCTTGGCTGAGGCAAAGCAAATAAAAGTTCCACGGGTCAAAACAGCCAGCTGGGGAGGTAGGAGTTTCTTCTGCAGTGCCGCAAAGGCCTGGAATGGCCTTCCCCTTCAGCTTAGAAGTGCAGCCGAGCTCCTTGAGTTTAGAAGGGGCCTGAAAACCTGGCTCTTTTCCTAATTAGGCATACCTCTTAGTAACCAAGTAGGCAACGTCCTGCACCAGGACACCTCAGGGTAGCAGTGAGCTTTATAAGTTTTATTAATAATAATAATAATAATAATAATAATAATAATAATAAATCCTGAACCCCCAAAGTTCTGTGACTTGTAAATGGTGCACCACATAATTTACAACATGCACAATCATGGTATTGGCCTTCACATTTGCAGTCACTAACTCTATGCTGTATATGACTATGGTGTTATCAGTGATGTCATGAATGATGTCACTTGAGATGACATCAGTGCTCTCATCAATGATATCATGTTACATGTCATGAGTGATGTATTATGTGAAATCATAAGCAGTGCATGGCAGGGCCAAAGTTATAGATAGCCTAGGAAACTGTAACTGGTGAATTGCAGTGTTTTTTTAAAACAATAACGTTTATATTATTACAATGTCTAACTATAACGCCACATAAACCTTTGTTTTTTCAATGAATTTCTGGGAATTTTGTAACGTTAAGTTAAATACTATTTACAAACCTCACTACAACGTCACTTTAACCTTTGACTTTGGGGTGGGATACGTACTGCATTTGAAACAAGGCTGAGCACACGTGATGTAGGTCGCAGATGTGTGTTTGAAAGTAGGTTGTGGCTCAAAGCCAATGCCTGTTCTAAAAAATCTGTCAGAAAATGCCAAGGCTGCTATTGACAATACATTAAATACCAGTGTATATCTAGGTATGTAACCATTATAAGTAGTTGCAGTACAGTAGTATAGACAAATGTATATCATGTGCATGTTTATTTCCTCAACTTTACTAAAGATGTTCAGACATTTCTGATAACTGATTAATGTCGAATGTAGGTGTGTGTCACATACAGGTGTTTTATCGCCTGCTTGGTTTGTAAGAAAGGCTCAAAAGTTGTATGCGATTATGCCCATCTCAGGAATGTATGTAGTGTATTTAACTAAACTATGGAGCGTTGGCTTGAAAGAATGTGTCTTTACAGTGGCATATGCTTCTCATGTGAAGTCTTTAAGAGGCAATTCCATTAAGGTATATAGGAAATTGCCCGTTGGTGGAGTGTGTTGAATTACTTCAAGTATTCAAATACTCTAGGATGGTCTCAATGTGTGTATTATGTCATCAGTGAGATGTGATGAGTGATATTATCAATGATTTCATTTATCATTTCATAAGTGTTAGACCTGTCAGCCTTAAGGTGGTCTTCCCTCAAACGTTTGCCTTTTTCCATCCTATTTTTTTTCTTTCTGAGTTTTATATAGCGCAAACTTGACTTGAAGGTATCCGGTATCAGAGCACTTTACATGAGCACCAGTTGCGTTACACAAGGACACATTCATTTTTGTGAGGCATGGGGAGATTAAGTGACTTCCCCAGAATCACAGGATGTTGAACGTCATTGCCGAGACTCGAACATGGTTCCCCAGATTGGAGATCGACCATCCTAGCTATTAGGCTACATCCTCTCCTCATCTGTTTAACTTTTCTGACTTCGTTTTTGCAGGCCTTAGGACTCTGTGCACTTTAGCACTACTAACCAGTGCTAAAATACATTTGCTCACTTCTTACAATATGATAAAATTGGCTTACCCATGATTGGCATATTTAATTTACTTACACGTACCTAATAAATTTGCAGACCATATACCCAGGTCTGGTAAATTAAAAGCTACTGATGGGCCTGCTGCACTCATTGTGCCCACACTTAAAACATTTCCCTGGCCTGACATTGCAGCCTGATTGCAGTTTTAAACTACTAATTTTGCTTCTGAAACTAACTTGCCAGGTCTAAAACTCTCTGTTTATTACATATAAGTTAGCCCTTAAGTAGGCCATAAACAGCAGAGAGGTCAGAACCCTCTTTATTGTTAAAGTTGGATTTTAAGTCACAATCCTGAAACTGCTACTTTTGGAAAGTTGAAATTTCCTTGTTCGAACCATTGAGTGTTTGCAGCCTGTTCCTGAGTCACACGACTAGGTGTAGATAGCAAAGTGGGTACCAGATAAAAAGGAGATCCTCAAACCCACTCTTCAGATCACTTCTGGACTTGTGGAACTCTCAGAATAAAGTACTGCTCTGCTGCACATTTGCTCTGCTCCTCAAGAAGGACTGGGCTGCATTTGGAGCACAGGACCATCACAGTGACTCCAAGGGCTAGTTGGTCTCTTGTCCTGACACAACAGGCTCCAATACCCTTGACCCTGCACCTGGACTATGCCTGCTGTGATTCTTAACCTCCCCCCTTAAAAGTGGGACCAAAGGTGCTCTGCCAGCCCAGCTGCGGTCCCCATCAGAGCCAACGAAGTGCAGCTCAACCAAACACAGCCATCACAGCTCCTCATCAGAACCAACACGGCATGGCACAACATGATGTGGAACTCTTATCATAGCCCTCGCAACTCCTCATTGAAACCAACGCAGCATGATGCAACTTGATGTGGAACTTGCAACAAAGCCCTAACAGCTCCTCATCGAAACCTACGCAGTCGACCGATCTTGATGCAGGACTCTGCATCCGTCCTCTGAACAACCACTGCTTGGCGCAATGCACCACAACAAGGACATAAGGTACAATTCTCAGTGGGCCTAACCTGGTCCCTGTATCTGATCCACTGTCCATCACGAAGGGCCCGAACTTGTGACTTTGTCCCGATTCAGCACGACCACATAACCACAGTTGGTGCTTTGTGTTTTAAGCCCCTTTTTAACTAAACCTTTAAAATTGCATCCCTCCCATCGTACTAATTGGATTTCTGTTGGTCTGGTTTTCTAAATTGGTGTTGGACTTTTCTTGTGTTGTGTTTTCACTTCATTGCTGTTTATATGCGGCATAAATATTTTACATATTGCCTGTAAATGAAGCCTGACTGCTTTGTGCCAAACTACCAGAGGCTTAAGCACAGGTTTATTCAGTGTTTTTTGTTGTTCACCCTGACAAGGAATATTGTTATTATTTGATGTGGATTTTCACTCTCCTGAACTAATACAAAAAATATACACTAAGCACTTCAGTGTTTTCCTGTGGGAGAGAAAGCCTTGCAACAGTGTAAAATGACAATGGAGTTCTTTTACTGTCAAGGTATGTAACACATTAAACATAAATGCCCTAATTTTTAAATGCCATGCACCCTGCCCTTTGGGCTTTTAGGACCTACCTTAGAGATCACTTATAAGCATTAAAAAGGGAAGGGTTACACATGGCAAAAGCTTTGTACTGCCAGGTCCAAGTGTCATTTTTAAACTGCTGCAGTAGCTGCTTTAGAGGGTGGCATCAGGGATTCTGCAGCTCACTAGTAGCATTTGATGTACATGCCCTGAGTACAAGTAGTACAATATTAGGCATTTAAAAGTAAATTAACAATGCCAATTAGGTATATGCCTCATTTAAACATGTTTAAAGGCAGAGCATAGCAGGAGTAAAGCATGCAGAATCCTATGGTCATCAAAAATGGGTACAGCAAAAGAAAGCAAAAGCAAAAAAATGGGGTAATGCCATGCAAAAGTTGGTAATTTACAACAGTATTTATTTTACCCAGTATTCATGCTTTTACTACATGTTATTACTGGGGGTGTCTAGTTGGCAATGGTATGCACCTTTGTCCAAGTAGGGACCCTTCCTCCTAGTCAGCGTAAAGGGGATACACTTCTAAAATAGCCCCTGCTCACCCCTTTGGTAGCTTGGCACAAGCAGACAGGTTTATATCAGACCCAGTGTGTAAAGTATGTGTGTACACATACAGTAATACAGTAAAAACCCTACAAATGGACACCACTCCAGTTTAGAAAAATAAGTAATCTTTATCTAAACCAAACATGACCAAAATTACAAAAATACACAATACAACAATCAACATATGATCCTTAGAAGGTAAACACAGTTCTGTCCATAGCAAACTATAAATGCGACACTTTCAACACAAAGTACCTTGGATGTATCAAAATCATAAACAAAAACAGCCGCAGGGAAGGTGATGCATTGGTTCCTTACGCCCAGGGACTGTGATGCGTCAGTTCCTTACTCCAGGGGAGGTGATGCATTGGTTCCTTGCTGCCACGCAGGGGAAGTGATGCGTCAGTTCCTTACTGAAGGGGAGATGATGCATCGGTTTCTAACTGTGCGGGGTGGTGATGAGTCATTTTTTTACTGTGGCCTCGTTGTTGATGTAAACTTGGTGCCCCGGTGCGATGCATGAGGATAGGGGATGTGTCAGTTCTCGATGCAGCGGCAATGGCGCTGTGCTGAACTCGCCAGTCGCAGTCCCACAATGCGTTGGTTCTTGTAGCGGCACACAGGGCCTGGGTTGGAATCGGTGTAGTGATCTTGGACTTCGGAGATCGATGCACTGGATTCGGCGTGCGGAGATTTCTCCAGCCGCAGGCAGGTGCTGTGTCGGTTTCTTCAGCGGCACAGTGGCGATGCATGGAAACGGGTGCAGATGCGTTGCGCTTCTTGTAGTTGTGTCTCTTCTCCAGCTCCCAACAGCAGGAACAACCTCCAGAGGCCCAACTCAGCAACAGCTGCTTAAGCTATAGCTGCATGCCTCTAAGGTGTGCGACTGTTACAGGCACTAATTCCTTTTCTCTTTTATTTCACTAGCGTCGCATTTTAAAAATTGTATTTTGTACTGAACTCTCTGTTGCTCACTTTTAAACGCCACTCACGCTCTCACTTACCGGCTGTTGTTTTCTCTCCGTTCCACCGCAGCTTGTGCTGTTTGTAGTGGAGAGTGTTTAAACACGTCCTGGTATTCCTTATTCCGGTGGCACACGAAGCGGTGGCCATCTTGGCTAGGTGTCAGTCTAGTCCTCCCCTAATTAGTTGCTCAATTTACTACAAAAGAGGGCATGGCATCGACGCGCAGCGGTATAGCTGCTTAAGCTGAAGCTGCAAGCCTCTAGGGTGCTCGTTTGTTACAGGCACTATTTCCTTTTCTCTATTATTTCACTGGCGTCGCATTTTAAAAATTGTATATGGTACTGAACTCTCTGTTGCTCACTTTTAAACGCCGCTCACGCTCTCACGTAACGGCTGTTGTTTTCTCCCCGTCCCACTGCTGCTTTTGCTGTTTGTAGTGGTGGGAGTTCAAATACATCCCGGTATTCCTTACTTCCGGTGGCACACAAAGCGGTTGCCATCTAGGCTGGGTGTCGGTCTAGTCTTCCTCTGATTAGTTGCTCAATCACTACAAAAGTGGGCATGGCGCCGACACGCAGCGGAATAGCTGCTTAAGCTGAAGCTGCAAGCCTCTAAGGTGCGCGATTGTTACAGGCGCTAATTCCTTTTCGCTTTTATTTCACTGGCGTCGCATTTTAAAAATTGTATATGGTACTGAACTCTCTGTTGCTCACTTTTAAACGCCGCTCACGCTCTCACGTAATGGCTGTTGGATTCTCCCCGTTCCACTACAGCTTGTGCTGTTTGTAGTGGAGAGAGCTCAAACACGTCCCGGTATTCCATACTTCCGGTGGCACACGAAGCGGTGGCCATCTTGGCTGGGTGTCGGTCTAGTCCTCCCCTGATTAGTTGCTCAATTCACTACAAAAGAGGGCATGGCGCCGAGGCGCAGCGGACATGCGTGGTGGGTGCCGCTGGCATGCTCAAGGTGCGCCTAAGGCAAGCCCATCTGCGACCCCTGGCCCAAACGGGACACCCAGACATTGCTACTCCATCAGCCAACTAATGGCTTTTCGCACTCCACTGCCCCCGGATTGTACTCTACTACATCTTGAGGACGGGGGGAAAAAATGTCCAGGCTGCGAATTTGCCTTTAATACAACCCTAGGTAATACATTTACTCCAGTGGTTGCCAAAAACAAAACATCCCCCAGTAACAATGCGGCTCTAGATAACAAGGGATTCTTCTTTCTTAGTATTAACTGCCGCTCTCTTCCCAAGCACAAAGCTGACATTTTCGATCTTCTGGTCAATGAACAACCAGATGCCATGTTTCTTATGGCGACATGGCTGCATGAGAGCTCCGGCCCGGATGTTGTGGCTGCTTTGCCACCCAACTATGCCATAGTTAGGAAAGACAGGAGCTCCAAAATAGGTGGAGGCATAGCTATTATTTTTAAAAAAGATTATCAATGTAAATTTGAAGATTTACCTTTTAAGAACTGTGAGGCAGCACTATTTAAGTTGGCCCTAACCCCAAAGTTCACCTTTTCTGGGACAGTTGTGTACCGCCCTCTTGGCCCACCCGCCCCCTGGGCCTCCACGTTCCCTGATCTGATAACCCCCTTGCTCAGGGACACTGCTAATTTTTCCATTCTGGGCGATCTCAATTTGCATCTGGAGGATCCAACATGTAATATCAGTGCTACTCTTGTTTCTGATCTGGCAGCCATGAACATTGACTTATATAATTCTGGCCCCATGCACGTGGCTGGCCACTTATTAGATCCTGTCTTTTCCAGTTTATCTAGCATTCATTGCCTCCCAGCACTTCCTTTATGCTGGTCTGCCCACTTTGCCATTGGCTTTCGTCTGGAATCCCCTGCTAACTCTGTGAATGCTAAACCTACTTTTAGGAAACCAACTCGAAACTGGAAAAAACTAGACGTGACAGCTTTAAATAAGATTTTGTCCTCAAAAACGCCCATCTCTAAACAAACGCTAGGCACTCTCTCAGATACCGTACAAAAGTGGCTCCTTAACGCAATTGGGGGCACATCAGCAACAACCGGCGATAATTATCGCTAAGTGCACTTAGCGCTAGGATAATTATTGCCGGCTAGCGTGGATTTTTCTTGCTGAGATAGCGTGCTATTAGCAACGCTTATCTCAAAAGCGATAAAAATCCTCACGCTAACTGACTAATGTGAGATTATTGCTGGAAACCCAGCGATAATCTCACGCAATGTGGCGTTAGCTTGATGATAGGGACTCACAAACTTAGCCATGATATCCACCTTCCATAGGATATCATGGCTAAGTCAGTCCGGAAGCAGGCGTAAGGAAAGTAGCGATAACAGGGGTTATCGCTACTTTTATTGCCGCTATGCTTCATAGCGTGGGGCTTGATGATAGGAGAAATGTCGCTTAGCGACATTTCTCCTGTCATGTCAGGTCAGGAACGCCCTGGGCGTTATGAATTCCTACACTAACGCAAGTTTTCACGCGTTAGCGTGAGCTTGCTAATTAGGCGATAAAATTATCACCGCTTTTTGGCTGAAAACGGCCGCAAAAGCGGCGATAATTCTATCGTCTCGCCTTGCTGATATGCCCCTTGATACCTGTCTTCCTCTTTACCTAAATAGGGCTAATGATCATCGTTCCCCAGTGCCTTGGTTCACCGATACACTCAAAAAAGAGAATGCAAGGCGCTGGAAAGGCGCTGGAGGAGGAACCCCAAAACTGATTATAAAAGGGTTAAAAGGTAATATCACAACCTTTGCAGATCTGCTCGAGCGGAGCATGTATCGGCAACTATTTTTGGCACCCTGAATTGCTCCAAAACACTTTTTAGTGTGGTCAAGGAGCTTTCAGGCTCCAAAACTCAAGCCAGGCCTTCTTCATTAAACAATCAGCAATGCCAAGATCTGGCCAATTTCTTTCTCCAGAAAGTAGAGAAAATATACTCAGAAATAGTGAGCCTTCAGTGCAATAGTTCCCCTCCATTGCAAAACACAAATTCCCCACAGTCAATATCTATCAGGGTGCCCTGTGTACCTAAAAAGAAACTGGCTATATGGCCCCTGCTAAACATAGACTCCTTCAAATGCCTTTTAGACAGCGTCAAGTCATGACCGCCCAGGGATTCTCTTCCTGTGTCAGTGCTCAAACAGCTTGAGCCGTCATCTTTGCTAGTAATTATGGACCTTCTGAATGCCTCCTTACAGGAAGCCACAGTTCCACCAGAGTGGAAGCATGCTATGGTGCGCCCCTCTTGAAGAAGGCCAACGCAGATCCTGATTTGCCATCTAATTACCGGCCTATCTCTCTGCTACCGGCTTTCTCCAAGATTTTAGAAAAGCACATCTACGCACAGCTGTCAAAATTTGTAGAATCACAGAAAATCCTTCACTCATCCCAATCGGGTTTCAGAACTGGTTTTTCAACAGAAACTACGCTTCTTGGGGTCACGGAAAGACTGTGTCATCATCTGGATGCTGGAGACTCTGATGCCATTATATTGCTTGATTTAAGCACAGCATTTGACACGTTTTCTCACACCGTGTTAGTGGAAAGCTTAAGATCTTTGGGCATCTGTGGCTCAGCCCTCGATTGGCTCATCTCTTTTCTTGCCAATCGAACCTTCCAAGTTTTTTCTCCCACTGCTAGTTCTGATACCCTTCTCTCACCTTATGGGGTACCTCAGGGCTCCATCCTTAGCCCTCTACTATTCAATCTGTATGTCAGACCTTTGGCTGATGTTGCTGAGGATGCTGGTTTGTCCCTGTTCTCTTATGCAGACAACTCTCAGATTATCTTCTCTCTGTCAATGGAGAGCGCAGCTGAGACTTCCCTCCTCCAGTTGGGCTTGGGTGAAATTGCCTCATGGATGTAGGCCAACTACCTTAAGCTCAACAGAGAGAAGACCGAGGTTCTGGTCTTAGGAAAAATCAAGGATCTCTGGAGGCCCCAACATTGTCCTAATGAGATGGGCGCACTTACTCAGCCCTCCCGCCAAGTCCACAACTTGGGTGTGATCATTGGTGACTCACTAACTATACAACATCAAGCTGTTAAGGTAGCCGCCACATGCTTCACCATCTTGAAATGGCTAAAAAAGATAATTTGGATGTTGCCGGAGCCTGCCCAGAGAACAGTAGTCCAGGCGCTTGTCAACTCTAGATTGGACTAAGGTAATATTCTTTACCTGAGAGCCAATAAGGTGGTGACTCGCAGGCTACAGATGGTTCAGAACTCGGATGTAAGACTACTTTGCCGGGTTCCTAGAGCTATCTCTGTTCCCGGTCACCTGCGTGACCTGCATTGGCTCAGGGTGGAGAACCGTATCAAGTTCAAAGCCCTGAGCTACATGTTCAAAATCAAAACAGGTGTGGCCCCTCAGTATCTGCAGTCTCCGGTCTGCCCCTATATGCCTTCCAACTGCCTTCGCTCATCTACTCAAGGGAAATTTACTGTGCCTAGAGTCGGATGGGTGGACGATCGTTTGCACACCTCGGTCCTTCCCTATGGAACTCACTTCCCACCTCAATTCATAATGAAACGGTGTTTGTCCAATTCCGCAAATCCTTAAAAACCTGGTTTTTCAACCAATAATCATTAAGCTGCCACCTATTCCTTGGACTGGCCGGCACCGGGAAACCCTTTTTGGGTAGCTGTTGCACCTTACAAATTTAATTAATAATAATAACAGGCACCTCTTGGCAGGTCAGAACTCTCAACAAAGTTCAGGGGAGCTGGTGGTGAAGTCTTTGTGTCCCTGAGACTTCAGAACAGGGGGAAAACTCTACTTCAAGCCCTTGGAGATCTTCTTCAAACAGGAGACATAGCACACAGCAAAGTTTGGGAGAAACAGCCACTGCAGGTCAACCCCAGACCGAACACAGCAAAGGGGTAGTACTTCTCCTTCAGTCTTCCCAGCTCTTCTCCTTGCCAGAGGTTCCTCTTCAGTCCAGAAGTATTCTAAAGTTCTGAGGTCTGGGCCCCTCTATTTATATTCCACTTCTCTTTGTTCTCTTGTGGCAGAGAAGCTCTGTGCTCAGTCAACACCAGTTCTGTCCTCTCTGGTCAAGCTTCCCAGCAGGAGGTGGAGACAGCATTGTGAAAGGCAGGCCAGACCCATTCAGGTGAAATGAAATGTCCTCCCCCTAATCTAATGCAGCCTTGGTCTATTCAGACCAGTCCTGACTCATTCAGGAAAGGCAGGACACACCTCAACTCCCCCAGTGGCTGTCTACAGTGAATGCACATCCCTAGCCCCTGTCACTCCAAAGCCTGACAGTCAACCCACAAACCAGCAGATGCACACAGTATGGCTCAGCAAGAAAATACCCACTTTCTAAAAGTGATATTTTCAAACACACAATGTAAAAATCATCTTTACTAAAAGATGCATTTTTATATTCTGAGTTCAGGCATTCTAAACTCCATCTTTACATCTTGTCCCTATGGAAAGTTATAAATATATTATAAATAACCTCCCATTCTATCCCATGGAACTGATAGCCTTTCAATTGTGAAAAACGAAATTCACTGTAGTTCACTATCAGGACATGTTACACACATCAGGACATGTCCTACTTTTCACATACACTCCACCCTGCCCACAGGGTATCTTGGACCTACCTTAGGGGTGACTCACATGTAGGAAAAGGAAAGGTTAGGGTCTGGTAAGTGGATGCACTTGGATGTGGCAGTAGAGACTGCACACAGACACTGCAGTGGCAGGTGTGAGAACCCTTTGCAAGGCTGCTTGTGTGGGTGGCAAAATCAGTGCTGCTGGCCCACTACCAGCGTTTGATTTACAGGCCCTAGTCACACACAGTGCACTGTACTAGGGACTTAGCAGTAAATCAAATAAGTCAACCATGGAAACACCAATCCATAATAGCAATTTACACAGAGAGCATATGCACTTTAGCACTGAACAGCAGTGGTAAAGTGCCCAGAGTCCTCAAACCAACAAAAACAAGAGGCCAGAAAGCAAAAAGTCAGTGGTAAAACCCACTGAAAAAGTAAGGTTTAAAACTACACATTTGGGTTCAAATCGGAAATATCTTGTAGAAACCATATTTATCAGTGGAAAATTAGCACCAGTGTTTTGCTGGTTCTAACATACATTGTTTAGCCATGCTCTGTGGCATTGTTATCATGTCAATCAATGCACCAATATGAATTTAAATCATTTTGTAGTTTTAAACTTGCTGAAAAATATTTAACAGACATTTACAATCCTTTCTCTAAATGAGTGCGAAGTTGGTGGAGAACATGAGGGACAAGTCACACTGCTGCACAAGACAGTTTGGAGAACACATAGATCACATTTTTGTGTGGCAGTTTGCAGAAATGATAGATCAAATTTTGTGTGTGTGAAAAAGTAACTTCATCTGCTGTGTTGTGCGAAGTTGTGCATAGGTGCTTTGCATCTATACAGAATGATGACGTCGGTTGGGTAACAGATTTTTTTGGTCATGTGAAAGTTTCCACAATTAAAATGAGATTTACATCACAAAATACTTCTTTATAGATTTTTTTTTTTTTTTTTAAAGAAGGCTACTGCAGGACTTTTTCCTGAAACACCTATTTTTTGCCGTTTGTAAAAATACTTCAAGTATTTGGTGAAATATGACTGAAAACTTCACAGGCTTCTAGGTTAATATTAAATCACACATAACATGTCGTCTTGGTCTGGCAGTTCGATGTAACCTCAATTGCTGCTAAGTCTTGCTTTTGTATAGCAGTGGAAACATTGTTAAAACCGAATAATTCTAAAGCATAAAATCATTTATGCTCGATAGCAATGTGTTTTTATTTGAGCATACTGTAAATTCATTGAGAGGTGTTCCAGCCACATATTGATCATTTGAAATGTCACTTCTTGCTCGGTAATAAGCCTATAATGAATTGCCTCACTCTTCTCCTATCAAAGAGCTACAGCCACAGTATTTCACCGGGAATTGTCTTGAAACGGAGTCACTAATACCCTGTAGCTGTGGTTCTGATCCTAGTGTATGTGCACCCCTGAAGTCCCGCAACACATCCTCAGGGGGTTAATAACTTTTTAAACAATGGAAATAATATTAGTACATTTATAAATTATATATACACAAAAAATATATAAAACTGAACATTTTTAAATGTTCTGTAAATGTTAAGGAATTTGAAATTGGAAGCTAAAAATTAAGGGTCCAATTATGATTGTAACACAGTGGTGTTCGAGAGTACACTGCCAAGCCGGTGGCATCCTGATGCCACATTAGGACATCACTGTGGGGCTGGCGTGTGTCAGCGGTGCAGCCATGGTGGCAGCATGATTCAGCTCTAGGAGAGAGCATGAAGCAAAGGCTGGCCGCACTGCTGCCTCCTGCAAGTCGGGCACACTGTCTCCATGCCCCATGTTGTGCATGGCAAACTGTGCGCACAACAACAGGGCAGGCATGGGGGGCACAATATGGGCCCCAGCCACAGTCCACGTGGGTTTATTCACCCTTTTCGAGGCCCTTTACCTGACTTTCCACCAACATTTTCATGGTGGTGTCTCCGCCATGAAAAGGTCGGTGGAAAGATAGGTCATAATTCCCACGGCGGTGCCAATGCTGGCACCACCAACATTGACTGCTGCTGTCCCCACTGCCACAGGAGCTCAGATCTTGGCGGTGGCAGTGGTCTGGAGGCAGTGTCCCCGCCCGCATTGTAATGTGGCAGTCGGACTGCCAGAAACCGATGGCAGTTCCTTTACCGCTGGAGGTATAATCAGCCCCTAAGTTTATATCCTTAGCTTGAATCATGAGAGCACCTCAAGTACTAGTGACCTTAATTAAAGCGCTAGTCTGCGCCGACAAAAAAAGAACATGTATCAGGGGCAAATAAGACAAAGCAATATAGTAGCACCTGTAGTGTTGCTTAGTCCTTTATAAATATATCCAAATCATGAAAATCTCCAACCTTCCCATTAAAATTTAAATATAGATTTGTGTTTAACATTTGTCCGTGTATTAAACAAAATATTGTATAATGTATGTATTTGTTTAATGTACACTTGTTTCTGTAATTTGTATATTGTTTTGAGGTTCAAATGACTTACGTTGGGGTTCCGGGTGTTAAGTAGTCATTCATTGAGGTACCCTGAAGTCAAAAGGATAAAGAACACTGCCCTAGAGTAAATGTGATAGGCCGTAACTTGGAAACCTGGTCATCTATCTATAGACAAAGTAAGATAGCAGTCAGTTTGGAAACACGCTCTGATTCACCTGTCTCTAGTGACTTGTAAATTGACTATTCTGATGGCAAAATAAAAGCATCATTTTGTGGAAGTTTGTTTATGATTGGTGGAAGACGGATAAGCATAGCTCAGCAGTTAAACTCTTGGGGGCATATCAACAACAACCGGCGATAATTATCGCTCAGCGCTCTTAGCGTGAGGATAATTATCGCCGGCTAGCGTGAATTTTTATCGCTGAGATAGCGTGCTATTAGCAACGCTTATCTCAATAGTGATAAAAATCTACACGCTAACAGGCTAACGTGAGATTATCGCTGGAAACCCAGCGATAATCACACGTTACCTTGTTGATAGAGACAGGCAAACTTAGCCATGATATCCTCCTTCCATAGGATATCATGGCTAAGTCTGAAAATTAGCAGACGTAAAAAAGCAGCGTTAACCGCGGTTAGCGCTGCTTTTTTTGTCTCTAACAGGGCTAGCGACATTCTTGATAATAGGAGAAATGTCGCTTAGCGACATTTCTCCTATTATTTTACTCTGGAACGCCCCCTTTGCATCTCATTAGAGATGCAAGGGGAAGCGTAGAGTAAAAGGGTGCTAACATGCAAATTTGCGTGTTAGCACCCTGTTGTTGATAGGGCGCTAATTTTATCTCTGCTTTTTTGGCTTTTAAAGCCAAAAAAGCAGAGATAAAGCCCTTGTTGATATGCCCCCTGTTTATTAAATCCCATAAGCAAAAATATATTTTGTGTCAGGCAGCGCTTTTGTAGAAGAATTATTACAATGTATTGAGGTTCTAGGTCTTGGAGCAATTTGGAAGCACAGCGGAAAAGTGTCTTGTTTTACTTTTGTGCACATGGATACAGCCAAAATACCCGTTCAGGAATTGTGTGGAGTAGGGGATGTCAGAATGCCTCACATACCTTTTTTTTCAATTTTGAATGCGAAAATATAGAATTAAATACATACAATATTTCATCATAAAATATTATTAAATAGCTTGACAGTAAACTCATATTAGACGCCCTATCCTTAATTACATTTTCCCATTCAGCCAGAAAACAAAAGACAGTAGCAATTTATATCTATGTAATGATCTTTAAAAGTAACCCTTTTCTGTTCTTTTGAAGATTCTTACAGATTGCTCCTCCTTTTGTCCTAACCGCTGGAGGCTACGGTGATTACAGGCCACATCTTTTGCCCACCAATTCCACGTATTCAGAGGGTTCGGGTTAAGCCATTTTGTGACATTGCACACTTCTAGTGACTGTGAGCGTGACGAACACTGAGCCTGATAGTTCCAAAGATAGGGATGTAGCAATTCCAAAGGTAATTAATTGTTCAGCTAGTAATACTTGTTTGGGTGATACACAACTTAAGTTGTGAAACACTTGCATCCAGAATTTTTGAAGGGCAGGACATATGGCAAACACATGCATAAGATCACCCTCTCCGGATGACATTGTGGACACTTAGGGGTTTATTACAATGTCGGGCGGATCGCCACCGCCCCATTTCCCCTCAGCCATATTATGATGGCGGGGGTACCGCGGCAGACAGGAAGACCGTCCACCGCTTTTTCACCCGGTCGACTCGTCGACCGGGCGTAAAACGGTTGAATATGGTGGCAGTGGCTGCTAGACACCGCAATCCATATTACAATGCAGGTGGGAAGCTGCCTTTCCGTGGCAGCAATGCATGCTGTTTCCTCAGTTGGGGGCCCGTTGCGGGCCCCCAGGATGTTGGGAGGGTTGGGGGCACATGCATGCACGATGTGGCAGGACCCACGCGGTGCCTGCCACGTTGTCCATGCAAATGCACAAGGTGCATCCACAGCATTGTGGCAGGCGATGCTGTGAACACCGCCCGCCACAATGTTGTGGATGGGGGACGCCACCGCCACCATGGCACTGACATCCTAATTGCCAGTGTGGGACCGCCGCACCACTGGCGGCCAGTGCCCGCCATCCTAATAGGCCCCTTAGATTCATCACAACAGCCCTACTTAACTAGCCTAAATGAAGTATACATACAGAAAAATCTCTGATAGTGTTGTAACTTGAGGTTTGCAGACATGAATAACTGGTGGTCCAGTCCCAGTCAATGGATTGTTGTAACATATTTAAGGTAACACCTCATTAAATTTAGCACAGCAGTAACTTATTTGGGCCTCTAAATCGTATGGTTAGGATTCATTATCATAGAATGTTCAAATCCTATTGTGAGTGAAATCCCTGGTCAGAACACAACAATCTATCTTCTAGACACAGGTTGTCTTGTGCTACAGTTGTAAAATAGTCCCTCAGCTGCAGGCATTAAAAACAGAAGATTTGGGCAGTTTTAACTTCTCTTGATTCTGGGGAAAGGCATTCCGTCATCCTGGAGGAAATGCCCAAGCTGTGCAATCCATGTGTTTTAATTTTTAATTTAATTTTGGCATAAAATTTCATACAATAACTTGTGTCTTGTCTTACAGTAAATAGATAAAGAAATTGGCACACATGGACATATAATAAAACTTTCTAATAATTAACCAGATTAAGTAAGTATATAAATATTTGATTTGATACTGAGCCCATGAGAAAGGGAAGGTAAAGGGAGGGGATAGAAAAGGAGAGGGGAGCAACATAAAGGATCACAAAAGAAAATAATAAATGATAAGTGTACAAGTATGAAGAATAATGGTATCTAAACATACTCTTGAGAAAAGAAAACAAGCCAGGAAAAGAAGTGTGGGTAGACCTAGTATGATTATAAATACTAGATAATTGCACCTGATTTATATAAATATAAGAAGTGACATTCTAAGTGACAATGTAAATAAATACTTACCATGATATAAAATATCTTTGCTGACTTAAAGGAGAAGAAAAGGAAAGAGTGATGATCAATGATATAGATAAAATTAAATTAAATTAGATTACAGCTGCATTGTCTTATTGTTACGGATCCAGGGGAGACAAAGTAAGAACAAGAAAATACGAAGAAGATAGGGACTGAAAAGAAATAATAAAATATATAGAAAAGGTGCAAAGAGGATACACTAAAGATCAGCAGGTATATTATGTGAAATTAAGAGGGGAGAAGAAGAACCTATATGCAAAAATATGTATATTAAATAGGTGCAAAATTATATATAAATACTTATTTATAGGAGTCTCCGGAAGCAATGGAAGATAGTAAATAGATATGATATGCATTAAAAATAACATATCACCAATAGTGAGCGGGAATAAGAACAGATTTGGATTAATTACTGTGCAGATTGGCTATCGTCATTAATATTAGTATCTGGACTTAGAAAAGGTGACCATACTTGAAGAAACAGATCAGACTGATCCTGTATGTTGTAGATGATAAGCTCATAAGAAGTTGTTTGGATCATAGCCACCAACCATGGGGCATATCAACAAGCAGGCGATAAAAAATTATCGCCGCTTTTGCGGCCGTTTTCAGCCGAAAAGCGGCGATAATTTTATCGCCTTATCAGCAAGGTCACGCTACCGCGTGAAACCTTGCTTTAGCGTCAGGATTTCTAACGCCCAGCTTTGCATCTCTAATGAGATGCAAAGTGGGCGTTCCTGACCTGGCATGACAGGAGAAATGTCGCTAAGCGACATTTCTCCTATCAGCAAGCCTAACGCTATGAAGCATAGCGTCAGGAAAAGTGGCGATAACACCTGTTATCGCTACTTTCCTAACACCTGCTTCAGAACTGACTTAGCCATGATATCCTATGGAAGGAGGATATCATGGCTATGTTTGTGAGTCCCTATCAACAAGCTAACGTGAGATTATCGCTGGGTTTCCAGCGATAATCTCACGTTAGCCAGTTAGCGCCAGGATTTTTTTCGCTGAGGAGATAAGCGTTGCTAATAGCACGCTATCTCAGCGATAAAAATCGGCGCTAGCCGGCGATAATTATCCTGGCGCTAAATGCGCTCAGCGATAATTATCGCCGGTTGTTGTTGATATGCCCCCATGTTTCTTGCGATGGTAGTTGAGGTGATTTCCATTGCCGTAGTATACAAATTTTAGCTGTAGCTAAAGCTGTGTGTAAAAATCAGGTATGAGGTTTAGAAAGTGTTTGTGACTGATGTGTATCATGCAAAAGAATGGTGGCATGTGAAATTGCAAGTTGTAAAGGCATCGTAGAATGTAAGATTATACCTATATAATTCCAGAAGGATTGGATCACCGGACACCCACAAATGATATGAGAAATGTTACAGGAAATACTATCACATCTCCAGCAATTAGAATGGGGAAGAAAGCCAGCTCTATGTAGTTTTGTTGGTGACCAATGAAAATGCCGATCATGTAGAATTTTAAATAGAAAAAATTTCAGTTGTGCTTCACGTGCACCCCATTCAGGTTATCAAGGATGTCAGACCATTCATCATAGTTATAGGAGACTGATAATAGGGTTTGCCATTTAGTATGTAAGGTTTGCGATAAAGGTTGTGAAAATAGATGTAATGTGAGTGTTTGATACAAACCAGATGTGGCCCCTTTAATCTTTCCCCAGGTATGGAGATATGTTACAATTGAGGAATCATGTAAAAGCCATGGTGGAGGTCCTAGACTCCTCAGTAAGGACTGTCGTAACTGTATGTACTTTGGAAGTTGTATATCAGGCAAATGAAATTCTTCTTGTAATTGAATAAATGTTTAAGTTCCCCGTTGGAGAGAAGTTGATCTAGGGTAGAAATACCTTCTATTTCCCAAGTAGGCCAAGATATTGATTGTCTATTAATATGGATGCTAGCATTGTTCCATAAGGGAGCTCTTCTATGAAGACGAGGATGTGAGCCCAGTAAGCAGCGCGCCCTTTACCAAGCCCCGCGCATGGCAGATGGGATTTATGGAATCATGGGGATGAGACTCAGTGCGGTACAAGACAAGTTGATCTAGGGTAGAAATACCTGCTATTTCCCAAGTAGGCCAAGATATTGATTGTCTATTAATATGGATGCTAGCATTGTTCCATAAGGGAGCTCTTCTATGAAGACGAGGATGTGAGCCCAGTAAGCAGCGCGCCCTTTACCAAGCCCCGCGCATGGCAGATGGGATTTATGGAATCATGGGGATGAGACTCAGTGCCGTACAAGACAGAAATACCTGTTTCTGTTAATGAAAGATAGCGTTCAAGATGTACCCATTGTGGTATATCAGATGCTTTTGAAAGCATGTATGACATTTGAGAAAGCTGCAGTGCAAGGGCATAATGTTCCATTGAGGGTAAGCCCATTCCTCCATAGGAACGATGAGTCTTTAATTTTGAAGCTTAGAGACGGGGTCTAGCTGAGTTCCATACAAAGAATTTTATCTTAGAGTCAATTGAGCGCAATATGGTCAAAGGGATCTGAACAGGGAGCATACCAAGAACATATAAAAAACGTGAGAGAGTAACCATTTTAATGGCTTGTACTCTGCCTCACGTTGAAAGTCCCAGGGTCTTCCATTTTTCAAAATCACGTTTCATCTGAACAATGAGGGGATTCAAATTATCTATAACCATACCCTCTAGACCTTTGTTCACTAGTGTGCCCAAATATTTGAGGCAAGAAGTTTGCCATTGAAAGGGAAAGCCTTGAATAGTCGCTATTGTAGTCCTATCCGAGATGGGTAATGCTTCACTTTTGCTCCAGTTAATTTTGTATATGGAAAGGGAGGAGAAGTCATCTGTGATTTTTAGTATAGACGGTAAAGAGGTGGGGAGATCTGTGAGTGTAAGGAGAATATCATCTGCGTATAAATAGATTTTGGAATCTCCTGTCAGAAGAGGAATACCCTTAATATTGGTAGATTGACGTAGTGAGGCTGCCAACGGCTCCATAGCTAGAAGAAAGAGTAGCGGGGAAAGGGGACAGCCCTGACGAGTGCCTCTATTGATTGGAAATGGGTCTGAGACAAACCCCCACAGTTTACCTGTGCAGAAGGATTTATGTACAGCAAACGTATTTTGTCTATGAATTGCTCACCCAAGCCAAATTTTTGTAACACCTTAAAAAGATAATCCCATTCAATCCGATCAAACGCCTTTTCCGCGTCAAGTGACAAGGCTAAAGCGTCATTGGGAAGATTTTTGGTATACCATAGTGTGTGAGCTAGAGTGCGAAGATGGCTCCTAGGAGGACGCCCCGGAACAAATCCTATTTGAGTATGGTGTATGAGAGATGGAAAAACCTTACGTAAATGAGAGGCTAAGATGCTAGCTAAAATTTTAATATCACAATTCAATAAGGATATGGGATGATAACTGCCACATAATAAAAGGATCGTTAACAGGTTTGGGTAACACAGCAATGATGGCTTTATTAGATATAAGGCCTAAGGAGGCCTCATGCTCTGCTTCACAAAATGCAAATAGAAGAGAATCGATTACTTCCGCCCCTGCCCATCGATAAAACTCTGCAGGCAAACCATCTTCTCCTAGGGACTTATGATATGGCAAGTTAGTATTTGCATGCAATATTTCTTCCTTGGTAATTTCACCCTCTAGTAAAATTATATTCTAAACAGGGTAGGCTCACATTTGTAAGAAAAGTAGCCAGTTTATCATTGTCAAGTTGAGTTTCTGCAGTGTAGAGAGATTGATAATACCGGCCAAAATTCATTAACAATGTCTTGAGGTTTAGTAACGTAACACCTCCTGCTGACTTAATAGCCGGTATAGCCATGGCTGCTTGTTTTTGTCGTAGCTGGGGTGCCAATAATCTATCTACTTTTTCCCCCTGCTCATAATGCCTCCCTTTCATTCTATTCAGAGCGTACTCTGCCTTAGAAGTAAAAAGATTATTCAGAGCCATGCGGGCTTGTTCTAAGGATTTACGACGTGGAAGTGTTGGATTGAGTGTATACAAACAAGTTTAAGAAACAATATCTTGCTCTAATTCTTTTTGTCTAGTAGCATTTTGTCGATTAATTTGTGCTGCATCTCTCATGAGCTGCCCGCGTATAGTGGCTTTTGCTGCTGCCCAAAGAGTTCTGCTCGAGTCAACGAATCCTTGATTAACGGAGATGAAATCTTGAAAATGAGACCGCAATAGAATTTTGTTTTTAGGTGTTCTGTAACGTTGAATGTTCAGACGCCTGGGCTTGCGACCTGGCTTGGATAAACCAGTTTGTAAGGAAAGTAGAACTGGAGAATGATCAGAGATCGCTGCCTCCAATATCTGAGAGTCCTGTGTCAGTTAAACTACATTATGAGAAATTAAAAAGTAGTCCAGGCGAGAGAGCGCACCATGTGTAGGTGAAGTAAAGGTATATTCCATATCCATCGGGTGATAGAGACGCCAATGATATACCAAACCATTATCTACCTCCATATCGTTCATTAAAGCTCTATCTGCCGCATTAAACTTATCTAGAGAGCCTGTTTTGTCCAGAACTGGGTCACGTCCTAAGTTCCAATCTACACCGATAAGAAGTTGGAAAGCACCTATCTCAGTTAAAAGGCAGTTCTGTTGAGGAAGGAACGATCTTTATGCTCCAGTGGGGCGAAAATTGAGCCAACGCAGATGTGTGTTTCGCTGATTCGTAGTTTGGCAAAGACATATCGACCATCCAGATTATCCAAGTTTTTAAGACTGTCACTGGTTAAGATTTACAGAGAAGAATCACAACTTCACATTTACGCGTAGGAGTTGCGTCTGGATCTGCTCCCTTCCGTATACTGCTGTGGATAACCCTTCCCACTTAATCTCTATGCAATTTTTCAGATTCTTTAGCATCAAGGTGGGTTTCTTGAAGGTGGGATGTATCCACATGTTTTAATTGTAAATAAGAGAGTGTCTTTTTCCTTTTAATGTAGTGCGTCAATCCATGAACATTCCATGTTACTACACGGAGGTTGTGTGAGATGACCATGCATGACAAAAATAGGAAAAAGGGCTAGCAATAAAAATTTACTAGAGATGTCAGAACGTGACACAATAAATTAAAGGGTTGGTATGGTTTTGTTATATACGCTGACAGAAAGGAGTAAAATATGAAAAAGAAGAAAGAAAAAGAAAGGAAAGAAAGAGGAAAAGGAAAAGGAAAGATAAGAAAAGACAAGAAAAGAGGGGTAAGAAGATAGAAAGAACCCTGGTCCGTAACAGAAATCAAGTAAATAGTAAGTGGAACAAATTAGTAATACTAATTGATAATGAAAGAGTATGTGCGTGAATATAGCTAGAGCTGTGTTCAACAAAAGGAATAGTACATAGTACAAATGACAAAAGGGGGAAGTAGAGAGGAAAGGGCGCCAAATATAAAATGGCACAAGGGGTTTCAAAACTTCTAACCACGGGTCTAAACACTACTGGAGCACTGCCACGAGGAGGGACCCTATCAGGAGAATGAAACAGTGGTTGACAAATATAGAGACAAAAGTGTCATTAGAATGCATAGAACAAAATGTACTCTCATTATTAATAAAGAACGTAACAATATATTATGATATTGTAACATTAAAACCTATTGGTTAACCCTTGAGTTAAAAAAGGATTAATATGTTTATAAATAAATAAATAGTACATGAAGATTAAAGAGGGTGAAATATTAACAATAAAAAGAAATACTTCATTGAGGAGTGGAATAATGACAATCTTACAATGCATTAATAAATACAGAGAATTCTTACCATGTATATGGGAAGAGGTATAACAATAAACTTGTTATTGAAAACCAACATTATTAACATTACACAATCAATAGAATGAAAAAAGTAAAGGCAACAATGTAAACAGATCATTAATTGTAATACTCATCCAGTGAATGATAAATGGAGAGGTAAGAGAATTATTATAATGCATATAAGGAAGCGTATCATGTTATTACTAATGAATGTAAGAGCATAGTATAACTGCAAAACATATTATTGAACCATTGGAGTATTGGATTGAATTAAGAGGGAGTTGCAATGATATAAATAAACAGATAATATATTCAAGATTAAAAGAATGGGATTATCAACAATAAAAGAGCAATTTCATGTAGATCTGTAATAATAACAATCCTAGAGTAAACAAATAAGTACAAAAGATATCCATCAGATACGTGGAAACCGTGAGGGGGATAAACTTAATGTTCAAAGTCAATATAATTAACATAATAGATATAATGAAACAAAAAGTAGTAATAGAAAAAAGAGAAAAAGAGAACAATAAAGAGCAGTGCAATAAATGTAATACTTGAGAACACAATGAGGAAATGCCTTCTTTTGCCCCGTCTGTATTATGAGTTCCTTAAATTTGGTTGATCTCCTGGAAGGAAATAGGTGTGAAGACATGGCTAAGTTTTGAGCAAGATCATAGAGAAGCATTAAATCATCCACATTCTGCGTCTGAAGTAGATTTTAAGGGGGAACGGGATTTATCCCTATGCTGTTCCTTAGTGAAGGTAGATACAGTTTGAAGAGCTGCAGTTTTATCTTCATGACTTCGAATAGACCTTCCAAAATCTCTGCCTCTCTGTCAAGAACTGCTGACAGTACGTCGCTCATTGTTCAATGCTGTAAGAGAAGAGCTGTGTTGTGATAGATCTGGAGTGGATTGCTGAGTTTCCATCTGTTGCGGTTTCCAGCTGTCTATAAATAGACGGAGGTCTTCAGGATCATAGAAGTCCTTGGATATTCCATCCTTGGTAATACGAAAACGAGCAGGATCAAAAAGATCATATTTGATGTCTAGTTGACATAGTTGAGATCTAAATGAGAGCAAAGCCTTGCTTCGCTCATTAGTCTCTCTAGAAAAATCAGCTGCAATACGAATTTCATGCCCATTGTCTGAGAATGGACCATGAGGGCATGCTGATATTAATATTTGCCTTGTCTGCTCATGTCTTAAAAAACAAGCAATGAGAGGACGTGAATATCCTGCAGAGTCTTTGCGTGATGGACCAATTCAATGTGCAAGCTGTATTTCCAAAGGAGGATCCAAAGCAATGTCCATTAATTTTGGAAGGATATTTCGGAGAAATGTTATAGCATTTGGGCCTTCTATTTTTTCCGATAAACCAAAAAAGCAAATATTATCTCTCCTACTTCGATCCTCCAAATCAATCAGCTTACTTCGCAGGAATAAGAGCTCTTCGTCTCTTTTTTGTACTGAGTCTAGACGAGTTTCTACAGTTGTTAATCTGTGGTCGAGCTCTTCTGTTTTGGCGTGGAATCCTGCAAAATCTGCTCAAATTGTTTCTTCAGTTAAAAAGGATATATTTGAATCTATGCCTTCTAGTCTGCAATATGCGGTCCATAGTTTGACCTTGCATGGTTAGGTTAGTTTGTATTGAATCTTCTATTGTAGAAGAATAGCTTTTGGCAACTACATCTTGTGACTGCTTAAGTACATCAGCAAAAAGATGCTGCTTAGGTAGTTTACCTCCTTGCCTGGCATTAGACATCTTAACTTCTGCTTTAGAGAAAGGTGCCAGAGTGACGTGTTAAGACAGTAGAATAATGTAGAAACACAAAGCAGCGATAAGATTAAATGCCGTTTACCGCCTTGAATTATCAGCCATTCAATATCCAAAATATATTGTGAATATCTTTTCTATAGCGCACTTGAAAAGGGCTCAAGTTGAGGTTCTGATATTTGGTAAACACTAGAAGAAGTAAACTGTGTCAAATTGTTTTAAATTGTTTTAAAGGAAACTAAAATAAAACCCCTATATCTCCTAGAATCTCATAAATGGAAGCAGACTATCAAATATTGCTCTCATAAATTGAAAAGCCTCCTGTGTGTTGTAGTAAAAGATGTGCTAAATACAATGTAAATTAGCAATACGTGGCATCCCTATAGTTTAATCATGACAGAAGAACCTTTATTCCTTTCTGCCTTCAGAAAAGCAAGTATTGTGAATAAAAGGAACATTTTAAATTAGGCACTTCACAAGTCTGTCTGAGTAAGAAATGGCGGCAGCATTCAAGCAACAGTCACAGCCGGAGAAAAGTTTAATGTGAAAAGTCTCTCAAAACTCATACGGAAATGTTCCCTCAAAAACAGCAGATCGCATTAGCCAGGAAATAAGCAGGGTGCCAAAGTTAACACTCAACAAAGCACTCACCCTCTTTAAAGCTGTTACTTTTTTTAACATGCAGGCTGCCTTGGGTCGTCAAAACGCAACATAATTGCCAGCAAGTAAAGTTGTGTGGCGCGCAGTCCCACATGCGTCATGAAAAAGCCGGGGAGCTCGATTATGAGCTATGGAACATTTCGAGCAGGAGACCGTAAAACTCCAGGCTCGAGGATGCAAGCAGACTCGCAGGCCCCAAGTCTCTCAGGGAACGCACTCTGCGTTACTCAGGAATCGCGTCATCTGTCCATGAAATAATCGGCACATCCTGTGCACAGGATCACCACGACTCCCACGACACCAAAATTAGGTTGCAAGTCGTGCATATGTTGGGTGCCGTCTCCTTTTGAAGCCCCACCCGCAGCCATGCCTCCATGCTGTGCAATCCTAAATCTTTTCCCCTGCCACATCTTCCCTGATAATAAGGTTATAAATAAAGAGATGATCACATTCATAGATCCTCGCCTGGAATGTTAGATAAAAAGAAGACAATATGTTTAATCAAGGCTGGCCAATGATAGTATTCAAAGTCTATGTCAGACTAAAAGAAGCTTGAGATATTTTAAAGCACGTCAAGATCTCATGTAGTCCCAGACAAAGCAACTCTGATAGCTAAGTCTGTACGATTTAGCATTTTGCACTGAAAAAACAAAGGGGTGGCATGAAAGAGATATGAAAGATTTGGTTGCACAAATATTTTAATTATAGCACATTGGCCGAGTTGTATAACTGGTGTATGATGCCAGTTTTTTCAGATGATTTTCACCCTGGGTAATGGCTCGTAATTTAAGTGGACTATTCTACATACAAATGCTGTAAAGTTGACCCCAAGATACACAGCAGAGATTACAATCTTTCCTGTGGGTTCTTTATAGAGTGCCTGAACAGATTTAAAAGGGAACATCAAAACCTAACTTATTAATTATTGCTCATTTCAGTACTGTCATGAAACCCTATTGAAAAACTTTCTCAGCATCAAGTGGAATCATTGCCAAGGCACCAGATGGTCTTTTAAACCGACTTGGATGGTAGATCCTCATTATATCCAAACCATACATGGAGGGGCTGTCGACTTCTTGGCCCAGAATAGAGGGTCAGAAGCACCTACAATAGCCAGGGATACCATTCAGGGGCCCTATTACATATAGGCTGCACTTTTCCTGTTTGTGCCACAGTGCATCTTCAAACAGGTGCTCTGTGCACAAACAGGGAGAGTGCACCCTATTATGTTGAATACACTGCCCTTAGGGCAGCCACAAACTCATGCTGCCCTGGAGACAGCGCATAGAAGTGAAATAAAGAGCAGCTGCTTCAAAGCTGCTGCATGTTTTACAGTGCAGGTGGCACCTGCCTGTAAATTCAAAGGGATTAGAGTCCATCTTGCAGGCCTTTGCAGTGAGTGACTGCACCCACCTGCAAAGGGAAGTCTGGGAGGGTCCATGGGACTCCCTTTCATCCCTCAAGAGGGTTACCCTAAGGGTGCGGACTGACAGTGAGCACCATTTTCTGGCTCACTTTCAGTGTGCCTCTTGACAGCTTTGTTACCTTTGTGCCCACATCCATAAGGCGGTGCTGGTGTAGAGATAAAGAGATTCTCTCATTTGCATGGGGCCACGACTCCATGCAAATGAGAGAACGCCCACTTGAAATAGAACTGGTGCTCCGTGTGCGCCAGCACTATCAGTATTATAGAAGGGACTGCACAAGCGTCTGCGGTCCTTTCTGTGATACCAAAGTGCCCTGGGGTATGCAAAAGAGGTGCACATTCCCGCTGCGACCATCGGGGCACTTTCTATAATGTGGCCCCAGACAGGGATTAACAGTGAAATGCTAAATTATTCAATATCAAACAACATTCCCTCTCAAACACAAATGTAATAGAGATCTCAGCACAAGATTGAACTAGAATATAACATTCTTATGAAATTCATGATAAAGAAGAGAAGGTAATTAGACACGGGGTTAATTGAAAATGCATTAAAAAATATGTATGATGAGGTGACTAACAGCTCAAGAGACTACAATTTATTTTCTGACAGTATTCATGTCCTTCTGTACGTCAGTAAAATATTGAAGGTACTGTAGCCCACTTTAGATTGTTTCTGCATTTTCCTTCACAAGGCTAAAAGGTTCTTGTGAAAGATGGAATGTGACTATTAACCAGCCCATTTACTGAACACAGTGCTTACTCAGTACACCCTCTAACCAAGAGGCAGTCAAAAGGGTGAACATCATTGCTTGGCATCTGCCTGCATTCTTCCAGACTCACACTCAGTTACATGTCTCCTTCTACAGGGGATTTAGGGTACTACATGTAAAGAGATATGGTGGGTAAACCGTTTCATGAACTTGCCTCACCTGTCGCTGCTAATTTATTTGCCAATTGAACCTGAAGCTTTCTAATGGCCTTAATTGGGGTGCCATTCAGATAATATAAGGGATCCTAGGACCCTCTTAAAGCCCGACCACTATACAGAGAAAATATTTTTTTAGTTTACTCAATGATTCAAATTCATGTATAAGCAACACATTAATTAACTAGTGCACTACTAATTAAGTGTTCAATTAGGACAACTATGAACACAAATTATTTCCTAGACCTTTTGCAAGGAAAAACACCGCCAATCTATAACATTAATGACAATTACAAGAGCAATGTATTTTTACTGTGGGCAGAGGGAACAATGTATTAACCACTCTCAATGTATTAACCCTTCATGCACTCTGGAAGAAAAACACATCTGCCGCACATTCTCAGCAATAACCAATGAATCAGCAGTCAAAGACCTTCCCTAACTTTCATGAGGGACATCCGATGCAATTCAGAGTACTTGCAACCCAAAAGAATGTGCTGGTTCAAAACACGCACTGAAGCATTTGGCATGGAAATAACTGTGCTTCGGGACATACTGTGTGAGAAGAACTACTAAGATAATAGGAATTTACAGAGCTTTGTACACTCAGATCACTTTTTCAAATATGAATTTCTTCTTGAGTGACCACAAATGTTAGATGGATAATCAAACTGCAATGGCTCAGTGGTTTAGCTACTCGATGGCAGAGTGTTCTAAAGGTTATTTGCTCCAGAATCCCAAAGATTATGATGAGATGATTTTTAGGCATACTTATGGTGTACTAGGTGTGCTTCATTGGTACTGACAGCAGAAATGTGAAAAAGCACTCTTTTTTACTTTTGTTTTTTCTCCATGAGTAAAACATGTTTTCAAGTGGATGATCCTCTTCTTTTACAACACATGAACTGTGGAGTTCTTCCCATTCAGGAACGAGTCTTATCCGTTCTCTTCACAGGTAAAACTTTATTGGATGGGTAAAGACCTGAAAAACATGTGTGAATCTCAAAAGCTTAGAAAGATCTGGTTATTCACTTTTTGCCAGGCAACTGCCCAGCAATGCTCTACTCCCTGCACTTGCTTTGAGATTTACAGTAATGGAAAATCCAAAACATATGCGGGTGAAGGAGTAAGTACAGTCTACATGGTGAAGATAGTGTGGCTTAAGCCCCTTATTTATATGTTCAAATGGAAAATGTTTGCACTTTTAGGTAACACAACTTTGTGGGCATAATTTACAAAGCTCTTTTAAAATATTTCTGATTTCCTGCTGTTGGGAATACATTTCTGAGTTTTGTGGGATTTATAATCAACTCATCGTGTAATGCTGGAAATCCATAATTTCCAGGCTTTTAATGGCAATGCACAATGGTTCTGAATACCAAAAACCAAAGAAGATGTGGATATTCAATGTACTTATCATGGCCACCATCACGGCTCTCTCCCTTCCTTGATTCTAACCCTTATAATGCAATAGTCAAAAATCTAAATACTAAAGATTTTTTCACCGTTATACATATACTTTGTAAACCGAAATTTCCACTACAGAATTTCGATTCATAAATGTTATTTAAGTGTTCAAAAATACTGGGAATAGGGTCCAACAGGGTGAAGAAGTTGTGATCAGCCGCGTTCATCTTCTCTCACCACTACATAGATTGAGCGATGGATTTAAAAAAACAAGATTTTACTGACCTGACAGCAGGATGCATCAGTAGGTTGGGGGCTGGGATTGTTTGGACTTACCTGATTCCTCCTGGACGAAGACACAGGAGAGGAGGTTGAAGAGACCTGAAGTGAGGACTGGTGGTTTCCTTACCCACCCACCAGTTGAAACCCCACACTCCTGTGACAACTTGAAGGACAGGTCGTGGCCTATCCAGGCAAAGAGACTGATGAAAATCGAACCAAAAAACCCAACACCTACAAGGAAAATAAAACTGATATTGTCGCCCTTTCTATTATTTGTGACTTTTGCTGTATTATTTCAACCCACTTGCTGACAGACAGGGCCAAACTAGAACTCCCTCAAACCAGGGCAGGAAAGGAGAATAGGAAACACTCCATTAAGTTTCTCTTGGTACACTAGCTGGTATTTGTTGTTGAATTCAAAATATAACTTGTAAAATACCTGGAATCCTAAATTACACTTTGTAATAATGCCAAATATTTATGTGATAACTTATAAGCAGTCGCCGCCAATGCAGGTAAGCGCAGTGGGACAGAGGTTGGGGGTGTGAGTGACAAACGACGGAATAGGGAAAATAAAATAAAGAAATAAATAAAACCACTTACCTTGCGTTTGCCTCATCACAGAGTCTGCGATGCGGCGAGTGCAAGCTAAGTGGTTTTATTTATTTAATTAATTAATTTTCCCTATTCTGTTATTTGTCACTTACACCCCTCCACCCCGCCCTAGCCGCCGCCTCACCGTGCTTACCTGCACGGGCCGCCACTAGCAATAAGGTAAATGGCTAATTCACAAGACCTTTTTCAGTTGTGTTGGTAGTTTAACTTTTAAAACATACCATAAAGCTCACACATGTAGAATATGTGTGATCCAAAAAAGAGCACAACAATTATTTTCATGCTTTATATGCTTGTGCTGTTCATGTAACATATTCATACATGATATTGAAAGATTGAATGTTACCAGGGGAGCATGTTACAGTCTAATGCGAGTCTTCGATTTTGAGATGAAAAGTGCACCTGGAACTAATCTGTTTGTTTTCCTGGATTTGTTTTCCCTGGTTAGTATTGTGTCCACAATTTTTTTCTGTCTGCTTTTTATTGTCAGTCTTCATGGTGTAGCCACTTGGAATTACGTCTGAGCACTATCGGCCTATAAATTAAGAATGGCAATTAAAAAATGAAGAAATCTACACTTGGGTAGTTGGCTTCTCATGTATACCAAACTTAACCATACTTGGGGCCTTATTACAAGTTTGGCGGTCTGACCGCTGTAGGACCACGTCCGCCCCCACCAGCAGCCCACGATGCTGGCGTTCCAAAGACCGCCGTATTACATGTCAACCATGGGGCCCGCAGTGTGGAGGTGCAGATCTTGCAGCGGTGCTGAGTACTATTACCAAATATATTTGATTCTTGTGTGTGTATTTCAACTGCATATATGTCGGATGCAGATATATGTATGATATATGTGGGACAATACCATATACCCATTACTGGGGTTTGCCCTTATTGGGCAGCCCTTACAACGGGTATATGGTATGAAAAGGACTCACCTGTAGATTGCCGCACACAGGGTCATAATCCTTGAGGTGAAGATCCGGCTGTGAAGGGGAGCCTGGAGAAAGGAATTCACTTTGGAATCTGCCTGGAAGAAGAAGAAAGTGGAAAGAACCTACCCTAACTCCTTCATCACCGCCACCTTGGAGCAGGCATTAGGACCGCTGTGGTCCACTCGTGGAACAGGCAACTCGTAATACGCATGTCAGTGCAGCTTACCTGTGCCGCCCTATGGCTGCTGTCTTTCCCCAATTGTGAACCCGGCAGTCTGCTGGTGGTCTTGGCAGTCCAGTGGCGGTGTTCGCAAAGGTAATCTGCCCAACTCGTAGTACGGCGGTCGGACCTCTGAGCTCATCAGTTTCTGACCACCACTGTCGATACAGTGTTCCACAGGACCGCCAAACTCGTAATAAGGCCCTTAATCTCCTTGCCAATTAGATTGATGAGGTGAAAGTGATATTCAATGATTGATTGAAAGGCATTGTTAGTGACAATAAACAATATTTCAGTTTAGGTACTCTTTTGCTTTCGCAAGCTTAGGTCCACACACTATTTTACAATTTGAAGGCATTTATATACTACATAGACAATATCCTTAGAAACATTACCATGATGATAAATGTGGATATCGTTACCATAGGAGTGAGGAAGAAACTGTGCACAAGAGTCAGTGCAAGAAAAGGCGTAATCTGTATTATGTAAGATTTTGATATTGAATGTGATAAGCAAAGTGTTGAGTCTTGCAGGACCCAAACCCCAGGCCCCAAAAAGACAGTGCAGAGGCTCAGATGATCATACGACTGTTGGTTTATTTTTAGGACCCACCTTCAAACAGCTTTAGCTATCTATTTTCTAAGACCCATTGTCTACAAAACAATCTACATGGAACAGGCATTAGGCCAACCCTTGCTCATGAGTGGATTGCTTTCCTATCGATTTCAGTTCCCTGATCTTTAGTCTATGGTTCCCCTCCCTGCTCATGGTTGTGTTCTGCCCCTGGAGCTAAACGTACTTAGAATAATTTTTATTGACTGACTTGCCTGCTTCAACTGCTGTGAACAGACTTTTTTAATTTGTATTCCTTGGGAATACATACCTTTTCTCATTGTCTTCTTAGCCCTCCTAACTTTTCAAAATTATTAACTATTTTTTTTCTATTTCACAAGAGCTTGGCAGTTGCACTCTGCTGTAAGATAGCTGCCATTTGGGTACTGGCTCCTTCACTGTCAATGTAAACACCCTCTCTCCCACCTGTCACTCCTTGTACAATCAACTCCCCCATTCTAATTTTGTAACTTTTTTAATACTTGTTTCAAACCTGGCAGTTGCACAGCGCTACCAGGCTGCTCACCTCTTTTAGTTTCTCTGACATCCCATGTAAACTTTATTTTTTTCAATTTACCATTCCGAAATGGCCTCCGGCCATCTTGAAATAGTAATTTAAAGTAAACAAAACAATTCCAAATGGCTGCTGATATCTCACTACACATGCACATGCATTGAAAGCCATCTTGGAATGCTTTTCTTGTGAAAAAAAACCCTTTCGAAGATCACAGCCCATGCCTGTGCATTGGTTTTGCCAGTACTAATTGTCTTTTGCTGGCGAGGCAAACGGGATACATTTAAAAAGAAAGAAAAGTTTTCTTTTAATTTTTTTTAACAGTAGGACCTGGTCTTAAAAAATATTTTTCATCTTTTCTCAAAGGGTAAGGGATCCTTTGGGGATACCTTCCCATTTGCGATTGGATTATCAAATGTTGAAGAGCAAATGTTTTGTGAGGCATTTTGGTCACAAACCATTTGTGCATACCATTGAGATTTGGTATTAGGAAGGGATGCACTAAACATGCCACTTCCAAATACCGAATCACAGGCACAAATTGCGATGCTGTAATGTGTTACTGCATTGCAATTTTGGTTTGTACATTTGTAAAAGCATTTTTGCAGTCGAAAACAACACAATCGGCCATTTCTAACCGCAAAAATGCCTCGTACATTTGGTCCCAAATTCCCAATCTTTGCAGTTTGAATGGTATTCCCCAGATATTTGTGACACCAGTTTCCATGCTACAGTTGAAAGAAAATCCAGATCTGAGAGGATCAATACGTTTTCAAGTGCTCAAATTTTACTTTCATTTAAGAGGGGAGTAGTTGTAGCTCTTTTAAGAGAATATGGACATATGCATTAGAGGAATTTATATAACACAGTCTACAATAAACAAAGCTATAGTTGTTGAAAAGGTCTCTAGTACATAGGAAGGTATAAGGTAAATCGAAGAATTACATATGATTAGAGCTGGAAGGGTGAAATCGGTCTATGCAGGGGCGGCTCCGCCATTTGAGCAGAGTAGCATCGGCCCACTTAATTGCCCATTAGACGAAAAATAAAATGGTAATGAAGATAGTTCATTACCATTTTATTTTCCATCAAACCGTCCTACACCGAGTGTCAGGACGGGGCAGGGCCTGTTGAGTGGCAGCAGTGTTGGGCTGCCTGACTGTGCACTATCCCCTTTGGATGGCTGTCTTGCGACGGCCAGCCTGACATGTGCACTATAAACTTCTCAACCCAGCTGTCTTAGACAACCAGGTTGAGAGCCTACACAAGCCTCCAGTGTCGTCGGGAGTGGCAAGAGAGGCCGCTCTGCAGTAACGGCTCTCGACTCCGGAGTGAGGAGGTAGGATTAGGTTTATTCAATTACAGGTGCTGCGCAGCAGTCAGCTTCGTCAGCTCTTCCCCACACCGTTAAGTACATTTTCAAATACAAACATTCCAAGAAGAATCTTGAGGCCAGAACATCATGGCCCAAGTATTCCAAAGCTGGGTGAAAACACTACATTATCCTCTTCCTCAAATTAAAAACAAGAAGAACAAAAAGAAAAGAGAACAGTGATGTAAAGAAAAAGGAAATAGAACAATGATGTAAATAGAAACACGGATCTTGGAATGAAAGAAAGGAAAGCAAATAAAAAAAAACAAGGAGAAATATCAACGATACTTAACAGGAAATAAAGAGAAACAAGAAAGAAATATCAACGATACTTAGCAGGAAAGAAACATTGTCGAGAACTCCTGTGTAACCCTTGTGTAACAGGAGAAGAAGAAGAAACAATATTTTGTTCTCCCAATGAATTCTGGTCGACATTTTTGTTGATTTTTACCACTCTCGAAACATTCCACCAGTTCTTAGAATTTACTCTCACAGCATTCCTGAAAACTTTGTCAACAGTTCAGAGAACTTTGAACTCCCTTTCTTAATGTGGAGAGGAACCTTTATACAAACAATGTCACCAACAACAATAGGTTGAGATAAAGTTCTTTTCCTTGAATCAAAGTACGATTTCTGGCGAAACTGTGCTTGGATTACATTTTTTCTCACAATATCATCAACATCACTCAAGGAATCCATTTTAACCCACTTTGACATCAACCCTGGACAAACCTTAGAACAGGGTTTCCTTCTTCTCAGAAGTTCATAGGGAGAAACTCCAGTCGAGGAATGTGGAGTCGTGCGATAAAACCATAACATGGATCTCACAGCATTTTGTACATTACACCTCCCTGCCAAAGCCCATTGGACACAATTGTTAAGCACTCTATTCATCCGCTCCACCAAACCATTGGTTTGTGGATGATAAAGTGCACTCCTGGCATGTGTTATACCTCCTTGATGTAAAAAAACGTCAAATTCATGACTGGTGAATTGTACTCCATTGTCGCTAACAATGGTGGAAGGAAAACCTTCACGCAGAAAGATATCTTTTAGAAAATCAATAACATTTTCCGAATTGGGTTCATCAATAAAACGAATTTCCGGCCACTTGGAGTAGTAGTCAATTGCAACAACGGCAAACCTGGAATTAGCCGGAAGCATGTTAAAAGGTCCAACCAGGTCTATACCAATCTTTTCCTAAGGCCTATTGGGTAAATCAATTGGCTGAAGAGGAGAGGTACGAGCCTTAAGACTCTTATCTGAACTTGAACAGATGACACAATCCCCCACAAACAAATCTACATCTTTGCCCATCTGTGGCCACCAAATGTGTTCGCGAATCCTTCTCTTTGTGAGAGTCTTCCCTAAGTGACCTTCGTGTGCCCCTAACATTAATCTTCCTCTCAATTTGTCAGGAGGAACCAACCTGTCACCACGTACAAGCAAACCATCTTCAACAGAGAGTTCAGAGGAAACTTTGACATATGTCTGGAGAAAGAAGTGTACATTCTTCTCCCTAGGCCAACCTTCTTTTACGTACTTGATGACATCACACAATAAAACATCCATTGAGAGAAGATCTCTCCACTCATCTTCACTTATAGCACACATCTCATCTAATTCCAGGGAAGCAACAAAACATTCTTCATCATCATCATTAACAGTCTCATGCTCAGATTGAACAGGGTGTCTTGAAAAATAGTCTGCTCTTATATTCTTATTCCCAGGGATATGACTAACTCCAAAATCATATTGCAACAGTTTAGTTGACAACCGTGCAATTCTGGGAGTATGTTCCTTGATTTTGTCTCCAGAGAGAATAGATACAAGTGGACTGTGATCTGTCCTCAGTTTGAAATGTCTACCCCAAATGTATGGATTGAATTTCCTTATCGCCCACCAGCACGCTAGTAACTCTCTCTCAATGACAGAAAAATTAAATTCTGACCCACGCAAAATTCTTGAAGCATAGCCAAGGGTATGCTCATTACCGTTGACATTTTGTGTAAGAACGGCTCCTAGGCCCAAACCGCTCACATCCACTGTAATGATGCAGGCAACACTAGGGTCAAAAGGTTTGAGTATCTTGGGACTAATTAGCTGACCTTTAATCCATTCAAAAATCTGATCACACTGATCATCCCACTTAAAAGGAACACTTCTCTTGAGCATATTGGACATAGGTTGAAGTTTGGTAGCATAACCCGGCACAAAACGTGAGTAAAACTCACACAAACCAATGAATGACTTAAGCCCCACTTTATCTCTCGGAGGAGGAGACTCAACTATCGCTTTTACAAGGCCTGGTCTGGGTTCTACTCCGTGTTCAGAAAGAACATGACCCAAATATTCAATTTTTTAAACCCTGAAAACACATTTCTCTTTTTTTAATACAACACCGCCATCACGCAAAGCCTCTAAAACACAAAACAGGGTTTCGTCATGTGATTCACATGTTTCACCATGAACTAAAATGTCATCTTGAAAGACAACAACTCCCTTAATGTCCTTAAGTAGATTCGACATAATCCTCTGAAAGACTGCCGCCGCAGATGCCAGACCGAAAGGCATCCTGCAGTATTGGAAACTTCCAATGGGAGAAACAAAAGCGGTCAAATGCCTGGAAGAAGGATCAAGAACAACTTGGTGATAAGCTGATGCTAAATCTAGCTTACTGAACCATTTAGACCTATTGATGAGTGATAACATCTCGGGGATTTTCGGGAGAGGATGAGAATCTATCCAAATGTTTTTATTAAGACTGCGCAAGTCAATGCAGACGCGAATCTCGCCATTTCTTTTCTTTGCTACGACCAAAGGAGAACGCCAAAGGGAGGATTCTATTTGTTCGATAATCCCCTTCTTGCAAAGACCAATGAGTTCTTGTTCTAACTGATTTCTTACACTAAATGGTACATTTCTGAGATGATGCTTAACAGGTATAGCACTGTCTTTCACCTTGATAGTATGAGTAAACCCTTTAACTCGACCAAGACCGTCACCAAAAACATTGGGAAAGCGCTCGGTTAACATATCAGTGAAATTGTCAGAGCGAAGGATGGAAACTTGATCCTTAGTACCAGGTCTTAACACCATTTTGAACAATCCCTGATGAAATCATCCGAGAATGTTTAATCCTTTAATGGCTACATAAACTTTGCCAAAAATCTTCCTTCCCCTAAAAACTAAAGAGTCCTCAAAATATCCAGCTAATTCAATGGTTCTCCCTTCATAAGAAACAGGGGATCTGTCTGGCGGTAGTAGTGAATGAGAACCCCAAACTTCTCTAAAATGTTCCTGCGTTAACATTGTTATCCTTGCTCCTGAATCAACTAACAAACAAACTTTCTTCTCACCAATCTCCACATCCACATAAGGATCCACGCATTCAGAATGTGGGTTCGGATCTTGAATCACATCTCCCACCACAACAACCATGTCTCTCAAATCATCTTGAATTTTCTTCAAATCATCAGATTTACATTCAGACAAAGCAACATTAGCAACAGAAGAAGCAGAAGAAGAAGAAAAACTACTGTTCAATTTTCCATCTTGAGAAGACGAAAAACCCCTCTTAACATTTTGGCACACTTTAGCAAAGTGACCTAATCTACCACACGCTCTACACATTACATTTCTAGCGGGACAAACTCGCCCAGATTTAAAATGAGGAAAATTACCACATTTAAAGCAAATGTTAGTTTGTTTAAAAAACTTATTGTCATTTCGAGCAAAGGTACTATTCTTATTGTCCTTAGATCTCACTGCATTGATGGGTTCTTCTTCTTTGATGGTGGAAGATGAAGATTTTTCATCAAGTTCTTTCGCAGAAAATTTTGAAAGCTCATTGCTTTTCGCTTCTTCTAACGTAGGGTTGCCTAAAGAGAGTAATTTTTGTTGGATGCTTTTGTCAGTACACTTGCAAATATATTGATCTCTTATCAATTGATCTTGAAATCCCTCAAACTGACACTCTGCGCTAAGAATACGCAAAGCAGAAATGAAATCTTCTACTTTTTCACCAATTTTTTGCTCCCTCTTAAAAAACTTGTGTCTTTCAACGACAAGGCTGGATTGTAAACCGAAACGTAGTTCTAATTTTTTAACGCATTCTTGGACCTCGTCAATCTCTTCCTCATCAACAGTTCTAACTAAGGGAGGAAGATGTTTAAAGATGTCTCTGCCTTCAAACCCCAAAACATTTAATAGAAGACACTTCTTCCTTTCAGCTCTGTATCGCGAACCACCTATAGCACCAATGTACGTTATGAATGCGTCATACCATTTTTCCAAGAAATAGGTGGATCCCCTGGTGTTTCTAGAAAGGGTGGAGGGGGAGAAACAGATTGCATCCTCAACTAAACTTTACAAATATCACTCAACCTAAGGTAAAAGCAAATGTGAACATGAATAGCATATAACATTTACATCCATGTAAGTATTTTCAAAAATGTTTGTGACATTTTAATTAAAAAAAATATAATAATAATAATAATAAAAAAAATCACAAATGCCTTTGACCATAAATGCTTATAAGCGAAGTCCACCTGAATAAGAAACTAATGAACTATACATATATATATATTTTTTTTAAAACATACATAAGTTTTTTTTCAATTATGCCCTTAGTATCACAAATATAGGTGAAAGTGTGCTAGGTGTGCACATCACCGTAAGCGTTGACAATGAAAACCATACTTTGACTTTTCACACAAAAATAGATACGGAAGTACCTTGAAAGATAAGGTGTGCGTGTCACCATTGAACCTCACGCTGAATTTGAATACCAGACTCGACGTGTGTAGATAACCCACTTTTTTTTTTTAATATTTCCAACAGTCAAAATGGTGTGCGCATCACCGTTCCTTGATGCGCAAGTGAAATATTCAATACCATGAAAACGCGTTCATAACCAAAAGGTGTGCGTGGCACCGTTTACCGTCACGCTTGTAAAAGAAATTGACCACGATGTCTTTCTTACTCTTTACGCATCACGGTTGCACGGACTTTTCTGAAGGAAATGCCAACCTTCAGCAGGATAGCATGCAACCACAAGATGGCGCCGACGTAAGACGCCACGCGACTTGAAATCAATTACGCTTACAATGTTTTGCGTTGCGAGTACTACCAAGATGGCGTGCGATTACCACTAGAATGCCGACCCTCACAAACATTTTGACGGGCCTCCATGACGTGATTTAACTCTCTTTGTTCGCTGCTGCAGATTTCGTAAAAAAAAATTACTCTGTACCTTAAGACGTGAAGACACCCTTTTTTCTACTATCGGTGAGTTCTTTCTTTATATTTTCAAAGATACACCGATAACTCTAACGTACGCCGATGCGCAAATTAGGTTAATGCTTCATCCGCATGGGTTCTGCAGCACCTGAGACAGCTCGTCGCCAAGTATTTTTGTAGTAACGGCTCTTGACTCCGGAGTGAGGAGGTAGGATTAGGTTTATTAAATTACAGGTGCTGCGCAGCAGTCAGCTTAGTCAGCTCTTCCCCACACCATTAAGTACATTTTCAAATATAAACATTCCAAGAAGAATCTTGAGGCCAGAACATCATGGCCCAAGTATTCCAAAGCTAGGTGAAAACACTACACGCTCCCTCCAATCCTGGCACTGTTCTAATGCAATGCCAAGATTGGTTAAGCCCAGCGTGATGTCAGAAGAAGAAGATGACAGGAGCGAGGTGGACGTGACTCCGGAAAACGATGTAAGTACCATTTATTACTTTTGTATATTTAATTGTAGTTATGTACTTTAAAAAAATATATATATTTTTTTCCTGCCCCTCTAATCAGAAGACTTTACAGCCCCCACTGGGTCTATGACTTACTGAAAGATAATATATTTGGCCAGAATAAATGTATTATTTCAGCTCAATGAGTGAAGAAGGAAGTGAAAAAGCTGTTATGCCTGCTACAATGTTTAATGTCGGATATCTTTTGTAGGGGGTGGTTTGTTATGTTGTTGAAAAAGGTTGCAGGAAGACAGGGCCTAGAACTGGCATGTTTGAATTGGACAATTTTTTAACATTGAACACTTCTTGGGGTATGTTGAGAATCAAACTATAATGTGGTTGACTGAGGTGGAGTAAAAAGGAATGCTGTAATGAGATCTAGATAAAGGTTTTACAATGATGTGTTTTTTCAGGTGTGAGGATGTGTTTTGCTGTGGCAATATTTTTGGGCTAGATAGCGTTTGAAGGGTTAAGAGGTTGAATTCAAGGACATGATAATAAGAATATAAATAAGTAGGGTTTTATATTTCCACTTACACATCTAGAAAAGGAAATGACTAACCCTTCTGCCACCTAATTTTTAAGACAGCAATTGTGAATGGCACAATGATAACAATAAACATATGTGCTGGGTCCAATAACATAGGTCAATCAATTAAAAAAATATAAATTTGAAATACAAATACATTTGCTATGTAAAGGCCATGATGTTGCTTTCATACGACATTTTAAAAATCAGTATTTTTAATCCAATTATTATACTATTAAGTGAAGGCGTGTGGTTGTATTATTACAGTAGTTTTACTTGTACTACTGGCACTGATTAATTTTTCATTGGAAGTGGTCTGGTGAGAAAAATGGTTAAACATGCGCTCCAAATTCATCATCTGTAATGCCAATGGAACAAGCTCTCTTCCAGTGCTCACACATTCTGAAGGGTGTTTTCTTCCATTTGAATATTGATGATTCCTGTAATATTGGTGGAATTCGTTTTACCCATCTGCATGCTCCCATTATGGAAAAATTCATAAGATTGAAAGTCCTGTAGGAAAGGTACAGTGGGCCTGTTTCACAAAGCTAAACTTGCACTCATGGTGGAGACTCCGCACATAAAAAGATAGGACAGTCCTATCTTTTTATGTGCGGAGCCTTCGCCATGAGTTTTAAAGATGCTACTTGTAAAATACCTTTGTGAATAGGTAAAAAATCATAAACTTACACAAAACTGTAATTTACCTTTACATGAGGGGCTGATATTTAGCCACCACGGCATTTAGATCCCATGGACAGAGAGTACGGCATTTGGGAGGTGATATGCAAGGTCCCCAGAAGTACCAGTGCGGGGAAGGACATCCTAAACTGTTCTGGGCCTCTAGCGCCGTTAAATCAATTTCCTTACTTTGGCAGGCCCGCATGTGCAGTAGACCAATGTTCCTAATCATATGGCAATACTAAAATAAGAGTTGTTAATCAGATGGGCATTATAAGAAATAGGATTAATATTTGGGATGGACGACTGCCCACCTCACGGACTACTCAGGGTGAACCGCAAAATTCACTAAATTAGCCTGAGCTGAATCCCCTGGTAGCTATGACACAGAAAAGGGCAGGCTTAACTTAGGGAAATGTTGTAAAGTATTTATGCAGTACCAAATCAGTAAGAAAACCAAAATGAAAAACAAGAATCCAAAATGGCAAAAGTCCTATAAGAGAAACCAACCAGGTTTGTCATTTTCAGAGATTTTCCCTTCTGAATTTGGCCCCGATTTATATTTAGGCGGGCGGCCCCTGTCCAACTAATTTAGAAATGACCGCCAACCCGGTGGTCATTTCTAAAGCACTGAGAGAAACCATCATCAAGGCGGTTCCTGTCAATGCTGTTGGCTGTTTGGTGCAGAACATGATGGAGCCCTGCAGAAAACTGTTCTTTTAAATTTCCATAAGAAAATACCAAAGTGGATTTTCTTTTTGTAAACAACAAACAAAGATGCCCCTCACAATGAGAGCTCTATCCCTTGGTAAGGAGAGTGTTTAACAGTTTTCGCTTCCCCTTACTGCCAGGGTTTTCCTGACGGTGACCCCCCAGTGAATACTGATCGCTAATTCCACAAATCTAAATTAGGTGGGTGGAATTAGAGATCTTCCTCTGACAACCCTTATTCTGTCAGGCCGTCGGAGGGGTTTTTTCATGGTGGAGACGCATTTAAATCAGGCAGCTGGACCACTATGTTGGTGGGAGGGAATACCATTAAGACTGTAACAGAGTTTCCTCTCTGTCAACATGCAAATTTGGCCCTTAGTCTTTTAAGTCCCAACCTATCCTATGAGGTCAACGCAAGGCCCAATCCAGGCCCAGGTGCTACTGGTGAACAGAGTACTTCCAGGAGAAGGCCTCTTGCAGCTTGTTGTATCCCTGTGCCACACAGGTCATTCAACTGACCCTTGGAGTCCACTTCTTTCTCCTATGTGTAAGAGGGAGCAGGCCAAGTACTCCATGGCTCCTCTCAAGGCACAGACATCAGATTAGATCCACTTCTGATCTTCTGCAACTCCAGAAAGTGTCCCGAAGAAGGTGCCTGGTGATGCCACATTTATGGTGGCACTAGCTAGTGAGTGGGAGTGACTCATAGCCACTGCCTAACCAATAAGGTAAAAGTTATCTGGCCCTCATCTACCTATGTTTGCAGTGACTACTGTTTGCCTTATTGCAAGCAGACCCAAAACGACATGTGTTAGGAACATTTCAAGATGGTGAATATCTTTGGCCACATTAAACTTGGGGTCTGAGAGCTGGGTGAGTGTGAAGAGTGTACTATGATAATCATAGTGCCCTTCCACATCTAAAACTAAAATCCAGTTGGAGGCAAGAATTCTAACCACAACAAACCCAGAGACAGACGTCTGGTAGAGCAAAAGCAGGGTCCTTCAGCAACTAGGCAGGAGAATGACAATTGTCTTGGATCCTGTCTTTCCCTTTCAAGTATGCCTCAAATGTCACATGCCACTCACTAGACCTGTCAAGATGGATTTAACACTGTGGGTTAAAAAGGGATGCACACAGCCCCCACCCTGCATATTTTATGGATTTCAGAGGAGCCATCTCTGCCCATTCAGGTCAGCTTATTGTTTGCTCCAGTGGGCAATTACACATCCTTTTCATGCCCACTCAAGTATGAGAATAGGCTGACAGCTGGCAAAGGGTTATGCTAATTAGCCTTCTGACATTTTAGGCAGGTAAATGGTAACTTTCTAAAAACGATTTTCCTTGATAGGTATTAAAAAAACGACTTCACCATTGAATTGGATTTTTAATAACAATTAAAAATAGCTGTTTCATTTCTTTCTAGCTGCTCCTATTCCCGTTATGCAGTATTAGCATTTTTCTCTATACTCTGGTTTTCTACATCGGAGACACAGTGAAAATAGCTTTTAGGGCCACAGTGAAAATAACGTTTGTACGGTGGTGAGCAGTGAATAACCTAGGTGGAGATACGGTGACCGATCTTTGACGAAGTAAGCCGGGTGGGGGCAGATTGTGTGGCCTAGAAAAAGAGAGAAGGGGTGTGATTAAGACGCATGTTGAGTTAAAAGGACGTAGTATGAGTGGCGCAGAATAAAGCGAACAAATGCCTGTAAGCTCTTCAGCGCATAACACAGTCCGATCCATAAAAAATAGAGTTGAACCCTCTGTTTTATACGAGTGAATATGGATGTATAGAGCAGTGGGGAAACTCGTATGAACTGCCATATAGAACTGAGAGAGCGCAGTAGAATGAGACCAGATCCATTGTCGGGACTAGTATAACAACTGAGATGTACCTGATACGGTGTGTAGTGGGTGTATGAACACAGTGATGTGACCTTTCCTCTATAAAAATAAAAGGGTGCCGCAAGAATCAAGTAGGCACCGGAGGCCAGAAATAAATAAGTACGATGAGTAGAGTGTCCGTGTATCTGGAGTTTCGAACAATAGCAATAGTAATCCATAACAAATGCTGACCATGTGTACCAGATATAAAGGAAAAATATGAACCATTGCAAAAGAAGAAAAGAACACATAGTGATTAACTCGTGTGACTCTTCTACTACACCATAGAGAAATACTAATTATACTTTGAATCCAAAAATGATCGGTTGGTAAAGATAAGAGGTTAGTTTAGGGTTTTTATGATTTTTATTTTTATTTTTCTTCATATTCATGTTCTTTCGCCAGTGTGTGACTACAAGACGGCACCATAAGTCACGAGACCCGCATGGTGCAATATAGCACTAACCAGTAGGTGAGGCGAGTGTACCTAAGGATCTCCCACTTAACATCTGGGATAACATCTAAAACAGGAGCATATAGATGAAAGGGATGTGTAATTTAACATCACTGAGCATGCCACCCTATAAACACTACACGGAATACCTCATCTAATAGTTGACAGTTGGGTGTCCACAAAAAACTAATCACGTTGACAAAAAATTGGATGCAAGGAACTACTACAGAGATTAGATAAGACTGTTTGGAAGCAGCAATTAAAATTTGAGTTATATTATAGCGACACAGGTGTAATAAGACACTGAAATACCATGTAGGGGTTGACACTTTATCACACCTAACCCTTGACATATTGGTATAGATCAGAGTAATCTAACTATTCATAGATATCATTAATGGTGGAGTTCAACACAGAATATTAATATGTGTATACATTTGCCTTTTTTTCCAGATAATCTACTGGAATTCAAAAGAATAGGTGAGTGCAATAGGCCTCATTTTAGTCATTGTTTATATGTAGTACATTATTAAACAATAGTCAGTGAAACCATAGAGTAGATAGTATAGCCCTGAAGAATGCCCCAGACCCGAAAGGGCTCACGGTGTGGGCCGAAACATGTTGGCATTCGAAAGTGGGTACATTTGAAACAAATAGTTCAAAATAACCCCATTAAAACATAATTTTTTTAAATCTGATACCCCAGGTACCCCACGAATAAAGCAAAGCATTGGGGTATACCTGAAGGTATTTTTAATTTTATTACCAAACTGGTTCCCTGCATAACCAGAATTTTTTTTATATATGAACTCCGATAACATATTTTGGTTGAGTCCGCCCAGGTAGTACCATCTTACCTGGGTGTGGAAAGACGCCTATGATGAAGCATGTCACTATTAGTGAGTGAGGCGTCTTCTCCAATATCTGTGGATACTCTAACACCTAGATTGGTTATGTCTCAGGATAACATCTGTTACTATGACTAATCGGGACTAATTCAAAAATTGAATCCGGGAATCTGTTGAACAACCTTTGGAAATAGATATCAGCAGTTGCTCTTTGTGAAAATATATATACTCGGGAGATTGCAACTGTACTGCTTCTCTCACTCTCTCAAAATAACGTTTGTGCCTTGTCACTGTATTGACATCACAATATTAATGTTCTACATACCATGCACACTACCTTGTGGGCCACAAGGCATACATAGGGTTGGCTTACTAATATTTAAAGGGAAGAAAGATATTTATCTGTCAGAAGGACTCTTTTAACAGGTTGCAACACAGCACCCAGGCTACACAGGATAGTCTTGAAATCATGCTTGTTTTGCCACTGTAGTGGATTGCACGAAAGGTGCTGCAGTCTTCTATTGGCACTTAACTTCCAGACCCTGGGTACACTTTGTACATCATATACTAGCAATTTATAGGCAAGTTGAATATACCAATTAGGAATAGGCAATTTAACCATGTTTCAAGGGGGATCACAGTCGCTTTACTACTGGTTAGCAGAGGGAAAGAGCACAGAATTCTAAAGCCAGCAAACAAATATAGGGTCCAGCAAAGTTACCCAATTCAAGGTGACCACGCAGAAAATAAATCTTTCCTGCAGGCATACCGAAATATTGGTATTTGTTTAACATTGGCCTCAACCAAGCAGATTGAATTTAGTCACAGGTCATTCAAAAAGACCAGAACAGACTAACTTAAACAGGCAACGTGTGGCCTTCTCCCTTTCACAACTTGACTGCCCATGCTACACAATTACCTTAAGATAGTGATAGTGGTAGGGAATTAGGAGACTAGCTCCATCCTGACTAACGCCCCTTTCATGCGCCAATCACCTGTCAGGCAGGATCTAATAAACGTTTCTCTGCTCTGTCCACTACACATTTTTCTTCTTTATCTAGGTCCCCTGTGACTTTTCCTCTAATCAGGCACATTTTTGTCCTCTTTTCAAAGAGCTCCAGAGGAATCCAGCCATGTGTAAATTGCTAGTCACCATGGTGAGAAGTAGCCCGAAGCCGACACTTATCACCTTGTGGGCTTCATCCTTTCTAGGTTAGACCCATAGAATTATGTGTTTTCCCTCAGTGTATCACTCCCTCACTTGAGGGTTTTCAGTATCTTTTTCCTTCCTTTGCCAGGTTGTACTTCAATACATTATAATTAATTATTTCCATTCTCCTCCCTGCTTTTGTGCATTAACCAGGCATAACAGTCGCTCATCATTTTATATAATTGTACACATTTCTCTTAAGCTCGGCATTTTACGCTGTGGGCAATTAATTTTTGCAAGCACGTTTATTGATTTCATATTGATAAGAACCCACTGAATATTGTTATTCTCTCCAGCCATGATGTCGTCATACACCTTTTATCAAATTAAAAACAAATATTCTCCACAGCATATTTTTCCATTACATAAATCTGTTAAGATTTTTTTTCTGTTCTTTGCATTTGCCTGTTGGCTTACTTTCAGTGAGAAAAAGCCTGAGAACAGTGTTCTACAAAGAGTTCTATGTTACACAGCAGTGTAGTTTTTGCATACTTCCTTTTAACTCTATTTATTATTCCTCCTTTAATGTCACGCAAGACAATATTGCATTTGGCACTTCAGACTAGTTATCAAACTGAATGCTGATTCAAACTTTATTATTCACATATCCCCAGGTCTTTCTCTGAGTCACCGCTGTCTGTCTCTTTACCTTCCTTTCACTATTTACTTTTTTGATTGTTTAGCCCAAGGCACATTACTCATTTATCCCAGCTCAGTGGAATACCAAGCTTTTCTGCTCAACAGTAGTTGATAGCTGTAAAATAACATAAACATAATATGGATATTTTTAGAATGCAGATTCATAAACTAGGGCAGTTTCATGTTACTGACAGTTACCATATTTTTATAGTTACCTAACTCAGTTGCAATACATTTTATCGACCTCAAAAGAATGATAGGCTGAGTGAACTTGCAGGGACTCCACCTTTTGACAGTGGTATTAAAGACTGGTCTCTGCAGTGGATCCATTAGACCAAAGGGTCACCATACCTTGCAGTTTGGGCCATATTGGGACATAAAAGTCATTTGCTTGGTGATGGGTGTGTACCCCTGCCCTGTGTGCCCCAACTATACTGATGTCTGGAATCCTAATGCTGATTTTGTTGTCATAGGCAAGCATGGATCAAATGTGTGTGCTATGATATAGCCCTGCCTCACGGATTGTGGTCTTGCTAGTCTGGGAGGGGCACCCAAAGTCCTACCCTCATGGTGGTGTAAGGCTACTGCCTTTACCAGCAGTTAAGCAACACAAGTGTGGTGGTGGCAGCATACCATGTAATGATCAGTAGGAGTGAACAGGTTACTTGTTACCTGTGCCACCGAAGTGAGGTTTACAGGCTCACTCATTCAAATTTCCACCACTGTGTGGTTAACTCACCCCTTGGCCCCCATCACAGTGTTGTAAAGTGCTGCACAGCCCAGGTGTTGTGCATCTGAGCTGGGAGTACTTGTGCCTGGTAAAGGTACAATATAGGGATAATGCAGTACTGTGCAGTCTCTGCATGGTAGATATATGTGTTTGGTGTATGTGTGCCTGTGAGTGGTGCAATACATGAAGGATGTAGTGCTATGCAGTGTGTGCATGGTAAATGGTTGTGCTGGATGTATGTGTGCCTGTAAATGGTACAGTACATGAAGGGTAAAGTGCTGTACAGTGCATGCATGGTAAATATATGTGATGGGTGAATGTGTGCCTGTGATTGGTACATTACAGGAAGGATACAGTGCTGTGCAGTGTGTGTTTATTAAATACATTTACTGAGTGTATGTGTGCCTATGAATGGCACAATACATGGCAGACAATGGGTTTCATTTTCGGAGACCCAGGCCTGCTTGTTGAAACATGAGGAGGTAGAGTAATCCCCCCAGACAGATTTGTGTATTGCTGTATTCCTGTAAGCGTGGTGGGACTCACTGGAGAGGAGAGAGGCAGGCTTCCCCTGTACACTTCAAAGGTTGCTCTTTGCTTCAGAGAGTGGTCACAAATAAGGCCATCAACAAGCATCCTCGGACCGGTTTCGGGGTAACACCCCTCATCAGCCAGGCTAGCTTGAATCCAGTGGCAAAGCAAGGGAACCACGTCTGGGCATACCCTGCCAACTTAGGGTGAACAAAGCACACACAAGGAGATGATGGACGGAGCGCTGAAACTTTTCACACACCAAAGCCCAGTCACAGATCTGGGTTCAATCAGGATGCTTGTTTCTGGTCCAGGGAAGACCTGGCTTGGAAGTTCGATCTGGGCTGTTATCATGAGGCACAGGGCCAAGACTGATTTGCATATGGTTGGGTCTGAACTGGTGAAGTGAGCTAAAGAACGATGATGGATTCAACACAGATATGTGACTGGGGGTTAGTGTCTGAAACATTTCAGCGCTCCGTCCATCATCTCTTTGTGTTTGCCATGTGGGTAACTAGGGCCTACATTACCGATGACTTACATGTAAGAAAAGGGAAAGTTTGGACACAGACATGGAAGCAGCAGTTTTGAGACACATTTGAAAGGCTACTGGTGTGGGTGACACTGTAGCATTTGATTTATAGGCCATGGGCACACATAGTGCACTTTACTAGGGACTTACCAGTAAATCAAATTTGCCAATCATGGATAACCAATCAGAATCACAACTTGCATAGGGAGCGTTTGCACTTTGGCACTGATCAAGTGCCCAGAGTAAGTAAACCAGCAAAAACAAAATACAGGAAACAGTCAAAAATACAGAAGGTAGAGGCAAAAAGACAGGGGAAACCACACCAAGGATGCCAGGTCTAACATCCCTTGATCTTGCATGGCTCTGGGAGGGATAGGAGGTTCAGTATCACCTCCAGTTTCATAACTTTGGTTGGGCCTCTTTGTGCCCATTTTCCACGTTCTCTCTGGGGCCTTGTTGAGTCCATTTTCCACTTTCCGCACTCTCTCTTGGGCCTCTTTTATGCACATTTTCTTCTTCCCACTCTATTTCCTTGAGCCTCTTTGTGCCCGTTTTTTCCTTCTCCATGTCATGCTTGCCGTGGTCCACAGCGGGCCATGGTAGAGTATATAACCCCCTCCAATCCACATTAGAGACCTTCGCGTTCTAGTGTTTTCAACCTCCGTAGCACTTCTGGGTTACTCACCTTGATTCCGATACTGGTCGGTGACGCAGCTTCTCCAGTGTGGCACCGGATCCTCTGGTTCGTGGCTTCTTGTCCTCCCAGGGTCACTCTGCAGCTCCTCCTCTGTTTCAGGGCATTCGTGCTCCTTTTATCAGGGCTTCCTGGGTTCCTGGCGCTCCTTGTCGGCCTCGTAGTGGTGGCCCTCTCCGGTCTTGCCCCTGCTTCTGTGGCTTGTGGTGTCGCCGGTCTCTGCAGCTCCTGAGGTTCGGGCACCTACAAAGAAAACAGAGACAATTACTATTGCAGTAAAATCACTCTATACGGTTGATTAAACTTACTACTCACCTATGTAATTACCTTCGTCTTTGGGGATACCCCTATTGCTGAATTTTGTTCATAATGTTCCTATGGGAAGAAATATATTATTGTTATTACTTCCTGAATTTAAGGAAGCACAAAACAAGGCTATATCTCTAAATAGCAAGTTAGCTAGTGTTCTTATTTATTCCTTTTTTTCTCCTGTTGATAAAGGCCTCTCCTCACGTGTCATAGGTCTTCTATTGATTTTTCGGAACGGCTCGGCTCTACGATGCAACTTGGAGTCAATAGGGGCATATCACTTCTTACCCTATAGATGAGCACAATCATTTATTGCTCATGCGGATTGGTTAACTAGTGGGAGAGGGGAATTATTCAGGTAATTACGCCACAGTTATTTCACCATTGTGTAACATGTAAACTTTTATTTTTTATATCTTCCCTTTCCCATCTCTGGCATCCCACCTCTTGCGCTTCTTACCTGCATCACCATTGTGTGCCTTCTCCCGCCTCCTGTGCCCCACCCTTCCCAAGACCCGCCCTCTACCCCATCTCTCCCCTCATAGGACCTATTTAATAGTAGTCACTGCACGACTGCTCAGTGGGCATACTGATGGTGTGCCAAAGGCAAGCCTGTCTGAACGCATCCACACTTCAGGGCACTCAACACCAGAAGCTGCCACATCAGCTGCTTTTGTGCCTCACCTACCTCCATGGTAGGACCTTTCTCATGCAGTCACTGCCTTTTCAACTGCACCAACATGCACTCCCCATGCCCCTCACGTGCCTCACACCATCTGACATGCATGCTCCTTTGCACCACAATTCTCTACAAATACTCTAGAGAGATCTGAGACACCATTGCGACACACTCCTCAGACATCCTCTTCCTGGGAGAGACCTGGCTAAACCCCATATCGCCACCCACTTTCGCCATAGCCAATTCACTGGGCCTTCAAGATCTCCCACCAGGACAGACCAAACAAACCAAGAGGAGGGCTTGTCGTTATCAAGAAGGACACCATCACCACCTCCACCGACAACTACACCTCGATCCAAGGTGCCCTATCCTACTGACCGCGGACCACCTTCAGCAATCTCCTCACAGACTTCATCGCCCCTGTCACCATCAGCTCAAACAATTTCATCTTACTCAGCAACCTCAACTTACATCTTGATGATCAAAAAGATCCTCACTCCATAGACCTACTAGAGTGCCTCATCCAGGGCCCACCCAAAACACAGAAACACCCTGATCTAATTTTCACAGCCAACATCAAGGTCAAGTTCAGCCACCTCACTCCACTCACCTGGACAGACCACTCCATCGTCTACTTCCTTATCAACAATTCTTAAACGTCTCTGCCAAGACTACCTACAACCTTGGATATAGCTGAAACAAGATTCACTTGAAATTCCACACCCAACTCAATGAGCCAAGAAAAACAGCCTTAACTCTCAGACTGGAAAACAGTTCCAACAACTGCAAATAGCTCTTCAACATCATCAAAGAATTGTCCAACCTCTCAGCAAATTGTTCGATACGGTGAAAAAACTTACTAACCCTCCAGAGAGTTCTCAGAAGCAGATTGATTTAGAGTTCTGCAACACCCTGGGAACATTTTTTATTGACAAAGTGGAAACACTATATAAATCACTGAAAGATAGCTCACAGCTAGCCTCTGATGACAGCATGGCAGGAAATTGCTTCACATAACCAAGTACGAGGTTTCTCTTCCGTCCGCCTTCAGAGGAGCAGATCAGACAAATAGTTATGTCAACTAAGTCTGGAGCGCCCTCGGACCCTTGTCCCCCTAAAATCTTTCACATGCTCACAGATATGATCAGTGAACAGCTTACAACAGTGTTCTCTGAAATAATAAGGTCTGGGACTTTCCCCGAATCATGGAAAATAGCATCAGTCCGACCACTATTGAAAAAGAGCAATCTAGATCCTAATGAGCCAAGTAGTTACCGACCAATTTCAAGAATTCCCTTCTTCTCTAAGGTGTTGGAAAAATTATTTAATACGCAAATTTCAACCTTCATCATGGAAAAAGATCTTTTAGACTATTCACAATATGGCTTTAGAGAAGGACATGGAACCGAGATAGCGTTGGTAATGGCAGTAGAAGAACTTAGAACAACACTGGATGAGGGAAAGAAGGCCGCCTTAATTTTATTAGATCTGTCGGCGGCCTTCGACACAGTCAATCATGGAATCCTAATTGAAAGACTAACAGAGTTAGGGCTCCATGACACTGCCACCACACTGCTTTCATCTTACTTAACAAACAGATCGTTTGCTGTAGAAATGATGGATTGGTTTCTAAATCCTTCAACTTGTCATGTGGAGTGCCTCAGGGCTCTTCCCTTAGCCCCACTCTCTTTAATGTTTATGTGGCACCTTTGGCGACCATAATCAGGAAAGCCGGCTTCTCGGTAGTCTCATACGCCGATGACACACAGATAGTGGTCTCGGTGTCTGACAACGTAGAGGAGACAGCTGACCGATTTAATACCTGCATGGTACAGAGTAATACCTGGATGCAGAGAAATTACCTCAAACTAAATGGAGGGAAAACGGAGGTATTGCTATTTGGAGCAAAGACATCCTTCTGGTCTCCAAGATGGTGGCCGGCTGACCTAGATGAATGTCCAGCCCCAGTCACAAAAGTGAGGAACCTAGGCGTCACAATAGACGAAAAGTTAACGTTTGAATGGCAAATTAAGAAATTGGCCTCGGCCTTCTGGGGTATACTGAAAATGATTAACAAAATCCGTCATTTTATCCCACTGGACTCCCTGAAAACTGTGGTTGTTGCTTTGGCCTTATCGCGACTGGATTATGCCAATGCCCTTTATATGGGTCTCCAAACACAGTTTCTAACCAGACTTCAAAGGCTGCAAAATGCTGCGGCCAGAATGATTTTGGATATACCTAAGTTTGAGTCTGTCTCACTCAGACTGAAAGAACTTCACTGGCTACCTGTGGCCAAAAGAATCATCTTTAAGTCACAATGCCTGGCCTTCAAGGCACTGCATGGGAATGGATCACACTATCTCAAAACACACATAAAAAAATACATTCCATCCAGGAACCTAAGGTCCTCACAAGCATGTCTTCTATCAGTACCCAGATACAAGCAAGCACGATGGGGTGGCAGGAGTTTCTTCCTGGGAAAAATTTGGAACAGTTTACCTATATCAATAAAGAATAGCAACTCACTAATGACTTTCAGAGGGTTGCTTAAAACGTGGTTATTTAAGAACTAACTATCTAAGTATCTGGTGATCCAAGCAAAACTGCATAGAATCCATGTGTCGTTCATAGCGCCAAGATGCCTCTGGGCAATCGTGCGCTCTATAAGTCTATAAATCAAATCAAATCAAAATCAAATCAGTCACCACTAACTCGATCATTCCTTTGCAAGACGTCTGTGACAACCTCTCTGGTTTCTTCCACAACAAAATCCTTAACATTTAAAGCAAATTTGACCCCAAACGCAAGATACAAGAACTCATTGACCAGCTGACCACCACCAAATCGGACTGTTAGATCACAAACTGGAAACCCCTCACCCCAGAAGACACCATTGAAATCATGAGAACAGTCCACTCCGAGGCCCCCACCAACCCCTGCCTCACCATATCTTCACCCTTGGAGGAACTCTGAACAGCTCCCACCTTACTACCACCATCAACACCTCTATCCAAAGTGAAACCTTCCTGGACAATTGGAAAAACACAGAAATCACAGCTCTCCTCAAAAAACCCACAACAGGCCCTAGGAGCTCAGCAACAACAGACTCATCTCTCTCCTGCATTCCCATCCAAAGTCCTAGAGAAAGCTAAAAACAAACATCTCTGCAATGATCTCGAATAACACCACTTACTAGACATCTCACAGTCTGGATTCTGCAACAAACACAGCATGAAAACCGCTCTCATCACAGCAACTGAAGACATCGGGACCATCATGGACAAAGGAGAAACCACCACACTCATACTACTTGACCTCTCTGCAGCCTTCAAAAGCGCCTCCCACAGCACCCTTATCACAAGGCTCCACAACTTTGGAATACACGGTCCTGCCCTGAGCTCACTGGCCTCCTTCCTCTTCAACCGGGCCCAGAGAATTAGGCTCCCACCCTACACCTGAGAACCTCATCTGCAAAGTCCCTCAAGGATCATCATTGAGCCCTACCCACTTCAAAATCTACATAGTACATCATAAGATACCACGGAATCAACATTGTATTCTATGTAGACAATACCCAGCTCATCCTCTCCTGCACAACCACACCAAAAGGACCAACTTCAACACCTGCATGTCCAACATAGCTAACTGGATAAAATAGAACTGCCTAAAGCTCAACACAGATAAAACTGAAGTCCTGATCTTCAGCAACAAGAGCTCTCCATGGGACTCCTCTTGGTGGCCAACAGACGTGGGACAAATACCCAACCCCCCTGAAAACTCCAAAAACCTTTGTGTCATTGTGGATGAGAGACTCATAATGGCCAAACAAGTGAATGCCATCACCACCTCCTGCTTTTTCATCCTATACATGCTCAGCAAAATATTCCACTAGATTCCCACCAACACCAGACATACAGTTACCCAGGCCCTCATCACCAACAGACTGGACTATGGCAATGCACTCTACGCCGGCATCACAAATCAACTCTTACAAAGACTCCAGACCACCCAGAATGTCACCCCCAAATTCATCTTCAACATTGCCCGGATCATGTCCCACCTCAGAGAGCTACACTAGCTACTAAAACAGAAGCAATGTCAATTCAAAATACTCACCCATGCATACAAAGCTCTCCACAATGTCATACCTGCCTACCTCAATCACCACAACCAACATTGCTGGTTCCTTTTCCCTTTCTCTATTTCCACTTTTGGGGGCGCGCCGGGACACTCTTTTGAATAGCTCCACGGGTTATAAATCTCTATGACATAACATAACATAACATAACATGACTTGACATAACATAACGTAAGATAACATAACATAACATAAAACATATTAGCAGGTTGACTACAGTTAACAGTGTGTAAGACCTAGGCAGGCCCATGGCATTTCTCAACTAAGTTTATAGAACATTTTAAGAAATCTTGTGACCTGTGAACCAAAAAAGAGTATAAGTCACACCTGATTCCATGGGTCCGTTAATATCTGGCTCCATTAAAGGTATATTTAGTGTAGCCAGTGAACTTTGTTTCAACTTTATTTTAAGAGAATATCAGGTGTCACAATAAAGTTGATTAGTCAGCAGTAGCACAAACTTTATTTTAAGAGAATATGAGTTGTTGCAATAAAGTTGATTAAACAGCAGTAGCGCAAACGATTGACTACACAATAAATCTGTGATCAAAGACCCATTGGTTTGTAGTTTTTGATGATGATTCAATAAAATGCACCTATGAGGTTTGAATTTACAGAATTTGCAGTCTGCATTCTGGCATCAAAACCTGCTACAGGCATTGTTGAAAAAGGGCTGGAAGGTGTGCAGTATAACCATCAAGCTTCCAGCAACTACTTTAATGCAGCAGAGTGTGGTAAAATGCATGGCAGGTACATGATGAGTACTTAAGCTGTCACAATGATGTCATAATTGGCTTTTGGGGACCTTTAGGGTCTATCATAGGGACTATCAGGCGTATGTATGCACACCTTACATTAATGTAGGTAACAGAAGAAGCTGCTCAGAAACTGTACATATCAATTGGGTATTTCAACTCTCCAATTGAAATGCAGAGAGAATCTTAATTTCATAAAAGACAACGGAGGCTAACATTATGCAAAGGCTTTTATTGCTGCTTTCAACTGCAGCCCTTTTAAAGAACGTTAACACATCACAAAGATAAGAATGTTCATGTGAGAGTACATGTATCTGGTGCACGATGTCATGTTCCTCTTTTAGCTGGTAACACATGAAGATGACGATCCATCTTGAAAAATGTGGTATCTTCCTACAAGGTGTTTTCTAAAAGGAAAAAGGAGAGAGTCCCAAATTAAATGTAATCAACATAATCTGGAATCTTAAACGTTTCGTTAAGACAATTCATTTAAGTTACTTAATATAAATTTCAACATATATATGTATACAACTCCTCAAGGGAGAGGAGGGTGGGATAATGTTAGCCTCCGTTGTCTTTAATGAAATCAAGATACTCTCTGCATATCAATTGGAGAATCAACACTTCATTACAAGACCGGGGGCTACCATTATACCTGTTCAAAGCCCCTCAAGGCTACATTACTAACATGCTCTATTGGTTTCAGATAGAATTTAAGAAAGGTCCTTGCATTTGACCAATCAGCTGTCTTGAGAATTTCTGGCATGCCTGACTAAAAGATCGTACTAGACATTGCTCCTCTTGAAGAGTGAGATCCTAACCGTGAAAGGTCAACACCCGCCTCACTCATAATCATACTTACCCATCAGGCACGTGTTGCTGTGGAAACAGGTTTATGAGGTTTCACAAAAGACAAAAGAAAAAGGGGCTGCAGTTGGAAGTCGCAATAAAAACCTTTGAATAATGGTAGCTTCAGGTCTTGTAATGAAATCAAATGAGCAGAGCTATTTTCTGTTGATTGGATAAAGGAGAAGCTAGGTGCCGTACATCAGATTGATATGAAGTGGTTAAAAGACAATATTTCCAATGTTTATTTTGTTTGAACAGATTCTACAAATGGATTTGGGCCCTGGTCCCAGAAGCGGATAAATAATGCAAAATTAAATTTCCATTGCACCACATACAACATGCTTCGAAACTTATCACAAAGACCTCATTAAAATAAAACTAAGATAATCAAGTATACAGAAACAAATCAATACCAGTAAAAACCATTCCAATAAAAACATATCAACAGGTCAACTAACATCAAATTCTCAGACAAAAGGCAGTTAAGACGAGTATTGGTTATCGTCAGTGACATGTACCTATAATAATAGCCAGGTTTTTAACATGTTACTGTAATCCCCAGGAGTGTAACAAAATTGCACAGGATGTATTAAGTTAAGGGCAAAAGATTCCCAATTCAAACTATGAAAAATAACAGCAACGTTTCCAGGTCCACAGGATAATAAAACATACTGGATGTAATTCATAGAATTTCATTTATTCTCTAACTACCATTCAATAGAGAGGTACCGCAAAAACTGCTAATTCATAATTGTACATAAACAGTTTGACCAAAAGTATTTTAATCATACACATTTTTCTTTAGAATTGTCAATACTTTACCTCCATTAAAATGCTAGCTAGCATAAATCAGTCCTGAAAATTAAAAATAAGGTCCTTTTGCACCCTATCAGTCCTAGAGATAAGGAAGAAGTTCATGAAATGTTCACTTCCTCATATCAAGGCAGAGAACAATGGACAATTAAAATCAACAACGCACGCACACAAAGGTTAAATAAATGAAAAAAAAATGAAACATCTTAAATCGTTGAACATGACATGAAGGGGTCTAAAATAAGAGAAAATAACAATAAACACATCAATAATTTCTAATGCTTCAATATCTATGTCATTAATTAAAAAACATGTTGCTTCACAATTAATTCGAATATTTTATCATTCTAAGCAACTACCTGTTTATAATGCAGTCCATTGAACATAAAATGTCCTGTTATAACATGCCAGGACGAATTCTGTAGCTTCATTAACACTAATATTCAGCCATTAATTCACAAGCCTCTGTTAATACACACTAAGGGCCTCATGTAGGTAAATAAATTTTACCGGTTCTAAAATACCGAGCCGTACCGAATCGGTAAATAAGAATCGGTAAGTTACATGTAGGTAAAAATTCGGTAACAGTTACCGAATCGGTAACATTCGGTAATTAAGAATCGGAAATGACCGAATCGGTAAATACCGAGGTGGTATATACCGAATCGGAAAATACCGAGGTGGTATATACCGACTCGGAAAATACCGAGGTGGTATATACCGACTCGGAAAATACCGAGGTGGTATATACCGAATCGGAAAATACCGAATCGGCATGTACGGATTCGGTAAAGAAAATCACATGACTTGACGAAACAGCTAATCAAGTGCAACGACAGCCCACCCAACAAGGAACAGGCCACACCCAGGCAGGTGTACAAAATTAGCCGAAGTGGCCACACCCAGGCAGGTGTACATAATCAGCCGACCCTGGAGAGGCTTGGAGTGCAGAGGAGAGGCAAGGAGCCGTTGCATGTGCGAGCGGGTAAACGAACAGCATGTCCAGCCAGAGAACACAGAAAGACGGAGGGGAAAGGAGGAGGAAGCTGAAATTTAGCCCCAAGGAACTCCAGGTGCTGGTGGAGGAGGTGGTGAAGCAGCACCACAAGCTGTTCGGAAGGCAATCCCTGCAAGTGCCTGAGGTGGAAAAGCGCAACATATGGCTGGCCATCCAGGCGCAGGTCAATGCTGTGGGAGTGACCCACAGGGACATTGAGGTACTCAAAAAGCGCTGGTATGACCTCCGGATTGTAACCAAGAGGAAGATGGGCGACATCCAGAAGGAGGCCAGCCAGACCGGAGGTGGAACCAACAGGGCACCTGCCCTCACCGAACTGGAGGAGCTGGTGGCGGCCACAATCGAGCAAGAGAGCGTCGTGGGACTTGGGGACGCCGACAGCTCTGCCAGAGCCGCAACACACCAAGGTAAGACGAAAGCACAGCAATGTAGCCCCCCCAACCCCTATCCCACATCCCCCAATTGTGAATCGAGAATCACACTGCAGTCCACACGTGTCAGTGCAGACAGGCAATGCATTCCGGGAGATGTAGTCAGGGCAACACTAACCATGACGTAAATGTTACAGGGCAACAAGGCATGTCACGCACTCGAGGCACAAGGAGACAGGGGACATATTGGAATGTGAAATGATTTATTGTGACGCATGCAATGCAGCCCTTCGGGGACACTGAGCCAATGTTGTATTTCTGTCCACAGATGTGACACCATGCAGGACAGGGCATGCTGCAGGAGAGACGGCACACCGGCCACATATATCGCCGCAAGCCAGCACATGTTCAGACCAGGGAGCAGGCCCACTGGCAGCCGCACCACCTACACAGCCAGCCTCGCCGCACACAGAGCCAGCATCACCTCACCCAGAGCCAGCATCACCACCACCAGAGCCAGCATCGCCACTCATGTTCGAATCACCAGCCACATCCCCGCTTGCAGGCGTGAGAATGAGGAGGCGTCCAGCAGCCAGGCTACGAGCCTTAGACACCTCGTCAGACGACAGCATGGGACCAGAAGACCGCACCGGGCCCCAGGAAGGGAGCCATGCCACTGTGCCCCACACCTCACAGGCAGCACAGACGGAAGCAAGAGGGCGCCGCAGGTCGCGTGTCCAGAGTCCACCAGCACCCACTGACGGCCATGGTGTCTTCTTGGGGCTCGAGGGCCAAATGTTAAAGCAACAGCGCCTGCAATCAAAGGCAGTCATGTCAGTCCAGAGGCACATGCGGGTGATGACGACAACATTAGTCAACATGGACACTAACATTAGCGGCATGGCTGCGGGCATTCGGGACATGTCCCAGTCTATCCAGCAGTTGTGCAGCAAACTAGATGCTGACATCGAAGCACGGCGCCGGGAACGCCAGAGAAGGGACACCACCAGCAGGGCACTCAACCGTCTGGCAACTGCGACTTCTCTACTGTGCCGGCGCTCTGTGACGATGCAGGAGGGCCTCACACAGTGCTGCAGCGACCTGTCTCGGGGGATGGTGCAGGTGACAAGTGCACTAGGGGTGCTATTGCCTAGTCAGGCGTCGACAACTGCTGCAGGGGATGCTGCGGAGAGCATCGACACCAGCAGCAGCATCACACCCCCCGTCCCAGAAGCACGCAGGAGCAGCAGGCGGCTTGGGGTTGGCTCTAGTGAGGATGCACAGGCCGTGCAACCCACCACTGCAGCGCGTATGCGCAAACATTGATGTTGCCCTGCTTTGCCACTTCCCATTGGGTGACGTAACCCTGGACATACTACTTGTATAGATGGTATATTGCCAGATTGGCCTGTTCATGTGTTCATGGCGTGGTGCCACATTAAAACTACGTCATGACTTCTCACAACTCGCTGTGTCCCCTTACTTACTCAGAAATAGTTGGCTGTGATCTCTGCCCGTCTCTCTCTCCCATCGATTGCAGTTGGCACTCTAGCTGCGTTGCCCTCTGGCTGGCCTGACTCATCCTCGTTGTCCTCAAAATATGTTAGTTCCACATCTGTCCCTTTTTTCGTGGCAAGGTTGTGCAGCATTGCACAAGTGGCAATAATCTTGCAGCAGGTGATGGGTTTGTACTGGCGTGCGCCTCCGCTCTTGTGCAGGCAGCGGAACCTGCTCTTCAGTAGTCCAAACGTGCGCTCCACCACATTGCGTGTTGTTTTGTGTGCCACGTTGTATCGTCTCTCACTCTGGGTTGCTGGGTGTAGGTAGGGAGTGAGGATGAATGACCGGCATGCATATGCACTGTCGCCTGGATGAGTGAAAGGGAACCATCAGTAACATGCCTCATGACACTATGATTTGCAGGTTTCAAGGGGCGTCACTGTTACTTACCTAGCAGGTATCCCTCTCCAAATTCTCCGGCACTCAGTCGTGTGTATATCCCACTATTCTGGAAGATGTAAGAGTCGTGGGTGCTCCCAGGAAACTTTGCAACAATATCTGTGATGATGTTCCCTGCATCACAGATCACCTGCACATTGATGGAGTGGGTGGACTTCCTGTTCCTGTAGATGTGCTCTGTATCAGCTGGTGGACAGATTGGGATGTGTGTACCATCAATACAGCCGATGACATGGGGGAACTGTGCCATGTGATAAAAGTCTGTTTTTGTTTTCTGCAGTGCAGCCTGTGTGTTGGGGAAGCTGATGTAGTGGTGCATTCTCTGCATCATGGCATCCAGAAACTTCCTGAAGAAACGTGACAGGCAACTCTGGGATACCCCACCCACCGCAGCTATCACCACCTGATAACTGCCGGATGCCAGCAGATGAAGGCTGCAGAGCACCTGCACATGTGGGGGTATGGCGTGCGCCCTTCTTATTGGCTGGTCCAGGCGTGGGTGTAGGTCCCTGATTAAGTCCATGATGGTTTCGGGGTCTAGCCTGTACCTCTCATGTATCTCTGCATCAGTCAGCTGGAATAGTGTGATGCGCTGTCTGTAGATTTGTTCCTCCCGTCGCCACACCCTCAGTCCTGCTGCCTGTAGACGTAGGCGCCTTGCAATGACGTACATAGCGGCCATGTTGTCCACGCTGTAGCATTTTGGGTTTGCATTTATCCATTGTTGATGGTTACCACCTGCTTTTCATCCGTGTTAATTACCGACTCTTATTTAACGAATTTACAGGATTTCTTAATTACCGAGTGCTCCTACATGTCATTTTAAAATTTTACCACTTCATATTTACCACTTCATGTTTACCGATTCGTAAATTTTGTATTCGGTAAATTTGAATCGGTATTTTAGAATTCGGAATATATGAATCGGTATTTACCGCCTCATATTTACCGAAAAGTGGTTTTTGGACTCCTACATCTCACTTGTCTGAATACCGGTCGGTAACGGCATATTTACCGAAAATCGGCCGTTACCGACCGGTATTTGGCTACCTACATGAGGCCCTAAAACTTGAACAATGCATCATTCAGAGCCGTCACTTATTTATAATACAGTTAATTGACTATAGAGCTGTTCATAATGAAGCAAAAAGATTGGTAGCTATGGCAAGGATTGCTGCACATCAAAAATAATTAGTTAGGGTGTGGGTTGATGGTATAATCTGTGATATGTGTATAATGGTGCTGTTACGGTGCCAGAAGGACCCACTGCTGCCTAGGGATGTCATACAGACTCCTGGAAACAAGAGGACCTGGCAAAAAGAAGAGCTGAAGATCTATGTGAGGAGTGCTACCTTTTCTGTGTGAGGGATGTGTTGGCCTGCAGTTGCTGTTTCTGTCTGTGTCAGAGGAAATAGGCTGACTCTTTTTGCCCTGCTGTGGTATCCTGCTTGTGAAGAATTTCCAAGGGCTTGACCTTTTGGAAGTCTCAGGGAATCCAAAGAATTGAAAGGATCCTTGCAGGATCAAAAAGGAACCTGCCTGGAAGGAGAGTTGAAGAGCTGTGTGAGGAGCGCAGCCATTGATGTGTGAGGGGTGGGTTGGCCTGCAGTTGCTGCTCGTGTCTGGAGCAGGAGAACGACTGGAAGGATCTTCACCCTTTTATTTTAAAGCCAAGCATTTGAGGAGTGGTTTATGTTTCTGCTCTCTGATCAGCATGCGGTGAGTGCTGTTTTAAAATCCCAGTGCTGGCTTAGCACAGCCCATGCAGCCCTGCACTTGCCCACGTGTGTTTGAGCAGTAGGGGAGAGCCTATATGGGAGCTTCTCCCAGGCAGCCGGTGCATGTGCCATGTCACAAGTGGAGTTACAGCCAGGGCTCTGCTGAAATGGCCTCGTGCTATGTAGGATTACAGTACCAAATGGAGGAGCACAATGAGCGGCATGGAAAGGACTTGTGCTGGGTAGAGGCACCCAGGAGTCATTCGGGACGACCGCGGCCTCCCAGTAAGAACCCCCTCCAGCGCCAATCCCAGCGTTGGTCCCTCTGAGGTCCTGTCGCCTGGGAGAAACTGGAGAGGAGTGGTCCGTGGTCCTGACCTCCTCCCAGAGTGAAGCAAGCTCCAGCGGAGAGGAGCACTAGTCCGGTGTCTACAGGGGTGGTGAGTAGCTGCGCTGCACTGTCCCGGTCAGCTGCCTAGGTGAAAATCAGTGAGGTCTCTCCATTAATTTTTCCACTGGGGGCATTTTTCAGCATTTAAATTGGGCATCTGCACCACGTGGCTGCGGGGAGCTGCCTTGGGCAATTCCAAGGCAAAGGTGACTGAAGGAAGTCTTCTCGCTGACAGGGGGAAGGATGTGTGCCCTCCGTTATATGCACATACCGGGGGACATGATATATTGGAGTGAATCCTCCACGGAGGATCCAGATGGGGGTTGAGTTCAGGGAAACCAATCTTGGATTCCTGTTTCACCGGTAGGAGAAGTGCAGAAGCGCAGTGGCTTCATGCTCAACAGTGCAAATTGGTGACTCATGTGATCTCCGTTCCCCTAACCTGATCTGCAGTTATGACCTGATTGTGGGGCTACATAATATTTGCCTCACATGTCCAGGGCTGGCAGGGTATGACCAGTAGCCAGGAATTATACATAATCTAAACCTGCATTTCAGGCCCTGATATTATGTTATATCGTATTTTCTGCCTTGTGAAACCTGGATAGCAATTATCATTTTCAAAAACTGCATGTTATGTACAGTGATGGTGTTAGGTATCGTTTTCATGCTATTTTCATGATATATGCAACCTATGAGTATTTACTTTATTTAACTACCTATGACGTTATGATCACTGCCTAGCAGTAGCGGTCCGTGGAGGGAGTTCACGCGCGCAACGAAATTCGTTTTATTTATTTAAATGTGTACTTACCTCTGTTCATCCATATTCCGGTGTTTACATTCCCCCACCCTGCCCCTCCCCCGCCCCGCCTTACCGCCCCACGGAACTCCCTCCACGGACCGCTACTGCTGCCTAGTGGTAAAGTGATTTATGGTTTATGGTATTGTGGTCTATGAGTTTTATACACAATATATGAGATATTTTAATATAACCTTGTGTGGCATCTCTTTTGCGGTGTATTGTGTGTGTCACTGGTGTGTGTGTGTGTGTGTTGCACGAATGCTTTACATATTGCCTCTGGGATAAGTGTGACTGCTCTGCCAAGCTACATAGGGGTTATCTTTTGTGTAACTCCCTTACCCTGACTAGAGTGGTAGATTCTGCCTGGCTTAGGTGGATACCCCATTTCTAACAACAGCTATAATTTTCAATAATAAAATTGTATTCAAAAGTAAATGCCTTGGAAAAAATACAGGTAGTGGATACCATCAAACAAATGGTCCTTATTATTCAGGTAAAAACTCATGTGTCATAAAAGCCTACAGACCGCTTGTGTGTAAGTGAAGGAAGTCATCGTACCATGTAGTTCGGGTCAATGCAATATCCTAAAAAATGCAACAAGTGTCTCTTCGTCCGCTGCCTCAATGCAAGTAGTGAGTGCCTGGAGGGTAAAGGGCTATATTAGGCCATTGTTATCCGAGTGTTCATAATGACCTGCTAGTAAAGAATATCAGAAAAACTTAAATTCTTCACACACCAAAATATAACAATAAAGTTAGACCTTTTATTAAAAATGGTGTCTACTGAGGAGCCAAGATGGCGACCGAGACGGCTGCGTAGATTCCCGGCTCCGTGAACCTCCGCATCCCGCACGGATATCCTGTACTAGATCCTCAGCTTGCGCCATGGGATCGTGCTTGTGAAGGAGAGTGGCAACCGATCGTGTGACTCCGGGGTTTCTGGCTACTGTACCGCCTGAGAAATTTGCGGATGAACTTTGCGGCCCGTGCGGCCCCGGAGCCGGGACCTCGAGTGGACGCCTTGGCCGGGTGGCATTTTAACAACAACGGCCTGTGGTGACTGGGTGGAGTCGGTCCACCGGAGCGGTGCTGCCCCCGGCCTGCATTTCGCCACGGCCGCTCCCGTTGCTGAAGCGTAGTGGATCGAGGGCATGCCCGGGGGTGCAGTTCTCAGACTCTTCGGTGTTTGCCCCTGCCTTTGACGGTGAGCTGCCCGGACACCGCCCCTAGCTCGCCCTGATCCTTGCAGACTGCTCCCGGATTTTCGCGGCCGCTGGTCCTTGGTGGAGACGACTGTTGCCCAACGGCTGAATTTGTACCTGCCCCCGGACCCCTGTCTCCAGCGACGTGGACCCTGAGGTGCTTGTCCCTGGGTCCCGGCCCCCATACGAGCCGGGCCTCCCCCGGCGGCCATCTTGTTGCGATGCAGCCTACTATCCTGTCCACCGGGTCGCAGCAGGATTGGGAGTGTGTGACTTTTGGGAGTGTGGCAGAGCGACCGCGGGGAGCAGTGCTGGGGTACGGCGACCTCCTTGAAGCCCTTGGTGCCCTTCATTTCTCCTTGGCTCGTGGCATCGAGGTCTTGGGGAGTAAGATCGACGGTGTGGCATCAGCGTTGGGACAATGGCGGCATGCTAGTCCACAGTTGCACAGGGACTTCCTACACTGCACACAGGAGGATAATGTCGCGGCCATCCCTGCGATTAGTGCGCAGCCGGACACTCCGGACAGTATGCTACCGTATGATCGGCTGACTGAGGGTTTGATCTGTTCCGGAGGTAGTGGTTCCGAGTGGAAGGTGGTGGCCCCGTCCCGTGTACGACCTCCGGTGACCCAGAGACTTTACCAGCAATGTCTGTCTACTTTGGATGATTCAGCCTTCCCGGACCTTGTGTGCAGTACAGATCCTGGGGCAGCACTGGGAAAGACGTCCCTCCGAGATGCGGACTGTGTTGGCGTTCTGAGACCTCCACCCCACCTGTGTGCGTCGCTTCCCGGTTGTTTTGGGACATCCCTTCACCTTGGAACATCGGACATGGCGCTGGGTCGAGGGGTAGGCATGGGCAGCATCGCCAGGAGTGGTCAGGGATGAGGCCGATCCCTCGGGGTGGTCACCTGGTAGACGGGCGGACTCATGGTTGTGTACTCCCAGGACATAGCTACTAGCATATTCGGTGCGCGATGCTCCCCATTCCCCCTTTTGTTATGGTCGATTTGGTGCTACTTATTGTTTGCTGCTGGGATACCTTACGGTGCGGGAGGGAGAAGCCGGGGGTATGTTCTGAAGGCCCTCCTCCAGTCTATTATATTTTCTCCACCCCCCCGCCTGGTGGGGTTCTTTCTTATTCCTTTTTCCCTGCTTCTTCTATATTTCGGGTCTAGTTCCAGGGCGACAGGCACACTGCTGGGGGGAGGGGCCATACTCATTTGCAGAGGTGCAGGGTGGGGGGTTGGGGGGGGGGACTCTTTTCTTTCTCAGTCTTCCTCTCTTTTTCCATGGCCTCCTTTTTCTTCTCCGTTTCTTTTTGTTTCTTTTCTGGGATCAGCGTGGTACGCCTCTTTGCTGTGAACCGTTGCCTCTCCGTGTGTGCCACAGTTTCCGGGGGTTCTCTGGGCGTTAGGTATGGGGGCCTGCAGGCGCAACTGTTTTTGATATTCTTCCCCATCATTTCCTGTGTTTGCGCCATGGATTCAATTGATTGCTGTTTATTGCTAACGTCTATCATGCGGCCTGCCCTTTATCGCTGTTGGGAAATTGTTTGGCACCTGATCCTACTGTTTTGTTTCATTATAAAATGAAAAACCCCTTTTCTCCTGGTGTCCTACCTGCGCGGCTCCCGGGCCGAACTATCTTAGTATGAAGATTTTGCTACCGAGGTGCCGCATGTGCTTATATTTGACCTTATTGCTCTGATTGCTTAGCGGCCGGCCCTGGGGGGTTGTAGGCCCATACTTGTCAATGATCGAAATGTCAATAAAGGTTTTTCAAAAAAAAAAAAAAAAAAAAAAAAAAAATGGTGTCTACTCGGATTTAACCTCAAGTAAAGCTGTATCAATTCATGGGTAGCCCTGTTCCTTTATTCTCTTCCATCTTCACAAGTTGCACATAATTCAAAATTCCAGGAAATACGGCTTACCAAAAAATTAACATGTTATTTCAGTTTAATAAATCAAATGTCGACTCAATCAGGCAGATGTAGACGAAGCAAAACACCCACTATGAGATACTGCAGTCCCAAGACAACATTTCCCACATTTATACAATCCTACCGTAGGTGGTAGTACACTTTGGTCTGTCTGGGTAGGTACTGAACTTACTGGTAACAATGTGTTGACCACACTAGTGCCCCTAACTCAAAATGTGCATGTAAATCTCCTGCTCACGGATGAAAAAAGATTCCAAATGTATCCAGTAAGCCCATGAGGGCTAACATATAGCTGTTGCACAAGTTAGGTATTGCTTTTTATGGCAGCATTTCTATAGTGCTTTTGTACCTCCTATTGAGGTCCAAAAACTATTTGCTGACCAGGAGTTGAAAAGGTGCCTACATGACAGGATAGAATTGGTTTTGTTATATTGATTAGGGGGTGCACTCCAATTTTTTTTCTTTTTATAAATTCCTTATTTTATGCAGGGTGCTACAGCAAGCAAGAGTGGCCAGCCCTTGCAGGGTTCACATGTAAGTTAATGACAAGCACTGAGACTTGAGTTTGTTGTGCACTATTCACTTGGTGATCTCACCACAATATAAGCCATTGGTTTTCAAACTAAATTGAATTTATTCTTCATCTCAAGATAGCATTATAAGCAAAAATAATTCATTTTCCATGTGCATAATTTTCTTTTACAGTGCTTTGTTATTGCAACATCAATTTGTTGCATAAATAAACAATATGTACATGATAAGCAAATGCTTAAGATACAGCGTCACTTGTACAATGTCATACAATATTCAGTGCTAATGCCCAATGCATTTCGGAACTGAGAACTGTTCCTTCCTCAGGGGCACAATCTGTGAATGAAACATAGATTAATTATTTTTCTCTAATTGATGTCCCAAAGGAGCTCGAGATCACAATATAATTTCCACTGGTGATAATAGATCTCATGCTGATCTGTGATTATTACTCTTATGAATTGCCTGTATTTAATGTTGTAATCCACCACCCAATGTGCTTGTGTGTAATGTATAACATAATTGCATACCTGAAACTGCACAACTTGTGCTGTTATGTATCAGCCAATCACATTCAATAACTGTAAAATAACCGATAGTCAATGTCACTTGCTATATACAAAGCTATATACAAAGCCAACGCTTTATGACCTGAATGAAGTTTTACTTCCTTACCTCAAGATATTCAAATGAGGTCTGATCTGTAATGAGATAAATAAATAAACCAACGGGTTCAAAACATATCCCACCCCAAAAATCTACAAATCGTTTGTAGAGAAATCAATCTAAGAGTGCATACACAAACATTGAGATTACCGCTGCATATCAATTTTCTTACCTTACTAAGCCCGGTATGTCATATATAGTCTGTAACAAAAAGATCGAAATATCAGGTTCATAATTATCCGGCATATGCCCGTTCTAATTAAAAGAGCGAACGACGCTCATCGTTCGTTATGATACGTTAACCAGCACTTTACCTTGACGCTCAATTTCACGTTCCGTAATTCGGCTGCCTCGATTCAACGTAGTTTCCTGTTGACAATCTCGCTGGGTTATAAATGCTAGCGGTGGTGTTAACTAAACATAAACGGCGGACTCCCATGTTTCCACAAACTGATAAACACGCGCCATGCTATGCTAGTGCAGTACATGTATTAACAGAAATTATGCTACCGCAAAGATGCAGAATTAAAATTGTATCACTATTTTGGATTGAATATATATTAAGACGTCTATTCAATTCTAGTGGGTAGCTGTATATATTAAATTAACGGAGATACCACGTGTTATTAAAACAATCTGATGACACTTTATGGGACCTAAACAGCACCGATACACTCTGCTTCATATTAATTAAACATAAGCCATAAAACAAAATTGATTTACGAAATGAAAATTATATGAGGTTAAGAATACTGGACACTCTGGTTCAAATAAAATGCTATGAAGATTCCATCATGTACTATGAGAATCCAATCAATACACGCTGTGCATACCTTATACCTGTATACCATTCTGTTGTTCACGATTGGCCACTACAAATTAATACTCAAAAAGAATTATACCTAATGAAAACCATGCCTAATGAAAAGACTCATAACTGAATAAAGTCTAAATTGAGAATAAATGATGATATACCTCTCGCTCATATGTCGAATGTATAATAACCATAATTTTATTCTGTCCCAATGACCGAATACAGTAATCCTGATGACGATTTATAATACATCCTAGCACAGGGAACTTGTGTCAGATTCCTACCATCTGTTGACACTGTGTGTATGTCATGATTCTCACTAATGTATTAATTTTACTGTAGTGTGATGCGTGTATCACTTTATTGGGTGTAATGTGACTGTTGTAACTTTAGTAATCATATAATAAACCTACAAGAAACAAGACATATCTAATCTGTCATTCAGCCCCTTGGAAATCATGGTTTGTAATGTTTTTATCCAATATACCTCATGTTGAAGCAGTTTTTTTATTATTCTCAACACCCTGACGGGTTTTGACTTTTTTTGTATGATCTGAAATCTTAATTGGGAGATAGAGTGATTAGCCTCTATCCAGTGTGCTGCTACTGCTGAGGTTAAATTTTTTGTTCTTATTCGACTTTTATGTTCAGTCAATCGGGTTTTGATTTTGCGTTCTGTTTTTCCAATGTATGCTTTTCCACATGGACACTTTATACAGTATATCACGCTGTCTGTATTACAGTCACTTGTGTGTCTCAATAGTATTTGTGCTCCTGTAGTGAGGTGTGTTAACTTGTTGCCTGATAGAATTGGTGGCAGTGTTATATATTAGTGTTGAGAATTTGAGTCATGCCTGATGTCCAGAGAGTATGCTCCAAACCTGATGCAGCAGTGTTTGAGCTTGTATTTACTCCTGTGGTGTAATCAAAGAAGTGTGAGTCTAGGCACCGAAGCAGCATATACAAACAAAGCTATGAACATGCTCATCAACTGTTCCAACAGCCCTTTACTGATTTTTGAAATTTGACACATCAGGGTTGTTAAAATTTTAAGATTACCTGAGTGTCATATGAAGAGCTTTAGCAGATGAAATTGAAGGATCGTAAATAGTAAGAGTGAAGGTGGTATTGCTGTGCTCTGGGGAACCGTTACAGAACTGAAGAAGGGTGAATAATGAAATAGTGGGAGTGATACAATTTGGGTCCTGTACATAAGGAAGGATTTTAATAAGATGTACACTATACTGTGTATCCTGTATAGCCTTTGGTGTAACAGTTGGTGATCTACTGTGTCAAAGGCTTCTGACAAGTCAAACAGCAGAAGAGGAGCAAAACCAGTTTGTTGACCAAATGCTTAAGATCATCTGACAGGATGATTAATGCTGGTTCCTGGATATTTCTACATCTGAATCCAATCGTTTGGAAGTTGATTACTTTGCTTGATGATATCTGGTTGAAGTAATTCTTTTCAACGTGTTTTCCTTTGAAGAACCCATTAGGTATTGGTCTATAATTCACTGGATCACTACTGCAAGGACTGCCTCTCTCATGGTATAAAATTGGGTTACTTTATTAAATTTAGTAAGTGATAACTTTCAATTTAGAACAGTCGTGTTTGGTTTCTAAAGAACTGCCATTTAACACCCTCTTTAATAGTAAAGTTGAATTTAAAATCACAATTCTGAAAATGCCATTTTTAGAAAGTTTGTATTAAAGAAGGGTGTGCAGTTCCTAAGGGGTCAGGGGGGTTTTAGGTTCTAAGTGCAGGAGCACAAGTGAATGTCCTGTGATTTATCGTTAAGCCTGGGCGAAGCACTACGCTACGCTCGCGTAGTTTGCGAAGTTCGCGCTACTTCGCACTACGCGAACTGCACGTAGCACAGTGCGAACACGCGTAGCGTAGTGTTGCGTAGTGCTGCGGTCATTTTTTGCTTGCTCGCGGTCCTCAACGTCAAGTTGGCGACCGCGAGCAAGCAAAATGACATCCCAGGGAGACTTTTTCCTTGTTCGCGATCAGCAACATCAAGTTGGCGATCGCGAGCATGGAAAATAAACCTCCCGGCGAGATTCCCAACGCGAGGAGGTCAGGTTTCTCATTGCGAGGGGTCGCGTATGCTCGCGACCGCTCGCAATGAGAAATTACCAGTTTGCGTTGAGAAAGCTGCCGCTCGAGTAAAAATCTACTCGAGCAGCAGAAAACTACAGCTCCACTGTGCAAGATGCCATTTTCAAAGATTGCACAGTGCCGGTTGCTTGTCCGCACTGTGCAATCATTGAAAACAACATCTTGCACAGTGCGAACATGTTACTACGCAGTTCGCGAAGTGCTACGCGTAGCTCGCGTAGTGCGAACTTCACTTTGCGTAGCTTCGTGAAGTGCTACTTCGTGAACTACGCCCACCCTTATTTATCGTGACAGGGGGAGGATTATCAACTGACAGTAAGGGACTGAATGATGATATTCCCATGGCCTCTCTAACCAGCATATGATATGCGATAATCTATCCCTCGCACACAGGAGATATAACATGTACCATAAATATAACAACTATACCTCCAGTTGAGTGAGTAAATGTTTAGTCAATAGATGGGCAGTAATGTTTCTTCCTTCAGTTCAGACGGCTTAATAATACATAGCCAATGATTTACACCGATTACAGGAGACAAAGCAAGTGTCTGATATATACCAACGAGGATCAACTATCTGTACCTCTAATACTTGTACCGCTAGTTGAAGGAGCGTATGAGTAATCCTCAATGGGGGAATATGCTATATCCTTTAGTCCATATGACCACACTATACACAGCCAGTGAATGACCACATTCCAAAATGGCCACCATAGATCCACAGCCTTTCTCCTACTCTGCCTGAACAACCTTGACTAGGCTAAGATGGCCGCTAGTCATATTTGTGAAGTCCGTCTTCTATTCACTGCCACCACGAGCATGCGTCACAGAGCCCCGCCCACCCCGTATGCACGGATATTGGCGTGTATACCCACGCACAAGCATAGCGGTCACATACCACCCGGTTCCAGCGGCGAGGGTAGGTGAGACTGCGTGCACATATAGGAGTGTGGTAAGTACGAATGACAACCGTAAACGGAGCTCGCGGCACTCGGTGCTGCATGACATCATTGGAGGGAGTCCCAAAATATATGATAGCTGACTGTGATTATGGTGCCCGCTTCCATGTCGCTACACTGTTCAGAGCTCCCAGGGTGCGATTGCTTTGCAGGGTTGCCAAGGTGTAGACATACCTTTGCCACATTGTGTTCACCCTTGGCACCTGGTGGTGTCCTGACTACATGGGAGTCAGGCGCAGTGAGAGACGTGTGGGGAAGCATATACAATACACCGTTGCGATCATAGTTCCTCCTTCTCTATGTTGTGCGACGTTGTCTTCTTGAGAGTTACCAAACTGGCGACTTACCGGCCAATTTATACATATTTTTTGATATCCCTATCCATGACAGGACACTAACTACTGGTGTTCATTTTATCGCTCCGGAGACTGATGAGGTTCAACTAAATAGGCCATTAGGTGAGCATCACACTATGCTCGACTGCTGATTTCTAATGGTTTTAATGTTTTTAATTGTTGTTGTTAGTTACTGAGTGCATGGTCCTGCACTGTATGCTGCATCTAGACACTATAATTGTGTGAGCCATCACCACGGAATGCACACCCCTTTGAACACTGCGTGTGCAATGTTCACAAGGCATATCAGATATATGATGCGAAATGCATGGGGTTTACAATGTATATAATGTTTTTTACTTCATTTCAATCTAGGTTCCGTGACAACGGTGGGACATTGCCCACTTTGAGGTAGGTTTCCCCTCTCACTGTGTGTAGATAGTGTTTTCTTAAATCTGGTCCTGAAGAATTGCCAGTGATCCTCCTGACAATAAAGGCAAGAAACATGTCGACCTACTGAGAGTAGGACGTAGATATCTAGGCACATTACTCCTAGTTTTACTCCACTCCATATATTTTAATCAGGCAGTTTATCTACCAGAATAAAGACAGTTCAAGGATTGACTGACCTGTTTTAACTCACTCACACCACATCTACACAACTAGGCCCCTCACCCCCACTGCACCGAACGGCAGGAACAAAAGATCTCAGATAAAGAGCCCCATTCATGGGAGCCCGTCGGGCATTGCAGCGCACACCTGACGAGGAGCAATCCCAAATGATGAAGCATGACACCTAGCTTGCTGGGTGTGTGAGGGCTCCAGTTCCGAAGAGGGTCTTCCCCCTCTCACCATAAATCACAGGACATTCACTTGTGCTCCTGCAATTAGAACCTAAAACCCCCCTGACCTTGTATATCTTCATGCCCTTAGGAACTGCATACCCTTCTTTAATACATTGCCTTTGGCATGTATGCTGGACCTAGTAAAAAATCCCTACTGTCCCCCCTCTTGTTGATTCACTTTTATAAAGTTGCCATTTTGTTGTCCTTGTCCTGGGTCAGAGGATTATGTCTAAAATCACAATTCTGAAAATGCCATTTTTAGAAAGTTTGTATTAAAGAAGGGTGTGCAGTTCCTAAGGGGTCAGGGGGGTTTTAGGTTCTAAGTGCAGGAGCACAAGTGAATGTCCTGTGATTTATCGTTAAGCCTGGGCGAAGCACTACGCTACGCTCGCGTAGTTTGCGAAGTTCGCGCTACTTCGCACTACGCGAACTGCACGTAGCACAGTGCGAACACGCGTAGCGTAGTGTTGCGTAGTGCTGCGGTCATTTTTTGCTTGCTCGCGGTCCTCAACGTCAAGTTGGCGACCGCGAGCAAGCAAAATGACATCCCAGGGAGACTTTTTCCTTGTTCGCGATCAGCAACATCAAGTTGGCGATCGCGAGCATGGAAAATAAACCTCCCGGCGAGATTCCCAACGCGAGGAGGTCAGGTTTCTCATTGCGAGGGGTCGCGTATGCTCGCGACCGCTCGCAATGAGAAATTACCAGTTTGCGTTGAGAAAGCTGCCGCTCGAGTAAAAATCTACTCGAGCAGCAGAAAACTACAGCTCCACTGTGCAAGATGCCATTTTCAAAGATTGCACAGTGCCGGTTGCTTGTCCGCACTGTGCAATCATTGAAAACAACATCTTGCACAGTGCGAACATGTTACTACGCAGTTCGCGAAGTGCTACGCGTAGCTCGCGTAGTGCGAACTTCACTTTGCGTAGCTTCGTGAAGTGCTACTTCGTGAACTACGCCCACCCTTATTTATCGTGACAGGGGGAGGATTATCAACTGACAGTAAGGGACTGAATGATGATATTCCCATGGCCTCTCTAACCAGCATATGATATGCGATAATCTATCCCTCGCACACAGGAGATATAACATGTACCATAAATATAACAACTATACCTCCAGTTGAGTGAGTAAATGTTTAGTCAATAGATGGGCAGTAATGTTTCTTCCTTCAGTTCAGACGGCTTAATAATACATAGCCAATGATTTACACCGATTACAGGAGACAAAGCAAGTGTCTGATATATACCAACGAGGATCAACTATCTGTACCTCTAATACTTGTACCGCTAGTTGGAGGAGCGTATGAGTAATCCTCAATGGGGGAATATGCTATATCCTTTAGTCCATATGACCACACTATACACAGCCAGTGAATGACCACATTCCAAAATGGCCACCATAGATCCACAGCCTTTCTCCTACACTGCCTGAACAACCTTGACTAGGCTAAGATGGCCGCTAGTCATATTTGTGAAGTCCGTCTTCTATTCACTGCCACCACGAGCATGCGTCACAGAGCCCCGCCCACCCCGTATGCACGGATATTGGCGTGTATACCCACGCACAAGCATAGCGGTCACATACCACCCGGTTCCAGCGGCGAGGGTAGGTGAGACTGCGTGCACATATAGGAGTGTGGTAAGTACGAATGACAACCGTAAACGGAGCTCGCGGCACTCGGTGCTGCATGACATCATTGGAGGGAGTCCCAAAATATATGATAGCTGACTGTGATTATGGTGCCCGCTTCCATGTCGCTACACTTTTCAGAGCTCCCAGGGTGCGATTGCTTTGCAGGGTTGCCAAGGTGTAGACATACCTTTGCCACATTGTGTTCACCCTTGGCACCTGGTGGTGTCCTGACTACATGGGAGTCAGGCGCAGTGAGAGACGTGTGGGGAAGCATATACAATACACCGTTGCGATCATAGTTCCTCCTTCTCTATGTTGTGCGACGTTGTCTTCTTGAGAGTTACCAAACTGGCGACTTACCGGCCAATTTATACATATTTTTTGATATCCCTATCCATGACAGGACACTAACTACTGGTGTTCATTTTATCGCTCCGGAGACTGATGAGGTTCAACTAAATAGGCCATTAGGTGAGCATCACACTATGCTCGACTGCTGATTTCTAATGGTTTTAATGTTTTTAATTGTTGTTGTTAGTTACTGAGTGCATGGTCCTGCACTGTATGCTGCATCTAGACACTATAATTGTGTGAGCCATCACCACGGAATGCACACCCCTTTGAACACTGCGTGTGCAATGTTCACAAGGCATATCAGATATATGATGCGAAATGCATGGGGTTTACAATGTATATAATGTTTTTTACTTCATTTCAATCTAGGTTCCGTGACAACGGTGGGACATTGCCCACTTTGAGGTAGGTTTCCCCTCTCACTGTGTGTAGATAGTGTTTTCTTGAATCTGGTCCTGAAGAATTGCCAGTGATCCTCCTGACAATAAAGGCAAGAAACATGTCGACCTACTGAGAGTAGGACGTAGATATCTAGGCACATTACTCCTAGTTTTACTCCACTCCATATATTTTAATCAGGCAGTTTATCTACCAGAATAAAGACAGTTCAAGGATTGACTGACCTGTTTTAACTCACTCACACCACATCTACACAACTAGGCCCCTCACCCCCACTGCACCGAACGGCAGGAACAAAAGATCTCAGATAAAGAGCCCCATTCATGGGAGCCCGTCGGGCATTGCAGCGCACACCTGACGAGGAGCAATCCCAAATGATGAAGCATGACACCTAGCTTGCTGGGTGTGTGAGGGCTCCAGTTCCGAAGAGGGTCTTCCCCCTCTCACCATAAATCACAGGACATTCACTTGTGCTCCTGCAATTAGAACCTAAAACCCCCCTGACCTTGTATATCTTCATGCCCTTAGGAACTGCATACCCTTCTTTAATACATTGCCTTTGGCATGTATGCTGGACCTAGTAAAAAATCCCTACTGTCCCCCCTCTTGTTGATTCACTTTTATAAAGTTGCCATTTTGTTGTCCTTGTCCTGGGTCAGAGGATTATGTCTAACGAGCAGTTGGTCTTTGTGGATTACTCTCAGTCAATGAGATGGAGGGGGAATAGGTGTTGGCAGGCTGGGTCATCTCTGTCAGTAGGAGGGGGAGGAGCTGTCACCTACTGCAATTGTACATCACAAAGGCTCAGCCTCAGCACACATGCAAAGGGTTTTACACTAGTATTTTGTGCTCCCAGAAAATCTGGGGACAGGGCAGGGAGGCAGGTCAGTTGGCTTGCCCCCGTTTAAAGTCACAGGGACATAACAGTCTTCTTTGACGTCAACGCAACTCCTCGCATCTCGAAACAACTCTGTACTGGCACTGACTCACTGTGGCGCATATCTTCTTCGATGCCAGCGCATTACAGCAGAGAGCTCTGCAAGCCCAGGCACCTTCTTGGACAATGCAGCTCGACACCGGCACCAGCCCAGGGCAACGCATCTTGTCCTCAGAGCCTAAGCAGCAAAGCTCGTATCTTCCCAAGCCCGACTGGCTTCCTAGAAGACGACATAGGATCTCACATCGCCGTTCTCAGCGATGATCATCAACTCCACCGCTGCATGAAGCATCTCAATGCTGAACCTCACATAACAGCTCCTCATCGACTACTCCTCAACACTGGCCCACGCAGCTCAACGCAAGAATTGTGCATCTCGATGCCCAGAACACAAAGTGGTTTCCAGTGGACAGAATTCTGTCCTATACCCAGCCCTCACTCTATCACAGTCGACCTGAACTTGTGACTTGGGGGCATATGTATCAAAGGAAAAATTAGTCGCAAACGCTGTGAATCGCTAAAAACAGCGTTTGCGACTGATTTTTGGCACTTTCATATGTATGACACACTTCCACACAGAAAACTAAGAAATCGCTAAATTAGTGATTTCTTAGGCTGCGAAACATGTAAACTGCGGATTTCCTTGCGAATACTTAATTTGCGATTTCTTAGCTGAGCGAAAATCGCTAACAAGAAATCGCAAACTAAGAAATCGCAAGCACATGTATGAAAATTCGCAAATTGCGATTTTACGAACATCGCAATTTAAGAAATCGCTATTAACACCAATTGCTTGCAGGTGGTAAACTGGTGCAAGGTACTTAAACCACCCCACAATGCAACAGACCCACCCACAATGGCAGCAATGTTCGTGATAGCCAGGAGGCTGCGTATTCGGGCCCTTGCTCAGAGGAGAATGAGACAGGAACGTATATTCAGGCTGCGCATCACTCTGTTCCAGCACACTGAAGAGGACATCTATGACAAGTACAGACTGCACTCACAGACCATAATGGACCTGATTGAGGAGCTGAAACCCTACTTGGAGCACCCTACATGCAGGACACAAACAATTCACACACATGTGCAGGTCCTGTGCTCCCTGCACCTCCTGGCGTCAGGGTGTTTCCAACGGGTAATAGCGGAGGTTGGTGGGGTGTCACAGAGTGCACTGTCGCGTTTCTTCCATGCCTTCCTAGATGCAATGCTACAGAGGCTCTCACATCACATTTACTTCCCCACCACCCAACAGGCATTACAGCAAACAAAACTGGACTTCTACCACATTGCACGTTTCCCCCACGTCATTGGATGCATCGACGGGACCCATGTGGCCATCACACCCCCAGCAGCAACCGAATATGTCTACAGGAATCGGAAATGCTACCATTCCCTCAACATACAGATTGTGTGCAACGCAAAGTATCTCATCACAGACATCGTACCCAAATACCCCGGCAGTACACATGACTCTTTCATCTTCAGACACAGTGGAATACACAGACGTCTGAGTGCTGGAGAGTTTGGGGAGGGCTACCTGCTAGGTAAATACATGGCACACATCAATACATCCACTACATCACTTGAGGGGGGGACATTGACTTACCTATTGTGTTTGTCCATGCAGGTGACAGTGCCTATGCAGTGCGCGACTTCATCCTGACCCCATATCTGGATCCTGCAAATGCAAGTGAGAGGAGCTACAACAGGGCACACAGATCTACACGGTGCGTCATTGAGCGTACCTTTGGAATCCTGAAGAGCCGCTTCAGGTGCCTGCATAAAAGCGGAGGCGCACTGCAATACAGCCCTGAGACCTGCTGTAAAATCGTGGCAAGCTGTGCAATGCTACATAACATGGCAATGAGGAAAGGCACCACAATTGATGTGACCGATACAGACACATCGGATGACGAGCGCCCTGCTCCCCCTGCCAGACCAGCATCAGGAGTCGGTGCAGCTGCTGGACGCCAGAGACGGACTGAGATCACACAAAACTACTTCTAGGTGAGTAATGATGAAAAAAGACAAAATAGCCTGATAATGTGTTAAGTGTTTATTCACACTTCACATTGAAGAAATTATAGCTGTCCCTAGCACATGTTGTGCACACAGTGCAGGTAATGCACAAGTAATCGTGCTTACAGCAGTTTAGGGTTAATGCACCCGTGTTGCAGTGTTGCAGTGAGTGTCACCGAACATGTTCACCTCCTTCGGTGACGTCCAGGCTGAGTGCCCCCCATGGTGTTCCCTTGGCCTGCACCCTGTCTGGCCTGCGGCGTCTTTCCCCTGGCAAGGTGGGAGTGATGCTGCTACGACTGGAGGTGTCCTCACTCTCGGCAGAGGCCATGAGTGCGCTGCCACCAGCATTGGCCATCTGCAGCTGCTCCACAGCAGTGGTCACCTGCGCAAGTCCACGGGCAATATCCTGGCAGCAGTGTGCCATCTCAACCTACATAGTTACGCTTCTGCGTGTTAGGGTGCTGGTGGTGGTGCAGAGGCGGTTCACGGCCTTGGTGTAATTTTGTAGGCGTGCATTGGCACGTCGGCCAGCCCTGTCATTTGCGGCTTGGTTTTGCCTCAAAGTGTCACACAGCTCATGGATTGCCCCTACCATGGCCACGAAGCCCTCCCCCATGTTCTTGTGGTCCTTGTGTATGCGGCATAGCTGCCGATTAATTGACCGCAGTGCTTTGCTTTCCAGGCGCTGTTCCTGCAGCATGCCCTGTTCCAGGCCTGCGAACACGGATCCCACAGCTTCAGTCGCAGTGCTGCTCCTGGGCCTTGATCTGCATGTGTCCTGCGGTGTACTCCTTGGCCTTTGTGTCTCATGGATGGGCATGTGTGACACACCCTGACTCCCCTCTCTCCTGTCGGTGTCATCCCCTGTGGCAGGTAATTCGTCCTCAAATGGAGGCAGTGGCGGCACATGTGCGCGCTTCCTGCGCTGGATTGGCTGCTGCTGGAGTCCGCTGGCTGTGCAGGCTCCTCACCCTCTGCGCTGTCTTCTTGGGCCCTGGAATGTGCTGTGGATGTAAAGGGGACTACATGAGTTTGTGTTTTTGTCTGCATGTTGCAATCAATAAAGGTCCAACAGTTTTTCTTGGCTAACCTCTGACACTGTATCATTCACTTATCCCCAACCCACATGTTGCATTTAATTTCCTTTGTCTCATGGACACACTGTCAGACACAGTACTACGAGTCCCATGATGCATTGCTGGGTGTGCTGTAAGACCTGGGCTGGAATGACATTTTGGGAGTTGACTATGCGCATTTGGGGAAGTGTGCATGGGATGGGGAGGAGTGCAGATTGATTTTGCATGCATCTTACCTTGACTGCTGGATGCAGGGTCGGAGCTGTCTATGTCAGCCACACCACCGACGCTCTCAGGCAGGAGAGTAGACTCCACGAGCTCCTCATGGGGGGTTGGCTGCTCTGCAGTGGATGGTCCTCCTCCAGTCTGATTAGCGTCCTTCAGTCTGGCTGCCACCCTCTCCTTGGACCTCTGGCGCATGTCGTACCACCGCTTGCGCAGCGTTTCAATGGTACGTGTGGTGACTCCCACTGCATTCACCTTGTTCTGTATTTCAAGCCATATTTTCCTCTTCCTGGCCTCTGGGACACGCAGTGCCTTCTTGCCGAAGAGGAGCTCATGGCTGCAGACCATCTCCTCAATGAGGACCTCCTGCTCCTTTTCAGAGAACTTATGTTTTCTCTTCCTTTTCTCTGCATCCTTGCCCTGCTTTTCTGTGGTGGAATCCATTGCTGGTTGCACTCTCCTTGGATGCCTCCTCTCACTCCCCAAGCAGCCTCTCGGTGTGGCTCAGGTGAGCAGGTGCAGGAAATCACTCCAGTTTCCTGTTTGTGATGTCATCAGGCTGCACCTGGATTGCAGATTCCCGTTTTTGTGATTTCTTAATTAGCGAATTTTACAATTAAGAAATCGCAAAACGGGTGTCTGAGAATAATTTGCGATTTTTAAGAAATCGCAATTTATTTGCAATTTATTTTTTACATCCCGCTTAGCGAATCTCAATTTGCAAATCGCTAAATATCGCAAATTAGGATTCGCTAAACGGGATTTTGATACATATGCCCCTTGGTCCCGATCTACTGTGATCAGATAACTGTGGTTGGAGCTTTTTGCTTCTTAGCGTTTGATTTTCCACGAAACCATTAAAATTGCATCTCTCCAGCTCTACTAATTGGATTTATGTTGTTTTGGTGTCAAATAATTTATTAACCTTTACTCTATGTTTCTAAATTGGTTTGGAATTTTTGTTGTGTTGTGTTCTCAATTTAGTACTGTTTAAGTGGTACATAAATACTTAAAACATTGCCTCCAAGTTAAGCCTGACTGCTTTTGTGCCAAGCTACCAGAGGTTTGAGCACAGGTTAATTTGGGGTGTAATGCTGAAGTATGAGTCCCGAAGCACATGTCAAAATACTGTATAAAATAATTGCACTAATCAGTCTTTCTTAAGTGAATATTATAAACTGGATACGTTTTTATTGAAAACAAAACTAAGTTTCAAAAACCTTGATTTATAGTTCTTGCTATATAACCAATTTTTGGGTTGCTTTGGCAGTTAACACATGCTTTGACTATATGCGACTTTTTCCAGGCTGTGAAGTTTTCAAAATAGCACAAATGAATTGTCTAAAGTATACATTAATCATATTTGCTCCGTTAGTATATACGCAAAGTGAAAATGAACATGGACTGCAGAGTGTAACGATTACATCAATTCAGTCATGTGTAGATGATACATCCTACAAATGAAATGTCTACGTAATAATGCACTAAATAAAAGAAATAAAAGAGTGATGACAGAACCCCAACCACAGTTAAAGCAACTGCGTATCCAAGCAACCGTTATGGAAAGGATAATGAATGATGGAATGTAAAAGTATGAGAACAAAATATTATTTGGCAAACCATAAAAACCCTAAATACTCATAAAAAAGAACGACCTAAAAGTGTAAAGAAATTCCCATGCACCAGACTATTAAATTAAGAATACCTTCATGTTATCCATAAAGGAAAAGTTTGACCTAGTCTTAGACTGGACAGTCCCTCCTCTTGAGAAGGCAAAAACTATGCTTAACTGTATATCTGTGAAAACACGATGGCAGGGGCATGGTCAACCATCATGGCTGGGTGGATGTAATCCACAGAGGTTCAGCTGTTCACCCCATGGATCACCCCTAATCTGATGGCATCCACCGCTTGAACAGCCACTATCAGATCGTGCAGAAGCTGCGGATCATGGTGATTGCCTAACAACACAGTCCCCGAAGCTCGGAAAGGAGGACACAGTACACAGTGTGTTCAGCCGGCAGAGATTCGGCTGGCCCAGACAATATAGCGGGCGTGATAGCTCGGACCTAGCCACTGATAGCGTGGCCCTTACACCAGCCTTATTTTTCAGCGGTCACACCCTGTACACCCCCGCTCTACGTACCGAGAGAGGTTCTTCTTCACCTGGATCTGTTGCTGTGAAGGGTGAAGGCTTCCACAAGATTAGACCCGGTAAGATGGTGGCAGTGTGATCCAGGCCTGGGCGGGCTGGGCAGAACCCCTGAGGAGTTGACTGTGCTGCTTATAGTGCCAATATAGGCAACCCTCCCCACCCATGATCAACATGCATGCATTAAAATAAACAATCACACAAAACAAGTTTGTTGGAAACAGTTTGCTGCAGGTTTATTCCATACAAAAGTATGCCAATGTGGTGGGTTAACTTATGGGAAATCCAAGGGCAGGCAGCGGTGAGTGACCTAAACTGCCCTGCCCGCCTGAAGAGCCAAAATGCACCATAGCCAACCCATTCGTTGGTACCAGTTATGTGGGGATTATCCCCTTTAAATACTGTGAACCACCGGTCCACCAATTTACTGGGGCAGAGCGTTGCAAGGCAAGCCCCCGGTTGCTCAGGCTAACAACCACCCGAAGGACTATCGTGGCCCTGATGATTTCCATCCAGGGTCCTGCCATAAAGACTCCTGGGGTTTGGCACAGGCATCGCTATTGTGCTCCTGAAGAGGCACCCTTCCGTACCATTTCGCCTCCGGATCGCCCTGTAACTCCGTCACTGCTCTGGATGTGACCACTGTCACATCCAGGGCCCCCCCACCAGGGCAGGCAGCTTACTTTACTTACAGTCTGCTGTTACCAGGGCCTCGCCCAGATCCAACAAGAATAAATCCATGATGACCTTAGACAGGTGCACCCCGTCCTCCTCAAAATACCCCTTGGTGTTGGCATGTATTAGCCCATGTCTGATGAAGTTAAAACCCCTCTGCTCCGTGACCTTGCGCATAGCGCTGTTCTTCCTTCTACTGGAATGTTTGATAGCCTCCCCCGACCTGGCCCTGTGCCAGACCCTCTGTGGTGTTATTTTAGACCACCATAACTCACATTGTCCCATGTATTTGCTAATTTCACAGTGGCGTAAAGAAACTTGAGGGGGCCCCCCTGCAGGGTACGGAGCGGGCCCCCTCCGAACTTAATCTGGAGCTCTCAAGCCGAAGTGCGATGCTTAGGGGGCCCCCTGGAGGTTGGGGGGCCCTGCACCACGGGGGGGCCCGCACCACGGGGGATGCGGGGACCTTTGTTACGCCCCTGTAATTTCACCCATAGCGGCCTTCATTGCCTGTATTAGTGCCCCTCTCCCCATGGCCATGAGGTCATTGCCACTGAGGTGGATGACCAAAATATTTGGGGGGTCTAACCTTAGCTAGTCTCTGCTGCAGCTTGTTGAGCAAGCTGTGCCATTGCATGCTGGGGAAACCTAACCAGGCTATCTGTGTCTGGGAGAACCCATGTCTCCAGGTCCTGTTATCGGCCCATTGCACCACCCTGGCGATGCACAAGTGTCCGATCACCCACACTTTGAACCCTGGTGAAATGAAGGTATGCAAATTTGCACACACCATTTAATTTTACATACACAATACACTTCCGGAACTTGAACATACACAATATACCACTGCAAACCACACTGCAGGTAGACAATAAAACTGCAAGCTGATAAAACACTTCTATAAACACACTAGTTTGCCTTGTTCTCCCACCGTGTTCCCTTTGAACCTTCATGGGCGAATATAGCACTCATAACGTGATTCCCACTGACCCACTTTTTTGATGCGCTCTGAAAGGAGGCAAACCTTAAAAGCTGAGGTGGCCGCTCCAATCCGAAAGGAATGACGGGAAAAACGCTTCACAGGCCCGGTACTTCCTGATAATTCCAGGCAAGACCTCATAATCCGGTCAACTTGAGAGCACAGTAGCCTGCTCGTCCTCATCCTCCTGCAGTCGGTCGCTGCACGGCTACAAAACAAATTCCACCAGGACCAGCCCATCATCAGGGAACCATGAGCGCAAAGACCCGATTGACCCCCCCCTTTGCCAGGCTGGTATGGAGACCAACGACCCAACCTGGCCGCACCTGGTGGGCCCAGGGGCACTTAGAAACCCACCTTCGCAATCACCCCAGGTCTCAGTACTCTAGGGTGCTAGCCCTCCCCTTCCTGGACAGGGTGCAAAAGGAGCCCCCACTCCAACCCAGGGCAGAAGAGGGCGGAGGTCCCCAGCGGCAACCCAGGCATGTGCCTGCATGCCCGACATGTCCCCACCATGCCTATATTCACAGGGGCAGCACCTGGAGTCTCAAAGCTAGGCAGCCCTCTGGCTACCGCCCCGCATGCGCCGAGGTGAGCCTGAGGCCCTCTTCGCAAAAGGCCCACCTTGAAGGCCTCTGCAGCCCTGAGCTGCCACGGTGGAGCACCACTCCAAGTGGGTGCCTGCCCGTCCCGGGCCGCCGCCGCTGTCTCTCTTTCATTGGGCAACGCTGGGCAAGGCAATCGCACCCAGGACCAAACCTCTGGCCCACAGTACCAAGATTAATGGTGGGTGCCCATTAGACCGTAAACTACTGGCCAGTTGCGCAGCACGCAGTTCCCCACCCGGGCGGCCTTGTGGTGCGGCCATACTGGTCATGCATGCGTTCCCCCAGTAGCAACCCGGGGGGGCAACTCATGGGAGTATTCCCAGAGGGCCTGGAATAACTGTGCTGCTCTGACGGTCAACCCGGTGGTCAGTTGCCCTCAGGCGACCTGGAGGGCCCAAACCATTGGACATACCCCTCGGAGGGCCCGAGATCCCCATGCTGCCCTCATGGACATGCCAGTGTACTGATGAGGGGGGGCCGGGATGAGCATGCAGTCCCACCCCAGTGGCGACCAAGAGTGCCCAACAATAGAACATCCCCCAACTCGCTAGGGCCTTTTCCCCCTCCCCACACCCCGGTCATGGCGCCGCCCAGCAAACACAGTCCCCGAGGACCTTGGGCGGGCAGCTGGAAAAGGCTGGGGGGGTATTTGTTGCATGAGGAGAGGTCACCCCACAGGGACAATGGCCCCCTAGGGGTGGGACCCAGGGGAGGCATAGCCACTCACCTCCACTTCTCTGACGCGAAAACAACCAGCACGTCCTCCCAACCTCAAGATGGCATGACCATAAGACAAAGAGGGAGGCCAGATGGGCAGGGCAGGTATAAATACCTCACCCCTACCCTCTGTGCGCCGGACGTGATGCGGCCCGGGTGCCTGGCTTGGGGACTTCTTCCCGGGGTCCCCACAACTAGAGAGGTGGTGGTGTGCCTAATGTGGTACTAAGGTGGCTGCCCTTTTGAGATGGCACACTGCGTGTGCCACGGGCAGCCTCAACTGCATCGTTCACCTGAGGGAAGATGATCTCCCGTAGCTGGGGGCTATTGGAGTCAGCACGGTTGCCAACGATCTACAGTACCGAGTGCCTGACCTTAAGATGGAGACTACACCTGAGTGAGGCCTATGCATACTGCCTTTGCTGCGACGTCTGTATTGCACATATTTTGGAAGCAAATCAAGTCAATACCCTAGCAGATTCTACTCTTAGACAAAGAGATACCATTGCACACTCTAACCGCCTCCACATGTTAAGCGACGGCTGTTGATGAAGCCTAATTAAAAGTGAAATATCCTACACAGCATGATCTGCGAGCTTTGGAGGGGAGTACTTCGATATGGAGGCTGTGGGCACTTTCAATAATTGTCGAGACAACTATCAGAGAGCGCGTTGCTGGGTCTGATTGAACTTTTCTCTTACTGTCCCCAGTGTGTGGAGGAACATTCTGCCAGGGTCCTGAGGCCGGATGTTATGACCCCTCCCAGAGAAATGCTACAAATCTGAACCCCATTTGCAACCACCTGGGGACACTGCTATCCAGAGGTTTGCATATCATTTTGTCACTTGCTTGTCTCTATGTCGCATAGGAAGGTCCAGACTAACAGATTGCCGAGTTATTTTGCCCCAGCAGAGGTCAGTTCAAAGCTCCACAACCACTCCTCAGAAAAAATATGGCACTAACTAATGAAGACCTTCTCTCCTCCTTACAAGAATTTAGGAAAGAATTGCTAGAGGAACTCAAGACTGATATTAAAGCCTCGTTTGACTCCTTCAAAGCGAAGGTACATTCTCGACTAGTCTCCCTCCATGCTGATGTAGACTCGGTTGTACCCATGCTCTGGACATGGAGTCAAACTTCAAGAAATGGATCAACGGCTGACACTGATGAAAGGGAAGACGGAGCGCATTCATTCTCAGCTCCAGGCTGCCCTACTTAAGTGTGAAGATTTGGAAAATCGTTTCCAGTGCAATAATATAAGAGTGCTGGCCTGGCAGAAGGAAGTGAAGACCCTGGTCTCACAGCTTTTATGGTTGGCCTTTTCTCTAACATCTTGGGTGACGATTATCCAGAGGTGCAGCTAGAACGTGTGCATAGAGTGGGGCTGCAGGCTTCTGGTGAAGGGAAATGACCTAGAGACATCTTAGACAAGTTAAGCTCTTTTAAAGTCAAAGAATTGATCCTACAATCAGCCCCGAAAAGTGACAAAGCGGATGATTGAAGGATCAATTCTTTGACTTTAAAAGAGCTTAACCTAGCTAAGATGGCTCTAGGTAATTACTATGCACACGTTCTAGTTGCAACTCCGGATAATCGTCACCCAAGATGTTTTTATGTAATCGTATGTTTTGTGCACTTTACTCTTTGATATGTATGACGATTTTAACAATTTGCAATAAAATAAAAATTAAATAATTATTGAACGCTGATCTCACAGCAGTGATCACAGCAGCGCCTAGCAATCTGTAACAACCATTGAAATGGTTGGTTTTCAGTACGCGGCAGAAGCCATTTGCGGCAATGCAACACTTCAAAATAGTCAATCTAAACCCAGTTCCGGTTCCATGATGGAATATCGTTAACATAAATATCGTCAGAAATAAATATCGTCACTAAAATATCGCTTACATTAATATCGTCATCCTATACTTAAACAAGGATGCACACAAATATCGATTTTTTTTTATCGACAACCCTAATATCATTCACACTAATATCGACAACATAAATATCGACTACTACATTATCGACTTTATTTTAAATAACATTACCTTAGACATATATATCGACTACACTAACATCGACGACCTATCTGCTTATAGAAATATACAAAAAATACCGTCTTTTTATTACCAACTCGATATGCACTATTCTTTTATTTTACTCACTTTTTTTTACTATTTTACTTTACAAAACTATTCACACATATAATTATTTAGTTTTCCTAATACTTATTGATATAAAAATATATAATATAGGTTTAAAAAAATTACATTTACTGTTATAAAAATGTTTTTAATTTATATTGTTGAAATGAATATTACAACATGACATATATTATTCTTATTAAAAATAGTAAATAGATAATGCTGGATAATAAACCATAATAATTAACTATTCTAACTCCAATCCTACGTAAGTCAGGGTAAATGGTGGATAGTAAACCATTATAATTAACTATTCTAACTCCAAACATAACATAAGTCAGGGAAAGTGCTGGATAGTAAACCATAATAAATTACTATTCTAACTCCAATCCAACATAAGTCAGGGAAAGTGCTGGATCGTAAACCATAATAAATTACTATTCTAACTCCAAACATAACATAACTCAGGGAAAGTGCTGGATAGTAAACCATAATAAATTACTATTCTAACTCCAATCCAACATAAGTCAGGGAAAGTGCTGGATAGTAAACCATAATAAATTACTATTCTAACTCCAAACATAACATAAGTCAGGGAGAGTGCTGGATAGTAAACCATAATAAATTACTATTCTAACTCCAATCCAACATAAGTCAGGGAAAGTGCTGGATAGTAAACCATAATAAATTACTATTCTAACTCCAAACATAACATAACTCAGGGAAAGTGCTGGATAGTAAACCATCATAAATTACTATTCTAACTCCAATCCAACATAAGTCAGGGAAAGTGCTGGATAGTAAACCATAATAAATTACTATTCTAACTCCAAACATAACATAAGTCAGGGAGAGTGCTGGATAGTAAACCATAATAAATTACTATTCTAACTCCAATCCAACATAAATCAGGGAAAGTGCTGGATAGTAAACCATAATAAATTACTATTCTAACTCCAAACATAACATAACTCAGGGAAAGTGCTGGATAGTAAACCATAACAAATTACTATTCTAACTCCAATCCAACATAAGTCAGGGAAAGTGCTGGATAGTAAACCATAATAAATTACTATTCTAACTCCAAACATAACATAACTCAGGGAAAGTGCTGGATAGTAAACCATAATAAATTACTATCCTAACTCCAATCCAACATAAGTCAGGGAAAGTGCTGGATAGTAAACCATAATAAATTACTATTCTAACTCCAATCCAACATAAGTCAGGGAAAGTGCTGGATAGTAAACCATAATAAATTACTATTCTAACTCAAATCCAACATAAGTCAGGGAAGGTGCTGGATAGTAAACCATAATAAATTACTATTCTAACTCCAAACATAACATAACTCAGGGAAAGTGCTGGATAGTAAACCATAATAAATTACTATTCTAACTCCAATCCAACATAAGTCAGGGAAAGTGCTGGATAGTAAACCATAATAAATTACTATTCTAACTCCAAACATAACATAAGTCAGGGAGAGTGCTGGATAGTAAACCATAATAAATTACTATTCTAACTCCAATCCAACATAAGTCAGGGAAAGTGCTGGATAGTAAACCATAATAAATTACTATTCTAACTCCAAACATAACATAACTCAGGGAAAGTGCTGGATAGTAAACCATAACAAATTACTATTCTAACTCCAATCCAACATAAGTCAGGGAAAGTGCTGGATAGTAAACCATTATAAATTACTATTCTAACTCCAAACATAACATAACTCAGGGAAAGTGCTGGATAGTAAACCATAACAAATTACTATTCTAACTCCAATCCAACATAAGTCAGGGAAAGTGCTGGATAGTAAACCATAATAAATTACTATTCTAACTCCAAACATAACATAACTCAGGGAAAGTGCTGGATAGTAAACCATAATAAATTACTATTCTAACTCCAATCCAACATAAGTCAGGGAAAGTGCTGGATAGTAAACCATAATAAATTACTATTCTAACTCCAATCCAACATAAGTCAGGGAAAGTGCTGGATAGTAAACCATAATAAATTACTATTCTAACTCCAAACATAACATAAGTCAGGGAGAGTGCTGGATAGTAAACCATAATAAATTACTATTCTAACTCCAATCCAACATAAGTCAGGGAAAGTGCTGGATAGTAAACCATAATAAATTACTATTCTAACTCCAAACATAACATAACTCAGGGAAAGTGCTGGATAGTAAACCATAATAAATTACTATTCTAACTCCAATCCAACATAAGTCAGGGAAAGTGCTGGATAGTAAACCATAATAAATTACTATTCTAACTCCAAACATAACATAAGTCAGGGAGAGTGCTGGATAGTAAACCATAATAAATTACTATTCTAACTCCAATCCAACATAAGTCAGGGAAAGTGCTGGATAGTAAACCATAATAAATTACTATTCTAACTCCAAACATAACATAACTCAGGGAAAGTGCTGGATAGTAAACCATAACAAATTACTATTCTAACTCCAATCCAACATAAGTCAGGGAAAGTGCTGGATAGTAAACCATAATAAATTACTATTCTAACTCCAAACATAACATAACTCAGGGAAAGTGCTGGATAGTAAACCATAATAAATTACTATTCTAACTCCAATCCAACATAAGTCAGGGAAAGTGCTGGATAGTAAACCATAATAAATTACTATTCTAACTCCAATCCAACATAAGTCAGGGAAAGTGCTGGATAGTAAACCATAATAAATTACTATTCTAACTCCAAACATAACATAACTCAGGGAAAGTGCTGGATAGTAAACTATAATAAATTACTATTCTAACTCCAATCCAACATAAGTCAGGAAATGTGCAGGTTAGTAAACAATATACATTTTTCTATCTAAATTATTTTTTAGACCCTATTCCCCTATAATACCAAAATAACGCTTCTTCAATATTAATTTAATAATTTTTATTAATATTAAAAAATACATTTCGTGTAAAATTTTAAATTTCGATGTTAAATTTTGATTTCATGATAAATTTCTAATTTATTAATATTTTATACAATTTTTTAACACTACATTTTTAAATTACTACCCACCCTAATCCCCTATAATACCAAAAACCCGCTCCTAAAATTTTTATTTGAAATTTTAAAATTTAATTACAAATTTAATTTCGTGAACAATTCGAAATTTCAAATTAAAATTTCGATTTCTTAATTATTTTCTAATTTGTTTATATTTTATAAATTTTTTAAAAACCAAATTTTAAATTACTACCCACCCTTATCCCCTATAATACCAATAACCCGCTACTAAAATTTTAACAATTCTTTTGTAGAAAATATTTTTTAACACATATTATTACTAGTAGGAGTTTTGTAAGTTTTTTAAAAACATAATACATATTTTTTCATAAATTTTATAACACCTTATATTTTTGTGTCGATATTATATAAAACGACATTTTGATCAACGATATTCTGTTCATCGATATTTTTTTATGACGATATTTTTGTCATTCTCACGAAACGATATTTTTTACAACGATATTTTCTATTACGATATTTTTAACAGTCGATATTCTTATCACGATATTAATGCTAGTCGATATTTTCCCGTTGATATTCTATCTTTATACCCCCAGTTCCTTCGATTTTCAGATGTGCGTGCTGTGGAAGAGGAATGCACACCTGTCCTCCCTGCTTTAGTCCACATATGCATTAAGAAATCATTTGCAAAGGTTGGACTATAGGCAGATTCGTGTGCAAAGAGAAGACACACACATACAGGCAACAAGTACATTTGAACATGCATACGTGTCACAAACTGTCCCAGAAACAGCATAAATAGAAAGAAGCTCCACACATGCAGGGCATACGTGTGGTTTTGCATGAGTGATTTGCACGTGGTGCCTGTGTGTACATTCTGTGTGCATGCATCGCTGCCTGTACTGTTGTCGATCTGCCATGCTCTATCAGAAAGCTTGACTTGTTGTTTTGCCGATATTCATTCCTCTTGTTTAACTGCATAAATAAGGTCCTTTTAGTGGCGTGTCTTTCTTTGCATTGCGGGTTGTGACTATTATTAAGACAGCATCATTTTGGCAGAAGGAGCCATCTGTCTCTTTGTTTTCTTCAATATATGACTTTTTTTTTAACAAAGCCACTCGGGCATTCTGACTAGAAGAGGCATTCTGAGCCTGGCTGCGTGCATTTGTGTGGCTGTAATGAAATTACATTTGAAATAAAAAAAACTTGGCGACCCAATTAGTGAATTAAGCTGATTGTTAACTCTGTAGAAATGTGTTAGCGTATAATAGTTATTAATTTGAAAACATTATGTCAATTTGATTTTCTTTTTACTGAAAAAGAATGTATCTTTTTAAGCTACTTTATGCAAAGCGTTGTCAGAATATTTGGAACTTCATAAAGCTATATATAGAGCTGTCCAGCTTTCTTTACATTTCTTTATCGAAACATAACGCATATTAATGGGCTGTATGATAAATCTTGTTTTTTTCAAACAAACCTAAAACTGGACTTAGTACACAAACCTACACTGCGACAATTACTGGAACCTATGTTTTCTTAAAACAAAGCGTCATCCCAATGACTGTTAAAGAATATTTTTTAAATGACAACATATTTTCCTTTGCAAATATATGTTGGAGCCTTAATACCATATGACCCTGAGACGGTGTACATTGTCCTTGTTAAATGAGTACCACTCTTGTGTATAATGTAATTCCTCAGTTTTCATTCTTCAGCAAATGTGTACATAGTTCTAGAGGGAGGGCCAGGTGGCCAGGCCCGCCCAAGGTAGCCCCATGGCCCACCCAAGGACGATTTACGAGAAGAAAACCAGATTTATTTATTTATTTTCCTAAGGATTCACCTCCGCCTACAGCCTCTTATTCTCATTTTAATTGTTTGGGATTCCCGATAAGCACCAATGCCCTGGGCTTCTTGAAGTACCTGGGATAGGTGTGAAGTCAGTCCTGATGGTAGCTGATATCATGCATGTGTGAACAGCGGGCGCACCTGTGACACTCCCACTACATCAGAAGAGACCGTCCCAAGCTATCATCACACAGGGGCAGATCTACAAGGAAGTGCCGCATCGTGGCACCGTAAGCCCTTTGGCTGCGCCACGCTGCAGCACTTCGAAGCACAGGGATGAGACATATTTACAAGAATATGTCGCAACCCTGTGCTACCCCCTGCGCTGGCGCACAAACTGCAGCCATGTGCTGGCATAGGCACCCTTGCACCATGGTGCAAGGATGCCTGCCCCGTGGGGAGATTGTTTTTGTGCAGGAAGGGGCAATCACTACAGGCATTTTCCTGTTTCAATGCGTGCTGTAGAATGCAGCATGCATTGAAAGAGGAAAAAACGAGGAGAAATGAAAACATTTACGGCGCATCCCTGCATTTTGAAAATGTCGGAGTGCTACCCTGACAAATTTGGAAATTGTTTTAGTGAGCAAGCTGTAAAACAATTTGATTTTGTTGACCACAATATATTATATTTTTGTTAAAAACTTGGCCACACCTTTCCCATTGAAATAGTTTTTTCAGGTATATCCAGTAAAAAATAGCATCCTTTTACAGGTGATTTCGCAGGGGAATTTATGTCATTTTCCAAATTCTTCATGGTCTGGCAGAGTGAAGCATTATTTCTCTGCAGGAACAAAATTGTATTTGGCCCTCGTGTGGGCTTTCAGGGCTGGACGATGAATCAGCACTTTCACTCTAGCCCTCCTGGGGCATCCCTGTTTTCTGTGGTAATATTAGCCTTGAGTCTGACATTTGCAGTCTGTGGTGGATTTGTTTTTAGCCTTAATTGACATTTATAGTGCAGAACAAAACCTTTAAAATAATCACTTCCGCAGCACAGATCAACCCGTATAGTGTATAACATGTCATTTTAGAAGTAGAAGCAAAAATAGAATCTGTCAATAAAAGAAAATGAGGTGACTTGCTGCTTGACACGACCCGTCGTGCACAGGATCACCGTGACATGGAAACTCGTGTCTGAGCGGCCATGACGCGTGCCTTCCCGCTGTTTAATCTTCTCAAACCCGCCCACGCCTATTAATTTATTGATACAATTACATTCTTCAGCTTAAACATGTAATGCAAACTAGTGAAGAACAGAACACAAATACTGGAGTTCATTGGATGACAATTTTATTTGCTGAGTCGATCTTAATTTTCTTGCACGTCATAAAACACAATGATTAAAAGTACTTTAGGGGAAATAGACAAAGTAGTCCATAAAACACCTTGGGAAGCTGCACGCCCAGTGTCTGCATGTGTGACCTATTGCACGTGTTATCGGTTGTGGCATTTTCTTAACACAGAGCATAACTCTGGCGGAATGGTAACACAGACATAACTGGCGGAAAGTTTGGCAGACGGCTCCAGGCATTGATCTGGAACAGGAAGCTTCCAGTAGGTCACGTCCCTGACTGCGTTGTACATTTTCTACAGGAAAGTACCGTCACTACGTTAATGTCGTCTGTGTAGATTGTCCTGCCAGGCAGTAGCAATGAGAATGTTGGTTTGTGTTGTGTACATAAAACAAACTTATTTGTGGAAAAAAATAATTGGCAAGGCAGAAATTACCAGCTTTTCATTGACAGAAACAGATCAGTGGACATTTTTGCCACCGATCTGAAATACTCCTACTGACAATCTGCCAGTTCTGTAGGTCTCAATTTGGCTAGATGTGTTTCCCCTACAGAAAAAGAAGCATCTGTGTAGATTTCCAGAGCGTACTCATGGGTATTCTGTGAACTCCTGAACACATTTAAGAAAATGCCGGTTTATGTCTACGATAACGTGTTACCGATTTGGGTGGTTTATCTGAACAAGGAGTACATGGGCTAAATAATTCTGGGGCATATTCTCAAGAACGTGTGACAATGATCGCAAAATTAGCTTAAAGCAACTTTGCATATCGCAGTCTATCACGAGAAAACAACGCAGTGTTAACGTAGTATTCTCAACCTGGTGGCAAAATGCGATAGTCCCACGATAACGCGTCACTTGACCGCATTAAAATAAACGCGACGCCACAAAAATGCAAGACACAAACGTGAAAAAAGTTGCGATGAGGCCAACCGCGATACAAAAATCATCGATAACCAGCGACAGGCCTGCAAACCCCACGTGTCATGCGGGAAAATGCACTATAAAAGCAGAACAAGAAAAACACACCAAAAACAAAATAAACTGCGTAGCACCATGGATGCACCTGGACCGAGTGCCCAGGTCAACGTGAACCCCACAATCCTCATAGACCACGAGCAAGGAACCTCAAGGTCGGGGAAGGCCAAGGAGAAGAGGAAGAGGAAGATGGGGTACAGTCCACATAAGAACTGAATCATCGTCACAGAAGTGACAGAACACTAACAACAACTGTCCGTCACCTCCACCGTGTCATTGGCAACACAGACGGAAAAATGTCATTCCATCGTGAATGCAGTCGGAGTGTCGAGGAGGTCAAGATGTGCTGGCATGATGTGAAAAGCCAAACCAAGCAGAAATCAGCTGCCAACAGGAAGGCAGCAACGGCGACTGGAGGTGGGAATCCTGCGCCACAGGAGGAGCTGGAGCAAATGGTTGCCACAGTCATCAGTGTGGAGACGGTGCAAGGAGTCGAGAGTCCGGACACAGCTCGACATGACCTGACACATCATCAACAGGATGAGTAATGACCAATGACTGGGGGACGGGGGAGACGGGCACAATGGCACACATGCACAATGATGTGTAGCACACCCCACACCCACAATGACCATGGATCATGTCCCTGATCCCCGTGGCACACTGCAGCACACATACAAATATCAATTAGGCCCCCATCCACCATGTGCCCAAAGGTATCCCACACATCACCAATTCCAAAACACACACATGCACCCGTGCGAAACACAGCAAAGATGCGTATTTGTGAGCCACACTGACAATGCAAGTGACACTACATGACGATCAGCATGGCTGGAGTACAATCCCCATGACATTGTGCACGCCATGAGACTGAGGTGGCTGAGTGTGGCCCACATCCGTAAAGGAGCAGGTCACACTCTGACACATCCATGTGCACGAACAACCACTGACGTCAACAATACATCTGCAGAGAAACAATGCACAAGAGTACAAAACTAACCAAGAGCACAAATGACCCAAGTCGCCAACATCACAGCACCTTAAAAGCACAAAAGTCAAAGGCACACCACCTCCAAGGGATAAGGGGCAGCAAAATCACAGCTGCAGGGGCGACTCTCCACAATGCAGCACACACACATAGCAATAACAGTACATCCACATTGACGACAATGTGGTACACAGTGCAACACTTACACTGCAGAACAGAGGACACAACTGGGTCCGCTTGTGCGTAGAAACTGGCCCATCACATCTGACATAGCAGGAAACTGTGCGATGAAAATGTACGTGTACAACCTCACCTACGTCATGTAGTCCAAATGTCCACGGTCCCGCATCAAATAGTCCGCTCCTCCCAAACAGTCACAATGTACATTGTCATGCAGTCTGTATGTAAACTTTAACAATGCGTCAACATACATGCCAACACAATGCCAAAAAGTGTCTCTCCTTCACATTGCAGACACCTCCAGCAGAACAGACCAGACAACTCTACAGTGATGCTCAAGAGGACCTCCACACTTTCGACACCGACACCCTCCAACAGTTCATGGACATCTTAGGTAATCGGCCTCCACGAGTAGGGCAGCCCAGCTGCATCGAGGATACCCCACCCACTGCACAGACCACACAGCTGGATGCACCCACCACCATGGCTGGCTCCCAGCAGCTCAACGAAGCACACATCGCATTCCAAGGCCAGGTGTCAGACTGCCAGAAGGGGGTTGCCAAACAGGTGCGGGTGGGGTTCGACCTCATGGAAGCCAAACTAGATCACATATGTGGGTGTCTAAGTCGCATCAGGGACAACTTACATTACCCAACGAAGACCCACACTGCGACAGAGACACATGCCTTTGCACATTTCCAGTACGGAACCAAGCCCAGAGCCACAGGATAATCATCCACACCCCCACGCTGGACCTGCATACGCCGGCCCAGTTCACTCCTCTTAAGTATTGAGTGGGGGACGACAAAGCCACATGTGCAAGGTCTCACCCGCTGCCTGCGGTGACATGGCTGCGTCCGCTGTACACGACACAATGTAATGTTGTAGGGCCTGGGGCCCTAATGCATACATCATGAGCACACGGACACACTCAGATAGTTTGTTGAACTGACTAGGGCACGTGCGCTCAACACCTTTATTGCCAGGGTCACATGTACAGTGACACCTGTGCTGGATGCGTGTGGGGTGAGTGTAAGCCAGCCCTCATGGAGTCGTTGGTGCTGGCAACAACTTGAACAGTGATCACAATTAAAGCAGAAACAGAAAAAAACAGCATAACAGAAACAACTGTGAAGCATCATGGTGGTAGCTGGAGAGAGTACAGTGTTCACACAATTTGCAACCAGAATGGTCCATGAGTTGTGGTGCACTGAGTTAGTGGCACCTGAAGAGCTGAGCAGGGTATTAAGCTGATGATGGCACCCACGACAGGTGTGAGCAACTCTGATAGTCTGGCAGTAAGACACTTCCGACTCTGGCACCTGTGGTTTGGAGTTGGTCCTGGCGGTGGTGGCGTGTGCATCCTGTGGTGATGCGACGTCCGGGCAGGTCAGGACTCAATTTGATGTGTGAACCCAGGTGGACCGCAGTTGAGGCCGGAGGCAGCCGACAGCGCAGGGCCACAGACACATGGCCTTGATGACCCCCAGTCCATCGAGAGTTAGTGGCCCAGATGCACTGCGGCCGGCACAGGAACACCGCCACGGGACGGTGACTTGCGGTGCACTGAGGTAGGGCCACGCGGGCTGAGCGGGTCTTCGTCGATGTCGATGGTGAATGTATCGGAAGGTTGCGGGGGACAGTGGAAGGTGTCCTCCAGGGCATGATGCAGAGGGCAGAAGCCGGCCGGAAGCGGCAAATGGAGGAGTGGAATGCTGCAGCCTCGTTTTTGCCACCAAGTCAGTATCACCGACATGATGATGAAGACAACCCCCAGTCCATAGACTCAGTCGCCACCAAAGTTCAACCAGAAAGTGTCCATGAATGTCGGGGAACAGACTTAGTGGCACCGGAGCTGAAAGGGGATGCAGTCTGCGATGAGGCCTGTACAGTGACATCAAATCTGCCATAAATAAATCAAAGCTCAGTTCCAAATGTGTGACCTACTCGACCGCAGTGTAGGCTGGAGGCAGCGGTCAGCAGGGCTCCACAGCCACGTGTCGTTGGCTCACGTGGAACAGAATCAGTGACACCAGAGCAGTTGTCGGTAGTGTTCGGACACCTCCTTTTTTGCTCTGGACTGAACGGCGTCTTCCTCTTACTCCTCTCCGGGCGTACAATGATATGAAGTCTGCCATTGAGAAATCAAACCTCAGTTCCAAATGTGTGACCTACTGGCCCGCAGTGGGGGCCGAAGGTGGTATAGTCAGCGAGGGACCACAGACACGTATGGTTGGAATGCTCTGCACAGACTTGGTGGCAGCACATCAAAGGAAGTACAGTGACATTAAACTTCCCATGAACATATGAACTCGGCCATCAGGATATCAAGACTCAGCTCCAAATGTGTGACCTACTCGACCGTAGTGTAGGCCGGAGGCAGCAGTAGAGTACGTCAACGAGAAAGGAGTACTGCGGGCCAGTGTCGCGGAGGTCTGAGGAGGCTGCCAAGGTCCCGGGCCTCTGGCTTGGAGCTTGCGCTGGCACATGGTGGGCCCTCTTTGACACACGCTAGTGTATGCAGGTGAGCAGTAAGGCCTGGGTGCGCAAGGGGTGGACAAGACGGGTTCAGAGACCAGCGGCCCGGGGTGCAGTGGCGCACAGGATCTCAGGCAACACCGCTCACGGTGACGGCGTTGGCCTCGTGGCAGGGTGGGAGGCACCACCCTGGCAGACACATTGGGCATTCCGGAAGAGAACCATGCCCAGAGCTATGTGCTTTTATTCACACCCCTACACTGGCCTGGCGTACGCCTTGCCAGCACACTCCGCACACGCTTACAGGGGGGATGTCATGCACTACATTTCCACGATCTTCCCCACTGGCTGGGGTGACATGGTTGCATCCACTGTCCACTACACTCCAAACACCAGCAGTGCACGTAGACATGGATATGTCTGTGGTATGCATACTGCAGTCTGTCCAGCACATCTCCACCACACTTGGCATTGTGTACATTCTCATTCATGGGTCACTTGCCTCCTTCGCACATGCCTGGTTCCCACCTCTCCCCACATTCCGCTATTGTGTGGCTGAGGTCCCATGCCATTGATGGCTCATGTACATGGCTAGTCCAGGTTGCCACAGGAAGTTGTGCTGTTGTGTCTGGTGTGTGGGCATGTTGTTTGGCATGTTGAATGTGAGTCTGTGACATGTGCATTGCCAGAGTTGTAAGTTGCATGATTGTGGAGTTGGGTGGTGTGGTGTGTCAACGAGCAGAGCATTTCCATAGGTGCCATCGTGGAAGCGCCGGTTGATGATGGGCTGTCAGAAGATGTATGAATCATGCACACTGCCTGGGTAGTTGGCAACGACATTGGTGAAGATTCCCTGGTGGTCCGCTATTGGCTGCACATTGATGGAATGCGTGTGCTTTCTGTTGCGGTAATTGTGTGCAGTGTCGGCAGGGGGCACAAGTAGGACATGTGTGCAGTCGATTGCCCCAACAAGTGCGGGAATACAGCTATGGCGTTGAAGCCTTGCTTGGTCTCCAGCTGTTCCTGCACATTGTGGGGGACGTATAGGTACTGGGGTACCAAGCTGATGATGGCATCCAGGAAAAGGTGTAAGGAACTTGGATAGGGCTGGCTGTGAGACTCCTCCGACTCTAGCGGTTGTTGGTTGGGTGGTACCAGAGGCTAACAGGTGCAGCACAGCCAGCTGCTTTGTCTGAGGTGGGATGTTGGTTGTCTGCTGTGTTGGTACCATCAGCCTGGGGGCAATGATTGTCAGGATGCGAAGGATGGTTGTCCTTTTGAGCCTGTAGTGGGCAGTGACATTGTCTGGTGTTAGGTCTGTGAGGCTGGTGCATTTCCTGAAGGTCCGCTGTCTTTGTCTGCGCTGCCTCTGTGGTGGTCTGGGGGGGGGGGGCAGAGGGGAGGTCCGGGAGGGTGGCGGTCCTGGGAGTGGTGGCGGTGGGTGTTGTGGCCCTGTTGGGGCTCCGAGCTGCATGATCAGTAGCTCCATGGCATCTGTTGCTCTTCAGGTGTGGCTCTGGGCTGGTCTCCCTTTTCTGGTGCAGTTTGTCGTTCGACTTTGCACCAGGTCAGAACAGGTGTTAGTTTCCTGCTGCTAATGCACCTTATTGCCTGTTTTGTGGTCTTATCGCCGATCTGGCTTGTCATTGAGAATGTTGAGGTGTGGTGTTGTCGTGGCTTTTTGCTCGGGAACGCCTACTCTGCATCTCATTAGCGATAGTTGTCAGGGTCATCTCTGGCAATGTTTTTTGCAGGTTTTATCGCAGGTAAACATTTGATATCGCCTGTTAGTACCAGTTTGTGAATGGGGCGATAAATTTATCGCGACTTTGGCAGCGATACAGTGCCGATAACTCGGCGATCGATCCTTGACAATATGCCCCACTGTGTTACATGGAGTTCAAATGAAACTAATACAGACTCTGCAAATCTTCCTACAAGTAATGACTACTGTGAAGCAAAGACAAAATTATCCAATCACAATTACAGAGAAAAACCAAATGCTTTCTCATCCTAAATTAGCCACACACCCAAAGAACAACAATAACAATGTATTAATGTTTTAGAATATAGCCAAAATAAATTAAAACAATATTGGCTAAAAGTATAACCCAGTTTCGTGTATATACAAATAATATCATAACATCCAGCTACCAGCAAAACATCCATGTGAGAAATTGGGGTTATTGGTTGGGTGGGTGGGAGGGGGTTGGGAACCCCACTCAAGCAACAAGCACAATCCTTGTCAGGGTAAAACACAAACATCACCAAATTAACCTCTGCTTATCCCTTGGGGCCTTTGTACAAAACAGTCAAGCTTAACTTAGAGGCAATGTATTTATGCCGCATACAAAAAGTTATAAAGTGAAAACACAACACAAGAAAAATACCAAACCAATTTAGGCAAATAAAGTGAATTTCAATAAATAAAATGATACCAGGGCTACAAAAATCCAATCAGCAGTACAGGAGATATGCAGTTTCAAAGGTTTTTGTCAAAAATTGCACCTAGAAGCACAAAGCTCCACTCGGGGTCTCCTGTTCATGCGAGACAGGGTGAAAGTCACAAGTTTAGGCCGATCACAATGGTGCAGGCTCGGATACAAGGACCAAGTTAATCCTGCTGAAAAGTTACCTCGTAAGCCCACGCAAAGAGTTCAGTTTGCCATGGAGAAGGTCACAAGGAGGAGGCTGAGCATCTCAGACAGTTGTTGCTGTAGTGCAAAGAGCCAGTCGGATGTCACAGATGGTCATCACTGTAGTATGAAGCACCTATCAAGCGTCGTAGATGGTCATTGCTGTAGTTTCAAGTTGGCGGTCATCGTGGGCTGTTGTTGTTGTAGTGTAAAGTACAGGTCTTGTGTTGCCAGTCATCACTGGTCATCGCTGTCAATACAGAGAGCAGGTCTCATAGGAGCTTAGCATTGGAGATTATAGCGGGCTGCATTGTTTTGGTGTGAACAGGCCCGTCTGCGGTCGCGAGGAGCCCAAACTTAGGAATTTTCACCTTTTCTTCAGAAGGAGTAGACCCAGGCACAAGCCAAGGGTCTAGGGCCCAAGCAAGCACCTTTTGGGGATCGGGTACTCACTCCAGTAGAGGCCAGCAGGGCTCAAGCAGGTCCAGTTGCAGCAGGTCAGCAAGGCAGTTGCAGGGAGGCATCTGCCGCTTGTTGTGTCTCTGTAGCTCATGCAAGAGGTCAGCCAACTGACCCTTGAAGTCACTCTGGGTAGGCTGGGTTGAAGGTAGGCATGTCTAATCTTCCTGCTCAGACAGCAAGGCAGTCCTCGAGTTGCAGGGCAGTCCTTCTTCTGTAACTTGCACAGGTCCAGAAGGGTTCTGATGAGTGTCTCGGGAGGTCCAATATTTACACCTGGTGCAAGCTTTCGTGTGGGAGTCTTCCTGTCCTACAGCCACATCTAGTTCTAGAAAGTTCTTCCCCTTCTACTTACTTTGTGTGTGCAGGAGGCAAAGCCCTTTGAAGTGTAAGTGGGGCTTGGTACAGCCCTTCCTTGTCATCCTGTCAGGCTGGCCCATCCTGTCCACACCTAAGCTCCCAGTCTGTTACTGTCTTGAAGCAATATACAAACTCTAACTGCATAGCCATTCATAGTAATGTGACCCAGGACACTAGCAAAAGGCACAAATGGTAAGGACAAAAGAATGGCAACTCTCTAAAATTGGCAATTTTAAGAATTCTAACTTAAAATCTGACTTTACCTGTAAAGAGGGCTTTAAATTACAATTCATTTGAGTGGAAACAGTATATTTCTACCTGCTCCCAATTCAAAGTCAGAACTTATTAAATGTAATAAGGTAACTCAGTTTTAAAATGACTTTAGGAGTTTTTCACTGCTAAGACATGTAAAACTTAAATACACGTCTTACTTTTTAAATGTAATGCACCCTTCTCTATGAGCTTTTAGGGCCTACCCTAGGAGTGACCTATAAGTATTAAAAAGGAAAGTTTAAACCTGATGAAATGTTTATTTTGCCAGGTCAAAACCGTACCACAAGGTGCAGTGGCAGGCCTGAGACATGTTTTAAAAAGGCTACTTTAGTGGATGTCACAAAAGTGCTGCTGGTCCACTAATAGCATTTAATTTACAGGCCCAGGGTACATGAATTACCATTTATTAGGGACTTAGAAGTAAATATAATGTGCCCATTAGGTGTAGGCCAATTTTACAACGTTTGAAGGGGAGAGCTCAAATACATTAGCACTGGCTAGCAGTGGTAAAGTGTGCAACGTCCAAAAGCCAACAAAAACACATTCAGAAAAACAGGAGAGGTGATGGCAAACTATTAGGGGAGTACCATGCCAAGGATGTGAGGTCTAACAATTCATAATAAAATTCAATCCAATATCTAATTCCTATTCCACTAAAAGTACCTAAACAGATAAAGGATGTATGCAAATAAGAAACTTACAATTCTCGAAGGAGAATTCATCTCCCCAAATTCCATAAACTAAGCAGCACAGAGTAGCCAAGCAAGGAGGTAATAATGTTTTACAAAACAAACATTATGCTAACTCACTTTTGCTCCTCCCTTAGTCAGACCAAATATAAAAGTACATCTAATGCCACTATGTGATATGGTCACTGAGAAAAAAATACACACCAGCTCTTTTCTCTGGATAAGCAAAGCTGACCAGATATAAGAGGCAACAGTGCAAACCATGTCAATATCAACTGTCCAGTAACACACTAATGCTAAGGCTTCATGATAGGATCTTATTCCTTTATTGTTGAAAAAGGGGCAGATCCAATTCTGTCTTGGGTCAGATGTTTTTGTGTCAAAAAGCAAAAAATTCTATATTGTATTTTTGCCCCTACAATCATGGAAGAGATGTGCTACCCATTTAAAGTGATAAACTGTAGTGAGAAAAATGTCTCATCTAAACTTAATATATACGGTACGCGGAAATCTAGAAATGGGATTGGTCTATGAAAGCAGTGCTTGAAGTAGTTGACAGTCAGATGGCTCGTATTACGACTGGCTATGGTGAACTTCAAATACAATAAGCCTTACTGACAGGTGCAATGCTCTCATCAATAACTTGGCTGGGATCCTTCCACAACTGGTTCAGGGCTTCATCACTGAGCACCTAACTTATGTGCTCCCTCCAGCTGAAAACTTTTTTACCTATCACAGCTAACACTTCCATGGCAGATAGTAGATACACAGTTGCTAAGTGATATCTGTTGTGCGGCATCCAGTATAAAAAGAATCTGAGGTCAGCAATATCTGATATGGGCTGTATACCCAGCTCTGCATACAAAGGAGGTAATGGTGTCACAGGACCAAGTTTTCGCAAGTTCCGCAAAAAGTATTTTTCAACTATTTAGAGATTCCTTTCTTTGTGGTAGTGTGGACATGGGACTCCGCAATCTTGGCACACCAAAGTTTACCTCAATCACAATGCCCAAAATTCAATGGATTGGATATAATGTTAATTCTTAATTCCATGAGGAAATATGTCCCTGCATCAAGACTCCTCCCAAATATCAGCAAATGACGTCAAGCAAGAAAAAAACCCCACTAAATAACCGAATTTTAGCCCAACATAATAGTTAAAGAGATTTCTTACAAAAATGTCACGGAACCTCCCAAATATCAGAAAATGAAGTCAAGTAAGAAAAAAAACACTAAATAACTGAATTTTAGGCCAACATAATAGTTAAAGAGATTTCTTACAAAAATGTGATGCAAAGAAATGCAACATAAAAAATGTGTCTAAGTCTCAAGTTGACAGCAGAATTTGGAGAGGTACAGACAGCATCCAGAGTAAAACAAGAAAGTCTCAGACTGAACCCCATAATTGAGAGGTTTTATACATTAATCTCAAATATGAAATTAACAGAACTGCAGAATCACTGAAGTGTGAGTAAATGTATCATTTCGTAAGCAGATTAGAGCACAGTTTATAACATTTCATATTGCCATAGCACTTAAGCACTATCCGACTACATGAATTATTCTTCCCACTCTATGCTAATGTTGTCAAGAGATGCTTGAACAAAAGGGTTACATAAACAACAGTGTGTTGTACGAATGAATAGGGCAGAGTGAACTGGCGGAAAGAATAGTTGGCGTTTTGTGTCTCAGCTAGGGAAAGTTAATCGAGGACAGCAGGAACAATGACAAAAGAAATATACAAATAATATTTTACTTGCCTGCGTGCTGCAGAAACAAGAGGCAGTGAGATGTGCAGGGGGAATACAAGAGTTACTAAGGTGAAATCCATTTTGTCAAAGATGGCGATGAGGCCCAAATTGAGGTCTAGTTTACAGGGTCAGAAAAACAAGCTTGTAAACATAATGAAGAATTTGTTTTCAAAGCCAATGTTACTATATCAGGTGCGAAAATACATTATGTGCTTTCTTAATGATGCACAAAAATATAAACTCACAAAAAATTCTCAAGAGTAGCCCGACATCTCAGCATCATAGAGTGCTGTTGCTTCTGCTTTCTGCCTATAAACCTTCAGGATGACTGTTGGCTGTTGACTACCTTCTCTTTTAGCGAACTGGAGTACAGCATTGCAGAATGCTCTACACTTTCTAAGGGGCATATTAACAAGAACTTGCGATAAACATCGCAAAGCGAGATTAGCGCTATTTATTTTATCGCTAGTTATCTCTGGATTTCAACGCCAAGATAGCGCATTATTATCAAGGCTTATCTCTGAGGCGATATGAAATCCAGCAATAGTGGCGAAAAGTGCCAATATCGCCTGAAAACAAGAGTTAAATTGGAGGAGATAATGAGATCCTTGCTGATACGCCCCAGTGACCTTAACCCTACAATCCACCTCCCATTATGTAGATCGCTTAGTCGACTTTCAAGCAGGTGTTAAGATCCTGCGATAACAGGGCTTAGCGCGATTAATCTTGTCGCTAAGCGGGTCTGCTGCAGGCTTGTTAATAAAGCGAAGCCTTTTTAGCGTCCATTTCCATGAAGTTTTGCTCCTGAACGCCTACTTTGCATGTCATTAGCGATGACATGCAGGGCGATTAGAAATCGGGAGCAAACTCATGGAAAATAGCGCTAACAAGGCTTAGCGCGAGCTTGCTGAAAGTGCGATGTGACTATCGCCGCTTTTCTGGCTTTTAATGCCAGGAAAGCGGCGATATGGCCCTTGATGATATGCCCCTAAATGCGGCTGCCAGCTAGGAGAATAATGGAAACATATTCCAAAAGAGTCATACTGGCTCACCTTTTCTAGCACATCCCCGTTTATTTTAAAATATTTATTTACCGGTATACCTGTTTTCAAGACCGTGACTGTAGTTTTCTTCACATTGATAGACAGGCAGGTTTCCCTTCAAAACCCGAGACATTTATCTATTATAGCATGAATGGAATTTTCAATCAAAGACAGGAGCACCACATGCTCCATAAAATAGAAAGATACTTTGGGGTATCTAGGTTGGGCTCTTCCATAGAGGAGGTAACATTGATTATCAATAAGTTAAATAAAAGGGCAGGAGCACAATACAGCCCTGCATTACTCCTTCAGTAATAGAAAAGGAGAGCTACATTCCCCTTCAGGGCACAATTAGACTCTCGCTGCATTACAAAAGTGAAGGACCTTAATAACTGAAAGTAGGGGCGGGTCAACACCCAGCCGCGGGAGAGTGCCCCTGAAAAGAAGATCTTAAATCAATTAACGTAAGGAAAATTTGGCACTTGACTGCAACAAATTTGACGCATATTAGATGCAAGTGAAATGCTTTCTCTATAGAGCCAATCCACTTTCTGAAACCGGCCGAGCAATTAGTACCTGCTGCACAAACCAAATCTGCAAGCTATTCAGGACTACCTGCCAAAGTATTTTCTAAGTACTTGTATACTCAAGTATTCTCCCCAACCCCTCTAAGAGGGAGATGGGCCTGTAAATTGTATTTTTCTTTGCAGAGGGACCAATATGGTAGAACGCCAAGAATGTTGGAAACATTGTGTCAGGAGTGTCGCGTTATAAATCTTGACCAGAATACTCTGCCAACATTCTGCATCTTCTAAAAGACGATCGACGAGGACCATGAATTCCCAAAGAAAATAATTGGCAATATTGAAGCCATGCATAATTTGCAAAAGAACATGAGCCGGACCCAAAGATTTCCTCAGAAGCCCACCAGCCAGTGGCCTTGCCGAATGACGGAGTAGCTGAATACCAGAGTCATCCAGGTATGATTCCACCTCATCCACCACCCTCATTGACCACCAGCCACTTCCTGCCCCTATGTTTTACTCTTGAGAGTCCTTTTTCATCCCCGCTGCCTCTCATTGTTGCGTTTTACCAGTTTCTCTATCTCCATCTTACTCCCTTGACTGGCTTTTTCTCTCTGCTTCTGGGTCAAAGACTGATGGTAAAAACAATGTCCTCGCACCCAAAGCTGAGTGTTGATGGGCTCCATGTGCAACCACTGCCTCAAGTTAAGCACCTCATCAAAGTATACAAAATACACAAAGATGTGTAATTAACCTATAAAAAAGGAAGACTTAGAAATAGAAACGTAGAAATATTAGGTAGACATTTCTTAACAGAGAACATAGTAACACACCCAGTGTAGATCATATACCGGTACACTAACAGAATATCGATACCTAAAATATCCCCATACCACAATATCGAGTTATAAATATCAATGTCAAAAATATTGACATCTATATTTTTAAGAGGTGTGGCGCCGCGGCCAGGGCGACTGACTCCGGAATCTGGGGATCACGGTTCGATCGCCGGCGGCAGATTAGCCCAGCACCATGTGACTCTGGGCAATAGCTTGCTTAATCTTCCCTACGGCCCCCAGCGCCTAGAGACCCTTACGGGTGATTGTTCGTGCTTTACAAATGTGGATTATTATAATGGGAAGCACAAATATATTGGATAGAAAATATTGGTCATAAATATAGTTATACAAAATATCATTTTTATTTATATTTTCACAGCTAACACTTCAATGGCAGATTGCTAAGTGATTTCTGTCGTGCGGCATCCAGTATAAAACTGATCTGAGGTCAGCAATATCTGATATGGGCTGTATACCCAGCTCTGAATACAAAGGAGCTAATGGGGTCACGGGACCAGGTTTTCGCAAGTTCCGCAAAAAGTATTTTTCAACTATTTAGAGATTCCTTGCTTTGTGATAGTGTGGACAATGGACTCCGCAATCTTGGCACACCAAAGTTTACCTCAATCACAATGCCCAAAATTCAATGGATTGGATATATTGTTAGTCCTTAATTCCATGAGGAAATATGTCCCTGCATCAAGGCTCCTCCCAAATATCAGCAAATGAAGTCAAGTAAGAAAAAAACCCACTAAATAACTGTATGTTAGGCCAACATAATAGTTAAAGAGTTTTCTTACAAAAATGTGATGCAAAGAAATGCAAAATAAAAACCAAAGGGAATGATGGACGGAGTGTTGAACATTGCAAGCACTCACCCCCAGTCAACTGATCTGTGTTTAATCCATCACCGTTCTTTAGCCCACTCTGCCACCCCAGTTCAGACATGGCCATATGCAAATCAGTCTGATCCTCTGCCTCATGGGAACAGTCCAGCCCGAACTGCCGAGCCATGTCTTCCCTGGACCGGAAACAAGCTTCCTAGGACCGGTTTCTGGCATTTCAGCCGTCTTCAGAGAGGCTTGCTTGAATCCAGTGGCAAAGTGAGCAAGGGACTCACGTCTGAGCATACCCTGCCAACTTATGGCGAACAAAGCAAAAACCAAAGTGAATGATGGACGGAGTGTTGAACATTGCAAGCACTCACCCCCAGTCAACTGATCTGGGTTGAATCCATCACCGTTCTTTAGCCCACTCGGCCACCCCAGTTCAGACATGGCCATATGAAAATCAGTCTGACCCTGTGCCTCAATGGAACAGTCCAGCCCAAACTGCCGAGCCATGTCTTCCCTGGACCGGAAACAAGCTTCCTTGGACCGGTTTCTGGCATTTCAGCCGTCTTCAGCCAGGCTTGCTTGAATCCAGTGGCAAAGTGAGCAAGGGACTCACGCCTGAGCATACCCTGCCAACTTATGGCGAACAAAGCAAAACCAAAGGGAATGATGGACGGAGTGTTGATGGAGGGAGGTCCTGAACTGGTGGGAGAGTTGTGTTCTGGCGGGTGCTTCCCTGGGCGGGTGCGGAACCCCAGAAGTAGAGGGTCTTGCCCGTGACCTCTGGTCAGCCTGAGGGTGCGGACCCTAGGTTGAAGGATCAGTGGTAGTTGGAAACTACACTGAGAGGCAGAGTGGAGAATGGCTTGTATGCCAGGTGTTACTACCCCCCACTCTGGGTTTGGCAAGGACCAGAGTAATCCAGTCCAGTTTTTCCTCCTGAAGCCAGATCGCCGAAGCCATTCGTCAGCTGCAGAGCAAGGCGCGAGGGGCGAGGAGGACGCAGCTTTCTCTCTTTGCAGCTTCACACTTTTGCGGGCAGCACTTCAATCCCGGCCTGCGGTTTCACGGCTCCCGCGGCCCCCCGCAGTCCCAGTGCAGCCTGCAGCCTGCAGTGCGAGCAAGGAGGAGGTCGCATAGCCCTGCGAGCTTGCTGAGATTGCTTCCACCCGCTGCTGGAAAAGCGGATCTGCTGACTGCCCGGTGGAACAGGTAGGACGGCTGCTTAAACTCCCCTGCAGCCGTGTTGAATCGTTGTTGAGCCCGGAACAGGGACCCCTGGTGGCTGGTGGCTGCTGGGAGCAGGAGACGCTGCTGAGTGCTCAAAGCTGGTGCAGATCACAATCCTGCACACTAACCTTGAGAGAGGAGAGAGGAGTGAGGCTGTCGTGGCCCTCGAGGACGCGTTCATGTTTTTGAGGGGCCGCAACTGGCAACTGGAACAAGCACGGTGCACGGCGCTGCCCGCCGCGATTCTTCCGGCGATTTTAGTTCTCTGTGTCTTTCGACACAACGCAGCAGTAGCAGGATTAGTGTGAAGAAAGCACGAAGCGAAGTAAAAGTAAAAGTAAAACGTCAAGCACCAAGCATTATAACTCAGCAGCCGGAGATGCGCTCAGGAAAAACCAGAGGAACGCCTCCACCCAAATCAAAGCACAAAGCTAAGGAGAAATCAACAGTTTCCACCACAGCCCTCCTTTGCAGGCCGCCGTCTGAATCCGACCCACCAAGTGGCAGAGATCCAGACTTTTTTTGCGAGCCCGCACACTTGAAACCTTCTAAAGTCCCTGCGAGTGCAATCCACCTTGAGTCAAGTGTCATGTCAACAGCGACTCCGAATAAACATACAGGATCGGCCCCGGACGCTGAGCAGAAAAGAGATATCACAGCTTCTCGCATGACCCAAACAAGGTCCCACTTCGGCCAAAATAGTAGAAAACGGGCTCTGATTACTGATTTTCTAAAAATCGGCATTAAAACCACCCTGGAAAATCAACACTATAACAACCCTAAGACCTTGCATTGTAATAAATTAACCCAACCTACTATAGCCTTCACAAGTGGGGCCCTCATGGGTCCCTTATGGGATGGAACAACCATAAGGAGCGAGGACGACAGGAGTGGCTGGATAGTAACACCTAAAACAACCACTGTAGTACCAAGTCTGCAAACTTTATCTTCCAACGCACTTCACTTTTCGGATCTGCACCCACAACTAACACCTGTCGCAACCAAGGCACAAATTCACCATCATGTTCAGTCATCCAAGTCTCTCTTAGCACCCCCCTGCTTGAAGTCATCACTCTCACCTTTTCTTTTATCAGGCTCTCAAGACCCCAAAAGCCTCAATGACGGGGCCATCAATCTTCAATCGTCTTCAAACATTAGAGTCCTCTTGGCAACTTGATCACGCTATCCAGCGGCTGCCACTTTGTAGCGAACGAGCCTAACAATCATAATACAAACAGCAGAGACAGGCCAGTACAATCATTATATCAGCTGGGAGTTGCACATAACAAATTTCAATATCCCAGCCAATTTGAACCACTGGAGGAGTCGTTTTTTCAGCCCAACACTAACAGATCCACCCGTGCTCCGTCACTTCTTCAATCCAAGGGCTTAAGCACAAGAAGCCTATCTTGCACGCCACCTAGACGCCAGTGTCAGAGCAATCGGCTTCCAACCCTCTCCAGCAACACGGATTACCATGCCCAGGTTTCCAACGAAGAAATTAGCTGTTCTCCAAAACCTTCTGTCTGGTCACTTCTGCTCAACACCCTAGACACTATAAGCAAAGCCATGACCCTCCACGCTAACAAGCTCGACACCCAAGTAGACCTTTTAAACATTTTAGCTATTCACGTTCAGGGGATTGAACAAAAAATACAAAGCTTTAATGAGATGATCACGAAGGTTCAGCGAGACCAAGAGACTACCGACCAATTGCGCCATTGCCACTGCACTCAAATTATCGACAAACTCGCTGCGGTCCCAATCTTACTAACAGACCTCTTGGGCACCACCAAGGAAGCCCTTTTGAACAATTCTCCCAAGGCAGGGCAAGTTGATGAGGACCTGCTGGTAAAGGATATGGCTCATTCCAGGCCCATGGAAGGACAACTAAACGGGAGTACGGGCCAATCTTCGTCGCCAATTTTAGAAAACACATCAGTACCTCTGGCCGCTCTTGTTCATGATAATTCTAATACCTCGGCCTCTCAATTTTCCGATAATCACCATCATTCTCCTGGAAGGCCAATTAAACCAACCAAGCCACCAACTAAGCGGGAAAAAAAACGCCTTAGAAAAGCAAGAAAAAGCAAACAATCAAACCACTTAATCAATGCAATTACTGTCCTACCAGAAGAGGGAAGGAAACAAAAAACCAACGATGAGGTCCCACATACTTCGGTAGCAACAAGGACTCTCCAACCGCCCAACTTGATTCTGTCATCACACCAAGCAGCCCAAATTATACTAAAATCAAACAAACGCTGCCAGATAACTTATACAGTTTATTTAAACCACCAACAAAGAAAGAGAAGCATCATCGTAATATTTCGCCAAAACTAACAGTCAACTCTATATTTTTGCCCAGGACTGAACTGTACCACCCAACCACAATGAGCCCCAGTGTGGATAATACGCTTGTAGACAACGACCGGAAAGACTGTAGCAACTCAGGAAAAACTGGAAAAAAAAGGACAAGCCGAGTCCGGGACGCAACGTCATCACAAACACAAAGGCCAATAAAACCCCAACATTAGACAATACTAATGCCTCCCCACATCTGCCTTTGATGCTTCCTGGGCCTACTGAGGGAGCTACCAAAATAGAATACAGCTCTGAACGTGCGCAGCAGTCTGAGATTTTCTCAGATAATAAAAAATTGGACTTTATCCCCCACTATGTCTCAAGGGGCAACCATGACTTCCTTAATAGAAGTGTTCTGTTGAAGTTATTTAGGGCCTTACCCACTCTGAGCCACATTAACTCCAGGGACATTAAAAGCATAGGGTTCTACCAGAATCAGCATTCAGTGGAACTCCAAGAATCAACTACCGCCACGTTCATTGACTCCCTCCTCACTGAGCAAATCTGGCAGCAGAGGGCTACATTTGGAAAATGGGGCATTGAGTTAAAAAAGATCGACCCCCCACGTTATCCCAGTCCATTACACATGCCTAAACAACCAGCGGGCCTGTTAAAAGGCGCCAAAGGCCCGGATAACCAAAGTCTTTCTCCAGGCATAGACTCCACGGTTAGGACAATTATAATCACCCTTGTTCACCCTGAAGTCAGTCAGCCCATTGGACTCCGGCACTTTAATAAGCCCGGAATTTTTCAAACCAGGGCATGAAAAAATCCACAAGTAGCCACAAATTCCCCTAAAGGCTACCAAATCTGCTCCTGGAATGTGTTCGGCCTTGGGACAAAATTAGAAGACCCCAACTTCATGGAGTTTATCATACAATACAAAATACTCCTCTTCCAGGAAACCTGGTTAATAAAATCTACTCCCCTAGTAGGATACAAGGAATTCCAGAATTTGGCCACAAAGGGGAACAATCAAGGGAGAGCAAAAGGGGGCCTCTCCACCTTCATTTCAACTGATATTTCTGGATTCGCCGTTTCCATAGATCTCGATTCCCCCTGGTTGTTATGTGTCAAACTTGACACTCCGCCTTTCAATTAGCTTGCTGATCATAAATACTTACATTCATCCCGCGTCTAAACTAAAACGGGCAAGCATCGACCACTTATTAGCCTCACTTGCCACTTTAAAACTTGCTTACCCCGACGCTAATATCATTCTGTCAGGGGACTTTAACATGTCTTTATTGCAAGAAACAAATGTCATTAGGCAGCACACTCTGGCCAAAACCCGACATGACACCCTCGGCAAGCAATGCACAGCTCACTTGTATGAACTTTCTCTGCGTATGCTTAACGGGCACTGTCCATCTGACACCCCAGCGGCATATACAAGGGTCACTCAAAAGTCAGCTTCAATCATCGACTATTCCTTTATAGATCATAATCTTGCTTCTCAGATCAAAAACTTTCAAATTTTGGATAGAGCAGAGAGTGACCATCAGCCGCAATCTTTCACACTCTTAAGTAATAATATAAATCCAACTCTCATTAACGCAAAGTCTCAAGAACTCCAATGCTATAACCTCAAACGCCTTATCTGGAAAAAGGATAATATCAGTGACTTTATGGCAACATGCATTAGCATTTTGGAGAAACTCAATCTTGAAGCATCCAGCATTCGGGCCTGGGAGACATTTACCACCAAACTAAATCAAAATTGGTCCAAACTGGCTATTGGCAAAAAAGCAGGCAAACCGTTGGGGGCAGCATGGTTCACCAAAAGCCTGAGAATTCAAAAACAACATCTGAACAAAAACCTACGTAAACTAAGAACACAGGGCTTACCTCCTACTAAAGATCAATTGCTTTTAATTTCCAAAGCCAAAAAAGATCTTAAAAAAGATATCAAGGCGGCGAAGAAAGCATTCCAGGAACATCTTTGGGCGAAACTCCATTACTCTTGCAAACAAAGAGACTCCAAGCTTTTCTGGGAAATCATCAACCAGCTAACTAACGGCAGGCATCGCCACTATAATTCGGACATCATGGAAGACACATGGAGAGCCCACATCGAATCATTATACAACAAAATCTTCTCCCCAGGCACCGCTGACAGCGGCTACCAACTCAGCAACAGAGTTACCATTACAGACTCAACAAAAAACGGCTTCCCCCCCGACTCAGATTTTCCCCTGCGGATTCTTAAAGGCCAAGTACTGAAAATAATAAAAAAAATTAAGATCTGAGGGTGCCCCCGGGCCTAATGGCCTTCAGAATGCCTTGTTTCAGCACAATCCACCATTCTGGGCAGATTATTTGTCCCCTCTTTTTTCGGACATTCTAACCTTTAATATGATCCCTGACTCCTGGAGGGGAAGCATTATAAGTCCAATATACAAATCGGGTTCTCGTTCTGATCCTGCAAACTAAAGACTGATTGCGTTAATTGATGTGGAGGCCAAAATTTACGCATCAAACCTGTTGGTAGATCTAGAGGACTGGGTGGCGCGAATAAACCTTATTCCCCCAACACAAACCGGTTTTAGGGCCGGGATGGGCACCTTGACGAATATTTCTGCAGTAGCACTCATGGCCAATCAAGCTCTCAGTAATTCAAGGCCACTTTATGTATGTTTCATCGATCTCAAAGCGGCCTTTGACAAGGTCTCAAGAGCCAGGCTATGGGCAAAAATGCGCAAATGGGGCGTCCCAGCAAAGTTGCTGGAGGCTATAATCAATCTGTACTCCGAAACGTGGGTCCAGATTAGGAAAGGAGATGGACTTAGCATCACCAAGAAGATCCACACACTAAACGGGTTAAAACAAGGGTGCGTGTTGGCACCGTGCCTTTTTAACATCTACACCGCAGATTTGGACAAGCATCTCCGGTCAATTCAATGCGATCCTCCGAAACTTGGCACAACATCCATATCCAGCCTCCAATATGCAGATGACATCGTTTTACTGGCGCAAACACCAATTGGTTTGCAACGATTAATTACTGAACTCGGAACCTACACCACCTCGGTCCAACTGACCATCAATCACAAAAAAACTAAGGTGATGAGCTTTAACAAACACCATAAAGCTGACCGTAAATTTACCTGGATTTTGGATACACGACCTTTGACAGAGGTGGATTCATACAATTACCTCGGCTTTCAAATTGATCGCAGACTCACTTTTAAGACTCATATGTCCCAAGGTCACACGAAATCCAAACAGTTGCAGTTTGCCTTTAAAACTTTAAAAAACAAACTCGCAGGTGGCTCCACTGGGCATAGATTAAAGGTTATAGCAGCAAAATTCCTGCCTTCCATCTCATATGGCACAGAAATCCTGAATGGTAAGGATGCTATAGGCCTGAATTTGGATCAGTCAATCCTTTTTAAGAAGCTGTTTGCTATTCCCCGCCACATCCCGCAAGCCCAAATTCGTCTCGAATATGGTTTAAAAAATCAGATCCCTGACAAACAAGGCATACTAGTCAAGTATTACTGGAGGATGCGGGACGCAGAGGAAAATACACTCGCACATCATTGTTGGCGGAAATTGAAAAGCAAGCTAGCTTCACAAATTCAATTTTCAAAGTTCTGAGGACCTCTCTCTCAGCATTGAAGTTAGAGGAGGCATGGCTTACAGCCTCCACCTACTCTTGCTTTAAACAATTGGTCAACAAAGCGATAAAACGGCATTCCATATTATTAGATAAAATTGCCTTAGCAAAAAATAAACATGCCTGGGCCGTGATTCAGTCATACCAGAGGCTGCAACCCCAACCCTACCTGCTGGATCACTTTTCAGCCCAGAAAAAACACTTTTTTACTTTACTAAGGCTAGGGTCATATCCCTCAAAGGACCTGACCCCAAAATGGAAACACGTATGGCAATCCAAGGAATGTCGCCTGTGTGGAGCTTGGGATGAGTCTTTACTGCATCTACTATGCATCTGCCCTGCCTTGGCAGAAATGCGCAAAAAGGACCTTCGGGAGATCTTTAGGAAGGAACAAATAAGAACTTGTAGAGCAGCAGTGATTCACTGTCTTACTGGCTCATCCATTCCATTGTCCTGCAGAGCCATAAACTTTTTAAAAAATGCAGCAAGAGATTTGGACAACGCAGAACCCGTTAACCAACTTACGCAGCATTAGATTACCTGGTTTTGAAACCATTTGAAAGTTCTGCTTACATGTTAACTTTTTATACTTTTTATAATAATGATCACAATGTACATTCTTGTAAGTTTTATCTATGGTGGTTTTTCCACCCTTTTATGGTTTTTTATGAAATCAAATAAAAGTATATTCTCTCAGACCAGTGGTATCTGGGTGGCCTAGGGCCTGGTCCTGGCCGTGGACAACTAGGTAGTACCAGTGGGGTAGCCTAGTTGGGCCTGTGTTTTTTTCGGTAGTTTTTTTCAGATGAAACCACGTTGATTCAGAATAGGCGTAGAACCGCAGGGTGTCCCTGCAGTGCGGGCCTGCGTCCGTGTTCCATCGCCCCAAGCAGGGAAGACCATCACGGTGGTGATTGGTCTGCTCTGCGTTTTGGCTGGAAGGAGGTTGTGTTGGACTTGGCCCTTCTGTCAAGTTCACTAGGCCTGGGCTAAATTTCCGTTCCGCTCGCGGAAATAGCGATAATGTTACATTTTTGTGTTCCGTGGAGAGCGCGAAAATGTCAAAATTTCCGCATTCCGCAGCTTAGCGATAATTTGTTTCTTGCTCGCGCTGTAAAATAATACATTCTCGCGCACGCGCGATCGCCTTACCTGAATACCCGCGTTCGCCGACAAGTTTTCCCAATCCGGTCGCGTTCTCCACGAGTTGTTGGATTGTTGGTAGCCATTTGCGCTGTTTTGCGACAGTTCGCGCCCGCAGTAATGTCATTGGTCGCGCGATCACGTCTTTCTTCTCGCGATCATGCACCGCGAGAAGAGTGAAAACAAGATGGCTGCGCCCGCGAGCAACCGCATGGGTAAGTTGGCGAGCCGCGACCACGCAGAAAATACCGCGAACTGGCGGGGAAAAAACTTCCGCATCTTCGCGATATTTACGCGTGTTTGCGGAGATTTTTAACATTTTCGCGTTAATTTGCGAAAGTCACTTTCGCAAATTCCGCCCACCCCTAAAGTTCACCCCTAGAACTTTTTGCATTATCTTAGCCTTTTTCCTATGTTGTACTAGTGGTTTTAGGCCTCTAGGCGCTTTCACACTGTGTCCCAGTGGAAAGTGCGTGCGCTCTGTGTATGTTTTAGTGAGACTGACCTGCCCTCCCATAGGAATGCATGGGGGATCTGAGTGACCGTGTTAAGTCCTGATGTGAGAGGAGTGCAGGGTTGAGTTTGGTATGTGCGAACTCATGAGAGTGAATGCTGCGCAATGATGTGTGCGGCGTTACGGTGTCTTGTGTAGAAGTGCCACTTCTAGAAGCTGGCCTGTCTGTATAATAAATGTGCAGTGACTGTCTGGCTTGCGATTGGCTGGTGTGTCTGTCTCCAGGAGTCAGGATGGGTCTGCCCCGGGGGTGAGTGGAGAGAGCTGCATGTTGATGGCAGGGAGGACTACACCTGGGACCTGAATAGGGCTGGGCTTTCCCCACACAATGCTGGCTCCACCCCCTGTGGTGTGTCTAATGTCCCTGGCCTGTCCTGTGAATAGAGGGAGGGGCTGAGCAAAACAAAGTGCTCAGGAACCAGTTGCATCTGGTTCGCCCCTTCCCTGCACCTTTGGAGACAAAGGATTCTGTGTATAAAAGAGGGGCTCTGACCCCATGAAAATGTTCTTATTCTTGCTCGGACTCGAATCTACCAGGGGTGTGCTGCTGCTGGGGCCCAGGGGAAGGCTTGCCTCCCTGGGCCCTGCCAGGCCCTGGATGCCTGATGGACTTCTGGGACCTGCTGGACTTATCTTCTTTGCCCCAGGACCTTTGCATTCTTCCAGCGCCTGGGAGCGCTTTAACTTAATTAGCGCCCTTTGAGTTGAGAGGGAGCCTGTGCCTTGTCTTTGCAGCGCTGGGCTGCGATCTTCTGAGGGAATCCCGACGTAGGGATTCCCCCGCATGGTGTCCTATTGAGGGTACCCACCCCGCTTGCTATTTATCTATTATGTTGGTTACGTATTGAGGGATCCTACCCCTCATTGCCCATTAACTAGCAGGAGCCCACCCTGCTTTATCGCCAAATTTGGAGGGAGCCTACCCCTCGTGGCGCTTTTTCACCTGGTAATCAAAAGCGGGTGCCCACCCCGCGTTTCACGGCCGCGGCCCGAGCCGCATTCAAAAATCGCCGCCGAGTCCGCGGCCCACCTGGTTGTGGGCGGGGCCGCAGGACGGAAGTAGAAGTGCGGCCATTTTCTGGGGAACAGGAAGTCCCGGAGCCTCACAGGCTCCTCCTGCCAAGTCCCAGTCCCGATATGGGGGACCGGGTGAAGACCGGCGCGTCAAGAGGACAGGGCTCTCATGAGGTGAGAGAGCCCCACTGTGACCGCCGCCCGTGTGGAGACTGGCACCAGCAGAAGAAGAGAATTCCTCCCCCCGTCGAGAGCCGGTGAGTTGAGATGGCTACAGGGGGAGGCTGGGCGCATTGGTAGTGCGGATCGCGGCACTGTGCTGGACTATTTTCTGAGTGGCCCCCGCCTGATAGGGGGTCACTCCAACGAAGGGGGCATGTCTTTGTCTGTAGAGCCTAGGTGGCTCCACCGTTTGGCCAACCTTGTTTAAAGGGCCCCTGTGGGGGTCATGAGGGCCCGTGCTGCCCCATATCGACCAGTGCTCTCCCGCTGCCCCACTTTGCAGGGGTCAGCTGCAACTTTCGGGGGCAAGGTTGTTCTTAGAGCCGAGATGGCTCCAACGTTTGGCGCATATTGATTTCAGGAGCTCCGTGTGGCTCCACAGTACTGGGGGACATGTCGTTTTTAGAGCCTAGGTGGCTCCAACGTTTTGGACATTATTTCAAGGGCCATTGAGAGCCCATGCCTCAGTTTACTTCCCCAGCTGCGCAGCACTTAGCGCCAGCTGCAGCGTTTAGGCCCTGTTCTTGTCCCCAGCTGCCCTGCAAGTAGTGGGCAGCTGCTACGTTTAAGTTCTGGCGCAACCTGGACCCTAATGTGATTTAGGTGTTACTGCGATTTATATACTAATGCGTTGGGTGTTAGGAAATGTACTGTGTGTAGTATGTTTTGCGCACCCTGTGTTTTATAACTCTAGATATGATTTCTGCATAGGAGGTTGTTTTACCTGTTTAGGTTTATGTTAGGGAGATTATACTTCCCTGTGCGATATACGCCCCTAGTGTAATTATACTTAGGTGGTAGGGTCTAATGCGTTAGACTTATGAGAAATTGCATAATGTGTTTATGTCCCTGTGATGGATGCAGGATAGGTTTTATACCTGATTCTATTATTATAATGCTGAGGTCATTATTGCGCCAGTAGTTACTGGTTGTGCTACAGTGATAATTTGTGTTTCAGTTGGTATATGTTCTACATTTACAATTGGTGATTTGTGCTAATTCTGACAGTGGTCCATGTGGCCCTGTCTTGTGTAAATAGTCCCCTGTAAAATTCTGCCCAGTGCCAGTTGGCACAGTGTAAATTATGTGATTATCATCTAATGTGTTTATTATAATACAAAGGCTATTTTTTATATAAACCTTGTGTGGAGTTTCTTTTGTGGTGAGCCTAGGGTGTTGTTGCTGTGTGCGCGTGCAAACGCTTTACACATTGCCTCCGGGACAAGCCTCACTGCTCGTGCCAAGCTACCAAGGGAGTCAGCAGGGGTTATCTTTGGCGTGTAACTCCCCAGCCCTGACTTAGAGTGGTGGCTTCTGCCTTTCTTTGGCGCAAGCCCTAGCCAACCAGAAATCCGATTTCTAACATGGACTAATGCAAAATGACTGCAACATCTCATAATAAAAAATAAATCTTTTTATTTACGGTGGGGTACGTGTTTTTGTAGATATTATAAGGTGCTCTACCGGGTGCATGGAATCCAAAGTTCACAGGGGAAGATGGTATCCTTGGCATTTGAAGTCATCAGAGTCCAGACAACAGTGTTGGTCATCATTGGTCAGACTGTGACCAGCAAGTCCATGTGGCAGAGAATGTCATTGGATGTGGTGCTACTGTTGCGCCAGAGGGCCAGGTGCCAGGCCAGGTGACCTGGGAGATGTGGATGGTCCGCTGCCTCTCACGGTCTTTTCCGTGGACGACCCACCTTCCTCCGGGGACCCTCAGATGCAGGCCTTGATGATGTTTGGGACGCTCCGTCGGATGAATCCTCCTCCTCCTCGTCCCTCCCTGTGGCTGGTGCTGATCTGCGCCTGGTGTCACAGGGAGGGTTGCCCATGTTGTCGGCGATCCGACGGAGTGAATGGCTTATGTCTCTTTGCACCGCCAGGTGCCCAGCCAGTCTTGCCTCCATCCGTCCTTGGTGTTGTTGTTGACTGGCATGTTGCTCGGCCTGCAGGTTCTTCATCTCATCGAGGGTCCCCTTCATCTCTGTGAGGCTCCCCACTACCTGGCTGATGCCCCTGGTGTCACGCCGGTATGTGTCCAGGATGTGGCGTATGTGTGACATACCGGTTCCCTCAGCTGGCTGGTTAGGTTCGCGCCTCCGCCTGCCTCCACTCCCACCACCCCTGCCCACATGAGCCTGGCCTGCCGTTGTGGGCACATCGGGTCTACGGGACCCCTGAGGGATGGCATTTGCGGGGGTGCCTGCCTCCTCCTGGGTGCCCGGAGAACCTTGTCCCTCCTGGTCAGACTGGCCATGTTGTTCAGTGCGAGCAGGGCTCCTGGGTGTCTCCTGGGATGTGGCAGGAATGGGGGTGGTGGTTGGCACAGATGTACCTGAAGCAGGTGCTACAGGGGCTTGGGCACCAGAGGGTCCAGGTTGGTCGGGGTCATCCACGGAGTGGTGAGAGTCGTCGCTGCCGGTGGGATCATCTTCACGCCGAGCCTGGGACTGTGATTGTTCCCCCCCATTGTTGGGGGGAGATCCATGACGTTGCCCTGTGTGTGAGAGAGAGACAATGTCAATGCTGTTTCATGCGACATCCATGTTTCATACATATTCAAGTTGGCACACTTCCTCCAGGTAGTTGGATGTGCCTAGCATTCCTCTCAATGTCCACTTGTGGATGGGTATGTTGCGGGGGACAGACTGATATGTTCTCCTGAGTGTTTGACCTGTAGAATTGTGGCTAGGATGCTTATTTGGCTATGGATTGATCTTGTTGTGTCCCATGTCCATTGTGAGAGTGGATACATCTGTTGCCTGCCCCAGGGGTGTATGCTTGTGTAGGGGGGGTTGTGACCGGGCCTGCTGTTGTGTGTAGTGTGATTTGTCATTGTGTCTCCCAGGTGATGTGTCTGTCCCCTCATGGTGCATGCTGGCATGACAGTGAGTGTGAGTTCCTGTGCTAGATATCTGAGCTAGAGGAGTTGGTGTGTGAGTGTACAGTGGTCACAGGAGGGCCTTGTGCTGCATACAGAAGGGCCAAGTGTCAACTACCTTGTCAGTACTTTGCCAGTCCCTGTGCCTTGGGCATGGTGCATGGGTATGTACCTAGGCCATATGGGCTGAGGGCATTGATGTCTGCTTCTGCGTGTCACAATGTGTTTTGTGAGGCCCACCCTCCCAGCATCCTGGACATCCAGTCTTGGGTTTGTGGTTCGTGTAGCCTGGGACATGGCATGGCCTTGCTTTGTGAATGGGGCATGGACATGTTAGTGGCATGAGCATGCTTTTTGAGTGTGGTTGTGTCCGGTGAGGGCTTGGGGGTAGTTGCGTGCATTTGGTGTATTTGGTATTGGATGCCATTGCCCCCATGTTACGTAAGTAGTTTGTGTACTCACCAGGCTCTGCGACTCCTTCGACTCCGTGTACTCCCACCGGCGGAAGCAGGGCCATCACCTTCTCCTCCCAGGGATGGTAATGTACGGGTCTGCGGGGCAGCCCACCTCCAGTGATGTTGCTCTGGGCGTATTCCTCGTTCTTTTTCCGCTTGACTGTCCTGCGCAGATCGTACCACCTGGCTTGGCATTCATGCCTGGTCCTTCAGATGGGTGCAACAGCATTCACCTTATCGACGATCCTCTGCCACAGGCTAGTTTTTTTGGGCTATGCTGGTCTGTCTGACCAATGTTCCAAACAGCTGAGGCTCTACTCTGATGACTTCGTTGACAAGGAGTTCCAGCTCCACCGTTGTGAACTTTGGATTCTTGTCTGTGAGCATGGTGTGGGATGTGGGTGTGGATGTTTGTGGGTGTGTGGGTGTGAATGTGACGGTGTGTGGTGACGGTGTGTGTGTGAATGTGAAGAGGGGGTGTTTGTGAAGGAGGTTGTTTGAAGGTGTGTAAGTTAAGGTGTAAGTAAGGTGCAGTTGTTTGTCTGTGGGGTCTGACAGCAGTGGGTCTGTTGAAAAGGCTCATGGGTTGTGTGTGTGGGCCATTTTTATTGGTCCATTTGTGGGTGTGGCTGGGTTTGAATTTTTGGTGGGTGTGTTATAAGAGGTGGTTGTGATTTTGGGCCTCTGTTTGCCTGTTTGGATGTGCTAGGTCAGTCATTGAGATGTATTTTGTCATGTAGACGTGTTTTGTGGTGTTGTGCGAGTCGAACTGACCCTCCTTGTGCTGTTTTACAGTGTCCTGGTTCTGTACGAGTCTTTTTCACGTAGGTAAGGTCTGTACATACGCGATGCTGGGAGAGGGTGCTGGGGTACGATCCTGGGGTATGGTGTGTACAGGTACGGGGCTGGGGTACGCGCCTGGGGTGCGGCGCGCACAGGTGCAGAGCTGGGGTACGGGCCTGGGGTACGGTGCGTACAGGTACGGGGCTGGGGTACGCGCCTGGGGTGCGGCACGTACAGGTGCGGGGCTGGGGTACGGGCCTGGGGTACGGTGCGTACAGGTATGGGGCTGGGGTACGGGCCTGGGGTACGGTGCGTACAGGTACGGGGCTGTGAGACGGGCCTGGGGTGCGGCGCTTACAGGTGCAGGGCTGGGGTACGGTCCTGGGGTATGGTGCATACAGGTAAGGGGCTGGGGTACGCGCCTGGGGTGCGGCACGTACAGGTGGGGGGCTGGGGTACAGGCCTGGGGTACTGTGCGTACAGGTACGGGGCTGGGAGATGGGTCTGGAGTGCGGCACGTACAGGTGCGTGGCTGGGGTACGCGCCTGGGGTGCGGTACGTATAGGTGCGGGGCTGGGGTACAGGCCTGGGGTACGGTGCGTACAGGTACGGGGCTGGGGTACGCACCTGAGGTGCAGCGCGTACAGGTGCGGGGCTGGGGTACGGACCTGGGGTACGGTGCGTACAGGTACGGGGCTGGGGTACGCGCCTGGGGTGCGGCACGTACAGTACGTACTTTGAATATAAACTTGCAGATGTCAATCAATCCGAACATTCGTAGGATCCAATTTCTCGATGTGAAAGCATCTTCAAGCTGAAGCTGTACACTTTTTTGCTAACTGTCTTCTCCTGAGAAATTTCCACTCACATTTCTTTCAATTCTGTCTTCTCAGACTTGGTAATATATGACGCGACATAGCAAGCAACAGCAATTAAGTTATCTGCAACATATTGTATGTCCATTTTTGCATTCCACATCTTCAAAATCACCGGATTGTAATCATTAATGTACTTCGATTCTTCTGTTCTTTTTAAATTATAAGTATTTTTGGATGATTTTCGAGTGATGGTATGCCTCACTGCTGACATAAAACTGTTCATTCTTCCTTTGGAAATTACTGGACGTGGAAAGCCAAATCGACATTTTGTGTAAAATGTATCCTTTGACTTATATTTCCGTCGGCAATACTTTCCACATCGATGACTCTGAAATTGTAAAACTTGCAGTCTTAAGATATTTTCTCCTCCTATTTTTGGAATCGTACAGGTAACATAGTCTTCAATAAAAGACAAAACAGTCTCATCCGAATCAGTTCCAAATTTAGGTGCATCCTTGATCCATAAAATCATATGTTTATGAGGAGCACCTCTAGCTTGGTATTCTTTTCTCCCAAAAAAATCAATAACTTCGCCAATAGGTGGATGTATTTTATTACAGATAAAAGACATCATAGCTTCAATCCTATGATTAAAATATCTGCAAACATTTACAGGATCCAGGGAACAGAGTTCTCCAGCTGTCTTCAATTCAATATTTTCTGTATATGAATTTGCTTCTCGTAGAAAATCCAGTAAATCATCTCATGTGTACTCAGCACAACTAAGTGTAACAAACCATGTAGGGGTTCCTACGTTTCTTAACATACATTTTAATTCCCCATGACGTCGATATCAATATTCATTAGTACCACGTTGACATGCCATCAAATTAATTAACTGTGATTCTAAATGTTCGTCTCTTCCTTCAACTTTGTCCATAAATACCTTTGCAGAAACATGTAAAAGATGCATTCCCGTTTTTAATATATGGTTGACTGCATATGAAAGTGCGGACAGATTACTCTCAAATAAAAGATTAAACAAATATGGAATACACTGACAAAATCTTGGATCTTCTGAGTACATTCGTAAAGTACAATATTCTGCAGCTGGAATCAGAACTGGTCATTCATCATATCGTCCCCCTTCTCCAGCAGGGAACAGCTGTGGAAAACAACGAGCTTCCAAACTTTTTTCCCACACACTCATGGGAGTTCCTTTTGCTTTTTTCATCTGGAACAATTCAATAGTATCTCCTATCAGTTCTTTTGAATGCAGAGGGTGTATAGTATAACGTTAATACATTTCTTCTGTTCTTGAGTTCTCCACTTTTTCTATTTGTCCACTTGAAATGTGTGTTTCATCTTCTAAAGTAATTTCTTATTGGACTTTCGTGACATCTACTAACTCTTGCCATATTTTCCGACTCTTTGTGGGTACACCATTAACAAGAATGACTATAGGTTCAGTATCCTCTCTTTCTACACTAACAGTTTCAACATTTTTCTTAAAATCTAAATGTAAATACACAGCTCTTCCTTTTAAACCTCTTTGTAGATCTGTTGGAGGCAGCTTAACTGTTTTAGGCTCCATACGAATTATAGCCTGAAAAGGGTGCACAGATTGTATAAGGATAGCCTCATATGTATTTAAATCTTTAAGTTCTGGAGGTATAGGTATTAATTCTAAGTCATTAGGGACAGCTCTAGCTGGCATTTTGTTTTCTTCTAATTTATTATAACAATATTTACAAATGCATTGTAAAGTACCTAACTCAAAACGACCTTCCACAAACAGATAAGCAGCAAATCCTCTCCATTTATCATTGTTTTCCTCTTCACTTTTTAAAAACACATCAACATTCCTAGTTTGAATTTTATAATGAGTACGTCAGCAACAAATACAAAAATAGTTGGGATTTTCACCAGAAACTATTTAAACGTTGTTATTTCTTTTTCAAATTTGACATCAGTAGTATGTTCCACCTCTTTTTCAAGACCTACACTTATCAAAGTCTCACTTTCTCTACACTCCTCTTGAGCGGCAAAGAAACGTAACTCTATATCATCACATACTTTTTTTACATCCAACACTGAAGCATGCAAAAGAGCTGTATTAATTTCATTTAGACATAATGCAGGACTTTTCACGTAGTATAATCTTCTAACTAACTTCCGCATTTCTGAATGATGTCCTGCTAACTTTCTCAAATGATGAAAACGACTTTGACACACTTTCCTAGAAAGACAAGCCAGAGAATGACCTTGCAACCCTGTATTTTTTATCACTTTGCAAGGATCCAGTCCTTGTAATATCTTAATCTTCTGTTTCACAGTTTTTCTTCTATATTCTCTTAAGAAATGTAGTAAAATATCAATAGATTGTTGACGTATACTACAAATACTACAACGATCCCATGTAAACACTGGAGCCGGGGTACGACTCCCTTGAACTTCCTCAGCTATTAATTGTTCAACATTTCTAGGAACTAGCTTTTCTTTCTGAATTGAACAACCATCTCGCACCTCATAAGAACGACCACAGGTATCAACTGCATGCACTAAACTATTTTGTTGAAAATAACTTCCTTCATTAAAAAAAGGTTCCGTACTAGAAGTATGCTTCCATTCCCCAGAAAATATTTTACAAAAATGTGTTCTGTTTACAATTATTTTTCTCTCACATTTGTCCTTCATACGCTGCATTATTGTATTTAAAGTCTTCAATCTTTTTAAAATTAGGATAAACAATCTTCATTTTAATTCAAAAGCTTTTTCAATAACACTTGGGGGCCGATTCCGATCCTGTATTTTTTTTTTCCCATACGACTCGTATCCGTATTTTTTTCCATACGAATCGCACAAGTCATGTCCGACCCGTGAAGTACGATTCGTACGGGAAAAAGTACATACGGATCGGCCCGATCCGTATGAATTGTAGCGGGAACAGTTGTACGAGACGGACCCGGACACTTTTCCGTACGAATTGTAAAAAGACAGTCCGAGCGTACAAGTACGATCCGGACCGGCTTTCCGATTTATGAATCGTACGGAAAACGTCCGGTACACGGGGAATGACTTGTACATATGCAATGTCAGTGTACACACCGTACATACGCAATGTTGTTGTACGCACCAATTTTGTATTATGTACCGTACATACGCAATGGCGGTGTACGCACTGTACATACGCAATGTCGTTGTATGCACCAATGTTGTAGTACGCACCGTACATAGCAATGGCGGTGTACGCACCGTACATATGCAATGGCGGTGTACGCACCGTACATAGCAATGGCGGTGTAAGCACCGTACATATGCAATGGCGGTGTACGCACCGTACATAGCAATGGCGGTGTACGCACCGTACATATGCAATGGCGGTGTACACACCGCACATATGCAATGGCGGTGTACGCACCGTACATAGCAATGGCAGTGTACGAACCATACATAGCAATGGCAGTGTACACACCGTACATAGCAATGGCGGTGTACGCACCGTACATAGCAATGGCCGTGTACGCACCATACATACACAACGCATGGGGGTGTGTGCCTGTACGACTCGTACCCCTGTACCGAGCTGAACCAGACACTGTAAAACAGCACAAGGAGGGTCTATTCGACTCGCACAACACCACAAAACACGTCTACAGTGCACTAACAATGGAAATGACTGACCTGGACACATCCAAACAGGCAAACAGAGGGGCAAACTCACAACCACCCATTATAACACACCCACCAAAAATTCAAACTGAGGCCCATCCACAAATGGACCAATAAAAAGGGCCCACACACACAAAGCATGAGCCTTTGCAACAGTCTCACTGCAGCTAGAGAGCACACACCAACAACTGCAACCATCCACCTTAACATATACACCGTCACACAACTTCCTTCACACATACCCCCTCTACACATTCACACCCACACCGTCTGATTCAGACCCACACACCCACAACCATCCACACCCTCACCCCACACCATGCCCACAGGCAAGAATCCAAAGTACACAAGGGAGGAGCTGGAGATCCTTGTCAATGAAGTCATCAGAGTCGAGCCACAGCTGTTTGGAACATTGGTCAGACACCTGTGGCAGAGGATCGTCGATAGGGTGAATGCTGTTGCACCCATCAGAAGGACCAGGAATGAATGCCAAGCCATGTGGTACGATCTGCAGAGGGCGGTCAAGAGCAAAATGAATAATGACTACGCCCAGAGCAACATCACTGGAGGTGGTGCGCCCCGCAGACCAGTACATTACCATCCCTGGGAGGAGAAGGTGATGGCCCTGCTTCCGCCGATGGGAGTACATGGACTGCAAGGACTTCCAGAGCCTGGTGAGTACACAAACAACTTATGTAACATCGGTGTAATGGCATCTACACCCCAACTACACAAAATGCACGCAACAACCCCCAAGCCCTCACCGGCCAGAACCACAGTAAAAAATAACGCTAATGCCACTAACATGTGTATGCTCCATTGAGAAAGCAAGGCCATGCTATGTCCCATGCTACATGAAGCAGCAACCCAAGAATGGATGTCTGGTATGCTGGGAGGGTGGGTGGCACAAAACACATTGTTGAACTCCAAATCAGACACAATTGCCCTCATCCCATATGACCCAGGTACATACCCATGCACCATGCACAATGCACAGGGATTGGGAAAGTACTGACAAGATAGCTCACACTCGGCCCGGGTGTAGGCAGCACAAGGCCCTCCTGTGACCAGTGCAAACACAAACACCAAGACAACCGGTCAGATATCTAGGACAGGAACTCACACTCACTGTCATGGCAGCATGCTCCATGGGGGGACAGCTACATCACCTGGGAGCCCCACTGCCAAATCACACTACACCCACCAGCAGGCCCTGTCACACACACCCCTTACAGAAGCAGACACCCCTGGGACAGGCAATGGATTTACACACTGTCACAATGGACATGTAACACAACAACACCAATACATAGCCAAAGAAGAATCCAAGCCAAAAATCTACATGTCAAAGACTCAGGAGAACATATCAATCTTTCCCCCGCAACATACCCATCCACAAGTGAACATTGAGGAGAATGCTAGGCACATACAACTACCTGGAGGAACAGTGCCAACTTGAATGTGTATGATAAAATGCATGTTGCATGAAATAGCATTAACATTGTCTGTCTCTCACACAGAGGGCAACGTGATGAATCTACCTCCAACAATGGGGGGAAGATTCACAGTCCCTGGCCTGGGAGGAACCAGATCCCACCGGCAGTGACGCCTCTCAACATTCCGCGGATGACCCCGACCGACCTGGACCCTCTGGTGTCCAAGTCCCTGCAGAACCTGGTTCAGGACCATCTGTGCCAACCACCACCCCCATTCCTGCCACATCCCACGAGACACCGAGGAGCCCTGCCCGCAGTGAACAACTGAGCCAGTCTGACCAGGAGGGACAAGGCGCACCGGGCACCCAAGAGGAGGCAGACAACACTGCCACTGCCATCCCTCAGGGTTCCCGTAGACCCGATGTGCCCACAACGGCAGGCCAGGTTCGTGTGGGCAGGGGTGGTGGGAGTGGAGGCAGGCGGAGGCGGGAACCTGACCAGCCAGCTGAAGGGACCGGTATGTCACACATACACAACATCATGGAGGCATACCGGCGCGACACCAAGGAGTTCAGCCAGGTAGTGGTGACCCTCACAGAGATCAAGAACCAGCAGGCCGAGCAACATGCCAGTCAATAAGAACACCAAGGACGGATGGAGGAAAGACTGGCTGACCTATTGTAGGTGCAAAGGGACATAAGCCATTCACTCCGTCGGATCGCCGACAACATGGGCAACCCTCCCTGTGCCACCAGGCGAAGACCACCACCAGCCACAGGGAGGGAGGAGGAGGAGTAGGAGGATTCGTCCGACGGAGCGTTCCAAGCATCGTCAAGGCCTGCATCTGAGGGTCCCCGAAGGAAGGTGGGTCATCCACGGAAAAGACCGTGAGAGGCAGCGGACCATCCACATCTCCCGGGTCACCTGGCCTGGCACCTAACCTTCATGTGTGACAGCATCACCTCATTGACTGACATCATCTGCCACATGGACCTGCTGGTCACAGTCTGACTAATGATGCCAAACACTGTGGTCTGGACTCTGATGACTTCAAATGGCAAGGATCCCATCTCCCCCTGTGAACTTTGGATTCTATGGTCCCTGCATTGCACCTTTTTCAGTGCACAAATCACGCCCCAGACCTATAAATAAATAATTAATATGTGAAATTTTATGTTGCAGTCATTTAGCATGAGTCCACAACATACGTGTGGGGATATGTCAAAGTATGCCTGAGTGTGGAACTAACTCCAGCCATCCATACACTTGGATCTGAGTCCGGTCGAGGACACACATGTGTCTCAATGTATCACCAAATACAGACACGGAGCCCAATACTCACCCGTGATGGCCTCAAGCTGCTGAGGGGGGGCTTGCAATACTGCTCAGACAGACCAATTTGCAAGAGTATCATGAAGGTGTAGAGGTCATGGGTCATGTTGATGTGCCCGGGTAGGGAGTCCCAGGTCTGTTTGGTGAGGTGGGAGAACTATCTCCTGCATGCAGTGTTTATGTGGATGTGTTGAATGGTGGCCAGGGCAAGGTGGGCTGCACAGAGTTGGGCCAACGAAGTGTGTTGGATGACAGACGTCCAAGGTTTGTTTTGGGTCTGGGATTGTGGACTGCCTCCTGAGTGTGGTTGAGGAGTCTGAAGGTGATCCTGCAGCAGACAGTGAGCCATTCTAGCTATCTCAGGTGGACGGTGATGTGGCTGGGGCTGGGTATGTTGAAGATGAGGTTTGCGGATGCACCATGGATGTGGACAACTTCTCCTGCAGTTTTGCTGTTGTTCTACGTAGAGGCCGGTGCTGTAGTTGAGCCGGCTGGTGTCGTGGACCTGGGGGATGGTCTGTCTTGCCTTGTAGTGGATCTATCTGTGGATCATTTGCAGCATGCGGAGGGTGTTGCAGCATGAGGTACAGATGGTGGTGAGTTGTCAGCGATGGGTCCATGATGAACATCAGCTTGCGTGAGTGGCCACTGGGTGCTGATGCAGTGCCCAGACCAGTGGGACACAAGGAGTTGACACAGCCATAAGGGGACAATCCTCAGATGATGACCTCAGTCTTTGGTGAGTTTGAGGAGCAGCTGGGTGTGAATGGCATACGAGAGGATGATGAGGTCGTGTGCGCATGTGATGGTGGAGAGGGGGGTCATGGAGACATTGAAGATAGTCACACTGAGAGAAGAGCACTGGGGCATGTGCAACATGACCCCAGTGTACTACATGCTGCAGGGTGGAGGCAGACTCCCTGGGCCTTGCTGGTGAGCTACTTTCTGATTGAATCCTGGGCCCTCCTCTGGATACCAGTGTTGGAGATGTGTGAGCTGACAGTGTGGTAGCACATGGTGTACAATGCCATTGAGAGGTCAAGGAGGGTGGTCTCACCATTGTTGAGCAGGGCAAAGTTGTCGTTGGTGGTGGCAATGATGACGGTTGCAGTGGTGTGATTACTGAGGAATATGGTCTGGTGCCGGTTGCCTGGAGCTGGTTGCGTGGAGGAAATTTGTCAATTGCTTGTTGAGTGTCTTCCGGATTACATTTGCTGGGTAGGGAAGCAGGGTGATGTACCAGGAGATCCTGCGGTACTGCTGTCCATAGTTTAAGAAGGGCCTGGGTCTCTGCATGCCTCCAGCACCCATGGAATGTGGCTAACTCAAAGGAGACATTCAGGACACGCTGGACGTGGGCTTCAAGGATGGGGAATGATGTGGTTGAGATGTTGTGTGGGAAGGGGCCTGATGGAGAGCCAGAGTGGATGGTGCACATGAGCCAGGTCGTGTACTTGCTGCTGACGGGAGTCCAGAACCTGAGGGGGGTTTGTCCTGTGGATAATAGTGCTGTCTGCCTCTGTGTGCCAAGGCTGTTGTGTATGGCCATGAGCTAGCAGTGGTACAAAGTTGCAAGGGATGTGATCTGCCTTGCAAGCGTGGGGTGTCTTGGATGGAGATCTGCTGTCAGTTCACTCACAATGCTGATGAGCTCCTTGACGTTGTGTGTTTTTGTGTCTCAGCACTATCTGAAGGATCTCCACTTGTCCTTGCTGATGATATGGTGATGGCTGTGTGTGGTCTTTTCCAGGCCTGTAAGTTAAATGATGGCTCTTTGTGTTGCAAGGTGTGCACAAGAGTCCGGCTACGTCTGTAGGAGTCCAGTAGGTCTGCCTTGTCCCAGGTGCCTTAACTATTGTTGTGCTTCACAAGAAAGTCCGTCAATGTGGAAAGATTGTTGGATCAGTTGCTGATCCAGTGCATGAGGTTTCAGGGTGTTGCGTTGGTGTTGTTTTGAGTGTCTCACACTGCGTGTCTGTGGTGACTTACATCAAGCATTTTTGGGGGATCGTTAGCAGGGTGTGGGGCAGTGTGTTGCTTGTCGGAGACATCGATTAAAATGTTGATGGACCAATGATGGATGGTGGTGTGGTTCTCCTCCAGCCAGAAGTTACTGGCCCCCAGCCACATGTAGCCTGTGGAGGTGAGGGCGTGCGTGCTGATGTACGTGTTGATGGCTTAGCGCAATTGTGGATGTAGGCCTGGATATCTGTAGATGAGTGTTACTCTGAGGGTTGCCAGGGAGTTGTGACTCTGAGGGTGTACTTATGAATCAATTGCAATTCATCCTCCGGGATTGTTGGTGCCGTCCATGCGGGTGATCTTGTATCCGTCTGAGATGACAATGAAGAAGTCGTGTGCTGAGGATGCTTATGTCCAGGTTCCTGTCATGAAGGTGATGTGTGGGCCTGTTGTGTTGAGGAGATAACAGAGTCCAATGGTGTGCTGGTGGACGGAGTGGGTGTGGAGTAGGAGGCACATGACCTGGTTGTTCAGAGAGGGTCTAGTAGGCTGGGCAGCGCTGTGTAGGCAGTTTGAGTTGCACACTCAGCATGCGAAGGTGTCGTGTGTGCGCTTAGGGGTTGCCTGATAGCAGGCGGATGATTGTGTGGAGGATATTGCTTGGAGGTTGGCTGCAGCATGAGCCTGTTGTGTGACGTGGGTCATGCAATGACCAGAGGCTCATGAACTGTGCACGTGGCAGGCGCAGACGGTCCTGCCTTTGGCACGGCGTTGGTGCAACAGTGGCACAGACAAGCTGCTGGCTGCATTAAGAATGGGTGGAGGGGGAAGGGAGGAGCATTTTGAAGGCGTGGGGGTTGCAGAATCATGGCACTCGGCGGGGTGGGGCCGCAGGTGACACAGCAGCAGGTGGAAGGGGTGAGAAACTAGGCAAAATGTAGCACACAAAGACAAGGAGGTCAGAAAGGCACAGTGCAACAGGTGTATGTAAAGGAAGGAGTGTCAGGTAATTCATGGGTCACTACGAGAAAATGTATGACCACTCACTAAAAATGACGGTCACAGGGTCAGGCAACAAAATACAGAGCTGCGCACAGGAGACACACCATCAGCATGTGTTCACGTCCCGTTGTGTGGAGCAACCTGCACAAATACATACACAACCAGGGACTTCATGCACAATAGATATTATTAGCCATGAAGAACTGCATGCATGTTGCCGAAGTACACATACACATATGCTCAATATTTGATAAGCATGCCATAGATGACGCATGCAAACTGGCAAGAGAGCTGCAGTGACAGAGATGAGGCACTTTGGATTGTGCTGAACACCTTTATTCCACATACAGACACAAAGGGAAATGCATCCATGTGAACAGACTCACAGGTCAGTTGACAGAACATGTGGGACATACGCTGGACCCCCCTTCATGACACGGATGATGTCAATCCCGATGAACTGGCACACAAGTCAAGGGGATGAGCCAAACACATCCTGCTGCACACGGAGAGCCTGCAATTCCCCATAGAGCCTGTTGTTGTGATGTCCCACACTATGTCCACCCGTAGCATCCGCAATGTTTCAGAGGCAAGGTTTACACACATTGATGCCTTCATCAGATGCCACACTCCACTAGAGATGACAGTCAAGAAGGGTGACTATCATGTCATGGGAGTGATGCTACATGTTATATGCTCCATGGTGAGAAGACATGTATGCATGGTACCACAACATGCACAGAAGCAGGCCCACACATTCCCAACCCGTACCACCACCAAAAAGCCTTGCTGCTATCCTTACCCAAACTGACATTTCCACATGTCCGTGCATGGAACGCTGATTCAGAACACGTTGCAATCCTCATGAGGAATAGCAGGAGGACAAAGATGACACGAGCAGACAACAGGCGCAAAAACCTGGGAATGACAGACACACAAGAAGTCACCTAAAACAATTCTCGCCGCACACATGGACATTTACAAAACATGAACAATGTTGGACACATGTAAATTTCAAAGAAAGTCTCTCCGCAAAACTGTGTGGCATGACATCATCACTCGAGTGACACATCAGAACACACATCAAAGTCACTTTGCATTCAGTCAGCTGGACACACACATTGCAACACATGCCACTCAATGCTACAAGCTTGCACACTCATACCCAGTGACTCACCATTTTGAGAAGAAGTTGCGTATGAGCTGACTCCGGATATCATCCTCCTCCTCCTCCTCATCACTAGCCTCGTGAGCAAGCCCTTGATCCTCCACGGGTGGATGTTCCTGCTCATCCGAATCCAGGATGAGTGGCACTGACTTCTCAACTGCCATGTTGTGCAGCATGCAGCACACGAGGAAGATTCGGCAGACCTTCTCCGGGGCATAAGGGAGGGACCCGCCTGTCCAGGCACCGGAATCGGCTCTTCAGGAGGCCAAACGTCCTCTCAATCACTCGCCTGGTCTGCCCGTGTGCATTGTTGTACCTGTGATCTGCAGCTGTTCTTGGGTTGCGGAGAGGTGTCATTAGCCATGGCATGTTGGGATATCCAGAGTCCCCTACATGGAAACATCATGTAAAAAAGTGGGTCAGGAGATGCCGTAAGAGCCAAAGATACCGCAACGCACAGGACAAACAGAGTGTACCCACCAACAAGACATGCTCGTTCGTTGTGCAGCCGCAGCATCATTTGTGGCACCCTGCTACGCCTCATGATGTAGGCATCGTGTGCTGACCCTGGAAAACGTGCACAGACATGGGAAATCAGCATGTTAGCAAGACACACCACAAGGGCATTTATCGAGTGGTAATGTTTTCTATTGCGATAGGCTTGTTCCTGTGCCTGTGGTGGTACCAAAGCCACATGTGTACCATCAATGGACCCAATGACATGGGGCGTCCCTCCCAGGGCATAGAAATCACCCTTGACATCTGTCAACTCCTCAGGAGTAGGAAATGTGATGAATTCATCAAGGTGCTCCAACATGGCTGCTAATACATCACGCAGGACACGGCTGAACATTGTCTGTGACATGCCACCAACATCAGCTATGGTGAATTGAAACGTACCTGTGGCAAAAAAATGTAGGGCTGCCATCACCTTCATCTTTGGGGTCAGCGCAGTAGGATATCTGTGTCGTGGTTGGAGGTGTGGTGCCAGCCTGTCGGTCAAGTCCTCAATCAACTGTTGAGTGAATCTGTAACGTCGGATGCAGGCACGTTCCCTCATGGCACCCAAGTCTGGCATTGGTCTTGGGACAGGCGGTGGCCTGCAAGACATTGTTTGTAAGAATGAAGATTGAGAGTCTGCCAATATCAATGTCAATGAACATAGCACATGCTACACTGCTAATACACATCAGGTAACTATGGAGTCGGGTGTGTGCAATACATGCAGGGCATATATGCCAGCTTGCTGGCACTCCTACAAAAAGCCAGATACACCTGTTGATTGTCAAGTCTACATGACATGCCCTGAAAGGAGTTGGTGGCCAGTCTGAGTGAAGAGCCACAGATATCACCGGAGTGACACACAACCACATAGCTGCATTGGAAGGATGTCATCTCATCCACACAGCTGACTACAAGGCACACGCACAGGTCATAAGGAATGTCAAATGTACATATCAAACACATTGCGATGAAGGGTTACACGTGACAAGAGAAAGACACAGCCAATGAGACAACGCAGACATGTATGACTGGGAAAATATGATGTCCGATGCACACAGACCCTACAGCGGTGGGAATCCACAAATGGCATGGTGTGCGTAGATGTGTCCCGTGCCCATCTCCACACAACCCCATGTTGGATGCACCAACAGCAGATGCAGTTGACGGAACACTGACATCAAGCTCATGGTAACACGTGACACACACCTGACATAGTCACAAAGTGGCACGCAGATCGTGACATGTCAGTTGATAGAGTGTCCCTGTCCCTGGCATCAGGATACAGGTGCGGGTGGTGAGGACTGTGCCATCCCACTGCTGCTGTGCATGACACAGTTGGACTACAGACACACGTGGCAAGTGTCAAGGTGATGTGTGCCACATACTGCCCCATCACACATGACATGTGTCCACAGGTCATCACACATCAATTGTGCAACTAGATGAGATGACCTGTGCAATATCACTGGCTGCCACACCTAGGGCCTGAACATAACAGTATGCAATGACAAGTACTTGATGGACATCCTTGTGCGACTCGTAGCCCTCCATTCCTGGCATGTGTGCGACTGTATTACCATTGTAAGCGTGTGAACTAGTGCGTACCCGTAGGCGTCTAACGCACTGTACTACTAGTGTGTACCCGTACGTGTGAACTAGTGCGTTCCCTTAGGTGTCTAACGCACTGTACTACTAATGCGTATCCGTACGTGTGAACTAGTGCGTACCCGTATGTGTCAAACGCACTTTACTACTAGTGCGTACCTGTACGTGTGACCTAGTGCGTACCCGTATGTGTGAAATGCACCGTACACCCGCTATCATCGTGTGTGTACGCTTCGTTTCACCATTGAACTTGTGACGTAGGGGTACATGTGAAACGCACCGTACACCTGCTATCATCGCGTGTGTACGCTTTGTTTCACCATTGTACTTGTGCCGTACGGGTACGTGTCAAACGCACCATACACCCGCTATCATCGCGTGTGTATGCTTCGTTACACCATTGTACTTGTTCCGTAGGGGTGCGTGTGAAACGTACCGTACACCCGCTATCATCACGTGTGTATGCTTCATTTCACCATTGTACTTGTGCCGTAGGGGTACGTATGAAACGCACCGTACCTGTGTGTGGATTTCAAAATTACATAGGGGACACATAAGGGACAAGTATTAGGCACTAAATGCATGCTGAGTTTTCAGTTGAAAATTGTCGATCATGTGTCCTGGAACAGTCAGTTGGCCACAAAATACAATGTTGCAAAGTGGTTGTTGACTTGACATGATGCTCAAAATTTGAACGATGCGAATGCTGTCATTGGTGTATGTTTAAAGTCATTGGTGTATGTTTAAAGGGATTGGAGTAAACGTAGGATGCAAATGAGTCTGACCAATCACTATGTACTCCTCTAAATTAATGCCCCTCAGCAAGACAGATATAAGGCAGCCAGAACCCATAAGAGGGCACTTGCCTGCACAACTTTCCAGTCGACCACACTGCTGCTGTCTCTGCTTCCTCTTGACCATGTCACGTACTGTGGAGAGGTCCCAGCCATTCACCCAGGAGGAGAATGAAGCCTTGCTGGACGTCCTCCTCCCACAGTACACCAAGCTGTATGGGAGACCAGGGGAGCAGGTGAGTGCTGAGTACACTAACTTTGCCAATGCACCTGTTGTGTGACTGTCAATATTGTGTCCAGGTGGGACAGACATGCAATGTTGTTTAGAGTGGGTCCCGGGGGGGACATGCTGATGTTTCTCATGCAGAGCATGATGTAGTTCATGTGTGCACTCCTCACTTGCATTGTGCATGACACTTTCAGCCTGGCAAATCCTTGGTGGCTTTTTTTCCTATTGTCCTGACATGATTCAGTGGTCCCCCCGGTGTGACAGGTGACTGTACCACAGATGTGTATGAGTTGAATGGCCCTGTGGTGAGAGTGTCCAAATGATGTGTATGACCTCATGGACAGTGATGTGTGTGAATTTTCCTTGTCATGTGGGTGAGTGTCTATGTGAAGTGTTGCACCACAGCTGCATGGAGGAGGCAACAGATCAACCCATCTGATGTGACAAGTAAGCCGTGCTGTGTGTCTGACTTGCAGAGCTAGCATGACACCTGTGACACCCCACTGGCAAGTGGCACATGTGCAGAGTGAGAGTTGTATCCGCTGTTGTCAATGACAGGTGAGTCATCTGTGCTTGGGTGTGTCTGTCTAGTATGCTGATGGTGCCTCAGTGGAGTGGGACATGTGACTGCTTGGCACGTGCTGGCCTTCAGCCTGCTGTTGCATGTGCTGCACAGTGTGTGGCATGATCAGTGAGTGTGTCGCACCCCTCATGCCAACCTGTTGACTTTCAATGCCATGTAGTACATTGAGGCTTGCACACAGGCCAATTTCTTATTGTGTATGATGTAATTCCTGTCTGCATCCTATGCCCTGTTCAACATTTCAATGATGTTCAAATGTGTGTCTCTGGGACATGGAGTGGGTGTATTGATGTTGTGTCACTTTGTCATCCTGACAGGTAACAGCCTACGAGAAGGGCGTGATCTGGAAAAACATCGTCAGGGCCGTGAGATCTGAGGGGGAGCGTAGTCGGCAGCTGCCACAGGTCCGCATGAGGTGGCAGGACATCCGGTGCTGGACCCGGCGGATCGCCTGGGTCCAGCTGGGGCTCGACAGTCCTCGCCCCCACGCGGCCTCCGACGCCTGACCCCCACATGAAACGTGTCCTGGCGGTGGTATTCCCTGAGCTCGATAGGCAGTTACAGGAGAGACTGCAGCAAGGAGGGGGTAGGTACATGGCTGTTTGTCGTGTTATGTGTCGCCAGCTTTTGGAAGTGGTCTGTAGCCTGGATACACTCCCAGAGTTAATATGTGCAGTGCATTTTCTGTCCCCCAATGTCACCTGGTGCTCTTTTTCATCCCTTCCCCTCCTTGACATGTGTCCCCTGGTCTGTGTGTAATCACATTTGCACATGGTCATCTAGGGTGCCAGTAAATCTAAGTGCACATTGCTTTCGGCATCATGTGGGAGGGTGGTCTGTGACTTGTGTTGGTACCTTGCCTGTGCCATGACCTGTTCACTATGTTGGGGGGGTCCATATTTGTTGGCACTGATGATGATTCTCAACATAGGAGTGTGAGCTTTCAACTGAACACCCTTGCAGCATGCATGACCAATGTTGTGGCCTCAGACATGATGTGCATGAGTGGGAGATATGCATATTGCGATGACGGTTGAACATGGTACAGTCAGCTCATTCCAGGACCACGGAGCAGTGTGCCCACTACAGTCCACTGAGACACCCTGGCCTCCTAATCATGTGTGTCATCCAACACTGTGCACATTCTCTGTGTGTTCAGCATAGGTCTGCCTCTGTGGCATTGTTCCCTGGCCTAGTTAGTATTTTGCAAATGTGTGCTACATGTGTCCACTGGACAGGGATACACCATTTTGCTTGTGCATACTCACACTGGGCAGTGCTTGTGTGGCTATTCACAACAATCTGTTGATGGTTGTTTGTCACAAATATGTGTTGCCAGCCCCACGAGGTGATGTTGTGTAAATGAAGTTATTTTTCCAGCACAGTTATTGTAACCCTGAATAAGAGGTGTCACTTCTTGATCTGTATCAATCACATTGACTCAGGCATGGGGTGGTGTGTGCGGGAGAGGCATACATGTGCAACCCTGATTTTTCATTGCCAGGTCTGACTTGTGTGTGAGACTTGGCTGTACAAAAAATCACTGTGCAGTGCCCCTGTGATGCTGGCCAGTGCTTAATTTACCTGCTTTGCAGCCTGTGTCAGTTTTTTTAAAACATGATTCCTGCTAATACATTTTTAGCACCTGTGTGTGGTTCAGATGCAACGCTGTCTCGACTTTGTGTGCTGACATCTGTGTGTACATTCTGGCTTGCCATGAGGGTGTTCCCACAGTACAGCTAGGCTTTTTTTCTACCCAATTGCAGGCCCATTAGCTTATGCATTGTCCTGGGTGTGGACATGTGTGCCACTCAAGATGACAAGCAGTAGGTCATATGTGTAGCCAACTGTGTAATCAGGTGACGGATGGCCATGTGACAACTGACATAATTCAAGTTGTTACTCTTAAAAAATTGTACCGTGGCACTCACAGCACTTGTCAACTGTTCTTCATGTTTTAAATGTGGAAATTTGATGATTTGTGTTAAGAACACTGATGTGCCTGCATGAAAAAAGTCGCCCAAGGAAGTGCACACCAAACGACATTTCCACTTTCATGGAACACACTGGCACATTTTCTAAGAACCCACTGTTAGAATTAAATGGTGTTGCAGATTCTCCATATACATGTTCCCACAGTGCTCTTGATTTTGTGAGACTCCTTTGCTGTTGGTGATACAAACTGACGAGTCTCAAGACATCAAGACCTCCGTGGGCCCATGTATATGTACTTTCTGCAACACCATTAATTCTAACAGTGGCTTCTTAGAAAAGGTGCCAGCTTCTTCAATGACAGTGTAAATGTACTTTTCCGTGCACTGCCTTGTGCAACATATTTCATGCAGGCACATGAGTGTTCTTTTCACGAAATGGCGAATTGGCACATTCAAAACATGTAGATTGTTTAAAGTATTGTGAGCCCCAAGGTAGCAACATTTTTTCATTTTGTGTTCCAAAGTACTTACAGGTCTCTGAGTGTGGTGACACCTTGAGTATTGAGGTGTGTCAGTTTATATTGGGTGCACCACTACTGTTTCTTTCAGGTTAAACAAGAGGTGGCATGACTTCATTGTATTGTTGTGCTCACCGGTTCACAGACACTAGTTTCTCAGTGTATTTCTCCTTCAAGTTGTGGCCTTTTGTGCTCTTTTTTTCGTGGTGTCCAAGTGGCATAGTGAGTCTACCAACTGGGCAGTACAGGGCTTACATATGTGCGGAGTTATCTAGCTGTTACTCATGATGCATTGCTTGATATGCACTGTGACCAATTGTCCTTGTGCTCATGTGTCAGATGTATACAGGTGACTGATGCATTTCGGTTTCTTCTCTTTGCCCACAGCATCATCATCCGCAACCGAGGGAGACACCTGCATGGACCTGGAGGAGGGACCCAGCGACAGTGCCACCAGTGCTGGGGAGTCAGAAGGAGCCAGTGGCATGGAGGGCGAGGGGACCTGTCTGGAGGCGAGAGCAGCTACGATGCCGACGGGTCCGAGGCTGACCTCCCTGAGGAGGCGGAGGCTGCCACACCAACTGGCAGCATCCCCACATCTGTCCCCGCCTCCTCCATTACCATCTCCGTCCTCCCAGTTGCTCCCCTCCCTTCTGTCCATGCAGAGTCCCACCATGTCTCCTTCGGCCCAGGCACCGCACCCCCTGCCCCTGTCACCCCTGCTGCCCTCAGTGAAGAGTCTGTGGACATACTGCGGCAGTTGTAGGTTGGGCAGGCATCGGTGCTGACTGTCCTCCATGGACACACTAAACTGTTCACACAGATGGTGTCGTTCATGGAGGGCATGTCAGCAACGATGTCTGACCAACGCAGGTTTCTGCGGTCCATGGACTCTTCCCTGACGGCAGCAGTTTCTCTCCTGCAGCGCTCCGTCCCCCCCTACCCTGGACCCATCCACACTGCCCTCTCCCATGCCTGCCCAATGCACACCCAGACAGTCACGGGCACGCACCCCACCAGACACATCCAGCACACCCCCAAGTAAGGCACAGCGCACACCTCCTGGCACGCACACTCAGGGGGATGTAGGCACACCCACAGGGGCTGGGGACAGATGACATACACGCAGCCAGAGTCGCAGTCCACAGTCCTCACAACCATGTTCCTCCAAAACCACTCCCCTTAGCTCCCCTGCCAAACTCTCACCTAAGGAGACCTGTATGGTTGAGCTGGGCCTCGCCCCCACTGAGCCACCACCCCACAAGCAGGCGAGGAAGTCCCCGGGCACGGGAGTTGAGTCCCCCACCATGTCCACCCCCTCCCCCAAGAGCGCTGCACCCCATCCCTCGCCCACCACACCCTCCGTTGGCCCTGGGGTATCTTCAGGTGCAGGGCTTAGGATGGAGGCGCTAGCAGCAGTGTGCAGCGCCAAGCTCACCTCCACCTTTGCCGCTGCCCCACCCCCTGTGGTGGAGACGTCCACCCCTGCACCCACCACACCTACCCCTCCCCCTCATGTCCCTGCGGTGCCTGGTCCTGCCACAGATGATGCCCCCCCCCCGGTCGACAAACCTTGAGGTTCCTTAGTGCAGGCAAGGTAGGGGTGGACGTGGTCCCCTACGTCCACCCTTGGACTTGAGAAATGGACTGGCCATTGGCCTTTGTACATAGTATCTTTTAAATGTATTTATTTATGGTGCTGAATAAAGCCTTTTCTTTTACTTTCAACACTATTGCATTTCAGGTACTTGATGTTGGTGATGAGGCTCCTGGAGTTGGTGTTCTGGTAATGTGTTAGGGTTCTGAGAAATGTTTTTGTATGATGGTCATGAGGTGGACCATGGTATCTCTGTGCCATCACAATGTCTCTGTAAAGAATCATTGGTAGTGTATGTTCATTTAGTTTGGATACATTGTCCCAAGGAGTGTTCCTCTGTGGCACCTGACATCTTCCCTGCAAACAATTGCACAATTGGTGTGCTGACCTGTGTGCACATTTCCTTTGTTGGTAAGGGATCCCTTCAACAATGGCCTTGCCTGCTCACTGATGTCTCCTGCTGAATCGTCTGTGCCATCCTTGCTAGTCACTGTACTTGTGTTTTGGGTATGTAGGAATGCCTTCAGGGACAAATTGGCCCTTTTCAGCACTATGCATGTGTGTAATCAATCACAATGGTACTTGTTATGCAGGGTATTTGGGCACCTGACTCACAATTGTGGGCATTGTATCTGGTGGAATTGAACCCTATTCCTTCCATGAGAGACAACATCTTGGTGGCTGGACCAGCACCTGTGCATTCCTAACACTCATGGGATGTGCGTGACAGTGTGTGTTCACTTTGGCTATCTTAGTTTTGTATGCAGTTACATGACTATACAGTCTGTTGACATGAAATCAGGGTGTGTATTGTGCTGCATCCGCCATGGGGGGGGGTATGTATGTGTTATATGTCCTCACACCCACATGTGGTGTGTCATGCAGTGTGTGACAGACATCCATCGTCCTGGGAGTGAGACCCTGCTGTCAGTGATGTGTTGTAATAGCACTAAAATCATAGTCCAAAGTTAGGGATGTGTCCATACTACCATGTAGGTGTGTTCATCTGATGATGATGTACACCCCCATATCTCTGTCTACTGCTGGGAGTCCTCTGCACCCAACCCTCATAGGTCTGGACACTGCTGGGAGTCATATGCACCCATCCCTCATATGTCTGGACACTGCTGGGAGTCATATGCACCCACCCTTCATATTGCAGGCCACTGCTGGTAGTCATATGCACCCAACCCTCATATCTCTGACCACTGCTGGTAGTCATATGCACCCACCCCTCATATGTCTGAACACTGCTAGGAGTCATATGCACCCACCCCTCATATTGCAGGCCACTGCTGGGAGTCATATGCACCCACCCCTCATATTGCAGGCCACTGCTGGATGCACCCACCCCTCATATTTCTGGACACTGCTGGTAGTCATATGCAACCACCCCTCATATGTCTGGACACTACTGGGAGTCATATGCATCCACCCCTCATATTGCAGGCCACTGCTGGTAGTCATATGCACCCACCCCTCATATCTCTTTCCACTGCTGGGTGTCATATGCACCCACCCCTCATATTTCAGGCCACTGCTGGTAGTCATATGCACCCACCCCTCATATCTCTGTCCACTGCTGGGAGCCATATTCACCCACCCCTCATATCTCTGACCACTGCTGGTAGTCACATGCACCCACCCCTCATATTTCTGGACACTGCTGGTAGTCATATGCACCCACCCCTCATATTTCTGGACACTGCTGGGAGTCCTCTGCACCCACCCCTCATATTGCAGGCCACTGCTGGGAGTCATATGCACCCACCCCTCATATTTCTGGACACTGCTGGGAGTCATATGCAGCCACCCCTCATATGTCTGGACACTGCTGGGAGTCATATGCAGCCACCCCTCATATTGCAGGCCACTTTGGGTGTCATATGCACCCACCCCTCATATTTCTGGACACTCCTGGGAGTCCTCTGCACCCACCCCTCAAATTGCAGGCCACTGCTGGGAGTCATATGCACCCACCCCTCATATGTCTGGACACTGCTGGGAGTCATATGCACTCACCCCTCATATGTCTGGACACTGCTGGGAGTCATATGCACCCACCCCTCATATTTCTGGACACTGCTGGGAGTCATATGCACCCACCCCTCATATCTCTGACCACTGCCGGTAGTCATATGCACCCACCCCTCATATTTCTGGGCACTGCTGGGAGTCATATGCACCCACCCCTCATATGTCTAGACACTGCTGGGAGTCATATGCACCCACCCCTCATATTGCAGGCCACTGCTGGCAGTCATATGCACCCACCCCTCATATTTCTGGACACTGCTGGGAGTACTCTGCACACACCCCTCATATTGCAGGCCACTGCTGGGAGCCATATGCACCCACCCACGCACCCCCTTGGAGCAGTACACTGCTGGCCTGGACCTACACACACCAATATGAAGGTAACATGCTGGGCCAGTCCTCTAAGCCCACATTTCTGGTGTGTGTACGCCTCGTATCCCAAATGTACTGGTGCCGTAACGGGGTGCATGTGACACGCACGGTACCCACGAATTCATTGCATGTGTAAGGTCTGTATCACTGTTCTAATAGTGCCGTAGGGGTACGTGTGGTACGCACCGTACCCACACATTAATTGCGTGTGCATGGTCCATATCACTGTTCTAATGGTGTTGTAGGGGTACGTGTGGTACGCACCGTACCCACGCATGCATTGCGTGTGTACGGTCCGTATCACTGTTCTAATGGTGTCGTAGGGGTACGTGTGCTACGCACTGTACCCACGCATTCATTGCGTGTGTATGGTCCGTATCACTGTTCTAATGGTGCCGTAGGGGTATGTGTGACACGCACCGTACCCACACATTCATTGCGTGTGTACGGTCCGTATCACTGTTCTAATGGTACCGTAGGGGTACGTGTGACACGCACCGTACCCATGCATTCATTGCTTTTGTACGGTCCGTTTCACAGTTCTACTGTGCCGTAGGGGTATGTGTGGTACGGACCATACCCACGCATTCATTGCGTGTGTACGGTCCGTATCACTGTTCTAATTGTGTCGTAGGGGTACATGTGGTACGTACCGTACCCACGCATTCATTGCGTGTGTACGGTCCGTATCACTGTTCTAATGGTGCCGTAGGGGTACGTGTGACACGCACTGTACCCACGCATTCATTGCGTGTGTACGGTCCGTATCACTGTTCTAATTGTGCCGTAGGGGTACGTGTGATACGTACCATACCCACGCATGCATTGCGTGTGTACGGTCTGTATCACTGTTCTAATGGTGTCGTAGGGGTACGTGTGGTACGCACCGTACCCACGCATTCATTGCGTGTGTACGGTCCGTATCACCGTTCTAATGGTGCCGTAGGGGTGCGTGTGACACGCATCGTACCCATGCATTCGTTGCGTTTGTACGGTCCGTATCACAGTTCTACTGTGCCATAGGGGTACGTGTGGTACGCACCGTACCCACGCATTCATTGCGTATGTACGGTCCGTATCACTGTTTTAATGGTGTCGTAGGGGTACGTGTGACACGCACCATACCCACACATTCATTGCGTGTGTACGGTCCGTATAACTGTTCGAATGGTGCCGTAGGGGTACGTGTGACACGCACCGTACCCACACATTCATTGCGAGTGTCCAGTTCGTATCGCAGTTCAACTGTGCCGTAGGGGTCGTGTGGTACGCACCGTACCACTGTTCTAATGGTGCCATAGGGGGTACGTGTGCAACGCACCGTACACGTCCACTTCCGTTGTTGCGGTACACAGGGGTTGCTGGCCACGCCCCCCCAAGTGACCAGACCCTGGTGGTAATGTATGGGCTCCATATTATAGGTTTGGTTTTGGGTATGGGGTATGTTTCCTGCCCCTCACCCCCACCCTGGCCCCTGGGTGTTATTTTCACCTTCTGCGGCGCGTGCGTCGGGTGCGGTGCACCAGGTCGTAGGCCAAGAGGACCGGGATGACACGTACGACGGGGCTCATGGCGTGTATGTTGCGTACCGGGGCTCCGTTGCGTAGCGGTTCGCGTCGGACTCTGCTTTTCCGGCTGTGTTTGACTCTTGTAAAAAAAGAGCCGTATGGAGTGACGTAGTAATATTAATAACAGTTTTTGCAAGTTTTTTAAAAAATACTTTACTTTTCTTACCAGAACACTTCTTCTTTGAACAACCTTGTTGTACTGGATCTAATATCTAATTTCCTTTTTTTTTCAAATAAACTTCCTTTCTTTCTTTTCTTTTTCTTTGCTGTTTTCTCGCCATTGTATCTCTTTCTTAATAATGATGCAAAATATCTGTAAACAATTAAAAGTTTTGAAAACAGGTTAATATAATTAAAATAATTATATATAAATATTCAAATGTATAATTATACAAATATTCACATATATAATTATAAAAATACATACAAAGAAAGTACATCAATGATTTCCGCAATGGAACAGTACTACCTGCATAATTCTGGTAGTCTATGAGTAGTGTGAAAGATATTAGACCACAGCATTAGTAGTACACATCTGAATGTGTAACAACATGATTAGAAACTGTATCATTCCATACTTTGTAGCTCGTTAGAGGTCTGCATACATACTGCACAGAATATTGTAGCTATGCTAGTGTTAGTAGCTACACCATTTTATAAAGTACATTACTATTAACTAAAATGATTACAGTGCTGCAAACAGAGCTCATATTGAATTTATAAGTGCTAAGATATTGATGTAGAAATAAAATAAGTAGATACTGTTCAATGGATGATTGGACAAAGTGCATGGCACTGACAGTACGATTGCTAAACTGCATACTGTGAGCAAGGGAGAGCTGCGACCTGGCTAGAACAGGAACAGCTACGGTCGAAATACTATAGTGAAAACTACGGGCCATCACCTTGCAAACGATAGCTGCGTCCGGTGATGTCGAAAGAGAGAGCATGAACACAATAGTTCCCAAAACCAAGTGCAGTATATTTCCAGAGTTAGCTTGCACAGGTACTTTTACGCACCAAACAGCTCGCAGACAAAAAGCTGTGAGCCGAACAATGGTTTGTAGAGAGAGAGCTGCGAGCTGGCGAGCTAGCTTGTAGAGGTACACCTGGGAGTCGACTAACTGGGTCGTACAGGGAGAGCTGCGGGCCGGCTCCGAGGAACAATTACGGGCCGGCAGACTGGCTTATAGAGCATCAGCAGGGACCCGTCGGCTTGCAGAAGGACAATGGTCTGTATGGACCAGCTAGCATTTTGATATGGCTGATATCTACAGAAGTGATGGAGTACACTTCACAGATCAGGGAAATCGAGTTTTCTGAATAACCTGAAGCTGTGCATCCGCACTTATATGTATCTCCAACTAATAAACACAAGGGCTCTTTTTAGAGCCGCCTTATATTCCCAATATCGGTTCGCAGAGTGACAGCTGCGATCCGGCTAGGACAGTTTACGACTATGCAGTGGTGTTTGGGTACTGTAAGGGGTAATGCCGGGAGTAGTGTTTTGGGGTTTAGGGTAGTACATTGGTGTTTGTGTAGTGTAGGGGGTCGTCCTCGGAGTAGCGTTTTAGTGTTTACGGTGCAGTGGTGTTTGTGTAGTGTAGGGGGTCATGCTCTAGGTAGTCTTTTAGGGTTTAGGGTAGATCAGTGGTGTTTGGGTAGTGTAGGGGGTCGTGCTGGGAGTAGGGTTTCAGGGTTTGGGTAGTGCAGTGGTGTTTCTGTAGTGTACGGGGTTGTGCTGGGGATAGTGTTTTAAGGTTTAGGGTAGTGCAGGGGTGTTTCGGTACTGTACGGGTCATGCTGGGGATAGTGTTTTAGGGTTTAGGGTACCGCTGGGGTGTTTGCGTAGTGTAGGGGGTCCTGCTAGGGGTAGTGTTTTAGGGTTTACGACAATGCAGTGATTTTTGGGTAGTGTAGGAGATCATGCTAGGGGTAGTGTTTTAGAGTTTTACGACAGTGCAGTGGTGTTTGGGTAGTGTAGGAGATCGTGCTGGGGTAGTGTTTTAAAGTTTACGACACTGCAGTGGTGTTTGGGTAGTATAGGAGATTGTGCTGGGGTAGTGTTTTAGAGTTTATGACAGTGCAGTGGTGTTTGGGTAGTCTTTGGGTAGTATAGGGGAACGTACCAACAGACTAACTCACAGAGCTCCCAGCAGACGGACGGAATTCTAAAGGCATAGCCGCGACCTTGTGATATGAGGAGAGGCAGCGTGAAAGGCATATCTCACACAGACACAGATGCCAGTGTTGCCTCACAGAGGTAAAACTACGAACCCGATGGCTTCTACACAGAGAGATGCGAGTTGACAGAGTAAATCACAAAATGGCTGCCAACACTTTCTGGTTTCAATCGTTCACAGCCAATGAGCCGAAAGCTCGTGCTCGTAACCCCTCAGCCAATCAGATGTCAGAATTCTCAAATATCGATAATATAAAATGTGATATTTCTCAAAAACTACTGAACGGATTTACACCATTTAAAGAAAAGCGTGCTTTGTGGACCATCACCTTTCTCCCTGCCAAATTTGGCGTAATTCCGTTCAGCAGTTTCATCTGTAGTCTTCCTTAAAGTTTCGTATGGAAATTGCATGGAGAAAACATGATTTTTTCTCAGCCCCTCTACACCATTCACCCCCAAACTTTCAATATATGAGTTAATCAAAAAAAGAGAAACGTTTTGGATAATTCCATAAAGATTTGACAAACAACGCCAAAGTTATAAGCACATAGAGGGCTCCAGGAGGGCGGCCGCGCAACCCCCCTCCCAACATGAGTGAAGCCCCAGGGCTGCGCAGACCCCAGCGGGCCCCCGCAATCCCTGCGAGCCCCTGCTATTATTTTTTATAAAATGCCCCCAGAACCTAGCCAAACCAAGGGCCTCATTAAAATAAAACGCGGGAACCTGCGACCCCACCGCGCATTGCACCGATTTTCTTTTTTTTAAATGATTTTTTGGGCCCTGGGGGTCCTTCTGTGACCCCCTGAGCAGGCCTAGGGGGTTAGGGTTTTTCTACCCTACCCCCTTCTCTTGCTTTATACCTTTGTTTCTCCGTTTTCCGGTGACTCGCTTCTACCGAGCCACAAGATGGCTGCCAACACTTCCTGGTTTGGACTACTAGCAGCCAATCATAGTGAAGCTCGTGCACGCGACTTAGGCTCCGCCTAGATATCGAAACTTTAATTTTTCTAATTTCTCAGCAACTACTGTACGGATTTACACCATTTAAAATAAAGCTCGCTTTCTAATCCAAGCACTACCTTTCTGCCAAATTTGGGGTAATTCCGTTCTGTAGTTTCGGCTGTAGCCTTGCACAAAGATTCCTATGGGGAAATTATTTTTTGACTCTTATTTTTTGAATTTCTCAAAAAATACTGAACGGATTTACACCATTTAAATAAAAAAGGTCGCTTTCTGAACCAAGCTCTACCCTTTTGCCAAATTTGAGGTAATTCCGTTGAGCAGTTCGGGCTGTAGCTCGTTGCAAAATTTCCTACGGAAATTAACATGGAGAAAACGAGTTTTGGGACCCCCCTTTTTTCTCAGCCCTTGCTTGATGAATTACCCCCAAACTTTCAGGATAGGAGCTGACAAAGTTATTAGCAAATCAAAAAATGCTTTTCCTATAGAAACTTGGTTCTAACTATAACTACCTACTGGCGACCACCAGTAGGTAATTAAAAATTAAAAAAATAAAATCATATTATAATGTTAAATACAAATACCTACAAATATTACAGTAAATAAAATAAAACAATAATTTTCAAATAAATAAAAAAAATTATGTAGAAATAATTTATGAACAAAAACTTTAATTATTACATAAATTTAGTTTATTTACTTCCTACCCTATAACACCACCCAATTCACAACCCACATCTACATTTTGTTTTAAATGTACTTCCATAATTAATATAATTATTTATCAAATAAAGAAATATTATTAATTGAAAAGCAAATTAAAACACATAAGATTTAACTTCCCCCCCTTTACCCCTAAAATCCCCACAACCCACTCCTAAAACAAACTGTAAAATATTAATTATACAATTAAAATTGTTTTCCAATCAAAAAACTAATAGTATTCAACAACTGATTATAAAGTAAGTAAAATAAATTTACTCCCCACCCTTTACCTCTATAAATCCAAAACCCACCAAAAATAATCAATTAGCCTAATTTATTATCAATTAATTAATATTAATTATCAACTAATTATTAATTAATTAAAAATACATTACTTCCCACCCTTTACTGCTATAAGCCCCACAACCTGCACCTAAAATTAATTACACAATTTACATATTTAATTTTCAATTAATTAATATTAATTAACAACTAATTATTAATTAATTCAAAATACATAACTTCCCACCTTTTACCTTTATACACCCAAAACCCACCGCCCAAAAAATATAATTAAACAATTAACAAAATGATCAATTATTTATTATTAATTATCAACTAAATATTATTTAATTAAAAATAAATTAATTCCCACACTTTGACCCTAAAAAACTCACATAACACACCTATTAATTAATTAATATTTAATAACAACCAATTCATATTTAATTAAGAATAAATTACTTCCCACCTTATACCCCTCTAAAGCCCTCAACCCATACAAAATGTACCCAAAAAAATAAAAACACAATTAACACTATAAAATCTCAATTAAATAAATATAAATAAATACAAAATAAGCATTCATTTATTTTAATTAAATTACTTCACACCCTATTCCACAGTAAACCGACAACCCGCTATGAATCGAAAAAAACACAAAATGTAATTAAAATAAAATTGATAACTACTAAAAATGTAACACAGATATTAAAAAACATAATCAATACTTATACAAAAAATACATCACATACATTTAAAATATATACTAAAATACATAACACTAATTAAAAATTCGATATTTTAAACAACCATATTTTTGCTAACGATATTAATAACTTCCATATTTTTGAAAACTATATTTTTACCTAAAATTCGATATTCTTGACCACAATATTCTTGCTGTTGATATTTATGTGTCACGATATAACCAACTCATTATTTGTGCAGGTCGACATTTCCAACTCGATATTTAGTCTAAATACCTCATATACCACATGTAAAATAGTTAATAGGTATTGTTGACTAGTGCAAACATGAGGCCTCACCATAACTGTCTGTCACATACAACAGGAGACAGAGATGAGACTGCAGACGGAGGGGCATATTTACAAACAAATGTTGGAGCGCAGTGTTATGCCAAATTTGGCAACACCGTGCTCCAACATTTTTAAAACTCAGGGTTGCGCCGTATTCACAAGTATACGGCGCACCCCTGTGTTTCCCCTAGTGCTGGCGCTAAAAAAGCTGCCTAGCGCTAGCGCAGGCACCCTGCCACCATGTGGCAAGGGTGCCTGCACTTCAGGAACAATCGTTTATGAGCAGGAAGGGATACCTTCCGGCACATAAACTATCAATAATGGTGATTTGCTCTTTCAATGTGTGCTGCATAATGCAGCACACATAGAAAGATCAAAAAATGAGGAGAAATTAATAATTTTTCCTCGTATCGCCAAACTAGGACCAGGTATTCCCTGACATTAGTTATTGGTGCTGCCCCAGCCTTGAAACGCTGGGGCAGCTTAAAAAAGCAATGGGTGTTGTGGTGGAAGACCCACTGCTCACTCATTCCACACCCCTGTACCGCAGATGACTTCGGCAGAAAGGGGCATATTTACAAGGTGGTATTAAGGCACGTTAATTGGCTTAGCTCCCCCTTTTAAATATGGGGAATGCCGCCATGCCACCTGAGCATCATAAAAAGTGTTGATCCGGTGGCATTAAGGGCTTGTAAATATGCTCCAGAGATATATTTTCAAAGGTGCACTGGCTGCTGAAAATATTGTGATGTGTGCTCAAATGCAATGTGTGAGAAATTGAGCTCTGTGATACCTATTTAGTGGGAAAATGCACTGGGATAATAGAGCTATTTAGAGACTGTTAAGGCACATCACTCATCTTTATTCCACTTGAGCTCAGCTCTGAACAGATACGGTGGACCTTTGCTCACAAAAAGGCACAGTGCAATACCACATTGAAGAAGCTCAACAAAACCTGATTCTGTACCTTCACCAGGACTGATTGGCTCCACCATTCCATTGCAATGAACTCATAAATAGTGCCAAATACCTAATCCAGAGCTTAACTGCATACACACTGCAATTCTGACTGATCACAGCATTTGTACAAACAAGCATTGGCAAAGCCAGTATGTCTTGCTATTTTTTTTAAAAAATGGCGTTCACATCTTAATGGTCTTCTAAAGCTGAAATAAGCACTTTCCTGATGCAGGCTGCAGAAGTTTAGGTGGTTTACTAGAGGTTCCTCAAGTTATACACAAGTGCTTTTTGGAGCAGGCTGCAGTAGTTCATTCAGATCACATAGACTTAACATGCCTTTTTGACAAAACCACCTTCTCTGGGCAGACATACAGAAAGCATCTGGCAGAGGTGGAGGGGGGGGTTTAGCTATGCATAGATAGGTATGTTAGGATAGGTGTGGTAGGTAAGGGATGGTGTGTAAGATAATATAGGTGGAAATGAATTATAGTCATGGTAGGTAGGTAAAGTAGTTAGGTATAATAGGTAGGTGTATTGTAGGTAAGTAAGTATAGTAGATATGGTATGTAGCTTGGGTAAGTGTGGTAGGTAGCAATTTAGGTTAGGTATGGTAGATAGGATAGGTACAACAGATTAGCTACGGAAGATTGGTAGGTTTGGAAGGTGTGCTAACTTACTTATGCTAGGCAAAGCAAGTTAAGTATGGTAGATAGGTGTGTAAAGCAGACACAGTATGTAGGGTAGATAGGTATGAATGGTAGTTATGATAGGTAGGGATTGTAGATAAGTAGATATGATTAGTAAGTAGGTGTGTGGGTTTGCTATGTATGGTAAGTAGGTGTGATAGGTTAAGTGTGTTAGGTTAGATATGGTAGGTAAGTTAGGAATGATAGATCAGGTATTGTATGTTTTGTATGTAGGCACTTTATGGTAGGTATTTCAAATCTCTAGCACTGAACAACTGCTACCTATACTACGCAAATGCACAAACATATATACAGGATGCCAGCTCAAGGTTCTAGGCATACACATAACAACAGAAATTACAAAAGAGTGGCTGATAGGATTCACAATTACTGACACAGGTAAAATGTTCTAAGCATACTATCAATCTTCCACAACATCGAATGTTGATACCATCACTTTATATGTTATACCCAAACAAGAACAGTAGATCCTCTGCTGACACTGAGGGCATGCTTTACTCACCCCTCTAGCTCACAGGACAAGTCTAGGACCTCAGATAGTAAAGGGAGAGGCCTAGGCCTTTCCGCAAATGCTTAGATTAGCTTGACACCAGAGACAAAATAAATTTACAGCACCAGATGAGGATGCAGTCAGGCACTTATTGCAGGAGAGTATGTCCGCATACAATGCATGGGACATTCCAGTCTCAAAAATGAGTTTTGACAGAAAGGAGAGCCAGTGGTAGGATTTGCTAGTCATGGCATCTCATACCAAATAATTGTGTTTGGAATGGGCAGTGGTTGTAGAGTCAACAAGAAGAGAAATGGGAAAAAAATGACAGATCCACCTTCAAGCTCACTGAGTGAGAAAAGGATTTAAACAACAAGGACCACAGTGGTGTTACACTAAGGAGTATGCAATACATTATCTTGATCTTGTCTGTAAAGTTCTGTCTCGATTCAAATTAAGCAATAAGCAAAAAAGGGTAATTCATTTTTGTAATTCAGCAACAGTGTATATTTTTATTGTGGCTAAAATGCCACAAAAGCACATCTCACACATAACAATCAATGCTTTTATGAAATATTCACTTCAAATTCATCCATATAACAATAAAATGTGTCTGTTTTCTCTAAATTTAGAGCTGTGCATACATTATTCCTCAAGAAGTGAAGATTGAAAGCAATTGGAGGGATAAGTCCCTGGGATGAGCTGATTCTTAGCCATGTTGCTGTTGAAATATGATAAAAGTTTTAAGAATACAGACAACAAGATACATACCCTAAGCCTTACTGTTGAAGTTAGAAAACTAAGGGGCTCATTACGATTGCAGAGGGACCGCCACCGCCAGGCCGGCAGTGATGGTCCCTCCGCCATCTGACTCCCATTTCCCCTGCCACATTAGGATGGCAGGGGGAATCGCTTTGTGACCGTGGCGGTCACAAAGACCGCCCTCCATGCTTCCGCCACGGCAATCGTCACAAATGCCTGGTGGAGCGGTCAGCATGGGTGAAATGGCGGCGGTGGCTAGCAGGCACCGCCCACCAGATTACAATGCTGAAGTCAGCATGGAAAGGCTGGCGGAGGTTCTGGGGCACGTTGCTGGCCCCCATTGTGTGTGGGGGAGGTTGTATGTGCACTGGACATTTCCATGCACAAGGTGGCAGGCGCTACGTGGTGCCTGCCATGTTTTGCATGGAAATGCACTACGTGGCTTTTTGGCATTGCGAACGGTGCTGCAGCCAGCAGCACCATCCGCTATAATCAGGGCCCTGGATGTGCCCGCCATAGTGGCAAGCACACCCTAATTCACTCAGCGGGACCACCGCCTTACCGGCAGGCGGCTCCAGCACCGCAACGATGGCGGGCAGACTGATGTCCGCCTGCCATCGTATTTAGCCCCTAAGTTGTTCTGTGTTCTAAATGTACATCTGTATAATTATGCCCCAACTTGCAACAAATATATGACTGTTTAAATTAGTCCTTGGAGAAATTATAATTACACCGGAGGAATCGGGGTAATTTCTGTAATTACACATTACTCTAGTGTATCAAAATAACTTTAATAACGTGATTATGCCAGTTTTAGTCATTAAGAGTACTTTGGGGCAAAACTCCTACCGCAGGAGCACAGGAACAGCGAACTAAGAGAGAGCGAGCGGCTGCTGGCTACTGCTGTTTGTGTCTTGTAGCATTTGCAGCTATTTTCTTAGCACCAAATGCATCTTCTGGACCATTTTGGATGTGAGGTGCATTTTGCACTAAGAAAACAGCGCTAAATGCTGAATTATGCTTCTCCCACAATAATGCATAAATACAAGTATTTTTGTGGTAATATGAGTAAGTACGCTAGAGACAATTATGCCAGTTACACCCACCCCTAGTTTTGATGCAGCACTGCAGTGTGGATGTCACTGACTTGCCGCTACCTGTATTGGTTCTTTGCACATTCAATTGTTTAGCAGAGTCTCTGTTAAGTGTTGATAGAGACAAATGTGCACATAAACCATTAATAGTCTTCATTAGCTGTTGTGTTCACAGTTGTGGTTATAGACAATGACGGTTTTAGCAGTCTGTTGGCAAGACCCATTATTTCCAGAACATTTTCTGTACATTGAGTGGGGTTTGGACGAACCCCTTGCTCATGATTGCATAGTTTTGTTGTCTATCACAATTCACTTCTCCTGATTTTGATGGCTTACTTTATTTTTCTTGGGCCCGATTCACAGAACTAACTTAAGACAAAATCCTAAACTTACTACCATTTTGGTATTCACAGAAGGCACTTACTCATTTTGGTATTCACAGAAGGCACTTACTCATTTCGGTATTCACAGAAGTTAGGAGTCCTAACTTTAGGACTCCTAAATGCCTTCTGTGAATACCGAAAGTCTTAAAATTAGGATTTTTCTCAGTTTAGTAGTAGTATAGTTAGGACTCCTAACTTTAGGACTCCTAAATGCCTTCTGTGAATACCGAAAGTCTTAAAATTAGGATTTTTCTCAATTTAGTAGTCCTAAATTTAGGACTCCTAACTTTAGGACTCCTAAATGCCTTCTGTGAATACCGAAAGTCTTAAAATTAGGATTTTTCTCAGTTTAGTAGTAGTATAGTTAGGACTCCTAAGTTTAGGACTCCTAAATACCTTCTGTGAATACCGAAAGTCTTAAAATTAGGATTTTTCTCAATTTAGTAGTCCTAAGTTTAGGACTCCTAACTTTAGGACTCCTAAATGCCTTCTGTGAATACTGAAAGTCTTAAAATTAGGATTTTTCTCAGTTTAGTAGTAGTATAGTTAGGACTCCTAAGTTTAGGACTCCTAAACTGAGAAAAATCCTAATTTTAAGACTTTCGGTATTCACAGAAGGTATTTAGGAGTCCTAAACTTAGGACTCCTAACTTCTGTGAATACCGAAATGAGTAAGTGTCTTCTGTGAATACCAAAATGAGTAAGTACCTTCTGTGAATACGAAAATGGTAGTAAGTTTAGGATTTTGTCTTAAGTTAGTTCTGTGAATCGGGCCCCGAATGTTTATCCTCCCCAAGAGCATTTTGGTCTCACATTGTTCTCATTGTCTATCTTGTATTCATCCATGGTATAACAGAGGGTCTCATTAGGTCGAGCTTTAGCAGCTTGAGCTTTAGCAGCAGCGCGCATGTGCTGCTCACTCTGCGAGGCATGCAGTAGTAGAGTATGGGGAGACAAGCTGCCCTTACTCTCCACCCATATTTTTCATTGGCTTCTGTCTTTGTCCTTCGTAAATTCTGTCTTCTGATTGATTATGAGGCTTGTTAGTCCTGCCTTATTATGGCCATGTCGTCATTTGTACCCTTATTAATAATGGAGTATATATTGGCACTCCTTTTATTAATTCAAAGTTGATAGGTAAGTTATTCAGTTCATGGGTGCTACTGAAGTGTATAGCCCTCTGGTCCCCAGGGCGGAAGGAAATAATGAACAAAATTTGTCTCCCTACCAGGGAGATGTCCCCTTAGTGCACTGCTGGAGGTCCGTATTGACCGAACAAATCGAATTCATGTGCGCATATAATAACGTGTATTTATCCCAAGGCAGTTCAAATGCGCAAAATGTTATCCTTAAGGTAAATCAAGGCAAGATTTAGTTCATCATCCTGTATTTTTTCACATTGTAGTCAGTGCATTCATAATCATGTCTCCTGTTATAATGATGCAACATAATTATTCAAACCATAACCCAATGCATTTCGGGCTGGGTTAGCCCTTCATCAGGGGGATGTTCAATTCTGTGGAAGCAAAATGAAAACAAAGTCGAACAACTGATAGCATAAATGTGTGTAACATCTCAAAATAGTGAAGGTAGGGTAAACGACTTGGTGCTTGTGCATGAGAGAGATTATAATGCAGGAATCTAAAAATAACAGTATTAGTCAAGAAACAGTGTACATGAGGGTAAAACAGATACATGCGGATATAGTTAGTAAAGAAACAATGTATACAAGGGTAAAACTGGTACATGCGAGTGATAGTCGCACCTTATTGGTATGATGTTCGGATATGCATCAAAGATTTAGAGTCCAAACGGTGAGGTCGGAAAAGTTAGTGAAAAAAGAATTAGTACACGGAAGGCAGTGCACGTGAAACAAAAAGCGTGAAGATAAAAAAGGGACTCATGTACACATTTAGTGCCCGGCCGGGCGCCGTCATATTGGAAGGGTAAAATGAAACAATTTCAAAGTGAAATTAAAATAAATGATAATGAATCAATTTAAACGACAATATACTCCATCATATCTACAAAAAGCAACTATATTCTAACCGGTCATTAAGACTATGGGGCTGTAACGAGTCCAATCGTTTTATCCCGAAGAGTTCTCTACGAAGGAGCAACTTGTTCAAATCCCAGCCTTCTCTGGGTAGCACATTTTCTAATACCAGGAAACGTATTTGTCTGACGTTATGATAGTTGACCTGAAAATGCGTGGCCACGCATGACTTCTGGTTGTGTGTCTATATATTGGACTTATGCTTATTGATACAGATTTTTATTTTCCGTTGTGTCTTGCCTATGTATACTAGGCCACAAGGACATTTTACCATACATATTACGTTCATACTACCACAAGTTGCTGATGTACGTAGTTTGATACTCTGTCCTTTCCTAGGATGAGTTATCATATTGCCCGGGATTATGTTGTTGCAGTTATTGCAATTGTGGCACGGCACTGTGCCTTTGTGTCTTTCATTGGGTTAATTTAGAGGAGTAGTTGATAGGATCTCTCTGATATTCTTGCTCCTTTCATACGCAAAAATTGGTTTATGCATGAAGATACCGTTGAAATCCGGTTCTGACTCTAGCATAGGCCAGTACTTTAAAATAAGTTTTTTTAAAGCAGCGCTTGAAGTTGAATATTTCGACACCATTAACATTCGCTCACTGGTTTTGGGACGTGTGGTTTGGTTGAGAAGTTCTTCTCGAGTTCTTAAACTTGTTCTCTGTAATGCTTCTGTCAAAATTTCATTGGGATATTTTCTTGCCTCAAATCGTTTCACCATGGTAGCAAAGTTCATTTCCAGGTTTTCCGGTCGGGATACGATCCTCTTCACATGTAGAAGTTGAGAATCTGGTAAATGGCGCTTCAAGGGTTGTTGATAAAAACTGTTGAAGTGTAGTAGGTTATTCCTATCAGTGTGTTTTTTCCGGTAAATGTTGGTGATTAGTGTATTAGATTCTATGGAGATGTTGACATCCAGGTAATTGACTGACTTCTTGATCAGTTCAAATGTAAATTGTATACGTTGATTTATAACATTGAGTTGGTCAATGGCTTGTGTCAATTCAAGTTGGGTACCTTTCCATAATAGGAAAATATTTTCAATGTACTAAACAAAGAATAGCAAATTGTCATGCCATATGCTGTTGGTTAATATATGTTCTATTTCATACTTGTGCATGAACAGATTAGCGTAGCTGGGAGCTGCACAATTGCCCATAGATGTTCAAGTGAGCTGTAAGAAGAATTCATTCTCCCAGGAGAAATAGCTATGGTATAATGTGAAATTCATTAATTCCATTAAGAAAACTTTCAAATCATTATTCCATTCTGTGTGTGCAATGAAAAATTCCAGTGCCTCTAATCCCATGTCATGCGGTATGGATGTATAAAAAGCCTTCACATCAATGGTGCAAAGCCACACATCTTGCAATGTCTCCCATTGTGTTGTGTTCAGTTTATTTAAAAATATGGTTGTGTCCTTAATGTATGTTGTCATATTTTGAACAATCGGTTGCAGATGTCTGTCTATGTATTTGCCAATCAGTTCGTGTAGAGACCCTCTGGGGGAAACTAAAGGCCTGAAAGGTGGTTTTCTCATGTTTTTGTTGATTTTAGGTGTCATGTAAAATCTAGGTGTTCTAGGGTTATTATGAAGTAGATATTTTTTATCTTTGTCAGTAAAAGTCACATTGTGTAAGGCTGTGTCCAGGATGATCTCTAAAATTCTAGAAAATTCATTTGTAGGGTTGGAAGGTAGTTTCATGTACGTGTTGTCATCATAGATATGGGATTTGACACTTTCCCGATAGTATTCTGAGTCCATTATCACTAGCGCTCCGCCTTTATCAGCAACTGTGCATTTGATATTGGGATTCTTGGCTAGGTTGAGAAGGATGTTCATTTCTTTCATGGACAGATTCCGATTTCTCTTCAGTTTTGTGACCTCAGGGAGATGGTGTTTGACCAGTGTTTCGAAGGAATCCAAGATTTTGTGGCTCATCGGAGCCATGAAAGTGCTTTTGAATTTCAAGCCTTTAAGTGTGTCTTCTTCTTTGGCTGGTTGATTGGTAACAATGTTACTAAAACAGTGTCTTAAACATAAAACTCTCATAAATTTGAAGAAGCTCACTTCTATTTCAAGAGCATTCGTTTGATACGTGAGGACAAATGATGTCCCTTTGTTGAGCACATTCTTTTCTATGTCAGACAAAGGGTATGCCGAGATGTTGATAACCGAGGGGCATATTATCAAGACAGGCGATAAAATTATCGCCGCTTTAGCGGCAGAAAACTGCCGCTAAAACGGCGATAATGGGCTTGATAATATGATCTATGGAATTCCAATTGAAGCTCAGGTTAGATGCCCTTCACATCTAACCTGGGCTTCAATTAGAATTCCAAAGAGCATATTATCAAGCCCATTATCGCCGTTTTAGCGGCAGTTTTCTGCCGCTAAAGCGGCAATAATTTTAACTCCATGCTTGATAATATGCCCCCTAGTTCTCTTCATTTGTATCATCATTCTCCATTATTTCTGGCTTCTTGTGATTCGCTTCTCATTTGTACCCTCCCATGGCTATTGGCCCCTTTACTTCGAGTGTTACAGTGTACAGTATGTGTTATTTAGAGCACTGTTTTCTCGCACCCCCCATCCGCACTCCCCTCCCTGCCTTCTCGAACCCCAGCCCGCCCGCACTGCCGTTTGCAATGCAATAGGTCTCGCGTAAATGTGAGTCCTATTGCATTGCAAATGCTTATTGAATTGGGGAACCACAAGGCAGGAAGCCCCCACCTACCCTGTAATGACAGAAAGCACAGCAGTTGCTCAACATTCTGTGCTCTAAGAGGCAGTGGGCCTGACACGGAGCCGCAAGGATGAAAACATGGTGCACGCTCACTTCCGCTTGCTTTCTTCTTTCATGCCTCGGTAAGCTCTTTCTTGGTCATTATTTGTCCATAATTAAAACCCGTGCCCCTGAATGAGCTGTATAAATAGCATAATAAAGTTTGTGACGTAGTGGCTGTATGTTAAGTAGTAAGATCAAGTCATAACTGAGGCGCAGTGGGCCCGTCGGACTTCCAGTGGCTGTGGAGCATTCTTTGTTGCTGCCCAGTAACGTCACTTATCGTGATAGATGTCACACGGCTACTACGCACACAGAACCCTACACTCCATTTACACGCTCATGTTTGATCAGCCAGCTATTACGAGCAGGGCAGCTGGAATTATGCAGCAGGGGAGGACCAAATTATGCGTCAGGGAAGGACCACATTATGTGGCAGGGGAGGACCAAATTATATGTCAGGGATGACTAACTTGTCTCATGAGTACTAGTTTAACACAGAAACACAGCTGTAAGCAACTGAAAGGTAACCAGTCAACCACCGCCTTACACTGTGTGGCAACATGAATTGGTGAGTTATTACTAACTTTTGATCCGTTTGAGCTAGGAAATTTTTTTTGTAAAAAGCTTCAGATTATGCAGCAGATGATGGATGATGTGGCAAATTATATGAATCAATAAAGACGCAAAAAGTGCAGCAGCTGCAAAATCTCATAATTCCACTGGCCCGATTACTATACATGTAATGTATGGCATCGTAGTATACCACATTTTCAAATGTACTTAAAAATACCCATCTGGTACGTGATTTGTTACCATACCTTTATTACATGCAAGGAATGAAGAGATTGAGGCAGGGTGAGTACAGCAGAAAGTGGGATCTGGTCTGAGCGCAGAAGTGACGTCATCAAACGTCTCAGGAGAGCTCCTGGCTGTAAAACGCCTGCTCAATGTGCGGGGATTTGAGCCATGTTTGTTACTCTCCGTGGATAGAGGTTACATATCTGGGGGACATTTTGGAGCCAAAATGAGCGAGAAACTATCTACACGAGTTTTGTGAATGGCCACAAACCTGCAAGTTTGTGGGAGTTATAGGAAGGTGGAATCTGACTATATGGTTGCCCCCACTTTTTTCCTGGTGTTTGAATGGTTTTTGACTAGTCTGGCTGGGATCCTGCTATCCAGGACCCCAGCCTATCTGCTTACTCCCTTAAATGATTGGTGTGCATATTAGATGCACTAGTGATTGGATACTGTGGTACCTTATGAGCCCCTAGTATATGGTACCTTAGGTACCTAGGGCATTGGTACTTCACAGGCCTACCAGGGGCTGCAGCATGTATTATGCCACCCGTGGGAAGCACTCACAATCTGACACCACAGGCCTGCTACTGCAGCTTGTGTGAGGTAGTGTTAGCACTCCTCACTGAGGTATAGGTTCCTATATCTCACCATACACACACATATAACCCTATCAGTCACCCCTATGGTAGGCCCTATCAATCCCAAGGGCAGGGTGCTTGGTTTACTATGTGAGGGGGTGCTTCTGCCTGAGCAGGACCCCTCTGCAGCTGGCCGAGTCTATTCTCTGATGCTGTTTGTGGATGCGGTTAAACCATATACTCTTAAGTGCATGATAACCTCGCGGTAAATGCTAACTTTGGAATGACTGCATCAAAACATGTCGTCTTTGGTGTCAAACAACTTGGAATCCTACCCCCACACCAGTAACTGGTGTGGGAGTAGGATCCCACCCTTCTAGAGGGGACGACATGTACACACTGTACTACACGGTAGAAATCATCTAGAGCCCTGGCATCACAAAATGGATGCCACCAGCACAGACACCGGGCTGCCCTCCTGCTGCTGACCGAAACTCGAAGTGGAGGGAGCCCAACAAAGGATTTCCTGTCAGAGGGAGGTGTCACCACCTCCCAGATAGGATTTAGTGTATTGGAGCTGGGTGGGTGCACTCTTAGAGTGCTTTGAAGTCCTGCACTGGGGGAGCAGTAGGCTCCTCTGTGCATATGCCAGCTCAAACCGGTTCAGGGGCTACCTGCCCCTGCTCTGGCGCGAAACTGGACAAAGGGAAGTGGGTGTAACCAACCACTACCCTGACCCTCCTAGAGGAGTGGTCATAGAGCTAGTCCCTCCCATCTTTTCACTATAAGATACCACACATTGCCAATGCAATTTAGATTACACCTGGACGACGCTCAACTAAGAAGAATCCTGGCCCTTCGACGCTCCACTATCTCTGGAAGACTGAAGAATCTCCCTTGGAGTCAAGGAGTGACTCCCCTGCTTGGCAGGCACCAAAACTCTCTACAACGGTTGCAAACTTTACCGCTCCCGCCGGAGCCCGAAGTCTCTGCGTCCCCTGAAGCAGATTTCCTGACCTCTCGACGGCCATTTTGAGTCCCCAGCGAAGCTGTGGCATCTGGACCCCACGAGTGATGAGGGACAGCAATACCAGTGAACCGTGCACTGATTTCGAGTGCAAGCCCTAAACTACGTCCAACGAAGTTGTGCTTTGGACCACTTGTTGTCCAAGTCCCTAGCAGGTCTAGTACCGAATTTCAGCGGCCTACCCCGTCCAGAGTGACCGTGGGCTGTTGTTAAACTTTTCCTGCAAAGGCGTCTTCGCGGTTGCTTGCCCGTCGGCTAGTAACTCACCTGAAGACCTCCACATCAATTTCAAGGGCTCGCCTGGTTGCTCTGGGCCTGCCCTCACTTACCCTCACTGGGTAAGTCCATCAGACCTTGCTGGTCTGCACCATTGCCAATTTTCACTCTACACGAGACTTGCGACTGCCAAGGCTTGTTGGCTTCAATCCGGGTGCTGACACCATCGACAGCTGCAGACGTTGTGGGACCCGAATCCAGCTGTTGGTCATTGTCCTTCCTGGACCTCGTGAGCGAAGAGACAAAACACCATCATCGACCTGAAGAGACGCGACAGCTGTGGTCATCCATCTTGCTGGCCACCGGTCACTGGCAAGTGACTCTGAACTCTGTCCCCTCAATTTCTAGGTCTTCTGCAACTCCAATCCATCGTCGGATTCGAACGGACACCTCTCCAGTCGTCACAAGCAGCAAGTCTTCAAGAATCTCCGTTGAAAACAGCATCGCGACCCGACACCAAAGGACACCTATGCACCCGGCTTCCCTGGGTGAGGTAACTCGTGCACTCCGGTGCCCAAGTGTGTGTTGGCTCTCGAAATACTTACCCTGTAAGTTTCTTGCTTGTTGACTTTTGCGAAGTGCCCTAGAACTGTAAAATACAAACCGCGACATTTGCCATTGAAACGCATTGAAAACCCGCGTGTGTGTTTAGACACTGCACGCGTCTCCTGTGGTTCTGATTACTTACCTGCTAACATTGCAGAAGTGAAGCCCCAGCGATTCCCAAGGCCCTAGGCCTCTTACTTTTGCAAGTCGAGTTTGTTAAACCACTATTTTAGTATATGGTCTGGTACGCCCCTAGGGCTACAGCCATATTTGTGCTTAATTTATTGAGAACTGTTGATCTTTTGAATGTTTACCTGGCTCTAATCTCATAAAGGGATTAGTAGAGTATATTTAGAAATAAATACATATATATTTGATATATATACCTGTGTGGTGTCTTTTCATTTGGTAATTCAAGAGATTATAAGGTAAAACAAGCTGCTTTACATTCCTCAGAGACTTAGCCTGTAGGCTGCTCTCCACAGCTACCACTAGGATAGCTTTCTTTAAAAGTTTGTCTTTAAACCTATCTACCAAGAGTCGAATTGGACTGGTGCAAGGTGGCCACTATAACTAGTGACCAGCATATGCCAGGCCAACTTCTTACAGGAGTTCAGATAGCTTTGTAGGTATGCCACCCTTGGAGCACCCACAACCAACCCATGTGTGGTGATGTACTTTTATGTGTGAGTAAATACATTTACAAGTGCAGACACACATTTTGCACATAACAAAGTTCACTAGGCGTCATAAATGCTGCGGTTTGCATATTGAACCAATGCGTACGTGTGACGAAAGAAGCGTGAAACTGGCCCATAAGTTTGACAGTCACCCTATCACAAGTCGTCTTTCTGAGGAAAGCACCGGGCAACTGCTAACCTCCGATGTGTACTCCTAAGGTGTCCCATTTGGTGGAAGTGTAAATCTGATGCAGACGGATATAATACCAGGACTGCATCCTTTCCTGGAAGAATTCTGGACCATTTAATATCAAGATTAAGGTGCCCTGCTGATGGCATGCAAATCCAGTAGCATAAATCTATCTAAAGCACTGACGTCTACAAAATCAAAAACTCATCCAAAATAGAATGGCATACCATATTAAACATACTCCGAATATTTCAACAATTAAAAAGCTCGTATTGGGAAAAATATCATCATGGATGTCAATTCCCCAAAATGCCAGGAGTAGCAGAAGTGACTTCACATGCCCTTTGACGTTCTCTTTCACTCACACATACACATGCTTACACATACACACGTATTCTCTTATACACACACACTGCCTACACATACACACACACATTCACACATACACACAGTCTCTTACATAAACACACTCAAAACTGCAAGAAGGTACACAGTATGCTCATTTAAAAGCATTTTTTACTCACCTCAGCTGCCAGGGAAAGTCATATTCCAGCTTTTTTGAATGGCCACAAACCTGCAAGTTTGTGGGAGTTCAGATATCTTTGTAGGTATGCCACCATTGGAGCACCCACAACCAACCCATGTGTGGTGATGTAATTTTATGTGTGAGTAAATACATTTACAAGTGCAGATGCACATTTTGCACATAACAAAGTTCACTAGGCGTCATAAATGCTGCTGTTTGCATATTGAACCAATGCGTACGTGTGCCGAAAGTTTCGTGAAACTGGCCCATAAGTTTGACAGTCACCCTATCACGAGTCGTCTTTCTGAGGAAAGCACCGGGCAACTGCTAACCTCCGATGTGTACTCCTAAGGTGTCCCATTTGGTGGAAGTGTAAATCTGATGCAGACAGATATAATACCAGGACTGCATCCTTTCCTGGAAGAATTCTGGACCATTTAATATCAAGATTAAGGTGCCCTGCTGATGGCATGTAAATCCAGTAGCATAAATCTATCTAAAGCACCGACGTCTACAAAAACAAAAACTCATTCAAAATAGAATGGCATAGCATATTAAACATAATCCGAATATTTCAACAATTAAAAAGCTCGTATTGGGAAAAATATCATCATGGATGTCAATTCCCCAAAATGCCAGGAGTAGCAGAAGTGACTTCACATGCCCTTTGACGTTCTCTTTCACTCACACATACACATGCTTACACATACACACGTATTATCACATACACACACACTGCCTACACATACACACACACATTCACACATACACACCGTGGGGCAGATTTATGAGGTTTTGCCATAGGGAAGCGCAGCAGGCCTTCCTGCTGCGCTTCCCTACGGCAAAAGAAAAGGGCAGGGATGCGCCGTATCTATAAAATGCGGCGCATTCGTGTCCTTTTCCCCTGCGCCGGCGCACAATGGGCTGCCTGCGCCAACGCAGGCACCTCTGCACCATAGTGCAAGGGTGCCTGCGTTGCGGGGATGAATATTTTTGTACAGGAAGGGAAACCTTTCTGTACAAAAATAATCACAAGAGGCTTTTCTTCTTTGTATGGGTGCTGCAGAATGCAGCACACATAGAAAAAGGAAAAACGAGGAGAAATAAAGATATTTCTCCCCGTTGCGCCTCCCTTACGCCTCCCCTGGGAGGCGAAAGCTTTTGGCGCTGCCTCAGATTTACGATTTCTCGTAAATCTGGGGCAGTGTCAAAAGGCCATGGATGTTGCTGGGAACGCCCCCAGCAACACCCATTGCACGCCCCTTTAACGCAGAACACTGCGTTAAAGGGACTGATATTTATGAGGCAGCATTAAGCCAATAAAAGTGGCTCAGTGCTGCCTGATAAATATCACGCAGGCTTCTGCGCCACGGAACGTCACAAAAAGTGACGTTCCGATGGCGCAACGGGCCTCATAAATCTGCCCCAGTGTCTCTTACATAAACACACTCAAAACTGCAAGAAGGTACACAGCATGCTCATTTAAAAGCATTTTTTTTACTCACCTCAGCTGCGAGGGTAAGTCATATTCCAGCTATTTGTATGTTTAGGTCGAGCCTAGCGGCAGCGCGCATGAGCTACTCGCTCTGCGAGGCATGCTGTAATAGAGTATGTAGTGTAAGCCCCGCCCACTCTCCGCCCATATTTGTTATTGGCTTGTTTCATTGTACTTCTTAAATGCTGGCTTCTGATTCATAAGAAGGCTTGTTTGTCCCTCCTTGGTACCGCCTTGTCTGCATTTGTTACCGCCCATAACGACGGTCCTTTTACTTGGCTTGTTACACGGTCTACATTATAAGTGGGTGAGCATTACTTTGTTTATTGACACTGGGGACAATGGGGGCTGCTTTTTTTGGTATTTGCATGCTGAGCGCGGTGCCTGCTTCAGGCACACTGTGCTCGTTATAATTTTTTTTTTAACTTTAATACTGAGCGCGGCGCCTGCTTCAACAACACCACGCTGAACCAGGAGCAGCTGCTGCTCTCAACATGCTTTGGCTTCTTCGCTGGCCACTCGATCCCCTCAGCCTGTCTGCTCTCGCCCCCTCTACTGGCACCCTCCCTCCCTCACATGAGGGGGTGGGGCTTAGGGTCAATGTTAGTGACTGAAAACAAGCATTTGCAATGCAATAGGTCTCACATTTACGCAAGTTTGAGCTATTGGCATTGTAAATGACAATGCCTTTTTTTATGTTTTGGTTTTTAAAGCATAATTAAAAGGCATTGTCATTTACAATGCCAATAGCTTAAGCTCGCGTAAATGTGAGAGCTATTGCATTACAAATGTTTGTTTTTTATTTTCTATGAAGCACTCCATAGAAGTGTATGTATTCCCCCCACCCTCTTTCTTCTCTGCTCCCTCACCTGAAATGCTCACTTTTTTTTCTAACTTCCTCACGCACCCCATCAGTGTCAGCTCACTCACAGAGATGCTGGTATGGTGGTTTCTTTTGTCATGTTATTTCCATTTCATGTACTGTGAACCAGCGGTGTTGAGCTGCAGAGTCTCTCTCTCTTAAAGAGCAGCATCAGCATTTGCTGTTCAAGGCTGGGCTTTCATTGTCAAGAAGTGTCTAAAACATGTGTCATATATGAAGGACAACGGAGAGGTGTGAGCAACAAAATTAGGACTGTTCAATTTATATGGGTTTATTTGTTTATTTTATTACATAGCTGCAGAGTTATTGAATTTCTTTCTGCTTAGACATCTCAGTCACTGTGTGCGAGTCCATTCAGACAGGTTTGCTACATTTGTTTTTCTCCAGTCTGTTAGGAACAGAAGACTACCAGAGCCGCTTGTAGTATGTAGGTTTTGCATTATATGTATGAGGTTTCTTTCATTATTGTTTACTTGTTACAGCGTTGTTGTTTCAGCTTCATCCTTTCACTCTATGTGTGATGTATTAATTGTGAGTTCCATGTGTTGTAACCTAAGCAGCGTGGAAAGTTATGTTTGAAAAAGGAGCAGTGCCTGGCGGAGGAGCTTGTACTGCGGCTCCTCAACCGTGTGATTCTGCTACATTAAATCAAAACGGAACTGTAGTCTTCCATGGTAAAATAACGCAAAAGCTGTATGTTTTTATGTAATCCATTTATTAATAACCTAACAATAACACAAAGGGGTCGATTCCGATCCTGGATTTTTTTTCCCGTACGACTCGTATCCGTATTTTTTTCCGTATGAATCATACAAGTCACGTCCAACCCGTGAAGTACGATCCGTACGGGAAAAAGTACATACAGATCGGCCCGATCCGTATGAATCGTAGCGGGAAAATTAGTACGAGACAGACCCAGACACTTCTCCGTACAAATCGTAAAAATGAAGTCCGACCGTACTAGTACGATCCGGACCGGCGTTACAATTTACGATTCGTACGGAAAACGTCCCGTACACGGAGAATGACTTTGCCCGCTATGAAGCGCAGTTTGTACATACCGTACCCCCAGCGCGAATGTATGGTGCGTACCAACAGCCCGTAGGTATGCACCATACCCCCAGCGCGTAGGTACGCACCGTACCCCCAGTGCGTAGGTACGCACCGTACCCACCCCGCATAGGTACGCACCGTACCCCCCAGCACGTAGGTATGCACCGTACCCCCAGTGCGAATGTATGGTGCGTACCCCCATCGCGTATGTACGGTGCGTACCCCCAGCGGGAATGTACGCACCATACCCCCATTGCGAATGCACGGTGCGTACCCCCAACATCGCGTTTGTACGGTGGATGTTGCGGGTACGCGATGTTGCGGGTTCACACCATACATACACAATGGCGGTCTACGCACCCGCACCGTACAGAAGCAATGGGGTGTACGCACCATACATAGCAATGTCCGTGTATGCGCCATACATACACAACGCATGGGGGTGTGTGGCTGTACGACTCGTACCCCTGTACCATACTGAACCACAGACACTGTAAAACAGCACAAGGAGGTCCTATTCGACTCGCACAACACCACAAAACACGTCTACACTGCACAAAAAATGAAAAGGACTGACCTGGACACATCCAAAAATGCAAACAGAAGGGCAACCTCACAACCACCCCTTTTAACACACCCACCAAAAATTCAAACTGAGCCCCACCCACAAATGGACCAATAAAAAGGGACCACACACACAAACCATGAGCCTTTGCAACAGACTCACCACTGCTACAGAGCACACACAAACCACTGCACCCATCCACCTAAACATATGCACCTACACACACACCCCTTCACACATACCCCCTCTCCACATTCACACACACACTGTCACATTCAGACCCACACACCCACAACCATCCACACCCTCACCCCACACCATGTCCACTGACAAGAATCCAAAGTTCACAAGGGAGGAGCTGGACATCCTTGTCAATGAAGTCATCAGAGTCGACCCACAGCTGTTTGGAACATTGGTCAGACAGACCAGCATTGCTGAAAAATCATGCCTGTGGCAGAGGATCGTCGAGAGGGTGAATGCTGTCGCACCCATCAGAAGGACCAGGAATGAATGCCAAGCCAGGTGGTATGATCTGCGGAGGGCGGTCAAGAAAAAAATTAATGAAGAGCACACCCAGACCAACATCACTGGAGGTGGCGCGCCCCGCAGACCAGTACATTACCATCCCTGGGAGGAGAAGGTGATGGTCATGCTTCCGCCGGTGGGAGTACATGGACTCCAAGGACCTCCAGAGCCTGGTGAGTACACAAACCACTTACGTAACATGGGGGTAAAGGCATCCACACCCCAACTACACCTAATGCACGCAACTACCCCCAAGCCCTCACCCGCCAGAACCACAGTCACAAACAACGAGAATGCCAATAACATGTGTATGCCCCATTGAGAAAGCAAGGCCATGCCATGTCCCATGCTACACGAAGCACCAACCCAAGAATGGATGTCCCGTATGCTGGGAGGGTGGGTGCACCAAAATGCATGTTTGAATTCCAAAACAGACACAATAGCCCTCATCCCATATGGCCCAGGTACATACCCATGCACCATGCGCAATGCCCAGGGATTGGGAAAGTACTGACAAGATAGCTCACACTTGGCCCTGGTGTAGGCAGCACAAGGCCCTCCTGTGACCAGTAGAAACACAAACACCAACACAACAAGGTCAGATATCTAGGCTAGGAACTCACACTCACTGTCATGGCAGCATGCTCCATGGGGGGACTGCTACATCACCTGGGATCCCCAGTGCAAGATCACACTACACCCACCAACAGTCCCTGTCACACACACCCCTTACACAAGCACACATCACCAGGACAGGCAATGGATTTACCCACTGCCACAATGGACATGTGACAACAACAACACCAATACATAGCCGAAGAAGCATCCAAGCCACAAATGTACATGTCAAAGACTCAGGCGAACATATCAATCTGTCCCCCGCAACATATCCATACAGAAGTGAACATTGAGGAGAATGCTAGGCACATACAACTACCTGGAGGAACTGTGCCAACTTGAATGTGTATGAAACATGCATGTTGCATTAAACAGCTTTAACATTCTCTCTCTCTCACACACAGGGCAACGTGAGGAACATCCCCCCAACAATGGGGGGGAAGAATCGCAGTCACAGGCTCGGGAGGAACCAGATCCCACCAGCAGCGATGCCTCTCAACACTCCGTGGATGACCCCGACCGACCTGGACCCTCTGGTGTCCAAGCCCCTGCAGCACCTGGTTCAGGAAAATCTGTGCCAACCACCACCCCCATTCCTGCCACATCACAGGAGACACCCATGAGCCCTGCCCGCAGTGAACAGAGCCAGTCTGACCAGGAGGGACAAGGTGCGGCGGGCACCCAGGAGGAGGCAGACAACACCGACACTGCCAACCCTCAGGGGTCCCGTCGACCCGATGTGCCCACAACGGCAGGCCCGGCTCGTGTGGGCAGGGGTGGCGGGAGTGGAGGGAGGCGAGAACCTGACCAGCCAGCTGAAGGGACCGGTAGGTCACACATCCGCAACATCATGGAGGCATACCGGCGTGACACCAGGGAGATCAGCCAGGTAGTGGGGACCCTCACAGAGATCAAAAACCAGCAGGCCGAGCTACACGCCAGTCAACAACAACACCAAGGACGGATGGAGGCAAGACTGGCTGAGCTCCTGGCGGTACAAAGGTACATAAGCCATTCACTCCGTCGGATCGCCGACAACATGGGCAACCCTCCCTGTGACACCAGGAGCAGACCAGCACCAGCCACAGGGAGGGAGGAGGAGGAGGATTCGTCCGATGGAGCGTCCCAAACATCATCAAGGCCTGCATCTGAGGGTCCCAGGAGAAAGGTTGGTCATCCACAGAAAAGACCTTGAGAGGCAGAGGGCCATCCACATCACCCAGGTCACCTGGCCTGGCTCCTGGCCTTCATGTGCGACAGCATCACCTCATTGACTGACATCATCTGCCACATGGACTTGCTGGTCACAGTCTGACCAATGATGCCAAACACTGTGGGCTGGACTCTGATGACTTCAAATGCCAAGGATCCCATCTCCCCCTGTGAACTTTGGATTCTATGGTCCTTGCATTTCCCCATTTTCTGTGCACAAATCATGCCCCAGAGCTCGAAATTAAAAATTTAATAATTGAAATTTCATGTTGCAGTCATTTAGCATGAGTCCACAACCTACGTGTGGGGATATGTTAAAGTATTCCTAAGTGTGGAACTAACTCCAGCCATCCATACACTTGGATCTGAGTCCAGTCGAGGACACACATGGATCACAATGTATCACAAAATACAGACATGGAGCCTAACACTCACCCGTGATGGCCTCAAGCTGCTGAGGGGGACTTGCTATATTGCTCTGACAGACCAATTTGGTAGAGTTACATGAAGGTGTAGGGGTCATGGGTCATGTTGATGTGCTCGGGGAGGGAGTACCAGGTCTGTTTTGCGAGGTGGGAGAACTATCTCCTGCATGCAGAGGTTATGTGGATGTGATGAATGGTGGCCAGGGCAAGGTGGGCTGCATGGAGTAGGGCCAACGGGGTGTTGGATGACACACGTCCAAGGTCGGTTTGGGTCTGGGGTTGTGGACTGCCTCCTGAGTGTGGTTGAGGAGTCTGAAGGTGATCCTGCAGCACACAGTGAGCCATTGTACCTCTCTCAGGTGGACGGTGATGTGGCTGGGGCGGGGGATGTTGCAGATGAGGTGTGCGTATGCACCCTGGATGTGGATATGTTCTCCTGCATGTTTGCTGTTGTCCTCTGTAGAGGCCGTTGCTGTATTTGAGCCGGCTGGTGTCCTGGACCAGGGGGACGGTCTGTCTTGCCTTGGAGTGGATCTATCTGGGGGCCATCAGCAGCATGTGGAGGGTGTTGCAGCATGAGGTACAGATGTTGGTGAGTTGCATGTTAATTGTGAGCGATGGGTCCATGATGAACACCAGCTTGCCTGCGTGGCCACTGGGTGCTGGTCCGGTGCACATACCAGTGGGATGCAAGGAGTTGACCCAGCCGTAAGGAGACAATCCTCAGATGATGACCTCTGTCCTGTCCAAGTCCTGCCTCAGATGGCTGATGTTCAGCCATTCATCAACGGATCTCATGCCTTCTTGAAGTTTGGATCTGGGAATGGCTGGCTCTTTGGTGAGTTTGAGGAGCAGCTGGGTGTCAATGGCATACCAGATGATGATGAGGTTGTGTGTGCATGTGATGGTGGAGAGGGGGGTCATGGAGACATTGAAGATCGTCACGCTTAGAGAAGAGCCCTGTGGCATGGGCCAGATGACCCCAGTGTACTACATGTTGCAGGGTGGAGGCAGACTCCCTGGGCCTTGCTGGTGAGCTACTTCCTGAGTGAATCCTGGGCCCTCCTCTGGATACCAGTGTTGGAGATGTGTGAGCTGACAGTGTGGTAGCACATGGTGTAGAATGGCGTTGAGAGGTCAAGGGTGGTGGCCTCACCATTGTTGAGCAGGGCAAAGTAGTCGTTGGTGTTGGCAATGATGACGGTTGCAGTGGTGCCAGTTGGCTGGAGCTGGTTGCAAGTAGGAAATTTATCAGTTGCTAGTTGAGTGTCTTCCTGGTGACATATGTTGGGTAGGGAAGTAGGCTGATGTACCAGGAGACATTCATGACGCGCAGGACGTGGGCTTCAAGGATGGCGAATGATGTGGTTGAGATGTTGTGTGGGAAGGGGCCTGATGGAGAGCCAGAGTGGATGGTGCACCTGATCCCGGTTGTGTACTTGCTGCTGACGGGAGTCCATGACCTGAGGGGGGTTTGTCCAGCTGATAATAGTGCTCTCTGCCTCTGTGTGCCAAGGCTGTTGTCCATGGCCATGAGCTTGCAGTGGTACAAAGTAGCAAGGGATGGGATCTGCCTTGCAAGGGTGGGGTGTCTTGGATGGAGATCTGCTGTCAGTTCACTCACAATGCTGATGAGCTCCTTGATGTCGTGTGTTTAGGTGTCTCGGCACTATCTGAAGGATCTCCACTTGGCCTTGCTGATGATATGGTGATGGCTCTGTGTGGTGTTTTTCAGGGCTGTAAGGAAAATGATATCTCTTTGTGTTGCAAGGTTTGCACAAGAGTCCGGCTAGGTCTGTAGGAGTCCAGTAGGTCTGCCTTGTCCCAGGTGCCTTAACTGTTATTGTGCTTCACAGGAAAGTCCATCAATGTGGCAAGATTGATGGATCAGTTGCTGATCCAGTGTGTGAGTTTGCAGGGTGTGGCGGTGGTGTTGTTTTGAGTGTCCCACACAGCTTGTCTGTGGCGACTTACATCAGGCATCTTTGAGGGATCGGTAGCGGGGTGAGTGGCACTGTGTTGCTTGTTGGAGACGTGGATTCAAATGTTGATGGACCAATGATGGATGGTGGTGTGTGTCCCCTCCAGCAAGAAGTTACTGGCCCCCAGCCACATGTAGCCTGTGGAGGTGGGGGCCTACGTGCAGATGTACGTGTTGATGGCTTAGCAGGATTGTGGATGTAGGCCTGCAGATCTGTAGATGAGTGTTACTCCGAGGGTTGCTAGGGAGTTGCTGCGAACCCGGACTTGTGACTCTGAGGGTGTACTTGTCAAAAATTACCAATTCAGCCCTCGGGAGTGATGTTGGCGTCCCTGCGGGTGATCTTGGATCCGTCTGAGATGACAATAAAGATGTCATGTGCTGAGGATGCTTTTGTCCAGGTTACTGTCATGAAGGTGATGTGTGGGGCTGTAGTGTTGAGGAGGTAACATAGTCCAATGGCGTGCTGGTGGATGGAGCGGGTGTGGAGTAGGAGGCACATAACCTGGTTGGAATGACAGGGTCTGGTAGGCTGGGCAGCGCTGTGTAGGCAGTTAGAGTAGCGCACTCAGCATGCGAAGGTGTCGTGTGTGTGCTTAGGGGTTGCCTGATGGCAGGAGGATGATTGTCACGAGGACATTGCTTGGAGAGTGGCTGCAGCATGAGCCTGTTGTGTGATGTGGGTCATGCAAAGACTAGAGGGTCGTGCACTGTGCATGTTGCAGGCGCAGACAGTCCGGCCTTTGGCACGGCGCTGGGGCTACAGTGGCACAGAAAAGCTGCTGGCTGCATGACAAATGGGTGGAGGGGGAAGGGCTGAGCATTTCTGAGGCGTGGGGGTTGCAGAATCAGGGCACTCGGAGTGGCAGAGCCGCAGGTGAATGCAGCAGCAGGCAGAAGGGGTTAGAAATCATGCAAAAATCAACATACAAAGACAAGGAGGTCTGCAAGGCACAGTGCAACAGGTGTATGTCAAGGAAGGAGTGTCAGCTCACTCATGGGTCACTCCCAGAAAGTGTATGATCAATCACCATAAATGACATCCACTGTGTCAGGCAACAAAATGCGGAGATGCGCAAAGGAGACACACCATCAGCAGGCATTCACGTCCCGTTGTGGTCAGCAACCTGCACAAATATATACACAACCAGGCACGTCATGCACAATAGAGATCATTAGCTATGAAGCACTGCATGCATGTTGCCAAAGTACACATACACTCATACACTCATATGCTCAATCTTTGTCAATTCTGCCATAGATGACGCATGCAAACTGGTAAGAGATCTGCAGTGACCGAGATGAGGCACTTTGGATTGTGCTGAACACCTTTATTCCACATACACACACAAAGGGATATGCCTCCATATTAACAGACTCACAGGTCAGTTGACAGAACATGTGGGACATACGCTGGACCCCCCCTTCACAACACGGATTATATCAATCCCAATGAACTGGCACACAAGGTAGGGGGATGAGCAAAACACATCCTGCTGCACACGGAGAGGCTGCAATTCCCCATAGAGCATGTTGTTGTGATGTCCCCCACTATGTCCACCCGTAGCATCTGCAATGTTTCAGAGCCAAGGTACACACACATTGAAGCCTTCATCAGACGCCATATTCCACAACAGATGACTGTCAAGAAGGCTGACTATCATGTCATGGGAGTGATGCTACATGTCATATGCTCCATGGTGAGAAGACATGTATGCATGGTACCACAACATGCACAGAAGCAGTCACCACACATTCACAACCTGTATCACCACAAAAAAGCCTTGCTGCAATACTTACCCAAACTGACATTTCCACATGTCCGTGCATGGAACGCTGTTTCAGCACACGTTGCAATCCACACGAGGAATAGCAGGAGGACAACGATGACATGACCAGACAACATGTGCCAAATACCTGGGAATGGCAGACACACAAGAAGTCACCAAAAAAAGATTCTCAACGCACACATGGAAGTGTACAAAACAGCAACAATGTTGGACACATGTAAATTGCCAATCAAGTCTCTCTGCATAACTGTGTTGCATGACATCATCACTCGAGTCACTTTGCATTCAGTCAGCTGGACACACACATTGCAACACATGCCACTCAATGCTACAAGCTTGCACACTCATAGCCAGTGACTCACCATTATGATAAGAAGTTGCGTATGAGCTGACTCCGGATATCATCCCCCTCCTCCTCATCATCACTAGCCTCGAGTCGTGACCAAGCCCTTGATCCTCCACGGGTGGATGCTCCTGCTCATCTAGATCCAGGATGAGTGGCACTGCCTTCTCAACTGCCATGTTGTGCAGCATGCAGCACACAATGAAGATTTTGCAGACCTTCACCGGGGCATAAGGGAGGGACCCGCCTGTCTTGTCCAGGCACCGGAATCGGCTCTTCAGGGGTCCAAACGTCCTCTCAATCACTCGCCTGGTCTGGCCGTGTGCATCGTTGTACTGGTGATCTGCAGCTGTTCTTGGGTTGCGGAGAGGTGTCCTCAGCCATGGCATGTTGGGATAGCCAGAGTCCCCTACATGGAAACATCATGTAAATAAGTGGGTCACGAGATGCCGTAAGAGACAAAGATACCGCAACACGTAGGACAAAAAGACTATACCCACCAACAAGACATGCTCGTTCGTTGTGCAGCCGCAGCATCATTTGTGGCACCCTGCTACGCCTCATAATGTAGGCATCGTGTGCTGATCCTGGAAAACGTGCACAGACATGTGAAATCAGCATGTTAGCAAGCCACACCACAAGGGCATTTATCGAGTGGTAATGTTTGCGGTTGCGATAGGCTTGTTCCTGTGCCTGTGGCAGTACAAAAGCCACTTGTGTACCATCAATGGATCCAATTACATGGGGCATCCCACCAGGGCATAGAAACCCCCCTTGACATCCCTCAACCCCTCTGGAGTAGGAAATTTGATGAATTCATCAAGGTGCTCCAACATGGCAGCTAAAACATCACGCAGGACACGGCTGAACATAGTCTGGGACATCCCACCCACATCAGCTATGGTCAATTGAAACGTACCTGTTGCAAAAAAATGTAAGGCTGCCATCACCTTCATCTTGGGGGTCAGCGCAAGGTGATGAGTGGCACATCGTGCCCCATCACACATGACATGTGTCCACAGGTCAGAACACATCAATTGTGCAACGCGATGGAAGGACCTGTGCAAGATCACTGACTAACACACCTAGGGCCTACACATGAAAGTATGCAATGACAAGTACTTGATGGACATCCATGTGCGACTCGTAGCCCTCCATTCCTGGCATGTGTATGGCTGTATCACCATTGTAAGCATGTGAAATGCGTACCCGTATGTGTAGGCACTGGTAGTACACGTACGTGTACAACTAGTGCATACACGTACGTGTACAGGTATGTGTAGGCACTGGTAGTACACGTACGTGTACGCACTGGTAGTACACGTACGTGTACAACTGGTGCATACACGTACATGTACTACCAGCGCGTGCTCGTACGTGTACTACCAGGGCCTACACGTACGTGTACGCACCAGTTGTACACGTATGCGTACTACCAGTGCGTACACGTATGTGAACTAACAGTGCCTACACGTACGTGTACTACCAGTGCATACACGTACATGACCTCGATAGGCAGTTAGAGGAGAGACTGCAGCAAGGAGGGGGTAGGTACATGGCTTTTTGTTCTGTTATGTGTCGCCAGCTTTAGGAAGTGCTATTTTGCATGAATACACTCCCAGAGTTCATATGTGCAGTGCATTTTCTCTTTCCAAATGTCACCTGGGGATCTTTTTCATCCTTTCCTCTCCTTTACATGTGTCCCCTGGTGTGTGTGTAATCACATTTGCACATGGTCATCTAGGGTGCCAGTACATCTAAGTGTACATTGCTTTCTGCATCATGTGGGAGGGTGGTCTGTGACTTGTGTCTGTACCTTGCCTGTGCCATGACCTGTTCACTATGTAGGGGGTCCATAGTTGTTGTCACTGATGCTGATTCTCAACATAGGAGTGTGAGCTTTCAACTGGACACCCTTGAAGCATGCATGTGCAATGTTGTGACCTCAGACATGATGTGCATGAGTGTGAGATATGCATAGTGCCATGACGGTTGTACATGGTAGAGTCAGCTCAGTCCAGGACCATGGAGCAGTGTGCCCACTACAGTCCCCTGAGACACCCTGGCCTCCTAATCATGTGTGTCATCCAACACTGTGCACATTCTCTGTGTGTGCTGCATAGGTCTGCCTCTGTGGCATTGTTCCCTGCCCTAGTTTTATTTGGTTAATGTGTGCTACATGTGTCCACTTGACAGGGACACAACATTTTGCTTGTGCATACTCACACTGGCCAGTGCCTGTGTGGCTATTCACAACAATCGGTTGATGGTTGTTTGTCACAAATATGTGTTGTCAGCCCCACGAGGTGATGTGGTGTCAATGAAGCAATTTTGCAAGCACAGTTGTTCTAACACTGAATAAGGGGTGTCACTTCTTGATCTGTATAAATCACATAGACTCAGGTATTGGGGAGGGGGTGTGGGAGAGGCATACATGTGCAACTCTGATTTTTCAGTGGCAGGTCTGACTTGTGTGTGAGAATTGCCTGGACTAAAATACACTGGGCAGTGCCCCTGTGATGCTGGCCAGTGCTTAATGTACCTGCTTTGCAGCCTGTGTCATTTTTTTACCAACAAGAATCCTGCTCATACATTTTTGTGTGGTTCAGATGCAACACAGTTTGGACTGTGTGTGCTGACATCTGTGTGTACATTCAGGCTTGCCATGAGGGTGTCCCCACAGTACAGCTGGCCTTTTTTACCACCCAATTGCAGGCCCATTAGCTTATGCATTGTCCTGGGTGTGGACATGGGTGCCACTCATGATGACAGGCAGTAGGTCATATGTGTAGCCAACTGTGTAATCAAGTGACGGATGGCCTGGTGACAACTGACATGATTCAAGTTGTTACTCTTCATGATTTGTACCTTGGCACTCTCAGCACTTGTCAACAGTTGTTCATGTTTCACATGTGGAAATTTGTTGATTTGTGTTAAGAACACTAATGTGCCTGCATGCAATATGTCGCACAAGGCAGTGCACACAAAAGTACATTGACACTGTCATGGAATGAGCTGGCAAATTTTCAATGAAGCCACTGTTATAAATAAATGTTGTCGCAGATTCTCCATATACATGTGCCCACGGTGGTCTTGATTTTGTGAGACTCATTAGGTGTCGGTGATACAAACTAACGAGTGTCAAGACGTCCAGACCTCCAGACCTCCGTGGGCCCATGTATATTTACTTTCTGCAACACAATCTATTTCTAACAGTGGCTCTTCTGAAAAGGTGCCAGCTTCTTCAATGACAGTGTCAATGTACTTTTGTGTGCACTGCCTTGTGCAACATCTTGCATGCAGGCACATCAGTGTTCTTTTTGCAAAATGGCCAATTGGCACATCCAAAACATGTAGATTGGTTGAAGTTGTGTGAGTACCAAGGTACCAACATTTGTTCGTTTTGTGTTCCAAGGGACTTACAGGTCTCTGAGTGTGGTGACACCTTGAGTATTGAGGTGTGTTAGTTAACCTTGAGTGCACCACTCCTGTTTCTTTCAGGGTAAACAAGAGGTGTCATGACTTCATTGTACTGCTGTGCTCATCAGTTCACAGACACTAGCTTCTCAGTGTATTGCTCATTCAAGTTGTGGCCTTTTGTGTATTGAGTTTCCTGGTGTCAAAGTGGCATGATGGGTCTACCAACTGGGCAGTACAGGGCTTACATATGTGCGGAGTAATCCAGCTGTTACTCATGATGCATTACCTGATATGCACTGTGACCTATTGTTCTTGTGCTCATGTGTCAGATGTATACAGGTGACTGATGCTTTCTGGTTTCTTCTCCTTGGCCACAGAATCATCATCCACACGCGAGGGAGACACCGGCATGGACCTTGAGGAGGGACCCAGCGACAGTGCCACCAGTGCTGTGGAGTCAGCAGGAGACAGTGGCACGGAGGGCGAGGGGAGTCAGTGGGAGGACCTGTCCGGAGGCGAGAGCATGTACGACACCGACGGGTCCCAGGCTGACATCCTTGAGGAGGCGGAGGATGCAACAACATCTGGCAGCATCCCACCATCTGTACCCGCCTCCTCCATTGCCATCTCCGCCCTCCCAGTTGCTCCCGTCCCTTCTGTCTGTTCACGGTCCCACCGTGTCTCCTTCAGACCAGGCACCGCAGCCCCTGCCCCTGTCACCCCTGCTGCCCTCAGTGAAGAGTCTGTGGACACACTGCACCAGTTGCAGGTTGGTCAGGCATCGATGCTGCATGTCCTCCATGAACACACTAGACTTCTCACACAGTTGGTGTCGTTTGTGGAGGGCATGTCATCAACGATGAATGAGCAACGCAGGTTTCTGCGGTCCATGGACTCTTCACTGATGGAAGCAGTGTCTCTCCTGCGGCGCTCTGTCCCCCCCTACCCTGGACCCATCCACACTGCCCTCTCCCATGCCTGTCCAAGCACACACAGACAGTCACAGGCACACACCACAACAGACACATCCAGCACACCCCCAACTAAGGCACAGCGCACACCTCCTGGCACGCACACTCAGGGGGATGTAGTCACACCCACAGGGTCTGGGGGCAAAAGGCAGACACGCAGCCACAGTCAGAGTCTGCAGTCCTCACGACCCACTTCCTCCAAACCCACTCCCCTTAGCTCCCCTGCCAAGACATCACCCAAAGTGACCGACATAGGTAGTCAGTCCCTCAGCCCCACTGTGACACCACCCCACAAGCGGTTGAGGAAGTCTCCGGCCAGGGGAGTTGAGTCCCCCCCCATGTCCACCACCTCCCCTGAGTGCGCTGAACCCCATCCCTCAGACCCCCCCCCCTTCAGTTGGCCCTGGTGTTCGTTCCGGTGCAGTGGTTCCTCTGGACGCCCTGGCTGCAGTGTGCAGCGAGCTGCTCACCACCACCTTTGGTGCTGCACCACCCCCTGTGGTGGATACGTTCAGCCCTGCACCCACCACACCTACCCAACACACTCCTGTCCCTGCGGTGCCTGGTACTCCCACTGATGATGCCCCTTCCCCCCCCCCCCGGTCGACAACCCTTGAGGTGACTTTGTGCAGGCAAGGTAGGGGTAGACACAGTTGCATATGTCCATCCTTGGACTCGAACTATGGACTGGCAATTGGCCTTTGTAAATAGTGTTTTATAACAATTTTGTTTTTTGTGTGCTGAATAAAGCCTTTTCTTTTAGTTTCCACACTATTGCATTTCAGGTACTTGATGTTGGTGATGAGGCCCATGAAGTTGGTGTTCTGGTAATGTGTTAGGGTTCTGAGAAATGTTTTAGTATGATGGTCATGAGGTGGACCATGGTATCTGTTAGACCTGACACCATTGGCATGGGTCACCCTTCCATTGTTTTTTGTCTGTGCCTCAATGTATTTTTGTGCTGGTGTTAGCTGCTCAGGGCCCTGTGACACTGCCATCCAGTGCTACAGGGCAAGTGCTCCCTATGGGAAAGTGTATTATGTGAATTGACTTCCATGTTTGGCTATTTGGTTTACTATCAGTCCCTAGTAGAGTGCACCAGGGGGTGCCAAGGGCTTGTATATCCAAATGCTGCTCGTGGGCTTGCAGCACTGGTTGTGCCACCCACAGAAGCAGCCTGGTAAAATGTATCTAAGGTCTGCCATTGCAGAACCTGCATGCAGTCTGGTACTGTCATGCTGACTGGGCAAGTGTCCCCACTTGCCTGTCCCTAAAACCTTCCCTTACCTTCGTGTTAGTCACCCCTATGGTAGGCCCTAGGGCAGGGTGCATTGTAAGGATAAGGTAGGACATGCCCTGAAGTGTGTGGCATGTCCTAATAGTGAATTACAGCCATTTTCGTTTTTCACTATTGTAAGGCTACCTACTCTCCATAGGCCAGAATGGGCTGCTAGATTATAACACTCACTAATGCTAGCAGGCTCAGGAAGCATGGTAGAAATTCATGTTTAGTATGCCTGAACTCAGAATAATAAAATACATATTTTAGCAAAGGTTATTTTAATATCCTGGGTTTGCAAATGCTACTTTTAGAAAGTTAGCCTTTGCGTGCCTAACCATTTCAGTCCGCCTCTGGAGGGGAGGGCTATCTTCTTTGTGTGTAGCTTGAGTGACAGGGCTGGGAAGTTCCAGGAGACAGGCTGGGGCTACCAGGTGGTGAATAGAGAGATTACACCAGGATGGGTGGGAGGAGTGCACCTTGACTCTGAATAGGGCAGTGCTCTGCCACCACAATGCTGGCTCCACCCCCTGGGGAGCGTCTGATGTCTCTTCCCTGCCTGCTGAAAGAAGAAGCCAGAGTCCCAACAACAAAGTGCTCCTCACTGAACAGAACTGGACTGGGATTATGCAAAGGCCCCCCTGGCCTGTAAAGACAAAAGAAACTTGGTATAAATGTAGGAGCCCTGCTCCTAAGAAATCAGATCCTGATTGAAACACGAAGAAACTCTGCCTGACCAGAAGGACCTGGAAGAAGCTGAAGGAGGAGTAACTTTCCCTAAACCTGGGGTATTGGCCTGCTGTTGGTGCCTTGCTGAGAAAGGAGAGGAAAAGACTAAGAGAGACTTTGCACTTTGTTTTTCAACAATCTCCAAGGGCTTGGAAGAAGAGCTTGCCCCCTGAACTGAGTCCCAGTACCATTGGACTCATCTGCCTTCCAAAACTGAGTTGCCTGGACAATTTTTGCTTGTTTCCCGCTGGATTTGGCCCCAGTATGACTCGTACCCCATCCGCTGCGAAGCTGTGTCTTTGCCGCCCGGCACCGTGTGTCTACGCTGATCCAAAAGCGTTAGTACGCACCGTATCCCTCACGGCCGCATCGCACCTAACCTTCCCCGCCGATTCGAGACGTACAACCCTGGCTGCCTAATCCTGTACACCGGACCCAAGCTTCGCTGTCCCGCAGGTACGGTCTGTACGCTGCTAACGTACTGCACCGTGCCATACTCAGAGCCGAGAAGCCGCATCACGCTGATCCTCCCCGTACGCTGTACGGCGCCGAGAAGTGTCGCCGCCTATCCGCACCGGAGGTACGGCTCGAACGCCGAACGCCACGGACTCTGCAAGCTGATCCGGGCCATCCGCACGTATCCCTGAAGGTCCCGTACCAACGCCGCGTCCCAACGCCGCGACCCGACCAGCATCTGAATACGCTTCCGAACTACGACCCGGCCCCATCAACTTGTCCCGCACTGTCCGTCGCGGACCCCACAACCTTAAGGTACTTTGTTCTGTTCGCACCGCAGCGTGCATGTTACGGACCCCGGAGTCCGCACCGATTGTTTGACTCGTACTTTCCTTGTTTTTAATGCCGACGAGTCGCACATCCAGGTACGAACCGTACAAAGCCTGAAAAGAAGCATAATTGACTAAAAGAAGCCTATTTTTGTATTTTAAGCCTTTTTACAAGAGCATTGAACTTTAAGATAGTACTGTGGTCATTGTATTCGTTATTCTGGTCTGGTGCTAAGCCTTATATAAAGAGAACTATTTTTGATACAACCTTGACTGGTGTCCATTTGTGGTGTGTCATTGTATTACTGTATGTATTCACAAATGCTTAACCTATGACGCCCTGAGAATAGTCTTGACTGCTTGCGCCACACTACCTAAAGGGTGAGCAGGGGTTATTTGAAAGGGTGATCCCCTTACTCTGACTTAGAATTGAGAGTCCCTGCTTGTCGCAAGTGCATACCTGTGCCAACTAGAGATTCCCAATTCTAACATTGGTGGTCAGCGGTGAGGATTTGAATTTGCATTTGTGATTCATGTACAGTGATTGAGTGAACGCCACGTTGTGAGTTCAGACCAATAACGCAGCCACACAGTATTGATTTTTGTTTTTGCTGAAGAATCTCCACTTTAAGAAACCATGCCTAGCTCAGTCAATGGAGGCAGGGCATCCTCTATATTCTCTGGAGTTGATGACATAGATTGGGAGGAGAGGGCACTGATGAGGTGCACAAGTGAAGTCTTGAAAGGATACCTCTCGAAGTACAGAATTAACCCAACTGGATTGAAAAACAAGGAGCAGTACACAAAGGCGCTGAGGGCCAGGTACGAATCCAAGTTCCCAGAGAATCTGTTGGAGGTGATACCCCCAGAAGGTGCTTCTGAGCCTGGCAGAGGCCTGTCGCCTGAGGAGATGGCCAACAGGATTGCTGCAAGAGCACATGAAGTGGAGATGGAAAGACTTCAAATGGAAATGGAAAGACAAAGGCTGGCCATGGAGCATGAGGTAAAAATGAGGGAGTTGGATCTCAAGGCCAAGAGTTTAGACCGCTCTCCCTCTGGTGGCAACAATTTAACAGAGTCAAGGGTGCACATTCCTAAAGATGTAGTGAAAGAGTATTATAAGCAGGATGATATTGGGCAGTGGTTCAGGGCCTATGAAGTAGCCATGTCCTCCCACCGGGTCCCTGAGAGAGATTGGGGAGCGGGGTTGTGGGGAAGGTTCCTGAGAGAGGGGCAGGACACACTGCTGGATCTCCCCTCTGATGTCACCACATCCTATCCACACATGAAGGAAGCTCTGATGACAAGGTATGGCTTAACTCCTGAATTGTACAGGCAGAGGTTTAGGGATTGGACCAAGAAACCTGGTACCACTTATGTAGAATATGTGACTTTTTTTTCCAGAGCTCTAGATGGTTGGGTGAAGGGTAGCAAAGTAAATGATTACCAAGGGCTGTTTCATCTAATTGCATGGGAGCACTTGTCTGATAATTGTTTTCCTGAGCTACGCCAGCACCTGATCGATAGCAAGCTGACTAACCCTAGGAAGCTTGCTGAGGAGGCGGACCGCTGGATCAGTACCAGGGTCCACAAGGGTCCCGTGGGAGGCCCCGCCAAAGGTGGTCAAGGTCCCCAGCAGAAGAGTGGGGGGGACAAGGGTAAACAGAGGGAGTTCTACAGAGGGCCCCAAAGTAATTCTCAGGGGAACCAAGGGAAAGGTTCTCAGCCACCCCCACCCCCGAAGCAGACCGGGGCCCCGACAGGTAACCCTGTTCAAAGAGGGCCCCCCAGATGTTACAAGTGTAACAACCTGGGGCACTATTCCATGGATCCCAAGTGCCCCATGTATGGTAAACCAGCACCCTCTGGTGCTCCACCCCCCAAGCAGGTGGCTAGTGTAGCCTTTGGGAGGGAGGTAGATGTCCAAGGGGAGGGGGTTCCCGTACAGATGACCCTAGTCTCATTAGGAGACAGTGAGATGGTCGCTGAGGCCCAACTGCCCCCAATACTCAAAAGTATGGGCAGTGGGTGACCATAAATGGCAAGAGGGTGGGGGCTCTTAGAGATACATGAGCCAGTGTGACTGCTGTCAAGCAACACCTGGTGTCTCAAGAGCAGGTGGCCCCACACGCATTCTGCCGTGTTGGGTTTACCTGATTGGGCGTGCGTGCCCACCCGGTCAATGGCAGCCAGTAGGGGTGTTGAAGGGACCCTGGAGCCTGAAGGAGAGGCCCAGGAACCGGCCTTAGGGAGAGGGCGCAGGAGGCACGGGAAACCGGCTCCTGAAGTTCCCACGGCCCAGAAGGAAGCAGACCTTGAGGGGATGCCCTGGAGCCTACCGGGGAACAGATAGCCGAACTGGGGGACCTGCCTGAGCTGACCCATTGGCAGCAAGAAGGAGGCCCCACTAGGGAGGAATTCTGCAGGGAGCAGAAGGAGTGCCCCTCTCTAGTGGGTATGCAGCAGCAGGCTCCAGCCCAGGCCAATGGTGATCAGTCCGGTACTCACTTAATCTACTGGAAGAACGACCTCCTGTACTCAGAGCCTAAGGTTGCTGAACCTGGGTCAGCCTGTGCGCTGGTGGTACCCCAAAAGTTCAGAGCCTTCCTACTGGGGCTGGCTCACGACGTTCCGTTAGCAGGGCATTTGGGGCAGGACAAGACCTTCGAAAGGCTTGTCACCCACTTTTATTGGCCTCAAATGCGCAGGAGTTCTGACACTCACTCCAGGACATGCCAGACTTGCCAGGCAAGTGGTAAGAGTGGAAGGAAGCTGAGGGCTCCACTCCAACCTTTCCCTTTGGTCAGTACCCCATTCCAGCGAGTGGGGATTGACATTGTGGGGCCACTGGACCCCAAAACAGCAATGGGCAACAGGTTTATCCTGGTCTTGGTGGACCATGCCACCCGGTACCCTGAAGCCATCCCTCTGAGGACAGTGACGGCCCCCGTGGTGGGACGGGCACTGATGGGAATTTTCTCACGAGTAGGATTCCCTCTAGAGGTGGTGTCTGACAGGGGGACCAATTTCATATCGAAATATATGAAATCCCTTTGGCAAGAGTGTGGTGTGACATACAATTTCACCACCCCTTACCATCCCCAAGGAAACGGGTTGGTTGAGAGATTCAACCGAACCCTAAAGGGCATGATTATGGGCCTTGAGGAGCCCATGAGGCGTAAGTGGGATGTCCTCTTACCATGCCTTCTCTTCACGTACCGTGAGGTGCCACTGAAGTCTCTGGGGTTCAGTCCCTTTGAGCTTCTGTATGGCCACCCAGTACGAGGACCTCTTAGTCTGGTCAAGGAAGGCTGGGAGCAATCTTCCAGGAAACCTCCCCAGAATGTATATAGTTACATGCTGGCCTTTCGGAACCAGACTAGGCGTTTCAGGCAACTTGCTGAGGCAAATCTGGAAGCCAGCCAGGAGGAAATGAAGCGGTGGTACGATCAGAATGCCACTCTGGTTGAGCTTCAACCTGGTCAAAAGGTATGGGTCCTGGCCCCTGTGGAGCCTTGTGCACTCCAGGACAAGTGGGCAGGACCCTTTGAGATTGTGGAGCGCAAGAGTTCTGTCACCTACTTGGTGAACTTGCAGTCTCCTAGGAACCCCTTTAGGGTCCTACATGTCAATCGACTAAAACCCCACTTGGAGAGGTCCGAAGTGGGCATGCTCTTGGCCACAGATGATGGGACGGAGGAGGAGTCTGAGCCTCTTCCTGACCTCCTGGTAGCCTCAGAGCGAGACGGGTCAGTGGATGGAGTTAACCTCTCACCCACCCTGACCCCTGAGCAACAGAATGACTGCCGCCAGCTGCTGGGGCAGTTTCCTGACCTGTTCTCCCTGGTTCCTGGTATCACAGATTGGTGCGTCCATGATGTGGATACAGGAGACAGCTTACCTGTGAAGCACAAAGCTTACAGGGTAACTGACAAGGTCAGAGCCTGCATCAAAGAGGAGGTCTCAAAGATGCTTGCTCTAGGGGTGGTTGAGTCCTCCAGCAGTCCTTGGGCCAGCCCAGTGGTCTTGGTCCCAAAGGCTGCCACGCCGGGTGCCACACCCGAACTCCGGTTCTGTGTGGACTACAGAGGACTCAACTCAGTCACAAAGACTGATGCGCACCCCATCCCCAGAGCTGACGAGCTCATCGATCGGATAGGGGCTGCATGGTACCTCAGCACGTTTGATTTAACGTCTGGGTACTGGCAGATCGCCTTGACTGATGGAGCCAAAGAGAGGTCCGCATTCTCCACACCAGATGGGCATTTCCAGTTCCGGGTTATGCCGTTTGGATGAAGAATGCCCCTGCCACCTTCCAGAGGTTGGTCAACCAGGTGTTGGCTGGGCTGACCGAGTTCTACGCCGCCTACCTGGATGACAACGCAGTGTTCAGTGGCACATGGAAAGAACAGCTGCAACATCTCTGGGAAGTGTTGATGGCACTGCGCAAGGCAGGCCTCACGATCAAGACAAGCAAGTGTCAGATCGGGCAGGGATCAGTGGTGTACTTGGGACACCAAGGGGGGAGCGGCCAGGTGGCGCCCCTCCAACCCAAGATTGAAACCATCCTGGCTTGGGAGCCCCCAAAGACCCAGACAGAGGTGAGGGCCTTTTTAGGACTCACAGGGTACTACAGGAGGTTTGTCAAGGGGTATGGCAGCATTGTTGCCCCCTTGACAGAGCTGACTTCGAAGAAGCAGCCCAGAAAAGTGATATGGACTGACACCTGTCAGAAAGCCTTTGACACCCTGAAAACTGCCATGTGCACGGCGCCCGTGCTCTTGGCTCCTGACTTCTCCAAAGAATTCCTTGTGCAGACAGATGCATCAGAGCATGGTGTAGGGGCTGTTCTCTCACAGATGACTGAGGAGGGCTGGGACCAACCTGTAGCCTTCATAAGTAGGAGGTTACTTCCCCGGGAACAAAAGTGGAGTGCGATTGAGTGAGAAGCATTTGCTGTGGTCTGGGCATTGAAGAAGCTAAGACCCTACTTGTTTGGGTCTCAATTCCGGGTTCAAACAGACCACAGGCCCCTCAGATGGTTGATGCAGATGAGGGGTGAGAATCCTAAGTTGTTGAGGTGGTCCATTTCCCTACAGGGGATGGATTTCATGGTGGAACATCGCCCTGGTACAGACCACGCCAACGCTGATGGTCTTTCCAGATTTTTCCACCTTAGTGATGAGAACTCCCTGGAGTAGCATAGTTCTCCCCACTTTTCAGCTGGAGGGGACACGTGTTAGACCTGGCACCATTGGCGTGGGTCACCCTTCCATTTTTTTTTGTCTGTGCCTCAATGTATTTTTGTGCTGGTGTTAGCTGCTCAGGGCCCTGTGACACTGCCATCCAGTGCCACAGGGCAAGTGCTCCCTATGGGAAAGTGTATTATGTGAATTGACTTCCATGTTTGGCTATTTGGTTTACTATCAGTCCCTAGTAGAGTGCACCAGGGGTGCCAAGGGCTTGTATATCCAAATGCTGCTAGTGGGCTTGCAACACTGGTTGTGCCACTCACAGAAGCAGCCTGGTAAAATGTATCTAAGGTCTGCCATTGCAGAACCTGCATGCAGTCTGGTACTGTCATGCTGACTGGGCAAGTGTCCCCACTTGCCAGTCCCTAAAACCTTCCCTTACCTTCATGTTAGTAACCCCTATGGTAGGCCATAGGGCAGGGTGCATTGTAAGGATAAGGTAGGACATGCACTGAAGTGTGTGGCATGTCCTAATAGTGAATTACAGCCATTTTTGTTTTTCACTATTGTAAGGCTACCTGCTCTCCATAGGCCAGAATGGGCTGCTAGATTATAACACTCTATAATCCTAGCAGGCTCAGGAAGCATGGTAGAAATTCATGTTTAGTATGCCTGAACTCAGAATAATAAAATACATCTTTTAGCAAAGGTTATTTTAATATCCTGGGTTTGCAAATGCTACTTTTAGAAAGTTAGCCTTTGTGTGCCTAACCATTTCAGTCCGCCTCTGGAGGGGAGGGCTATCTTCTTTGTGTGTAGCTTGAGTGACAGGGCTGGGAAGTTCCAGGAGACAGGCTGGGGCTACCAGGTGGTGAATAGAGAGATTACACTAGGATGGGTGGGAGGAGTGCACCTTGACTCTGAATAGGGCAGTGCTCTGCCACCACAATGCTGCCTCCACCCCCTGGGGAGCGTCTGATGTCTCTGCCCTGCCTGCTGAAAGAAGAAGCCAGAGTCCCAACAACAAAGTGCTCCTCACTGAAAAGAACTGGACTGGGATTATGCAAAGGCGCCCCGGCCTGTAAAGACAAAAGAAACTTGGTATAAATGTAGGAGCCCTGCTCCTAAGAAATCAGATCCTGATTGAACCACGAAGAAACTCTGCCTGACCAGAAGGACCTGGAAGAAGCTGAAGGAGGAGTAACTTTCCCTAAACCTGGGGGATTGGCCTGCAGTTGGTGCCTTGCTGAGAAAGGAGAGGAAAATACTAAGAGAGACTTTGCACTTTGTTTTTCAACAATCTCCAAGGGCTTGGAAGAAGAGCTTGCCCCCTGAACTGAGTCCCAGGACCATTGGACTCATCTGACCTTCCAAAACTGAGTTGCCTGGACAATTTTTGCTTGTTTCCTGCTGGATTTGGCCCCAGTATGACTCGTACCCTATCCGCCGCGAAGTCGTGTCTTTGCCGCCCAGCACCGTGTGTCTACGCTGATCCAAAAGCGTTAGTACGCACCGTATCCCTCCCGGCCACATCGCACCTAACCTTCCCCGCTGATTCGAGACGTACAACCCTGGCTGCCTAATCCTGTACGCCGGACCCAAGCTTCGCTGTCCCGCAGATACGGTCCGTACGCTGCTAACGTACTGCACCGTGCCGTACTCAGAGCCGAGAAGCCGCATCACGCTGATCCTCCCCGTACGCTGTACTGCGCCGAGAAGTGTCGCCGCCTATCCGCACCGAAGGTACGGCTCGAACGGCGAAAACCACGGACTCTGCAAGCTGATCCGGGCCATCCGCACATATCCCTGAAGGTCCCGTACCAACGCCGCGTCCCGACGCCGCGACCCGACCAGCATCTGAATATGCTGCCGAACTACGACCCGGACCCATCAACTTGTCCCGCACTGTCCGTCGCAGACCCCACGAACTTAAGGTACTTTGTTCTGTTCGCACCGCAGCGTGCATGTTACGGACCCCGGAGTCCGCACCGATTGTTTGACTCGTACTTTCCTTGTTCAGAATTGACTAAAAGAAGCCTATTTTTGTATTTTAAGCCTTTTCACAAGAGCATTGAACTTTAAAATAATACTGTGGTCATTTTATTCGTTATTCTGGTCTGGTGCTAAGCCTTATATAAAGAGAACTATTTTTGATACAACCTTGACTGGTGTCCATTTGTGGTGTGTTACTGTATGTGTTCACAAATGCTTATCCTATGACGCCCTGAGAATAGTCTTGACTGCTTGCGCCACACTACCTAAAGGGTGAGCAGGGGTTATTTGAAAGGGGGATCCCCATACTCTGACTTAGAATGGAGAGTCCCTGCTTGTCGCAAGTGCATACCTGTGCCAACTAGAGATTCCCAATTCTAACAGTATCTGTGTGCCATCTCAATGTCTGTGAAAATATTAATTGGTAGTGTGTGTTCCTTTGGATTGTGAGACATTGTCCCAGGAAGTGTTCCTTCCTCTGTGGCGCCTGACATGTTCCCTGCAAACAGTTGCACAATTTTTGTGCTGACCTGTGTAAAATTATCCTTTGTTGGTGACGGATCCCTTCAACAATGGCCATGCATGCTCACCGATGTCTCCTGCTGACTCGTCTGTGCCATCTTTGCCAGTCACTGTACTTGTGTTTTGTGTATGTAGGAATGGCATCAGGGACCAATTGGCCCTTTTCAGCACTATGCATGTGTGTAATCACGGCCTTACACACAAATGGCATGTGTAATGCAGGGTATTTGGGCACCTGACTCACAATTGTGGGCATTGTATCTAGTCGCAGTGAACCCTATTCCTTACATGAGAGACAACATCTGGGTGGCTGGACCAGCACCTGGACATTCCCATCACTCCTGTGATGTGCATGACAGTGTGTGTTCCCCTTTGCTAACTTATTTTAGTGTGCATTTCCATGACTATACAGTCTGTTGGCATTTAATTTGGGTGTGTATTGTGGGGCATCCGCCATGGGTGGGTATACATGTGCTGTATGTCCTCACACCCAGATGTAGTGTGTCATGCAGTGTGTGAATGACATCCATCCTCCTGGGAGTGGGGCACTGCTGGGAGTCCTCTGCACCCACCCCTCATATGTCTGGGCACTGCTGGTAGTCCTCTGTACCCACCCTCATATGTCTGGGTTCTGCTGGTAGTCCTCTGCACCCACCCCTCATATGTCTGGGCACTGCTGGGAGTGATATGCACCCACCCCTCATATGTCTGGGTTCTGCTGGTAGTCCTCTGCACCCACCCCTCATATGTCTGGGCACTGCTGAAAGTGATATGGACCCACCCCTCATATGTCTGGGCACTGCTGGTAGTCCTCTGCACCCAACCCTCATATGTCTGGGCACTGCTGGTAGTGATATGCACCCACCCCTCATATGTCTGGGCACTGCTGGTAGTGATATGCACCCACCCCTCATACGTCTGGGCACTGCTGGTAGTCCTCTGCACCCACCCCTCATATGTCTGGGCACTGCTGGTAGTGATATGCACCCACCCCTCATATGTCTGGGCACTGCTGGTAGTGATATGCACCCACCCCTCATATGTCTGGGCACTGTTGGTAGTCCTCTGCACCCACCCCTCATATGTCTGGGCACTGCTGGTAGTCCTCTGCACCCACCCCTCATATGTCTGGGCACTGCTGGTAGTGATATGCATCCACCCCTCAAATGTCTGGGCACTGCTGGGAGTTATATGCACCCATCCCTCATATGTCTGGGCAGTGCTGGTAGTCCTCTGCACCCACCCCTCATATGTCTGGGCACTGCTGGTAGTGATATGCACCCACCCCTCATATGTCTGGGCACTGCTGGTAGTGATATGCACCCACCCCTCATATGTCTGGCACTGCTGGGAGTCGTCTGCACCCATCCCTCATATTTCTGGGCACTGCTGGTAGTGATATGCACCCACCCCTCATATGTCTGGGCACTGCTGGTAGTCCTCTGCACCCACCCCTCATATGTCTGGGCACTGCTGATAGTGATATGCACCCACCCCTCATATGTCTGGGCACTGCTGGGAGTGATATGCACCCGCCCCTCATATGTCTGGGCACTGCTGGGAGTCCTCTGCACCCACCCCTCATATGTCTGGGCACTGCTGGTAGTCCTCTGCACCCACCCCTCATATGTCTGGGCACTGCTGGTAGTGATATGCACGCACCCCTCATATGTCTTGGCACTACTGGGAGTCCTCTGCACCCACCCCTCATATGTCTGGGCACTGCTGGTAGTGATATGCACCCACCCCTTATATGTCTGGGCACTGCTGGTAGTCCTCTGCACCCACCCCTCATATGTCTGGGCACTGCTGGTAGTGATATGCACCCACCCCTCATATGTCTGGGCACTGCTGGTAGTGATATGCACCCACCCCTCATATGTCTGGGCACTGCTGGGAGTGATATGCACCCACCCCTCATATGTCTGGGCACTATTGGGAGTCCTCTGCACCACCCCTCATATGTTTGGGCACTGCTGGGAGTGATATGCACCCACCCTTCATATGTCTGGGCACTGCTGGGAGTCCTCTGCACCCACCCCTCGTATGTCTGGGCACTGCTGGTAGTGATTTGCACCCACCCCTCATATGTCTGGGCACTGCTGGGAGGGATAGGCAGCCACCCCTCATATGTCTGGGCACTGCTGGGAGTCCTCTGCACCCACCCCTCATATGTCTGGGCACTGCTGGTAGTCCTCTGCACCCACCCCTCATATGTCTGGGCACTGCTGGTAGTGATATGCACCCACCCCTCATATGTCTGGGCATTGCTGGGAGTCCTCTGCACCCACCCCTCATTTGTCTGGGCACTGCTGGGAGGCCTCTGCACCCACCCACGCACCCCCTTGGAGCTGTACACTGCTGGCCAGGACCTACACACACAACAATTTGTAGGTAACATGCTGGGCCAGTCCTCTATGCCCACATTCCTAGCGTGTGTACACCTCGTATCCAACTTTTCCTGCTGCCGTAACGGGGTACATGTGGTACGGACCGTACCCACGCATGCATGTGTGGGTACGGTCTGTACCTGATTAATCATGGGGCCGTAGGGGTACACATAGTACGCACGCATTCATGCGTGGGTACGGTCCGTACCTGAGTACTCATGGGGCCATAGGGGTACGCACCCTGCCCATGTATTTATGCGTGGGTATGGTCCGTACCACTGTTGGCATGGTGCCGTAGGGGTACGTATGGTACGCACAGTACCCACGCATTCATGCGTGGGTACGGTCCGTACCTGGGTACTCATGGGGCCGTAGGGGTACGCACCGTACCCACATATTGATGCGTGGGTACGGTCCGTACGACTGTTGACATGGTGCCGTAGGGGTACGTGTGGTATGCACCATACCCACGCATTCATGCGTGGGTACGGTCTGTACCACTGTTGTCATGGCGCCGTAGGGGTACGTGTGGTACGCACCGTACCCACGCATGTTGTTCTCACCTTCTGCGGCGTGTGCGTCAGGTGCGTGCACCAGGTCGTAGGCCAAGAGGACCGGGATGACACGTACGATGGGGTTCATGGCTGTACGTCACGTACTGGGGCTCCGTGGCGTTGCTGTTCGCGTCGGACTCTGCTTTTCCGGCTGTGTTTGGCTCCCGTAAACAAAGAGCCGTACGGAGTGACGGCGGTACGAATCGTACTTGCTGGGCCGGAAAACGCTGGTGAAATACGTACGGACGTCACGTACAAGCATTTCCGGATCGGAATCGTGGGTATTTTTTTGCTGTACGGTCTTTTGTACGATTCGTACAGAAAAAGGCTTTCTGTACGAATCGTACTTCCTAGGTTGTGAAATGAGTTTACCTGGTACGAGTCGTACGGAGAAAACGCTCAGTACGACTATTCGTAGGGCCTTTTTACAGGATCGGAATCAACCCCAAAATGTTACAGCACAACTCATCAATTTCAAAATATATTCATTCATTAATTAAAATATTATTTAATTGACAAATAATGACTAAATAATAATTTAAAAAATTCACCCTACAGTAACACTTACTTGAAATGTTGTATATTGAATTAATTCAAATTATTTTAAAACTAAAAAAATTAAATAAGTTTAATATATAGATATATATAAGTCCCTGTAACCTTTGTTTTTTTGTGAATGAATATATACATTGAAGGCGTAAGCTGAAACGCGTAGGCGCCCTGTGTTGGGTGTTGCCGCATTTAAAAGACAATAAAATATGATTGAGCACTTGGACAGCATTTTACCATCTTTGTATGACAAGGAGTGAGAGTGTGGCTGATCGGCTTTTAATTGAAGGCCTTGAGGTGGAATATATTTTTATATATATATATATATATATATATAAATATATATATATATATATATATATATATATATATATATATATAATCTACTGGCGGTCGCCAGTAGATAGTTATAGTTAGGACCGTGTTTCCATAGGAAATCCGCAACATTCTATTTGGAATAACTTTGGCGCCGATTGACGAATCCTCGCGAAATTCTCAAAATAGGTGGGGCGCTCCGCTCCGCTCCTTCCCTGAAAGTCTCGGGGGGATTCGTCGAGCGGGAGCTGAGAAAAAGGGGGTGTCCCAAAACGCGTTTTCCCCATGCATTTTTCCATAGGACCCTTAGTCCGAGCTACAGCCCGAACGGCTGAACAGAATTACTTGAAATTTGGCAGAGAGGTAGCCCTCAGGTCAGGGATGTGCCTTTTGAAGGTCTCGTGTAAATCTGTTCAGTATTTCCTGAGAAAATAGCATTTAAATCAATATATATATCTATAGGCGCGCTCCGAGCGCGTACCGTAAGCTTACCGTACGCGCACGCCGCCGTGCGCGAGCGTGATTCTGATTGGTTGTTAGATCTTAGTAAACATTCGAATCGGTCGAAACCAGGAAGTGTCGGCCGCCATTTTGTCTCTCGCAGTCTGAGGGGGTGAAAAACAAAGGTGGAGAACGTGAAAAGGGGGCAGGGTGGACAGTTCCTGACCCCCTAGCCTTTGTCAGGGGGTCCCAGAAGGACCCCCAAGGGCAAAAATTAATTGTAAATTTTTTTTCGAAAAATCGCGGAATGCGCGTAGCGTACGCGCACGGTGTAAACGGAAAAATTCCGCGAACTTCGCGTAACGATTCCGCGACTACGCGTACCGTGCGCGCACGGCAAAAATCTTTCTTCAAAAAGGAAAGATTAAAAAAAAAAATTGTGAGGTAAGGTTGGCTCTTAAAAGAGCCGTTGTGTTAATACAGGGATAGAGGAAAGAAAGAATGGGAATATTATGAACGTCTACATACGTGCTGGTCTATCTTATTGTTAATAAGGGAAACACTGGTCTCCCCAAAAACAATAAGACCACAACACGTTGTACACCTCATTGAAACCCTCCGAAATCGAGGGTTAATGTCCAGAGGAGCTGAAGAAGGTGATGCTCCCACCTCAGAGGAAGGGCTGAGCTGAGCTGCCGATGATGTACTCGCTTCTGAGGTTGGGCTCCGGTGACTTACTGAAGAGTTTTCTTCAGTATGTCGAGCAAAGGTCCTGGGATGTTTATCCCTAATGTGTCTCATCATAGAGTGATTTCCAGTCACAAAGTCTGCAAGTGACCAATGGAGCATTGACCTTTTTCTGCCCCTCTGGAAAAGTAAAATACTCCCACACAAAAGAATCCTTTTGTTTCCTCCTTCTCTGTCTGATGATGGTGCTGCTAGGCTCACCCTCAGAAGAGGACTGCTGCTCTGCCATTGTATCTCAATGTCAATTCAGCTCCTTCTCCTAGGGGATCTCAAGCAGTAATGAGGGGAATGGGTGTGGTGTGGGAAGTTTCTGGAACTGAAAGTAGTTTCAACCAATGAAAAGTGTTCTTTGTGGATCACATGACCTACTGTGCGCGCTCCGTAAGCTTACGCTACGCGCTCATAAATAAGTACACATGCGCAAACGTGACGTAAACATGCGCTTACGGAGCGCGTACGGAGCTCCTACGTAGGACGCACTCGCGCATGCGCATTACACGCACCCGCGTAACCGCGACGTTGGTTCCGCGCAACGCGCATGCGTGTACGCGTACGTCACGTACGTATCACGTAAGCGCACCGTACTTATGACGTACGGAGTGCGTAGCATCAGCTTACCATACGCGCATCGTATCACGTTATCGCACCGTACTTATGACGTACGGAGCGCGTAGCGTCAGCTTACCGTACGCGCACGGCAAAAAATCCATTAAAAAAAAAAAGTTTCAAGGGTTGTAGAAGATAATAACTGTGATGTACAACTGTATGTAAACATTAATGTAAAAAAATTAACCATTCCATAATGCAGGATATAGTACATATATTATTTTATACATAGGTTGGATATTATTTTTTACCAAAAATCTCAAAAAAAATTTGCATTTAAAAAACCTTTGAAATTCACTGAAAAAACCATAGGTTTCACACATGTTATAGTTAGGAATTAGCATTCAAAAAACCTTGCAAATTCACTGAAAAAACCATAGGTTTCACACATGTTATAGTTAGCAGGACATTTCACTCGTGAAAAACCAATGAAATTCCCCCGTTATAGTTAGTGCAGGCAACTATAACTCACGCGACCGCAATCCTCTGCTGATGATGTCAGATATTACATCACTGATGACATATGTGTTTTTCTGAAAAAAAAATATTTGTAATATATGTATAGCTAAAAACTAATGGAAGAAGACATGGGTAAATAAGTGTCTAAATACAGTGATGTAATATCTGACGTCATCAGCAGAGGATTGCGGTCGCGTGAGTTATAGTTGCCTGCACTAACTATAACGGGGGAATTTCATTGGTTTTTCACGAGTGAAATGTCCTGCTAACTATAACATGTGTGAAACCTATGGTTTTTTCAGTGAATATATATATATATATATATAAACTGTCCACATCCTCAGTCCTCCGGGACACAAAAGCGGCGGTGCACAAACAGGGAACGAGGAAATCCTGTATTCATGAACGTCTCACCATGTGTATATCATACACAAAGGCACTCCTCCCCAAGAAAGACACAGCATATCCAAGGTTCCTTCACGAAAGTTTTAATGTGCTTTAAGCCAAAAGGTTTACCCAACGCGTTTCGACGAACATATCGTCTTGGTCACGGGTAAGTATCTGTTTGATTCCAACAGTTAAATACATTCACCACAAGAAAAGAGGCATCGGCACTACGCGCAAGTCTGGCGTACAATAACATAAAAAGAGGACTACAGTTTGTATGTGTTCCTGGTTGATAGTTTGGCGGCCATCTTAGAACGGTAACAACATTTTGTGATGTTTACCTTAAAAGTTCAATCTCAATAAAGTTATATAATTAACAGTGAACAGAGGCGAGGACAAAAAAATATTAATTCACATTTCTGCAAACATAGCAGTGTGCCAATGACAATCAAGTTTGCTTAGTCCTCTATTCTTTTTTATATAATTCACGCAACTATAAATTCATTAAACATTGTTCTCAAATTGCCTCAACATCGTATTGTAGATATAAAGCCTAGAAGTTCGCACAATCTCCACATCCTACCCAAGTGGGTGAAAATTATGAAAAAATGAAGAACTGAAAAGGTATCCTATCCAAGTGGATGGCATGACCAGATACCTGAAAGGGAAATATCCATGTAATAATAACTTTTCTACATTGCATAATATGTTTATATTTCCAATTTTCATAGTCAATTTGCATACTTGCTCTTAATTTAATTGACAAGAGTCTAAGAACTATCCTGAAATAAATCAACTTCGACATGGCAACATCTGAAAAAACATCTGAAAAAACATTCAAGCCCAAGTGGGCCAGCAATTAATTCTATGCTTCTTGTTCTGACTCTTGTGATTATGCTTCTTTTTGTCACTTTCAATCTTGATCGTTGCCTCTCTCATCCTTTATTCTACATCTGGGATCACCTAAATATGGCAAGTGGAGATAGCAAACAAAACAACCATCAATCAGACTAGTCCTCTTATATCAAAAATGTAGCGCCGATGCTATACAATTAAATAGGATTAATACAAATTAAATGGAAGAAAACATCAGAGCTAGATCACTGGTACAAAATGTTGTACTATGACATGACACCCCAGAGAAACAGAATGGAAATAGGACAGTGGGGTTCAGAACATACGCTTAGAAATCAGAAAATAGAAACCTGGTTATTTAGAATATAAAGCAGCAAAGTCTCACTTAAACCCATAAAGTTTCAAAGGGGAATAATAGGGATCAAGAAATTCGTCCCAGTTCTGAAATATACGCTTTCAAATTTATTGCCAAGTTATGTTCAAGCTTAGTCACCCAAATGCCAAGACAATTCTTCTTCCGAATTTAAACCTACTGGAATCTTAGTATCGAGTTCCATAATGTACCTAGACTCAAGTTGACGTAATTTGCGAATTCTATCGCCACCTCTCATGGAGGGCAAGATTCGGTCTAAGACAAAAAATCTTAAAAGATTGCGATTACTTTTATGGAACTCTTCAAAGTGCCTGGCAATAGGGGACAGTTTGTCCTTGTTTTGGATTGCCCTCATATGTTCCAAGATGCGTTTCTTAGCGGCAAACATAGTGCTGCCAACATATTTCTTGGGACAAGGGCATATCAACACATAGACACAATAATCTGACAAGCACGTTAAGTGTTTCTCAATGCGTCTATTGGTATCAGAAACTGGAAAATACACTGTTTTAACATTGGTACTGGTTTTGCATGCCTTGCAAGACATGCATGTAAAAAAACCTTGGATATCCATGTAAGATCCTCTCTTACCAGGTACCTCATTGCTACATAGTCTGTCCTTTAGAGAATTGGATTTTCTGTAGGTGACAATTGCAGCATCTCCTACAATATCCTCTAATGTAGTTTCAGTCTTCAAAATCCCCCAATGTCTATTTAAACACCTTCTTACATCATGAGAGCTAGAGTTAAAAGTTGAGATGAATCTCACAGCCTGAACATCATTCTCCTGCACTTTATTCTTTGGTTTCAATAATTCAGATTGTGTGAACTGTTTTGCCTTTGAGAGTGCTTCTTGTATCACATTTAATTGATAGCCTCTCTCAACAAATCTTTTTGTCATACAGTCGCTTTCATTTTCGAAATCAGCATCCGTACTGCAATTCCTCCGAGCCCGGAGGAATTCCCCATACGGAATGCTGCGGATCAGATTTTTAGGATGGTTACTTTCTGCGTGTAACAAAGTGTTACCTGCAGTGATCTTACGATACAGTCGAGAACATAGCTTATTATTCACAGCTTCAATTTCCAAGTCCAAAAATTTGATTTTCTGGCTGCTGATTGTTCCCTCAAACTTCAGATTCTTGGTGTTCTTATTCAGAATGGAAATAAAATTCTCAGCTAGTTCACGAGAGCCATCCCAAATGATAAATAAATCATCAATATACCGCAGCCACATTTTCACATGGCTGCGGTATAACTCATTCATTCTGGACACCTGCTGCTCCCAGCAGCCCATAAAAAGATTGGCAAAGCTGGGAGCAAAACAGGTGCCCATGGCTGTCCCTTGTTTTTGTCTGTAAAATTTGTCATTAAAGATAAAAAAATTGTTCTCCAGACAAAATTTCATCATATTTAAAACCATCTCATTATGTTCCAAAAATGAAACGGATCTGGTATCCAAGAATTGTTTGCACGCCTCTAAACCATCAACATGTAGGATAGAGGTATATAGGCTGCAAACATCCAAGGAAATTAGCAGGAAGCTGTCCTCCCATCTGACCTCTTTGATTTTGTTCAGAAAGTCTTTGCTGTCTTGTAAGTATGATGGCATAGTCTGAACATATGGACGCAAGAAAAAATCAATGTATTTGGAAGTGTTCTCAGTTAGACAACCTATTGAAGAGACAATTGGTCTCCCAGGAGGGGAGATATAATTTTTATGTAATTTAGGTAATAAATAAAGAATGGGTATTTTGGGGTTACGGTTCATAAGAAAAGAATATTCATCCCATTCTAAGATACCCTTCGAATGCCATTCTTTAAGCATGTTGTGAAATGTGATAATCTATATATCTATATATATGTATTACCTACTGGCAGTCGCCAGTAGGTAGTTATAGTTAGGACCTATTTTCCATAGGAAATCCGCAACATTCTATTTAGAATAACGTTGGCGTCGATTGACGAATCTTCGCGAAATTTTCAAAACTTTTGGCCAGCTCTGGTCTGCTCCTATCCTGAAAATTTCACGGTGATTCATCAAGCGGGGGCTGAGAAAAAAGGGGGGTCCCAAAACGCGTTTTCCACATGCATTTTCCCATAGGACCTGTTGACGCAGCTACAGCCCGAACTGCCGAACGGAATTACACCAAATTTGGCAAAGAGGTAGTCCTCAGTTCAGACTTGTGCCTTTTGCTTAAATAGTGTAAATCTGTTCAGTAGTTCCTGAGAAAATTAGAGTTGAAAAGATAAATATATCTGGGCGGAGCCTAACCACACATCTCATCATGAGATCTAATTGGCTGTCAGTACTTCATCCAAGAAGTGTTGACAGCCATCTTGGGACCAATATACATGATAGCACCTCATTAAAAAGCATTGCAGTTAATAGAAGGTTTTAAGACTTTAGTTACATTATAAATCATTTGTTGATGGTACCATACTCATTTTAGGAATTGTGGTGCATTCTAAGGTGATTTTACCATGTGAAAAAGCTTTCTGCAGTGATATCATCAATCATGTTTGAGAGAAAACTATTTTCTCATGCTTTTCCCACAGAGGTTTGGAAGTTGATCTATAAGCTAAACTGAGAGCATATTTTCTGTAAATTCACATTATCTTTCTCAGTCATGTGAGAATGAAGTCTGACATTCTCAGTAAAACATGTACATCCAACAAGGGCAGATACTGTCAGTTGATTCCTTTGTGTTCTACTGCAGCTTCCCAGAGTGTTCTAAAGAACAACTAGAGCGCTAACAGTCCTACTTATGACAAACGTATTGCACACCTGAAGCCACCTTGATTTGAATAAAGTGGTAACTCTTAAAACATTTAATTTAAAAAGGAACAAAATGAGGGGGTTAATTTTGCCATAGAAAGTATGATTAGTGCTGCAGAAAGAAACAGTAGGGCACATTTTGAGTGACTTCCCACATCCTCTTCTATTTCATTAAAAAATTCCGACATGCAGATTGAAACATGCACTTTCAATACCAGCAGCAGACTTCCCTGGTGAGCAGTAGCTTTACTACGGTGATCTAATAAAACACTAGAGTGCTAACATTCTGAATTTATGGTAAAAGTGTGACACATCTGAATGCCTTCTTGATGGAATCAACGTAAAAAACTGAAAGTATTTCCTACTGAGGAGACTGTAGTAAATGAGGAAATTTTAAACTTCATAACAAATAAGTCTCCCAAAATGGCCACCAGAGACAAAAGAGCCCAAATCTAGCACAAATATCACCCATATGTAGCCCAAGTATAGCCCAATGACAGAATGTCCCAGAGTGTTATAACGAACAACTAGAGCGCTTACTGTCTTACTTATGACAAAAGTATGGCACACCTGAAGCCATCTTGATTGGAATAAACTGGTAACACTTAAAACATTTAATTTAAAAAGGAACACAATGAGGGGGTTCATTTTACCATAGAAATTATGATTAGTGCTGAAGAAAGAAAAATTAGGGCACATTTTGAGTGATTTCTCAAATCCTCTTCTATTTCATTAAACAATTCTGATATACAGACTGAAACATGCACTTTTAATACCAGCAGCAGACTTCCGTGGTGAGCAGTAGCTTTACTACAGTGATCTAATGAGCAACTAGAGTGCTAACATTCAGAATTTATGGCAAATGTGTGACATATCTGAATACCTTCTTGATGGAATCAAAGTAAAAAACTGAAAGCATTTCCGACTTAGGAGACTGCAGTAAATGAGGAAATTAGGAAACTTCATAACAAATAAATCTCCCAAAATGGACACAGAGACAAATGAGCCCAAATGCAGCACAAATATCACCCAGATGTAGCTCACATGTAGCCCAATGACAGAAGTGTGCAAAACACTTATTGTTTGTGTATTTGCAGTTTTATATAGTGTAGACTTGTCAGGTTTTGGAGTGCTTTACATGAGCATTGGTTACATCACACAAGATCAAATTCATTTTGGTTGTAGACATGGGGAGATTACGTGATTTGACCAGAATCACAGAATGTTGAGCTGAAGCAGAAACTCCAACCTGGTTCCCCAGTTGCAAAGTCTGCAGCTCTTGAAGTAACACCCCATCCTCTCCCCTTAGTGCAACATTTAATCAAGTGGTCAACTGGATAAAAAAACATAAAGATTACAAATAATTTAAAAGTTATTTGTCGCTATTTGAAAACTAAGAAAATATGTCCTCATTTTAGTTTTTACGGCACTAACCATAATTTTGATGCAAATAAGACCCTCTCATATATGTAATTTCTAAAGGAAATGCTCTAGGAATTACAGTTTTGATTACATCAAGATGACGTCAGGCGTTCCACACTTTTGTAATAAATATAGAATGTTAGCAATCTAGTTGTTCATTGGGATACTGTTGAGAGGCAGAGGCCAGGGGCACGGACTCTGAAAATTGAAGGCAGGTAAGAGAGTGCAGAGGCAACAATTTGACCACACTGGGCAGGCAGGAAGGGCAGTGGCAGCACAACAGACTATGGAGTTCAGTGGAAAGGGGGGCAGGGGCAACAAACCAACAATACAGGACTGGCAAGAGAGGCTGTGGCAATATAATAGACCATTGTGGGCAGAAGGTAGAGGAAGTGGTAGTACAACCATACATGCCAACAGACCCGTTTCAGCCAGGAAACGTCCAATGTTTTTAAGCTCAAATGGGCTTTATTTGATCTGTCTCCTGTCTACAACCTCCTCTTTTTCAATGTAACTCAAAGTGGAAAATCAATACCCCAGTTTTTTTTCAAAATCTCCCTCTTACCAAGTTTAAAATGTTTGCAAGTATGGTACATTGGATCACGGTAGGCAGGAGGAATTGGGGTAGGGACATGGACTTGGATAACAGAGGACAGGAGGGACATTGAGAGGTGCACCAAACTGACCCTACAGGGCAGGCATCAGGGTTTGCAGCAGCACAATACACCACACAGGGCATGCGGGACGAGAGTGCAGCACAACAATCCATAGAAAGCAATAGGGAGGGGACAGGACCATGCACATGGACAACAGAGAACAGAGGGGAAAGAGGCAATGGTAGCTAGCTGACCATAATGGACAGACAGTAGAGAAAGCTGCAGCATAACAGACCATAAAGGGCAGGAGGGACGGATCAGGGGCATTAAAATGGAACAGACAAGCCAGGAGGGAGGGAATAGGGGTCTGCACATGGAAACAGAGGGCTGGGGGCAAGGGGGCAGGGCAGGAGCAGAAAGATGACCATGGGGGTCAGGCAGGATGGGCACTAGAAACAAGACACACCATGGAGAGCAACAGTGAGACTATGACGGCATACACACAGACCACAGAGGGAAGGTGGGAGGGGGTCAGGGGCAGCTAGCTGACCACACAGGGAAGGTGGGAGGGGCCATGGCAGCACAGAAGACCATGCACGGCAAGCGGGAGGGTTAGTGGCAGCACAATGGCTATGATGGGCAAGAAGGAGGGTGCAGGGGCATGCACAAAGGACCATGGAGGATAGATGGGAGGGTCAGGACCTGGACACAGACAAGAGAGTTCAGGGGATGGGGCCTCACAACAGACCACAAGGGGCAAGCAGGAGGAGCAGTTGCAGCACAACAGACCAGGGAGGGCAGAAGGGTGTGGCAGTAAAATGGACCATGGAGGACAGGAGGAAGGGGAAGGGGCATGGCATGTGGACAGGCAGGGTGGAGGTGGCAGGGACAGGTTACAGTCATCTGACAATGCTAGGCAGGTGGGAGGGGGTTGGCAGCTCAACAGAAAACTCAGAGTAGATAGGAGTGGCAGGTCCATGGAACGTGGTGGGCAAAAAGGATGGAGCAGGGGCATGCACAAAGACATCGGAAGAGCAGGGGGAAGGAATATATGGGCAGCAAGCTAAGCACAGAGGCTAAGCAGGAGGTCAATGATGCGCCATAGAATTGGGCAATGGAGGGCAGGAGGAGTGGACTGGTACATCAGGCTAAATGGAGGGCAGTGGCATCACATCAGACCATGCATGGCAGGAGGGAGGAGGCTAGTCCATGGATTCAGACAACAGAGGATAGGGAGGGGGTGGATGGGGCAGCAAGCTAACTGTTCAGAGAAGGAGGGTATTACGAACTTTATTGTTTTTAAAATGTGTGTCTGTGCGAACTACTTAAAATATGAACAAGTATGCAGCATAATCTCACTTTTATTCAGGAAGAAGAGGACGTTTGTGACTGTGACTCCGGGCTCACTTGGCAGAAACACCCCCGACTCTCCACCCCCATCGCAAAATGTAATTCCCGTAAAAAGGGTAGGTGGATGCAGTGTTATATAGAACATAGTCCTGAGAGCACGATTGAAAATGAAAACTAGATATAGTATATGGTATAAACTATGCACCAAAAAGTGTGATATAAGATGAACAGGTGCGTGAAATATAATATGCAATACAGTGTGCGCAATGACAGATTCATTGGATAGCGCGAGATAGCACAGGCACTAGCGCGTGCTATGCGATATGCGCCTTGGAGTGTAATATGCACAGGGCAGTGTTGTGTAACCTAACTAGTCTCTAAAGTTGTAATATAAAATATGTGCTGGGGAGTGTAACGTTGCATATGCACTGTGACAAAGATATGGATCCCAGATTGTAATATGTATGGCATAGCGCTGTGCGTTATAACATAGGCATCGAGGAAGGCACGTTAGATGGGGCAATATAACCCGTGCGAAGGCAAGTGTGACATTACATATTCACGGGGTGGTGTTACAGTGCACATGGGCTAGAGAGTGTCATAGCATACGCACTATCTGGTGGAATACAACACAGAGGTGTGTGGCACTCGGCTGGCACTGGTGGGTGTAACACAGCATTGGGCTCAGCCAGGAGCACGCTGTGACTCTCAAGTGAGGTTTGTCTCCTTTCCAGAGAGTAAAATAAAAAGTATTACACATCCGGCGGTAGATGTGTGTTTTATTAACCGTGAGGGGGGTTTCTTGCATAAGTTGGTCAAATTTTTGTCGAATCCCCTTTGAATGGCTTGGTGTGCGTGTGTATTAAATGTGTCCGTCAATAGCTACCCATGTTTGTATAAATAAACGACAAGGGTGTCTACTTGGAGAGTACCCTCTGGCGCGGGCGCTGGGATTAGGCACAGTAGGGGGTCAAACACGTCAGCGCTTCACTAGCTGTGTAAATACATTCCACGTGGATTCATTGGGCCCGATTCACAGAACTAACTTAAGACAAAATCCTAAACTTACTACCATTTTGGTATTCACAGGAGGCACTTACTCATTGTGGTATTCACAGAAGGCACTTACTCATTTCGGTATTCACAGAAGTTAGGAGTCCTAACTTTAGGACTCCTAAATGCCTTCTGTGAATACCGAAAGTCTTAAAATTAGGATTTTTCTCAGTTTAGTAGTAGTATAGTTAGGACTCCTAACTTTAGGACTCCTAAATGCCTTCTGTGAATACCGAAAGTCTTAAAATTAGGATTTTTCTCAATTTAGTAGTAGTAAAGTTAGGACTCCTAACTTTAGGACTCCTAAATGCCTTCTGTGAATACCGAAAGCCTTAAAATTAGAATTTTTCTCAGTTTAGTAGTAGTATAGTTAGGACTCCTAACTTTAGGACTCCTAAATGCCTTCTGTGAATACCGAAAGTCTTAAAATTAGGATTTTTCACAATTTAGTAGTAGTAAAGTTAGGACTCCTAACTTTAGGACTCCTAAATGCCTTCTGTGAATACCGAAAGCCTTAAAATTAGGATTTTTCTCAGTTTAGTAGTAGTATAGTTAGGAGTCCTAACTATAGGACTCCTAAACTGAGAAAAATCCTAATTTTAAGACTTTCGGTATTCACAGAAGGCATTTAGGAGTCCTAAAGTTAGTAGTCCTAACTTTCGGTATTCACAGAAGGCATTTAGGAGTCCTAAAGTTAGGACTCCTAACTTCTGTGAATACCAAAATGAGTAAGCGCCTTCTGTGAATACCAAAATGGTAGTAAGTTTAGGATTTTGTCTTAAGTTACTTCTGTGAATTGGGCCCATTGTATGCATAGTCGCCTTTTAATGAATATCACGCAAATCATCATGGTGATAGGTACATACGGTTTGTCCAGCATGTCCTAGGTTTTTCTATAAATATATATATTTTTAAAATAATGAAAAAAAAATGCCAGCCCCGGGGGATGGGGTCCCCGGGGCCATAAGTGGCCTGAGGAGGGGGGCAACGCAGCCCCCCCTCCTAAAGAATAAACAAAAAAAAGGCTATGACCCGGGGGTTGGGGTCCCCAGGGCTGATTAAGGCCTTGGGAGGGGGGGCCACGCGGCCCCCTTCCAAATTCATTTTTTTCAACAAATAAAATTAGGGTGCAGGCCCTGGGGGATGGGGTCCCCAGGGCCAATAAATTATGCACAGACTCATCCACCCATACAGTCCTGCACACATGCTCTCTTCAACACATACAAACAGTGAGTCACTCATTCATGCACCTATGCACTACGTAATACCCCCCACCGAACCATACAGACACTCAGACACTCATACTGATACTCAAAAAACCAACTAATAACCTATATAGACACTCATGTAGCTATTCACCAACCCATGCAGCCACTTATACATAAAGTGAGAGACTGATACAGATATTTACATATTTAAACATTACTCACTAAGCCATGTATTCACTAAGATACACTTAATCAATCAGTTATACAATCAATTTTTCAAAAACAAATCATCCATTTAGACACTTATATACCCATTTATTCTTCCATCGACCTTGAGATATACATATATAAAACATATGTAATTTTCAGAAAAACACACATTCACTGGATGATGTCATCAGTGATGTCATCAGTGATGTCATTTGAGATGTCATCAGTGATGTCATGAGTGATGTCACTGACCATGTCAGGAGTGATGTAATATGTGACGTCATCAGCAGTGCATTGCGGGCGCGTGAGTTATAGTTAGCTGAACTAACTATAACAGGGGAATTTCAATGGTTTTGTACGAGTGAAAAGTCCAGCTAACTATAACGCCGCTGAAACCTATGTTTTTTTCAGTGAATTTTTAAGGTCTTTTAAATGCTAATTCCTAACTATAAGGTGCCTGAAACCTATGTTTTTTAAGTGAAAAAAAAAAATATATATATATATATATGGAACAGAAACTTCTCTCAGGCTTCACCCCGAGTCCCAGGGTTCGTCGCAGCAAAGGAAAGCACGGCACCACAGAGAGTTCACCTTAAGTATTTATTCAATCAAAATCTTCAAGGACACGCAAAAAAGGAAGGTCGACGCGTTTCGGCACTCAGCCTTCAACTGGACCATAGAGTCCTAATGTCCAGAATGTCTTTTTTAAAGCAACATTTTCAAATTAAGTAGTAAAAACTGAAGACATACTAGACATGCATCGCAAAGTCAATCGTAATATATAAATTACAAGTAAATAAAATTATAAATCAATTTAGAATCACAGTAGTTCAAGCCACCATGGTGGTTATTTGTTGAAATGAATAAAGTTTTACAAAGTTCATTACAATTAATCTCAGGGAGTTGTAAATTGATGAATGACAATCAAGGTAAAGTACCATGGGAGGTAGACGTTTACATCAAGTATGTAAATTCATGAATAAAGTACGCATTGTTGTCAAAGTTCATTACGTTCCCAATCTTGAATCAAGAAGAGATTATACTGAATTAATTTAAGGTAAGTTTCATATGCCAACAAAAAGTAGATGGTTTTGGAAGAGATGCAATGAGAATAATGGACAACTGACAATTATTGATCAAGCGTGGAAATATGTACAAGTGCAAAAAGGCAAAAAAGACCAAAGAGAGACTGAAAAATGCCCCACATGAATTTTCAGTTTGAGAGCCATTAAAGGTGCACATATAACTCAGCATCCAAGTTATGTCCCAATGGGTTTTCAGTACCCATTAGTAGTATCATTCTTGACTCTGCTCTTCTCAAGGCAAGCATGCGATTTCCACCCCTTTCCTTCAACTTGACAATTTTGATGCCAGAATATTTAAGCTGACTGTTATCACCCGAGTGGAAGTCATAGAAATGTTTTGCCATAGGGTATGTAAAGTCCTTATTCTTGATCGCACGCAGATGCTGTAGGATGCGAAGTTTGAGTTTATTGATCGTGCTACCTATATAATATTTCTGGCAAGGGCATTCCAGTCGGTAGACTACGTATTTTGATTCACAAGTGATATGGTCTTTGATCATTTCATGATGGCCATTCTGTAGTTGATAAGAAGTGATGTTCTTGCCATGTTCACATGCCTTGCATTTTGGGCATTTCCAAAATCCAGGTGTGGTTAACCAGGACTTGGTGATTGGTAATTTAACTTCAAAGTGGCTTTGTGTTAGTATATCTCCCAAAGAGGCTGTCTTCCGATAGGTAATTCTGGGTGTGGGAGGCAAGATTTTCTTTAAGGTTTCATCAAGCAGTAATACTCCCCAATGTTTAGAGATCATTTTTTGTAGTGCATTGCTTTGATTGTTAAAATCAATAATGAGTCTCGTGATATTAGCAGTATCATCTTTGTGCCGACCCACTTGGAGTAATTCTGCTCTATTTTTGTTCTGGACTCTATTTACTGCTGTTTGAATCACTTCCAGGGGGTAACCACGTTGTAAGAAACGTTGACTCATCTCCTCAATTTGTAGATTGAAGTCTGACATCTCTGAGCAATTTCTTCTGGCTCTCAACATTTCCCCATAGGGGATACTCCATTTCAGATTTGCTGGATGCCCACTGTTAGCATGAAGTATGCTATTACTGGCCGTAGGTTTTCTATGCATTTTGGTGCAAAATCTGCCGTTAAGTATGTATACTTCGACATCCAAGAATATGATGTTGGAAGTGCTGATGGTAAAAGTAAAAGTCAATTGATATCTGTTGGTGTTGAGAGAATCCAGAAAATTCCTAAGGAGCTCAGAGTCACCTTCCCAGATGATGAACAGGTCATCAATATATCTTGACCAAAATTTGATGTTCTTTGCGTGATCGTCTTTTAGGACCTCAGTTTCCCATGTTGCCATCAGAAGATTGGCATATGTTGGGGCAAAAGATGTACCCATCGCGGTCCCTTGTTTTTGTAAGAACACTTCACCTCTGAACAAGAAGACATTATGTGTCAAACAATAAGTCAACATTTCAATCAACATTGCAGAGTGTTCCAAAAAGCAAATTGCTCTGGTATTGAGGAATTCTTTCACTGCTGTAATTCCATCAATATGACGAATGGAAGTGTAAAGTGAAGAAACATCAATAGTGGCCATGATGTAATTTTCTTTCCACTGTAGTTGATCAATTTTTTGCAGAAAATCCATTGTATCCCTTAAGTATGATGGGAGAGCTGTAACATAATTCATTAAAAAGATATCAATGAAACGAGATGTGGATTCCAACAAAGAGCCGATGGAGCTGACAATGGGTCTTCCTGGTGGGTTGATTATAGATTTGTGAATCTTTGGTAAGAAATAAATTGTTGCCGTGATGGGATGATTAGTTTTAAGATATAAGTATTCTTCCAAATCAATGAGTTCTCTCTCTTTCCAAGTCTTGAGTTTCAAATGATATTCATCTGTCCAGTCTTTAGTTGGATTCTTATTGAGCCTTTCATAGTGATCCTTGTTATCAAGTTGTCTGGCAGCTTCTGTAATGTAATCCTCACAGTTCTGAATTACTATGTTACCGCCTTTGTCAGAGGCTTTGATAATGATGTTGTGATCATTACGTAATTCTTTTAAAGCATTGTGTTCTTCAAAAGTGAGGTTCCATATTTTGCTCTTCTTCTTGTGTTTGGTAATAACTTTACCCTGTTTGATGGATGACATGGGACAATTGGTGGACATTTTATTGATCTCCTCAACCATGATTTCTTGGAAGAGATCAATTTTGTTACCGGGAGGGAATTGTGGACAAAACGTTGATCGATTTTTTGAACCACTGTCACCTCCTCTGTTAGTCTCAATGCCTATGTCCTGACAATATTCTAAATCAGACATAGAAGAGTGATCGCTGGTACCAGCTTGTGTGGATGATTCGGTTTGTAATAAGGTGGCTGTTCTTAATGTTGGAATATCTTTGATGCTCAAGGTTTGAATAGTAGAGCTTGGTAAAGATGCAGAAGATAATTCTGAAGGTTTCTCTTCAAAATATTTGTTAAGTTTGATTTTACGGCAAAATTTGTACAAATCAATCCGTATGTTAGCTAAGTCCATCTCTTTGTTAGGACAGAAGGATAAACCTTTGTTTAGCAGTGAGGTTTGTGCTTTAGTGAGGATTTTGTTGGAAAGATTGACAATTAAATTGAGATCTTGTGGTTTTAATTTTGTTTTGTTCTTCCTCTTCCTCTTTTGGGTCTGGCCACCTCTCCTGGTTCTCCGTTTCGGGGTTGCTGGCGTCCCCTCCCCCGTGATGGTCCTTGGCCGCGTCCCCTCTGTCGCGTTGTCATTTGCATGAGGCGCATTTCCCCGGAAAAATCCAGGCTAGAGGTGGGTTGATCCTCATCCGCTGAGCTTAATTCTGAGCTCTCTTCTGAGACAGGAATTTTTTGTCCACTGATTTTATCCATTACTACACGATTTCTAAGTGTGTCAAATTTTCTGGCGAAAGTATAAATTCGGCCATGAGTGTAGTCAAGTCTGTATATATATATATTTATATATATTCACTTAAAAAACCATAGGTTTCACACATGTTATAGTTAGGTGAATATTTCACTCATAAAAAACCAATGAAATTCCCCCGCTATAGTTAGTTCAGATAACTATAACTCGCACGCCCGCAATCCTGCTCATGACGTCACATATTACATCACTCATGACATGGTCAGTGGCATCACTCATGACATCACTGATGACATCATCCTTGTGATAGAGTGGCGGTCGTGCGAGTTATAGTTATCTGAACTAACTATAACGGGGGAATTTTATTGGTTTTTTACGAGTGAAATATCCACCTAACTATAACATGTGTGAAACCTATGGTTTTTTTAATTGAAATTGCAAGGTTTTTTAAATGCTAATTCCTAACTATAACGTGTGTGAAACCTATGGTTTTTTCAGTGAATTTGTACGGTTTTTTAAATGCTAAGTTATGTATGTATTATTATTTTTTTTATATTTTTATTTTACAATAAACTACTTATTACATTTTTTTTTTATGGTTATGCGCGCACCGCCGATATTTAAAAAAAATAACTTAAAATGTTTTTTTCTGCCTTCGGGGTCCTTCAGGGACCCCCTGACAAAGGCTAGGGGGTCAGGAACTCTCTACCCTGCCCCCTTTTCACGTTCGCCACCTTCCTTTTTCACTCTCGCACTGAAAACAAACAAAATGGCGGCCGACACTTCCTGATTTCGACCGATTCGAACGTTGACTGACATGTAACCACAAATCAGAATTACGGTCGCGCACGTTAGGGTGCGCGCACGGTGCGCGCACGGTGCACGGCTATAGATATTTATGTGCTTTAACTGCAATTTTCTCAGGAACTACTGAACAGATTGACTCCATATATGCAAAAGGCACATCCCTGACCTGAGGACTACCTCTCTGCCAAATTTCAAGCAATTCTGTTCAGCCATTCGGGCTGTACCTTCGACTAAAGGTCCTATAGGAAAATGCATGGGGAAAACGCGTTTTGGGACCCCCTTTTTTCTCGGCCCCCGCTTGACGAATCCCCCCGAGACTTTTAGGGTAGGAGCTGAGCGGAGCACCCCATTAGTTTTGAAAATTTCGCGAAGATTCGTCAACCGGCGCCAAAGTTATTCAAAATAGAATTTTGAGATTTCCTATGGAAACACGGTCCTAACTATAACTATCTACTGGCGACCGCCAGTAGATAATATATACAACAAAACAAGGTGTCCCGTCTTGAAGACGCACTCAGCAACAGAAATTCAACTGAATACTTTATTTAGGCAACCAGCATTGTCATCCAGATTAAAAGATTGCCTTACGCGTTTCAGAGCTGCCTTGCTCCTTGTTCACAGGCTTTGATGCAATTGCGCAGATAGAAAGGAAACTGCTCTGTTTGTTCCAATTAAATGCCCTCCAGTGGGCCTCTCAGGTGAGATTAATTGTAGGTGCAGGCTGGGACCTGTAGTTTCCTTTTTACAAATCCAGCTCATCAGTGGGTTCTGTGCCAAAAACATACTTGTAATAATTTTGTAAAGCCCTCCAGTGGGCCTCCAGATAAAAAATGCCAGTTCATTTTCATAATTCTGTTGCTTCGCTTGGAGAATAAAGACAGTGCTTACCCTCTGCGACCCCTCACTTGCCTTCTGGAGTGGTGCAATCTTCCCGGCCTGGACCAGCCGGTAAATATACAACAAAACAAGGTGTCCCCTCTTGAAAATGCACTCAGCAACAGAAATTCAACTGAATACTTTATTTAGGCAACCAGCATTGTCATCCAGATTAAAAGATTGCCTTACGCGTTTCAGAGCTGCCTTGCTCCTTGTTCACAGGCTTTGATGCAATTGCGCAGATAGAAAGGAAACTGCTCTGTTTGTTGCAATTAAATGCCCTCCAGTGGGCCTCTCAGGTGAGTTTAATTGTAGGTGCAGGCTGGGACCTGCAGTTTCCTTTTTACAAATCCAGCCCATCAGTGGGTTCTGCGCCAAAAACATACTTGTAATAATTTTGTAAAGCCCTCCAGTGGGCCTCCAGATAAAAAATGGCAGTTCATTTTCATAATTCTGTTGCTTCGCTTGGAGAATAAAGACAGTGCTTAACCTCTGCGACCTGAGGTTCTGCGAATATTGACTCCATTTTGTATCTCAGCGCCATTTTGTGTTGCCTTCACGTAGGCTCACAAAGGTATCTTGGCGAACGAAATGTCCTTGTCCCTTCGACCTGTGTATACATTAACTAGGTCCTTCTCCGGCAGTGAAATTAGTTTTAGGAAACCAATCTCCCCAATTGATCCTTGTCTGAACTCGTTAATCTATGTTTGACCTATTGGTTAACCTCAAGTATGCTTTTTCTGCCTATCTCATTCATCAGCCTTCACTATTCCTTTCTTACACCATTTTCATTACACGGATACTATTCCCAATTATAAAGTTTGTCATGCTTCTGGAGATTGAATTTGGGACTCACCTATTGATTAACTGTTGGGTTTGGGCTGCTGTAAATTGCATTTTTGCTATATGATACTTGTTTTTAAATGTTTGCTATTGGCTAGAATTTGGTGCAGTAGGCGTATCCCTCTTAATGTGAATATTGGGTACAAAAGATGGGGACCCACGGAGCAAAGGTGGCAGTCTCCTGTGAACCTACTTCTGTGTACTTCTAGGACCACTGTGCGAGCTGCAGCCAATAATTCGGTCTTTGACGTCATCCAGAAGTGTTCCGTGTCTCTGTATAATAAGGCAGGTGAACTCGGAGATTTCAGGTGTGCCCTGACACCGCCAGGCCCAAGAGCCCGGTTCTTCAACTGGCGCCCACGTGGGGTGACATCAGAGGTACCGGTCTAGCCCGAAGATTGCGAGAAGTCCTGCGAGGAAATTCTGGAGGAGGGCCCCCACATCATCGACCCCTGCATGTCGAAGTGGACCGAAGGTTTTTGCTGTGCGGCTTCCCCTTTCCGACGGCTGCTGATGACTGCTACCCTGACTGTCGCCCTGCCTTGGTTCCTTTGGTGATGATTTGTAAAGCGAGACGCTAGTCGGACTTCTGGTTGGCGTGCGAAGACATTTTGGTTAAGTATAAGTGGGTCGCTCCCACGTTTTGTTTGTCTCTAGGTTTTGATTCGGCCATTGCAATTGTCGAAGCCAAGGGGTACGTATATTTGCGATTGAAGTCATTTGAGTACCCCCTCGAAGCTTGTAGTGAGACCAGTGAGTTACGATGCCTGGCCTCAGTAAGTTTAGGAAATGGTGCTGTTTTGTTGTGATAGGGATTCCCGATTGGAGGATTCGTGTCCGATACCTCCGGTTGGAACTCCGACTTATGAGCTGTACTCAAAGCATGGCGTGGGTCCCATTACCTTTAATAAAGAATGGGTTCGTTACACGAAGAAAGATGGTGTTCTACGGTGGCCACAAAATGGTAGTTTTGAATCAGATATTTTAGACAACCTGGAGGTAGCATTGTTTAAAAAGAAAGCCCGGCCGGCTATGTTTGACTCCTTTCGCCTTTGGCGCAAGGAAGCCAAACAGAGAGAAATTAAACAGGCAAAGAAAGACAGAAGGGAAAAAGGGATGACTGTTTTACAAGCTGCTCGACAGTTTAAAGATGATGAAACTGATCGTTCAATTGAGGTGTCTGACAGACAACATCGCATGGCAATTGACAAATGTTATCCAGCATTGCCACCTCCCCCTTTGAATGCAGATGTTAACCCCGAAAAGGATCCCTTAATCTCGCATTTGTTAAGATTGCCTCCACCTTATGTTCAGGGTGCTACTGCACCTCCGTTATTCCCTGTTGTTCCACCTCCTGTTGCTCCACCCCCGGTTGTCCAGCCACCCGTTGTTCCACAGATGGTTCCTGCTCCCCCACTGTCCCCTCCCAGGACCATCAGTATTGCCTCAGACTCCATTGCCTCCAACTCCTTCCTCTCCGACTTCTCTTATCTCTGCTCCTTCCCCCTCTGTTTCACAGAATACTTTATCTCCTGTTTTTATGTCAACATCCCATTCTGTTTGTAAACGAATGGTTGATATTGTTTCTAGCCTTTTTTCTCCTTTCCTTGGGTCACTGAATCTGACCCCTGTTCTTCCTCGTAAACAAAAACGTAGTCGACTTCCAAGACCTGAAGCACGGGAAGTGTTAGATCTTCTCGCTCGTAGGTGGATTTTGAATGCCTCTAAGTATAGTTTACAAAATATTCTGGATACTTTGCTACAGTGGGAGGCGCCAACACAAAGGTATGTTTTTGATGTCATGTGTGCCTTCCTTCGTCAAGAATGGGTGGACATGGAGTTGGGTCCAGTTCCGCTGGGTTTACTTGATGTTCAGCAGGAGTTTGCTAAAGGGACAATTTTGGGTCCCGATGTTGGGGAAGCTGTGGAGATGCTTCTCACTTTTAGGTCTAAGTTAGCTTCTCGGTCTTTGTCTGAACCTGACCCTTTTGTTAGAAGAAGAGTGAAGCATTATCCGATGAGAGAGGTTCCTCCGGTATGGAGAGAGGCAGTTGCAGCTGGTGCTGGTGGTAATCCACCAGCTATACCTGCGCATTTCCAGCGAGTGTGTGTACATGTGCCTTGGAAAAGATCTGAGGTTTTGGCTCTTAAGCAGACCTTGCCTGATCCTCGTAAAAACCCTGCTGGCTATTATAAGGAGTTGTCTCAGACAGTTGATGTATGTATTATGAATCTGGGTGATATAGATTTGCTGATGGGAAATGTGGTTCCTCAGCCATTGTGGGCTAAAATTCGTAATGATGTTCATGCAGTGGAGTTAGGAGATACGTGGGCTAATATTGTTGCTATGGATGGTCGGCAGATAGGAGGATCTAAACCCGAACCTTTAATAGCAGAACTTCCTAATAGGATTAATGCTTTAATGAAAACGATGATGCCTCCTTTGCGAGTTAATTGGGATAAGCTAGCGGCTTGCAAGCAGAAGAAAGATGAGAGTGTGTCTGATTTCTTTACTAGGTTCGAGGAGACCTTCATCGATCATAGTGGCCAGGATATGAGTACAGAAGGTGGCCAACGTTTATTTGTGGACAAATTTGTGTTTAATTTGCTCCCCGAACTTTCTAATAAGTTGAAGGACTCTGAGAGTTCATGGACTGTTTCTTCCTCAGCCCAGATTTTGGCTACTGCCCAATATTACGAAACCAGGGATAAGGAAGAGAAGGATAAAGTAGAGAAGAAGACTAGGGAATTGAAGACGAAAGTTCTTTTGCAGCAGGCTTACCCGCCGCGCCCTAATCAGCGTCAGTTTTCACAACCCCCACAATTTCAGAAGCTGTTGCAGAAGCCTGAGCCTTTTGTTCAGCAGCTGCCATTGGGTCCGAATCAATGTGCATATTGTAGAGAGGAAGGTCACTTCAAAAGTGGTTGTCCGATTTTGTTACAGCATGCGAGTAGAATGCCTGGTTTACGTGGACGTGGTGGTTTTCAGCAAGCGCCTAGGGGTAGGGGACGTGGTACGTTGTCCCAGAATGAGCGTTCTTTTCCCCCTCACAATACAATGAATTATTTTGATCAGCAAAATGTGCCGTCTACTCAGTATTATAGTGATGACTATTATGTTGAGAATGAGAATGCAGGTTTTAGTACTAGTTAGGACAGCCTTGGACAAAGCGAGGGAGTAGTACCAGTTCCAGTAGACCAAAATGGGCCTTATGTTGAAGTGACTACACTAGGTGTTACAGAACCTTTTCATTTGGATACTGGTGCAGCGAAGAGTTCTATTATTCACTCTAAACTCCCTGGCACACCTTTGTTTGGCTTAATGAATGTTTCTGTAGGATTTTCTGGCGCCCCAGTTCGTAACCCAGTTTCTTGTCCTTTACCCATTTCAATTGGCCCTTGTGATTTGGAAGCTCCGCTCATTTTGACAACTAGCTGTGGTGAGAACTTGTTGGGTCTGGATTTGTTGAAGAGATTGCATGCAACATTGTATTGTTCTCCTTCGGGTGTACATTTCACGCTGAGTAAGAGATTGATTTCTCCAGTGTATTGTGGTAAATATTTCTCCTTTACCGGGACTGAATTTGATACAGGAACATTATAAAGTAGCTCAGTAAAATGAGAGGCAGAATCCGTGATATTAGAGTTTCAGAATGGGCTTTATTCCAATAAGCGATTATAATCGGATGCTTCAAGTTCCATCACCACGGGAGTTCAGGAAGTGAAGTACATACTTTATTGACAAGCAGTAACTTTTATAATACATACATCATAATGAAGTGAATACAGTAGGCGTAACAATTGATAAGGACATTGACGTTTGGTTCTACGTAACCGAAAATGGGTGTAATAATGAGTAAAAAGGAACATGATTGGCTATGATGTAATACATAGGTGGATCTATAAGATAATACTTGGCATTGATGCGCGCGCAGCAGTCTGACGTGTAATTGACGTGTAACTAGGGGGTGACGGGGACTTGACATTTAGCTCTACGTGTGGAGACAGGAAGTCTGGGGGGTCAAGTCAACCTAATCCCAAATCATATCTAACATCCTATGTTTAAAGAACTATGTTATCCACAAAAGAAGGACTCTCGGACAGAATCTATTCTATACTGACTGTGCGTGCGTGTACAAGCGTCTAGGTGTCTACACTGAATGCGAGGGGGTAGGAATATTCCATGGTAACAGGGCTATGAATTACTTGCATGAGGACAGAGAAGATGGGCCTTTTTGCTTGGTAACTGGAAGAATGTTTACTTAAGCTACTAGGCAGGAATGCATCGGCTGAGGGGGAAGCAGATAATTCGAAGGTGAAATACAGTTCTTGGCAGAGAATAGGCTGATGTCAGGCTTCGTGAGCCGCGCAGAGAATGAGACAAAGTTCATGGTCACAGATGCAGGTTTGAACTGGAGCTTTCAGAGGCAGAAGGCAAGAGGAGTTCGATGACAGAATCAGGGCCTACTTGCCTGGACTGTAAAATGGCATAAGTGAACCATATAAAGCCGGTGGCCTTTCATATTTAGGAATGGAATATCCAGCCCATTTATGGCGGATCTGACAGAGGACATGTTGACGGTGGACGCACATGTGTTTGCGTCATCATTACTGGAACTGGAGGGAGCATACATGTACTTGTGACATGCTCATAGAACCGTTGGGGTCCAAGATAGGGGACATAACTGACCAGAAAAATCCATATTTCCACATTCCCTCCTTGTCCCCTTCTTGCCCTTCAAGAGATATCAATCTTCATCAATCCATTGATCTGTTCATATAGCATCCTTTGTTCTTCTTTCTTCTTCCGGGATCTTGAATGAAAATCTTGATGTGGAATGCACGATGTGGCACATAGACCACAAATTGCTGGTCCACATTGTAGACATAGACAGCAACTGAATAGTATGAGAAGGCCAATACCTAGGAAGGATAAAACTCTCCATCCCCAGGCTGATACCGTATTCCAAAACCAACTGGACCAAGTCCAAGTGCCTGGGTTCTGGTGTATCTGGCTTACTATCTTATGAAGGCGAGTGATGGCTTTATATACGGATGGCGAATTTTCTGGTATGAATACGCAGCAGCTTGATCTGATGACCCTACAAGCTCCGCCTCTATCAGCCAGGATGACGTCAAGGACAAGACGATTTTGAAGCACAACAATCCGCATAGCAGACTGTTCTTCTGTTAAATTGCCTAAGGCTGAAATAGTTTCATTCACTACTGCTTCAAGGGTTCTAGTTAATCTACGTATTAGCTTACTATTAGTAACAGTACCTATATAGGGAAAGATGCCTTTATTAAAATCTACATACTTGTCCCATGCCGTCTCAGTGTAATCGACAATGGGGAGATCTCTCCGTTCTCTGTTGTGTACTAAATGAATATTTCTGTAATAATCAGGAGGAGCTAGGAAAACAGGTGGCAAAAGGAATGCTATGTAGCAGGTACCATCCCAATCTAGAGGTAGACGCATATATGCAGTCTGACCACATATAAAGTAGGAGTGGCGAGAAGCTCTGAATGAAGATTTGCCTTGATCACCGAATTCTACTGTAGTAGTGCATTTACTATGGCCCATATGTATAGAACCAACCTTTCTTACACACAATTCACCTTTCGCTGGGAATACTGACATGGTGGGTAAGACTAGCTCAACTTCGGATACGACATTTAGAATCATGAGATTAGGTGTAAAATTACCTAATCCATATACTTCATTTTCTAGATCAGTTCCTGTTCTTTTGGGGCGACCCTCCTTGTCAGGGTAGCAGACTTTGAGTAAAACTAGGTTCAGGTTTCCCCATATCCAATGGTCTTGGTAAACTGCGGTGTCTGAGTCTATGGAATTAATTAAACTAAACCATGCTCCACAGGAGCCATTATGTGTAAATGGATGCGGAAAGAAAGGCAGGACTCCTTCATAATTCTGATAGGGAGGGAGTCGGCCACACACCCAACAATTGGTGGCGTTACTAGTCTGATGGGAATGATGTAACATACTAATGAAAGTGTTATTGCGCAGCGCAAGTCTGTAAGACAATTCATGCGGAGGTAAGTCACTAAAAGAATGTTCAGCAGCAACATTATAAACATGTCTAGAAATAGGGTAATATATGTGCAACAACATACTTGTAATAATTATTAAAAGACTCAATAAAAACAAAATTAATAATGTCACTATGCAGTGGCTACGCAGTGATTTACAATACGCCTGTCGTTTCAACATTTTCCCGGTATTTCCTCTACTTAGGTCCAGGGGATACATGTCAGAGACAATTCAACCGCTTCACCTTGGAGAGGACTTAAACAATCAAATTGCTCGACTTGGTGGGCCTAAGCTTTAGTTTGTAATTTTCAGATTTGTTCGGTTCAACAAAAGGGAGTTTTGTATCAGTCTGGGAGGGAGTGCAGGGCACAGTGTCTATATCCGAAGGTAGTCCATGAAATTTTTTTATGTGACTTGAATGAATCCAGCCCTTGCGGCCCTCGATCTTCACGGCTGTTCTTGTGGTCAACAGGACCAACTTGGGTGCTTTCCACCTGGGCTCCAGTTGAGTTTTTCTGTCGAAATTTCTCACAAAGACAAGATTACCCGGAACAACGTCATGGGGTTTCACCTCAGTGTTGTCGGGAAAGGCTGCAGCTACCTGTGAACGAGAAGATTGTAGTGCAGACATCAAGGAAGCCAAGTAATCTGTCAGCATATTACAGTCAATATCAGTTATTTTGCGTGGTATGGGCGTCCCCCACATATTCGGTGGTCTACCGAAGATCACCTCATACGGGGATAGCCCTGTTCTAGAGTGTGCTACCATTCTCATGTAAAAGAGTGCAACTGGTAATGCTACTATCCAGTCGACCCCTTTCTCTCTGCATATTTTGGACAGTCTGATTTTCAGTATCTGGTTATGTCTTTCTACGAGACCTGCTGCCTCGGGATGTCGGACACAGTGGAATTTCCACTGATAACCTAACAGAAGTGAAACGTGTTTCATTAATTCGGATGAGAACGGCTGGCCGTTATCTGAGTAGACAACACGTGGTAAACCGTATCGTGGGAAGAATTCTCGAACCAACTGTTTGGCAGTAGTCGGAGCAGTGTAATCTGAAACCGGGTACGCCTCTGTCCAACGGGACAGAGCGCAGACAACTACGAGAACATATTTGAATCCTCGACATCGTTCCATCTGGATATAATCCATCTGGAGGACTTCAAAAGGGTGGTCAGGAGGATGAAATCCACCCTGTTCTACGGGAACGCTTTTTCCTGGGTTGAACTGGCAACAGATCATACAGGTACGGACCTTTTGTTTGGCTGCTGCTCGTAAATGTTTATTGAACCAAATGTGTTGAATGCTGTCTAGCATAGCTTTCTCTCCTAGATGTGCTGGACTATGTATAGTGTTAATTATGACTTGGACCATTGAATCAGGAAGGAACCATACAGATCTTTCCTTCATCATCCATCCTTGGTCCGTTTGGATCCCTCCTAATTCAGTCCATTTCTTTATTTCGTCCGGTGTAGCATGTGTCTGTATGTCAATTATGTCAAGAGTAGGATCTTTAACTGTCATACAATGTGTCGGTGTCGGGACTATTGTCTTTGTCATATCGGGGGTTTGAGTTTGAGCAGTCAGTTTAGCTGTTCTGTCGGCTAGATCATTGCCTTGGGAAATGGTATCAGTAACCTTTGTATGGGCTTTACATTTCATAATTGATATTGCAGTGGGTAGATGTATTGCATCTAATAATGCATGAATGAGGGGTCCGTGCTGAATGTGGGCACCGTGGGAAGATAAATAACCTCTCTCTCGCCACAGCACGCCGAAGTCATGTACAACTCCGAATGCATAACGTGAATCAGTGTATATGTTGACTTTTTTATTCGTGGCTTGAATACAGGCTTGTGTCAGAGCGATGAGCTCTGCGGCTTGAGCTGACAAAGTATTTATACGATTAGTTTCAATGACTTCAGTATCTGTTGTGACTGCATAAGCGGCTACTAACTCTCCTGTACTTGTTCTCATGCATGAACCATCGACATAAAATGTCAAGTCTGGATCTGACAATGGAACATCGGTCAAGTCTTGTCTGGGTTTTGTCGTTACAGTAATAACTTCAATACAGTCATGGGCTAGTGGGTCTGTTCCGATTACTGGCAAAAGTGTGGCAGGATTCAATGTGTTACAGCGTCTTATTTCTATATGTGGCTGAAACAATGTAAGTTCATACCCTGTAAGTCGTGCTACGGTCAAGTGTTGTGTTTGTGTTCTATTTACAAGAACCTCTACTGCGTGTGGTACTTGAACTGTTAATGGATGTCCTAACACTATGGCATCGCTTTGTCTGATTGCTAAGGCTGTTGCTGCCACTGATTTCAGACATGCAGGCAAAGCCTGAGCTACGGGATCTAATGTACTAGAAAAATAAGCACATGGTTTGTGTGCTCCTGCTTGTTCCTGTGTGAGTACTGACAAAGCAGTACCTTCGCGTTCTGTAACAAAGAGTGTAAACTGTTTTCTGTAACATGGTGTTGCTAAAACTGGTGCTTGACATAAAGTTTTCTTTAGGCTTTCAAAAGCTTGTGTGTGTTCCTGAGTCCAAGGGAGAACAGTCGATGTGGCTGCCTCCTGGGTTGTCAACTGAATGAGTGGTTTTGCTAGGAATGCATATTGCGGGATCCACTGTCTACAATATGAAGTGAGGCCTATGAAAGCCCGCACCTCCTTTTGTGTCTTGGGTATTGGCATGTTAGCTATTAACTGGATGCGGTCGGGTGTAAGCTGCCTTCCCTCCTTGTCCAGCGAGTGTCCAAGATAAACAACTCGCTGGACACAGAATTGCAGCTTAGAAGGGGACACCTTGTGCCCCTTTTCGGCTAGAAATTGTAAAACTGTCAGTGATGCTTTCTCACATTCAGGTTCACTTCTTGCGGTGATCAGCAGATCATCGACGTATTGAAACAGAGCCGTGTTAACTGGCATGTGGATACTGTCGAGTTCTCGTTTCAGTGCTTGGCTATAGATGCTGGGGCTTTCTGTAAATCCTTGAGGTGCGCGTGAGAATTTAAAGCTACGTCCATTTAAACTAAATCCGAACAAATATTGGCTTTCCGGATCTATTGGGACACTGAAGAAGGCATTCTTGAGATCGATTACAGTGAAGAATGTCGCTTCGGAATCAATAGCTGTCAGTAATGACGAGATATCTGGGACCACAGGGAATTGTGGCACAATGCATTTGTTTAACTCGCGCAGATCAATAACCAATCGATATACTGGCGGGGCCTTCGGATCTGTTCGTTTAAGAATCGGTATTATCGGTGAATTACATATATTGGAGTCTGTTTCCACAACTACTCCTTGGGCAAGGAGCTCGTCAATGATTTGTAGTAAAGCCACTACAGCATCTGGTGGTAACTTGTATTGTCGTATTCGTGGTAGCACCACTCCTGCCTTTAGTGTGACTCGATATGGTGTAATATTCATGCAACCAACATCAGTAGGGCCTTGTGCCCATAGATGTGTAGGTAAAGTCTGTAGTCGGGGATCCATGTCTCTAGATACATAGTGACCTTTAAAATCACGTAAAAACAATCTTACTCCTTCCGGAGAACAACATATTATGGCTCCTAGAGCTTTTAACGTTTTTATTCCTAATAAATTTTCTGGACATGATTTAGTAAGCAGTAAATCTGTAGTTCGGGTCAGAGGTCCTATCGTGAGTGGAAGAGGCTGTGACACTTCATTAACAATAGGTTTTCCTGAAAAACCAAGGGAAATATTCTGTGAGCCTGAGAGGGGTGCCCCTGGAACTTCACTACGTTTTATTGTTGTTCGACTTGCCCCTGTATCGAGTAAAAATTTTCTATCTTGACCTAATAATTTACTATGTACATAAGGTCCTTCTTGATCTACAGGAATCTCGATAAGGGGTAAGTCAACTTCCCTCTCTAGGCTAGTTCATGCGTAACGCTGATACTCGGGATATTCATACTGTGCGGTCTGATACATTTGTCGTGTTGTTGTCTGTGTGGCAGCAACAGGCAATGGGGGTGCAGCTGGCACAAACTGTATTGGCTGTTGTGCGGCTGGCATTGCCTGGGCATTCGGTATAGCTCCTTGTTCACTCTGGTCTTGTCTGAGTGGCCGTGATCTTTCTTGTGTTTTACCTATGGCGATATTATGTTTTAAAACTGAACAATCGTGTACGTAATGGCCTGGCTTTTTACAATAATTGCATGTCCCTTTTACAGGTCCTGCTGAATCGGAATGTGTCATACCCTTTTTATGTCCTTCAGCTGGAACTGTCTGGGAAACTAGCATTTTCATTTTTGTGTCTTTCATGCGTCTGTGTTCATGTTCTTGTTCCTCTTTAATTCTATTGTGGTGGTACTGTAACATTTGTAACATTTGTGTTGGAGTGTTACCTTGCCAGGTACTTTCGAATTTTAATACTCTATTCTTTACTGGGGGCAGAGCATTTTCTACTAATTTTGTTACAAACAGATGGGGATAGGATTCGCTACTTGCTTTTATGCCACTATTTATACCAAAACATTTTTCAAAACGGGCATAGTAATCACTAGTGTCTTCATCTTGCTTCTGTTTACAGGCTGAAATTGTACCCCAATCTTCCTTTTTCGTGGTTAATAAACGTGGCAGTACCTGTACTAGTAGTCCTGGTAATGCCTTAGTTTTGTCCCCAAGCCCCGAACCTGGACCTCGGGCTCTTTCTTCTGCTTCTAATGCTGACCATTCTATCTTTTGATCACCTACCTCCCACTCTTTTTCTTTGAGTTTCTCATAAATGCCAGCAGGCATCAACACCTTTAATATTGTCATAATGTCGGGGTAGGTATACTCTCCCATGAGTAACATGTCTTTAATTTCTCGGTGAAACCCCGCTGGGTCCTTGTCATGACTGGGTACTACTTTCTTCATTTCTAATAATTCTATTTTCGATATAGGCGTATATACAAATACGCGTTTAAACTCATTGTCCTCACCCTTTATTGGGTGCACTTCTCGTAAGGGATTCTGTCTATCTATGTGATACGTAGTTCTTTCCTTGACGGACAATGGAACATGTTCTGAACATACGAAAAGAATATACTGCTTTCTTGATTCTAGAATTTCTTTAATTAATTCAGTACCTGGACCTCTCCATTTATTCATAAGTAATTCAGTCAGTATGTCAGGCAAGGGACCAGGGTCCGAATGCTGACTCCGATATAGTATAATGAGTTGTTGGATCATATAAATCCCAGCTAACCTTTGTTCATCTGGGGTAAGATTCAAAAATGTGCGTACTACTGTATCATCACTATATTTTCCGGGACTGTCCACCCAATGGACAGCTGCCCTGGCTAAATCTTGTTCATCCACAGAATCGAGGAAATGATAACCCCTTCGTTCTCGGAGTAGTTTGTCGGCGGTTTGGAACGAATGCTCGTTAGACCTTATATTAATTATAGGTATTTGAAAATTCCTGTTATTATCTGGACACGTTGGATGTATTGAGTCAGTATGATATCTAGTCTGATTCCTATTACAAGATCTTCCTCTACCTACATAGGCTATGGTGTCTGACTGTCCTGTGGGCAGTCCTGGCCCTTCTTCCTCGTTTTGTTCGAACTCGTCTGTCTCTAATCTCTCTTCGTGTAGGCGTTCTATTTCTTTACGGATCTTTCGGCACATGGCTATTATACAATTTTGTTTATCATGTCTCCCTTCTGATATATTCTGGCTCCATCTTGTAAGAATTCTCATGGCTTCCGGGTCTACCCCCGGTCGGTCTTGATTTCTGATCACACAGTTTATGAGGAAACGTAACAGTTCCCCCTGTATCTCTACTTTCTGGTATTCCATAGCTCTGTAAATACATTCTGGATCTCGCCCTGTTTGGACAAAATGATATATATTATCTAGATGCGCAGTCATTCCTGGTAACTTCGCTAAATACACTGCGGCTCGTCTGATACGTAATGATGCTAGGGTCATTTCGTCCTCTTTTCCAGGCACCGGGTCATATCTACAATCTATAAGAAGTTCCTTAAGCGTACGGGTACTAAGGAGTTTGGGTGTACGTGAATGCGCTGACTCTTGAAAAGTAAGCTTATTTGTTCTGGGTGGCGTAGAAAAGACATTGGTAGCTCCTCCCGCGGCCCCATCTGTGGCGTCAGGTGTAAAAGGATTCGTTGAACGTGACACAGCAACTACAGGTGTGGACACAGCCATAGAAGCAGCTGTAGAAGCGGATACAGAAACAGATGTGCTTGCCGGAACTTGTGACTCGATTTGTTGCTGTAGGGATACGGGTACTGGATCTTGGCGTTGAACCTCCCTGGTATGCGGTCTATGTGGGGCGGAATTGGCATACTCGGGAGCTGCGTCATCTAAATATGAGGAAAGAAAAACATCTTCTGCCGTTCTAGGATGCCCCTTAGGATGTACCTTTATGGGGAACAATGGGGTTGGCAAGTCTTTTGGCGTTTCCGGAGTAGCCTTAGGTAATCCTTCGGCCAGAAGGGGATACATACCATTCATAAGGGCATTTCTTTGTCTGTCTACTTGTTCTGATTTCACTCGGATACCTTCCTCAATTAATAGATTCTCTCGAACTTTATTGGAACTCTCTTTACTCTTCTCCTCCTGTCTACGTGCTTTTTCTGTTCGTCTATGTGATTCTTTACGCCATAATTCAACGGCGTCTTTCTGTGACTGTCTGACTTTCCTTTTCCATAACTCTTCCTCGACTTTCATGATGCACTCTGCATCCCAGGTCCCCGCTGTGGGCCACCTCTGACTTTCTGGTAATCCCTTGGTATAGTCTACCCATAAGTCAAGAAATAATATAGCGTCTAAGCCATGTTTGTGATACATAAAATGCCCTGGAGTGTCCCTAGGAGGAATAGGGACGGCTTCTTCGAGAACCCCTTTTCTGGTAGTGATCTGTCTTAATTTCGAGAAGAGCGGCATATTGAGAACTGACCTTATACTTGATTTTGACCTGATACTTGAATTTGAACAGACTTAATACAATAAACACGATAATGAACAGTCATTCATACCACGATATACTTAAACACTTCAAACATTTAACATTAACCCTTTAACTGAAACAACAATGATGATCGTCTGCATAACTAATCACCAAGCTTAATTCTCGACAATAACTAGATAAATAACTAGACACTTCGGAATACTTCGGAATACTTGATATACTGCTAAACAGTACAGATACACTGCTAAAACAGTGCAGACCGGATTTGTGTACCCAAACCCGTCTTGACCGGCACAACCTATGTGCACGTCAGAAAATGCCTCCCCAGCAATGGTACTCACCGGGTAGCTTCGGAAACGGAAGGCCTCAGTAACTTGAACTTGACTCGGATTGGACTGGACTCGACTCGACTCGTCGGACACTGGGCTTGACTTCGGACTGGTGGGTCTCTGTATACCTCGGATCTTGCTCTCTCAGCTAGGCTCTGGTCGGGATACTTCGCACTTCTCACCGCCTCGTCTGGGTGTTGATTGCAGTCTCAGTCGCCCCCACTTGACCGGAGGGAGATACAGGAAATCCTGCTGGTACGCGTTATTGTCCGTCCAGCTGTGGCAGGAGACCGGGCCTGCAACGCACCGCCGGCGCGTGAGATGAGAAAGTGTCCCTGTTCGGGCGCCATCATGTGGTAAATATTTCTCCTTTACCGGGACTGAATTTGATACAGGAACATTATAAAGTAGCTCAGTAAAATGAGAGGCAGAATCCGTGATATTAGAGTTTCAGAATGGGCTTTATTCCAATAAGCGATTATAATCGGATGCTTCAAGTTCCATCACCACGGGAGTTCAGGAAGTGAAGTACATACTTTATTGACAAGCAGTAACTTTTATAATACATACATCATAATGAAGTGAATACAGTAGGCGTAACAATTGATAAGGACATTGACGTTTGGTTCTACGTAACCGAAAATGGGTGTAATAATGAGTAAAAAGGAACATGATTGGCTATGATGTAATACATAGGTGGATCTATAAGATAATACTTGGCATTGATGCGCGCGCAGCAGTCTGACGTGTAATTGACGTGTAACTAGGGGGTGACGGGGACTTGACATTTAGCTCTACGTGTGGAGACAGGAAGTCTGGGGGGTCAAGTCAACCTAATCCCAAATCATATCTAACATCCTATGTTTAAAGAACTATGTTATCCACAAAAGAAGGACTCTCGGACAGAATCTATTCTATACTGACTGTGCGTGCGTGTACAAGCGTCTAGGTGTCTACACTGAATGCGAGGGGGTAGGAATATTCCATGGTAACAGGGCTATGAATTACTTGCATGAGGACAGAGAAGATGGGCCTTTTTGCTTGGTAACTGGAAGAATGTTTACTTAAGCTACTAGGCAGGAATGCATCGGCTGAGGGGGAAGCAGATAATTCGAAGGTGAAATACAGTTCTTGGCAGAGAATAGGCTGATGTCAGGCTTCGTGAGCCGCGCAGAGAATGAGACAAAGTTCATGGTCACAGATGCAGGTTTGAACTGGAGCTTTCAGAGGCAGAAGGCAAGAGGAGTTCGATGACAGAATCAGGGCCTACTTGCCTGGACTGTAAAATGGCATAAGTGAACCATATAAAGCCGGTGGCCTTTCATATTTAGGAATGGAATATCCAGCCCATTTATGGCGGATCTGACAGAGGACATGTTGACGGTGGACGCACATGTGTTTGCGTCATCATTACTGGAACTGGAGGGAGCATACATGTACTTGTGACATGCTCATAGAACCGTTGGGGTCCAAGATAGGGGACATAACTGACCAGAAAAATCCATATTTCCACAGTATTTGTCTAGAGACCAGCTCACACCTGAATTATGTTCTCTTCCTGAAACGCTTTGGGCTACAGGCCCCAATGATGTTGGTCTCTTACAGATTCCACCTTATGTTGTTACTCTCAAACCGAATGCTAAGTTACCCCGCATTCCCCAGTACAAGATCTCCAGTGATGGTGAACAAGCTCTTTTTGAGATCATCTATGATTTGGTTCAGAAAGGTGTAATTGAGGAGACGAGAGGTAATGTGTGTAACAGTCCTGTTTTGCCTGTTCTTAAACGTACTGATTCTTCTCAGTCACCTGTTTATCGGTTTGTGATTGACCTTCGAGAGGTCAACAAGATTGTTGTACCCCAGTTTCCTGTTGTTCCGGACATCACTGCCCTATTGACTATGATTCCTGCCTCGGCTGCTTGGTTTTCCGTTATCGACCTGAAGAATGCCTTTTTCAGCATTCCTATTGCTGAAGAGAGTAGGGATATTTTTGGTTTCTCTTTAGGAGGCCGAAGCTTCCGGTTTAAACGAGCTCCTCAAGGTTATTGTGAAAGTCCTTCTATCTATAGTCAGGCTTTGAAAACACAGCTTGATACCATTCCTCTGCCTCTGAGGACATGTGTAAAGAAGTTACTCCTTCTTTGTTACGCCATTTGTCTGACCTTTATCACAAGGTTTCACCTTCTAAGTTGCAGTATTTCCGCCAAGAGGTGACCTACTTAGGTCATCTCTTGTCGAAGGAGGGAAGACGATTGACCCCAGAACGTATTCAAGCAATTGCTCAAATGTCTGTACCACGTACACAGAGAGAGGTGCGTGCATTTTTAGGCATTACATCGTATTGTAGACAGTGGATTCCAAATTTTTCTCTGTTAGCGAAACCTCTGTTGGCACTTACTCTTAAGAATACACCACACCCTCTTCCCTGGACAGAGGAATGTCAGAAGAGTTTTATGGATTTACGAACTGCACTGTATTCTGCTCCTGTGTTAGGTACTCCTGACTATAGTAAGCCTTTTACACTCTATGTGCATGAGAGAGAAGGCTGTGCATTGTCAGTGTTGGCACAACAATTTGGGGACAAGCAGCGCCCATGCGCGTATTTTTCGGCTACTTTAGACCCAGTAGCTAGGGCATTGCCTAGTTGTTTGAAAGCTACGGCGGCAGCAGTTGTTTCCATTCGTCAATCTGCTGGATTAGTATTCGATAAGACCCTGATTGTGAAGGTGCCACATGCAGTGGATACCCTTCTGAATAGGACGAAAACCCACCACCTTACGAGTGCACGTTTGTCAGGTTATGAGTTGACGCTCTTGGCTAGTCGTGTGCATATTAAGAGATGCAACACTTTGAACCCGGCAACATTGTTGCCGATTCCTGTAGAGAAAGATGCTCAGGAACAACACGATTGTTTTCTCCGGACAGAGGAGGAAACAAAAGGCAGAACTGATTTGAAAGATACTCCACTTTCGCATCCTGATGATACCCTATGGGTGGATGGCTCTTGTTTTAAGCTTTCGAATGGTGAGAAGACTGCGGCATATGCTGTTACCACCTTGTGTACGATAGTGGAGACCGCACGTATTAGACAAAATTCAGCGCAAGCAGCTGAATAAGTGGCCTTGACGAGAGCGTGTGTGTTGTCAAAAGGAAAGAGAGTGAATGTTTATACAGACAGCCAATACGTGTTTGGCGTGGCTCACAGTTTTGGACGATTGTGGAGAGAGAGAGGATTTCTTACCTCTCATGGTACTAAAATACAGCATGGTCAGTTGGTTAGTGAGCTTTTGGAATTGCTCACTTTACCTACCCAAATAGCGATAGTGAAGTGTAGCGCCCATAAGAATATTACGGAGGATGTGGGTCGAGGGAATGCATTTGCCGACCAGGTAGCGAAAGAGACAGCGAGAGATGTTGCGAGTCGCATATATTTTGCAGGCCCTGCTAGATGGATCGGAGAAGGAAAAATGTGTGAGGATACGATAGAAAGTGTGAAAATGATTCAGGCAGAAGCTACTGAGAAGGAATTGAGTACTTGGAGAGAGAGTACGGGAATGTTAGATTCGACAAGCTGTTGGATAGAGTTGTCAGAACAGCAACGATGGTTGTTGCCAGATGCGCATGTGCTTCCGGTGGTTACTATGGCGCATGGTCCAGCTCATGTTAGTGCAAAGGGAATTTGTAAGCTTTTGGCTCCTGTATGGCAGAATGGAGGGATTCCCAAATATGCAGAGCATTTGGTTAAACATTGTATAGTTTGCTTAATGCATAATCCAGGAAAGGGAACACCAACTCCGGCAGGTCATTTTGCTCCTCCAACGTATCCATTTGAGGTGCTGAAAATAGACTATATTCATATGGAACGATGTAACAACTTGAAGTATGTCCTGGTGTTTGTCTGTGCCTTTTCCAGATGGATAGAGGCCTACCCCCTAAAGGATAATACTGCTTTGTCTACAGCCAAGGTTTTGCTCAAAGAGTACTTCCCAAGGTATGGATTGCCTCGAATTGTCTGGAGTGACAATGGAAGTGAATTTGTAGGCCAGATAATGCAGAAAGTGTGTGCAGGTCTGGGTATCAGGCAAAAGTTCCATGCTGCGAACCACCCTCAGCCAGCAGGTCTAGTTGAGTGTTATAATGGCACTCTGAAACTGAAGCTTGCGAAGATTCAGGCCAGCACTGGTCTTGCTTGGCCTGACGCCTTACCTTTGGCACTTCTGTCTACGAGAACGACTGTCCATTCTCGTGTGGGACTTAGCCCATATGAGATAGTTTTTGGACGCCCACTAATGTCTGGGGAGTTCCTAGACCTAAGAAGTACAGAGATATAGAATACCCAATGTTGATTGACTACTTACATAATTTGACTGCTAAATTGCGTGTTCTTCACCAACAAGTCCACGATGCTCTACCTTCGGCTTCTACAGATCCGGGTCACACTATTCAACCCGCCGATTCTGTGTTGATCCGAAATTTTCAGAGGTCGAGGAATTTGGAGCCTCGTTGGTCCAAACCGTGTGAAGTTCTGTTGACAACACGTACGGCACTAAAGGTCTTTGGAAAAAAACACTGGATCGATGGTGTGCATTGTAAAAAGGTACCTTTGCTGTTACCTTATGACCAGTGGGTCCGTGAAGGCATTGGTGATTCGGAAGGTGAGAAAGTTCCCCGATTCGTACCTTTTAGCAGTGCGCACCTGGATTAGACTCGATCTGATAGAGAAGATGATGAAGTTTTGCATGAAGCTGTATCACCGCATCTGAGATTGGACATGAGTCACCCAGAGACACTGCTAGAGTCACCCAGAGTCTGCTACAATTTGAGGTCCAGAGCAATAAATGAATGAACTTCTTTTTTGAATTGCACTTTTCCTTTAAAGAGACTATTTTTCTTTTTTTATCCTTTTTTTCGAACTACCATCCGGTTCAGTTGCGTGTTCCGTGGTAGAGTCTTGGGTGTGACCTGAGTAATGGCAATAGGTCTGCAGGCTAGTGTGTCATAGGGCGCTAGATGTCACACCTAAGTGAAGAAGGAAGATTGCCACGGGCAACCATTTAGAGGATGGAGTCTACGATTGTTGAGAAGAGTGCTAAGAAAGCGGAATTGAAGAAGAAATTTTGTAAATTATTGCATAACAGATGTTTCATAATATTGTGTGTTTTAATGTTTTCAAGTGTCATATTAGCTTGCGTGGGTTGGATTGTTTATGCCATACAACAGATACCTGCACCTACCTCCCAATCTATGCTTTCTTTTACTACTGTTTCCCTGCATCAGTTTTATACACTACCCGAACATGAACAGACAAGGAGAGCAGAGTTTGTCAACAACTCATCTATACAGTTGTTGCACCAGCACCAGTTAGTAGTTAACATTGTTTCCCAATACACGACATCGTCCACTTGTCTGTCCACATGGGGCCAGGTCACAATAGACGAAGTGAGAAATACGTTCAACTCCATGAAGAGCGGCTCCCCTAGGGACCCTGCTCCTCTTCGGGTCCTTAAGGAGGTAGCCCCCACTATCATCCCCTCCCTTACTCATTTGATTAATACCTCACTCCAACAAGGAGTCGTACCCTCGAGCTGGAAGAAAGCTGTCGTAAAAGCCCTACTGAAGAAACCTTCTCTCGATCCTGAGAACCTGGCGAACTACAGGCCCATTTCCCTACTCCCAGGAGTCAGCAAGATCGCGGAAAAATTAGTCAACAGGAAACTCTCGCAGTTTCTAGAGGCCAATAACAAACTAAAAAGTTCCCAGATGGGCTTCCGACCAGGGCAGGGCACGGACATCGCCCTCCTGGCAGCGGTAGAGGAGGCCAGAGCGCTACTGGATGGGGGAGGATCAGTGGCAGTGATCCTCCTCGACCTTAGCGCGGCGTTCGATACCGTCGACCATCAACTCCTTATCGAAAGATTGGCAAGAGTTGGAGTAGAAGGTACAGCCCTATCCTGGCTGTCATCTTTCCTGGCCCAACGGTCCTATCAGATTTGGGAGAAGAACGCCCGCTCCTCCGAAATGCCCCTCCAATGTGGTGTGCCTCAGGGCTCTTCCCTGAGCCCCACATTATTTAATATCTATATGTCCACATTGGAGGAGGTTATCACCCCATTCGGAGTGAGCGTCGTCAGCTATGCTGACGACACACAATTAGTGGTGTCTTTGTCCCATCCCAAACAACAGAAAGCTGATCTCTTTAACTGTCTTACGCAGGTTCATCGTTGGATGAATAGATCAGCCCTAAAACTAAACGGGACAAAAACGGAGGTCCTTATACTTGGCCCGAAAGGAACCTCACTCCCCCTGGATAGCTGGCCAGCCTGTCTAGGTCCTCTCCCTGACCCAAAAATAGAGGTGAAAAGCTTGGGAGTATGGATCGACTCCGATCTCTCATTTATTCCGCAAGCAAAGAAGGTAGCAGGGACCTGCTTCGGTCTTCTAAAATCTTTGAGGAAAGTCCTGCCCCTTCTTCCCCCTAAACCCCAAAAACTGCTAATCCAAGGTCTCATAATATCGAGACTAGATTACAGTAATGTTATTTATCTGGGCGCTCCCGAAGCGACCCTTAATAAATTGCAGAGAATTCAGAACACTGCTGCCCGGATCATCACAAACACCCCGGCCAGATCATCTGCTAAACCCGCTCTCAAACTCCTCCATTGGCTCCCCATAAGGGAGAGAGTCAAATTTAAGGCCCTGTGCCTGGTCCACAAAACGTTGCGTAACCAAGGCCCCCCAATCCTCAGCAATTTTGTTACCCCTTACACTACCACTAGATCCCTCCGTTCTAACGCAGAAAACCTCATCAATACCCCGAGATTCAGGAAAGCCCGATCAGGAGGAAGACGCTTCTCGGTACAAGCTGCCCGTCTTTGGAATTCACTCCCCCATGACTTACGTCTTGAACCACAATATCTGCGCTTCAGGAAGCTGCTAAAAACACATCTCTTTCCCTAGCTTCCATGCCCCCCCCCTGTTTTGATTTCCCACCCTTCCTCTTTTTTGCTCTTAGCTCCCGGGCCTCAGATTTGTTGAATCAGGGTTTTTAGCGCTGGGATACCTCCGGGTGACTATGCGCTTTATAAAAATAAATAATAATAATAATAATAATAATAATAATAATAACTAATTGTTGGCTTTGTGGCCTTATGCCTCATGCGACGGACAAAGGAATGCCATATTTGGTTTTGCCTTTTTCTTTTAATGGGTCCGTTTGGGCTTATCAGACCATGTTCATTTATGCGAATGAGGTCCAACCTCAGCGTTCTACTAAGGCAAATCCGAGTAATGATGCCCTGATAAGAGGAATAGTGGCCATGATCAGACCCATTGATGCCTATAATAATATACCTGCAGATGAGATGCGAGCCTACGTTTGGTTGGAACATGACTGGATATGTTGCTAGTCTGAGGGAAAAGGAGAGACGAAAAAGATCTCCTCCTATTTGGATAGTACCTCATCAAGGCCATTTGAGTTTACAGGGTAATGGTCAGAATCTGAAAGCTCAGTTAGGCAGGAGTGGGTGTGCCCAAACCTATGTTTATTCATCTCGAACTTCTCCATTGTTTGTGCCAGCTAAGGGCACATATTTTGTTTGTCATGACAGAGCTTATACATGGTTGCCACCTGATTTTTCAGGAACCTGTTATGTAGCTTTTCTCCTTCCCCCTACATACACTACTTCTTCAGACTACCACAGAACTTGATACAGTAGAGGTGTCCTCGATCAGGAGGATACCACAGCACAAGAAGCAGGAGACTTTCTCAAAGGTTTCCTTCCGTTTTGGGGTCCTATGGTCAATAGCAGACATATAAGACGACTTGTCCGCGTTGTTAAAGCTACTATTGATGAGACGGCAGGAGCTCTTAGTAATATTACGGCTGAGTTTCAAGCGGACCGCCTTATGACTTTGCAGAGCCGAATTGTGCTAAATATCATACTTGCAGAACATGGTGGAGTGTGCAAATTGATTGGATCTAGTTGCTGTATTTACATACCTGATAATGGCCCTACAGTATACCAAGCCATCTCTAAGTTGCACCTAATTTCTGAGTCTATCCACCAGGAAAAAGGAGAATGGTCTTTGATGGGATGGTTTTGGGGACTACTGTCTACGTGCGGATGGAAGATTGTAACGTTCCTTGGTATGATCTTAGCTATTATTTTCTCTTGTTGTCTTTGTGTGCAATGTGGTCCCGCCATTTGTGGTTTTTGTGCCACTTTGTGCGTTCGGAGACCTGTTCCTCAAGAAGCGGAGAATATAAAAATGATGATAGAGCAACACCTTGATGACCTCATGAATATCGATGCAGACTTAGACTTAGACTAACATAGGTTTAGGTTATTGCCTACGTGATGGCAAAAGGAGGGTCTGAGGTTCTGTGAATATTGACTCCATTTTGTATCTCAGCGCGATTTTGTGTTGCCTTCACGTAGGCTCACAAAGGTATCTTGGCGAACGAAATGTCCTTGTCCCTTTGACCTGTGTATACATTAACTAGGTCCTTCTCCGGCAGTGAAATTAGTTTTAGGAAACCAATCTCCCCAATTGATCCTTGTCTGAACTCGTTAATCTATGGTTGACCTATTGGTTAACCTCAAGTATGCTTTTTCTGCCTTATCTCGTTCATCAGCCTTCACTGTTCCTTTCTTACACCATTTTCATTACACGGATACTATTCCCAATTATAAAGTTTGTCATGCTTCTGGAGATTGAATTTGGGACTCACCTATTGATTAGCTGTTGGGTTTGGGCTGCTGTAAATTGCATTTTTGCTATATGATACTTGTTTTTAAATGTTTGCTATTGGCTAGAATTTGGTGCAGTAGGCGTATCCCTCTTAATGTGAATATTGGGTACAAAAGATGGGGACCCACGGAGCAAAGGTAGCAGTCTCCTGAGAACCTAATTCTGTGTACTTCTAGGACCACTGTGCGAGCTGCAGCCAATAAATTCAGTCTTTGACGTCATCCAGAAGAGTTCCGTGTCTCTGTATAATAAGGCAGGTGAACTCGGAGATTTCAGGTGTGCCCTGACACCGCCAGGCCCAATAGCCCGGTTCTTCAGACCCCTCACTTGCCTTCTGGAGTGGTGCAATCTTCCCGGCCTGGACCAGCCGGTAAATATACAACAAAACGAGGTGTCCCCTCTTGAAGACGCACTCAGCAACAGAAATTCAACTGAATACTTTATTTAGGCAACCAGCATTGTCATCCAGATTAAAAGATTGCCTTACGCGTTTCAGAGCTGCCTTGCTCCTTGTTCACAGGCTTTGATGCAATTGCGCAGATAGAAAGGAAATTGCTCTGTTTGTTCCAATTAAATGCCCTCCAGTGGGCCTCTCAGGTGAGTTTAATTGAAGGTGCAGGCTGGGACCTGTAGTTTCCTTTTTGCAAATCCAGCCCATCAGTGGGTTCTGCGCCAAAAACATACTTGTAATAATTTTGTAAAGCCCTCCAGTGGGCCTCCAGATAAAAAATGCCAGTTCATTTTCATAATTCTGTTGCTTCGCTTGGAGAATAAAGACAGTGCTTAACCTCTGCGACCCCTCACTTGCCTTCTGGAGCATATATATATATATATATTTATTCATTAAAAAACAAAGGTTACCGGAAATTTATAGATAGGTTCACATTTTACACACAAAAAATGATAAAAAGTCTGCAGTTATAGTTACATTTATCTCAAGTAACACTAGCTCGTGCCCTAAGGTGGCTATAACTCGTGCCCCCACCATGCACAGCTTTTTCATCAATAATTTTACAGCAAAGGTTGCATGGATATTATCAATTATGTCATGATATCATGAGTAATATGAAGTGAATTTGCGGTGCATGGCAAGGGCATGAGTGCGGCCAGTCATGCAGCATACCCCAGGCATGCTGGGTGGTTGGCCTTAGGGCATGGCCAGTGGACAGGTCCTGCGAACAACCCACAGATTGAAGCCAACCCCACACTGTGTGCACCCTTTGCCCTTGTGCGGCAAGTGGTTGGCCATAGGGCCTGGCAATCAACAACCCAAAGGCACTCAACCTGGGTGATGGGGCACACCCCCCTCCTCCCCCCATCCCTGTGCCAATTTTCACCCTGGAGACCCTATCCCCCATGGCCTGCCACCTTTTTATACCAGGCCCCCATCTCTGCCTATTTGGCTCCTACATTCCCTAAATTATGCAGGAGGGGGGCATCAGTCCACCCTTCTCAGGCCAGTTTCAACCCCAGGTACCCAGTAAATAGGCCCTGGAGCCCACCGGGCACCTACTTCATATTTAAAATGGGTAGGGAGCACACAACCCCTTCCCCGGTCTGATATTGGCCTTGGGGACCCAATCCCCAGAGCCTGGCCAGTAACTAAAGGGGGAGGGGCACGCAGACCCCCTCCCTGGGCCAATATTGGCCCTGGCGACCCCATCTCTCAGAGCCTGGCAAGTAAGTAGAGGGGGAGAGAGCGAACAGCCCCCCTCTCTGGGCCAATATTGGCCCTGGGAATCCTGTCCCCTGGGACCTGGCCACTACATGGTGAGTGTCCTGGAGCCCACCCAGGGTTCACACTGGCCTTTTGTTAGAGGCTGCAAGAGGAGCCTCAATGCTCCAGGGTTCTCAGTTGGCCCCCCGCTTCTTGAGGGCACCGGCATTGCTCCAGCCTGCAAGGAGTAGCTTAAAATGCTGCTCCCTGCAGGCAGGAGCAATTTTGTTATTTATTTCCCTGCCCACTAAACAGCAGCAGGGAAACAGATGAAAGTCTCTCCCACTGGGAGGGAGCATTTTACATGCTCCTGTCTGGTTGGAGCGGGCATGTTGTTTTCCCTCGCTTGGTGGGAGCTTTCCAATAGCTCCAGCCAAGCAAGAGCAAACAGAGCTTTCCCTGCTCGCACCAGTGAAGGCAGGGAAACCACTATATCTCAAGGGTGGGCACATCAGGCCATAGCAGGACCCTGCCCTGAGGGTGGCAGTCCCGCAGGCTATTAATGGCACCAGGACGAGGGCCACGCGGGCCCTCTCCTTTTAAAGTGCACAGCCGTGCCCTGGGGAGGTAGTGGTCCCCAGGTATACCCACCTTGCCCCTTCTTTTTTTGCCTTGTTTCCTGAGTACACGTCCCAAGATAGCTGCCAACATTTCCTGGTTGACGTGTTCGCATCCAATCTGATCTCAGCATGAAAACTGTTGGATCCGCAGAGGGTTTGTGTACCTAGATATACAAATGTATTTTTCCTTTAACAATTCCAAAACTACTGAAGATTTACACCAAATTACAAAAAGCACTTACGAAGAGCAATGATCTAGGTTTCTGCCAAAGTTGATGTAACTCTGTTCAGCAGTTCGGGCTGTAGTCATGTCTAAAATTCCTATGGGAAATTGTATGGGGAAAACCTGTTTTGGGACCCCCCCTTTTTTCTGAGCCACCGCTTGATGAATCACCTGACACTTCCCACAGCAACTGAAGTAAGTTGCATACTAGTTTTGAAAATTTTGTGAAGATTCATCAAACAGCACCAAAGTTATTGGCAAAAGAAAAATGTTTGTCTATGGAAAATAGGCCCTAACTATAATTATCGACTGGCGACCGCCAGTAGGTTATACATATAAATTCACTGAAAAAAGCAAAGGCTAAAGTAATGTTTGAGTTATGGAGTATGTCAATGACAACATTAACGTGTTGACCTAAAACAAAACATAAAAATTCACAGTTATAGTTAGCGTAGCTAACTATAACTTTCGCCCCGCCATTCACTGCTTATAAATTCACTCAACACATCACTCATGATATCTCAAAAGCCCTGCGGCAAACCCTTCACAAGCAGCCAACCTCACACTGCGCATGACCTTTGGCACAACAGGGGGTTGACAACAGGGCCTGTGTTGCTGCAAGACCCTGATTCAAAATCCCCGTAGGCAGCAAACCACGTGCGGCGCACACTCTTTGGATGTGTGTAACAGGGGGTTGGTCACAGGGACCAGGCTTGGCCTGCTGCCAGCCCCATGCCATCCACAGCTTTTGGTGTGCATAGTGTAGTGTTGGCCTTCAGGAGCAGGGGATCCCATCCCCTGGGGCCAAAACAAATATATTAAGGGGAGGGATTGGGCAGCAAGGGTGGGGATCCCCCGCCCAGACCATTAACCCCTTGAGTGCCCCGCCCTTTCCACGCCCTGTGCCGGGCGTTTCATTAGCGGGCGGGGCTCATGACGAGATAGTCTCGTCATGGGCACAGCGCAACCGCGGCCCATGACGAGACCATCTCGTCATGGGCACTCAAGGGGTTAATTAGCCCCAGGGACCCCGACCCCCCAAATATTGGAGGAGGGGGCCACACGGGCTCCCTCCTCGAGCCTCATTAGTACCTGGGACCCCAGGCCCCAGGGTCATATTTCTTTTAAAGAGGAAGGGCAGCTACATGGCCCCTTCCTAAAGCATCAGCAGGCTATGGGGACCCCATTTCATGGGGCTCAATAAATTTAGTAAGGGCAGGGGGCGTGAGTCCACCCTCCCTGAAGCTTTTTCCGCCCGGGGATCCCATTCCCTTGGGCCCAACAATTTAAATAAGGGGAAGGGGCCACAAGGCTATCTTCCTGGGCCTTAAAAAGGCAAAAGGGACCCCATCTCTCATCAGCAGTGTTTTTTCAAAGGGTGGGGGGGTGCACAGCCACCCTCCCAAGCTCATTATGGCCCTGAGGACCCCATGCCCTTTGGCCTCGATTTATTATAGTAGTCCCTAGTATGGACAATTGCTGTCCTCAATTGCAGCAGCATTGGTATGCATCAAGAAAAAGAGAACATGCATTAGGAGCAAAAAACTCAAAGTTATATTCCAGAGTTTGCCGCTTTACTTTTCAGAATTTATATATTTTTTTAAAAGCTCCAACCTTCCTATTAAAATCTTGATATTAGCATATCTTTTTGTGAAGTAACTAAAATATTTCATAATTTATGAATTTATGTGCTGTAGACTTGTTTCTGTATTTATGAATATCATTTTCAGGTTCAAATCATAGAAATTACTTAGGCGTGGGTTCCTGGCTTCCAGAAGTCATTCATTGGTGGTTCTCAGAAGTTGAAAGATGAAGAAACACTTTACTAGGAGTTTCTCTGAGCAGAGAATTTGCAATTTGGTTTTGGTTTCTGGGGAGTAGTTGCCACTATGTTTTTTTTAGGTGAGGGGAGTTTCATCCTTCCTCCCTGAGCCTTATGGAGAGCTGAGAATGCCATCCCTTGGCCATGAACAGATTTAGGGAAGGGGAGCATGTGACCCCCTCCCTAAGACTCTTAGAGGTCCAAAAAACTCCACCCCCTGGGGCCGATTGTTTTTTTTAGGCAATGGGGCAAGCGGCCACCCAATCCCATGTCATTCACCGGCCCCAGGAACACCATCCCCCTTGGCCAGATGAGTGGTACAGTGTCCAGAGTACCCAATCCCCATGGACACTGCTGTGTTGCCTTCCCAGGAAAGTGCAGGCTGGGAATTAAAAAACGTTATTCCCCGCCTGGACCTCCCTGGGCAGGGAACGCAAATTTGCTACCACCCAGACAGGAGCACAGAAATAAGATGGTCCTGCCAGTCCTGGAGCAAAGGAAAACAGCTAGCTCCCACCAACACCCATTAAGGGTGCTGTCTGGGGAGCTGGCAGGGGGCATGTTGGCATTGGGACTCACCCTAAGGCCCCCAATATTTGGATATGTTGTTGGTGCTCTAAAACGTCATTTATTATTCACTGCTCTGTGCAAGGAGCACCCCATATTGCCCTAGGAATTTTTTTAATTAGATTTTTTCATCCTGGTGACAACCCTAAAAGGGGCAGGGACACCACCAACCATTTTTTTTAAAGTTATAACATTTATGACTCAAGGAGGGCTTATCACATTTTATTAAAGCACTCCAAGCTAGATCTATGCTCTTCAGCTGGGATGCAGGGACCCCTTTTGATGGGGTTGATTGTTGTATTTTGTGGCCTGGGAAAGCTTAAGAAAAGACTCATGGGCATGTTTATATTTTTTTCGGCCGTATTCAAAATATTTATTGACAATCACCTTTTTTTCACATTTCGCTGTGTAAATGTATGAAATATACATTTGAATATGATTATTGATGACTATTTGACAAATACAATAGGTCTACTTAATGTATATTGATGCACTAACCCCTTGATAAAGCCAGCAGGCCTTTTTTTCATATTTTGGTGTATTGGCCATTTGACAAAATGAGTAGGTCTGCCTTATTTAAAATTACACCCTTTATATTGTCACACCACGTAGTCAGCTGTGCGCGCAAGCTGAAGGTTGGGTGTCAGAGTGGCTTGGTGTGTGGCCCAACTGCACACCGCACATTGGGCCCGATTCACAAAAGTAATCTGAGACAAAATTATAACTTTACGACTTTCAGTATTCACAAAGGGCATTTAGGAGTAGTAAATTAGGATTTTGTCTCAGTTCAACTTAAGTTTTGGTCCTAAGTTAAACTTAAGGCCAAAACGTAAGTTTGACTGAGACAAAATCCTAACTTTACTGCTCCTAAATGCCCTTTGTGAATACCGCAAGTCGTAAACTTAGGATTTTGTCTCAGATTACTTTTGGAAATCGGGCCCACATTGAGGGCTATCTTACATTATTTTTAAAAAAAACATTGTGATAGTATCATAATTCACTTTTTTTTTAAACCCTTAGCAAGGGATGTTATAGTTAGGTCAAAATGTCAGTTAAAACTTACTGTTTTAAACAAACAAAACCACTGACCAAGCTAGGGGGAAACTGAGGCCTCCAGGGCACAGGTAGCACAGGCAATGATATTTAATGAACAATGCATGGATCAAAGCAAAGCAGTGAGAAATATCTCATTGACAATTCCCTGAACATTGATTTTGCAAGGGGAGTGGTAAGTACTCCAGTAATTGCTGAATTCCAATGGAAAGGACTACCAGAAACATCCGCCACATGATGAACGGCCCTCCTATTAAGTGGTCAATAGGTGCAGGAACTTTCTTGCTTCTGTATAGATACCAGAGACATTGCTCTATTGTGAATTAAACTAGCACCCCTAGAGAGCCTGCATCTTTTATAAATTGCTGTATTGTCTTCAGATCGTGAAAACCAGAAAAAAGATGAAATTCAATGCATAGCATCACCAGTACAGTGAAGCTTTCTTTTCAACTCTTCAACTTGTTATTTCTACTTTTGTGGGAGCAGAGGGCCCAATTTATACTTTCTGAGCTAAAAATACCATGGAGAAAATTCAGTCCAATGGTCTGGCCCAGTGGATAATTGAACCCACTATAGGGATATGTGTTTGACTGACAGGATTAAATCCCAGCATGTTAACTCAGCCTTTCATCATTCTGAGTTCGATAAAATGCCTCATTGAATGAGGTAACTATAAACACATGTTATCTGTGAAGATCACCAAGAAGTACACCCGTTTGGTTATTGTTGGACCTGACCCTCTCTGCAGGGTCACCCCCAAACCTTTTGCTTTCACGCTTCACCTTTTTGTTGAGTTTGTTTTGTTGGCCTTTGGTCTCTGTGCAATTTAGCGCTGCTAACCAGTACTAAAGTGCTTGTGCTCTCTCCTCTAAACATGGTAATATTGGCTCATACCCAATTGGCATATATAATTCACTTATAATTCACTAGTTTAATGGCACTACCTGTGCCCAGGGCCTGTAAATTAAATGCTACTAGTGGGCCTGCAGCACTAGTTGTGCCATCCACTTAAGTAGCCCTTTAAACATGTCTCCCTTTTTATTACATATAAATCATGCCTAAGGTGGGCGATAAACAGCCCTTAGGGCAGGGTGCATTGCATTTAAAAAGTAGGACATGTACCTTTAAGTTTTACATGTCCTGGTAGTTTTTCACTACTGTGAGTCCTACCTCTCCCATAGGATAACATTGGGTTACCTTATTGTATATAATAATTGATAACAACTGTTTTGGAGTAAGTAGAAATGTCATGTTTGGTATCTAAGGAATTGTAATTTAAAATCCTCTCTGTTTTTAACTCAGAGCTCTGAAAATGACACTTTTAGAGAGATGACATTTTCTTGGCCATCCCATTAGGTGCCTGCAACCTGTCCCTGGGTCACGTTAATAGGTGTAGTTGGCAGTTGGTCTTTGTGTATTCCTCACAGACATCCACACAATAGGGGGACTGAGCGTTTGCAGGATGGGTCATCCTGGAAGGATGGGGGTGAAGCTGTGCGCAGCCCCACTTGCACTTCAAAAACACTGCCTTAGTTCATTCACAAAGAACTTCACACTAGCCTTTTGTGTTTTTTTGTCTAGAGCCTTTTGTGGCTCTAGACATCCTTGTCTGTGAGAGGAAAACTCCTGGTGTTTATCATACTTCAAAGCTGGCACCAGGAATAAAGTTAGGATCCTCAGATCCACTCTTCACTTTTGGACATGTGGAGGATTCTCAGAGGACTTCCTTGCTGCCTGTGGCCTGCTGTGTACTTCAGAGAACTGCCCTGCTGCACCAAGAGGACTGTCCTGCTGTCTGAAGCCTGCCTTGTGCCCTCAGAGGACTGCTCTGCTGCCTGAGACATGCTATTCTTGAAATCAGGGGGACACAATAACCAGCAGGACAGGACTGGGATGACCACAGAGTACTTCATCCCCTAAATTGCTTTGACCCTGGAAGCGCCGATGTTGCTGTGCCTTTCTCCTGCCCAGCGCTTATTAGTGCCTCACTTTTCCTGCTGCGAGGGACACCGTAACCAGCAGGATGGGACTAGACTGACCACCAGGGACTTCATCCCCAAATTTGCTTTGCACCTGGTGGCCCCAATGTTGCTGTGCCCACCTAGTGCTTATTAGCGTGTCCCTTTTTCCATTATGAGGGACACCATAACCAGCAGGATGAGACTGGGCTGACCACCCGAGACTTCATCCCTCAATCCACTTTGTGCCAGAAGGTGCCGATGTTGATGTGCCTGCCTCTCCCATAGCACTTTTCCTGCAGCAAGGACCACGTGTGGGCCGTGACCAGGCAAAGTCTGAGTCAAGGACGGGCCCATCCACGCCTGTCAGAGCACGGAAGAGGCTGGACTGGGCTACCCCTTTAACATTCTAATTAATGTACTATAGCTACATCAGTTTCTTGGTCAGGTTCCTTCCGTGTTTTAACAGTCTGAGTATAACTGGCATGATAACTGATTACAGACCTGGATCTTATTTTGCACACATTTAATATTTTATGTTGTGACTGGGAAGAGAAAGGCCGTAAAGGCATTAAACCACAATGAAAGGTCTCAGTTCAGCGGGAGCTAACTGTGTCAGAGACAGAATTGATGGCGTTCTGGTTAAAGTTCAAGAGATACTAAATTCCCAATCTCGTTTGGCAATGAGAAAAAGGTCAAAGGAGAGGATGACATACATGTTTATCAGAAAGAAGTCTTTGATTTCACCTCCTATTGAAACTTCCTTAAGCCCAAACCTGTCCCACAGCTCTGGTGGGTAGGACTCTGGAGAGAATGACGTGACAGTAATTAATCCAGATATTCTATGTGAAAATAGGTTTATAGGTGTGCTGCTCTTTGTTTGCGGGGGGATGTCTGCCACTGAACATGTCCCTCAGCATAATGTGCAAAACCAATGGAGATGATTGCAGGGCAGAGGGATGAGGTTGTGACTTGAAGTTGGTCATGAAGTCCCTAGAAGGGAAAATTGACAAGGCTATGTTAGTTAAGGGGGAGCAAAACAACTCCATGTCTGTTACGACCCAGGGGGACAGATATTTGTATAGCAAATCCCCCTCCTTGAGCACACATTGAAATGATTCAAAAATCCCAAATCAGCTATGAAGTACTGGGCCCAATGGTCCGGCCTATCCCATGCCCTGACTCCCCCTATAGATCTGGTGAATTGCCACAAATGCTGACATGTTAACATGGAGGGAGGGGGTGTGGTTGAAGGATAGTCTGAGTATAACTGGCATGATAACTGATTACAGACCTGGATCTTATTTTGCACACATTTAATATTTATGTATTTTTTTTTGTTTTTGAAACCTTTATTACAAAATGCAATAGATATACAAGTATGGGCCTACAACCTTCAGGCCGGCCGCTAGCAAACAGTGAGGTCATAAAACACAGTTATAAAACACAAGCGGCAAGTGGTAAAGGTCCCATAAATCAGAGGAAGCGTTTGCGGCCACACTGCCCAAACCTCCCAAATGGCAGTTCCATTTTAAATGAAAAACTACAAACAAACCCACAAGGCGGCAAAAGTCTAAGCAACATTATGTGCTCCCCTCGGGAGGACCCTACCGACCTACAGGAATAGGAGGGGGGATGGGCAGGGACAGAGACAAAGCGGGCACGATGACACAGAATCAAGGAAACGAGCAGACTAGGGAGACTGGGCCGCCGCCAAGTCAGGCGTCAGTGGCGGGGTACAAAGCCCGCCACGATAGGAGTTCCAGGGGCCCCACACTTTCACCCATTTCCCAGGCTTACCTCTCGCCACATACACTACCTTTTCCCGAAACATACACCAATCCATGTTGTCCTTCCATACCGAAACTGTTGGTGACCTCTGGGAGCCCCACAATTGTGCTATGTCACGCTTGGCCACCATATATCCCAGTGTCACCCACCACGTTTGCGTCACCGTGTAATCAGTCGGCTCCCACACATTCAACAAACATCTCCTAGCCTCGGGGAATAGCGTCACATGCGTGACCGCTTGCAACACCGCATGTACACCACGCCAGAATCGAGCCACCTCCGGACATTCCCACAAAATATGGAAGAAGGTCCCCAACAAACCACACCCACGCTTACACATCCCATCCACGGCATATCCCATACGCATCAGACCCGGTCCCATAACGTAGACCCTGTGGAGTATTTTGAGCTGGACGAAACGAAGGCGGGCCGGTATGGCCACCTCTTTCGGGGAGGCCACCGCAGATACCCAATCCTCGTCATCCAGCTCCAATCCGTCGGCAACCCATGCCTCACAAAGGCCAGCCAGCAGTCCCGATCGATCGTTGATGAGCTTTTTATAAATCAGTGAGATCGTGCCATCCGGTACATGCCCGTCTAGCACTCTATCTTCCAAAGGGGAGCACTCCGGGATGGACGCAACATCCGGGAATACGGAACACAGCGCATGGCGAACCTGTATATACCGGAAGTACTCCCTGTCCTGCAACTGGAATTCCGTTTGCAGCACATCAAACGTTTTAAATCCCCCCCTCGTCCAAAGATCGCCCACCCTGCTGATGCCAATCGTGTCCCACTTCTCGAAGCCTTTCGTAGTCCACAAGCAACCCAGTCGCTCAGATGCATACAATGGCATCGCCCGGGTCAACCGATCCTTCCACCCCATCGCCAAGTTTGCCGCGTGCCACACCTGTACCGCGACCCGTGTAGGACCCGTCAAACGTGCGTCGAGCGATCTAGAGTAGAGCGCACGATTGTAGTCGCCTCCCGGCAACAACAATTTGTCCATTTCAAAAGCCGGGTTAAGGGCGGGCCCGTAAAGCCCGTGGTTTATCGCAGCCAGCTGGGAGGCCCAGTAATAACGTTTGATGTCTGGGAGGGCGACCCCCCCGTCATACCACGGGAGCGTCAGCTTCGCGAGGGCGATGCGCGGCCTCCCATCCCAAAACAGTTGGCGCTGCAGACCCTCCACCTCCCGAAAGTAGCGAGCCGGGACAATGTCCATCGTGTTTTGCAAAGCGTATAAGAACCGTGGCAACGACATCATCTTAAACAGCGCCGCCCGGCCGAGCGGCGAGAGCGGCAAGCGCCTCCAACGCGCCACATCCTCCTTCAGACGCTGGAGGGGGGGAGTAGATTCTGTTTATATCGGGCCGCAGAATCCAGGGTAATAAAGATACCCAGATACTTAAATCCCTGTGGAGCAACCTGGATAGGACAACCCCGCGGGAGGATAGGAGCCTCCCCTGAGGGGACATATACACAGGATTTAGCCCAGTTGATGACTAGGCCGGAGTTACGGCCAAATGAACACAGTACATCCACTAACACAATCAACGATTCACGCGGGGAAGCAAGATACAAAAGAATATCGTCCGCGTAAAGGGAGACGCGATCCTCATACTCAGGAGTTCATCGGAGACCACGAATCGAAGGGTGCCACCGCAGCCACTCCGCCAGGGGCTCCAAAGCGAGCGCAAAGAGGAGCGGCGACAGCGGGCAACCCTGCCGCGTGCCCCTGCCCAATTCAAAAGGAGCCGATACTCTACCATTCACCACCACCTGCGCCAGCGGTCCGGAATACAACCGCATAAAGGGCCTCATGTAGGTGGCATACACTTTACCGATTCTAAAATACCGAATCATACCGATTCGGTATTTAAGAATCGGTAAAGTGTATGTAGGTAAAAATTCGGTAAATGTTACCGAATCGGAGTGAGTCGGTAATTACCGAATCGGTATTTACCGATTCGGTAATGAGGCATACCTTCCCATTGATGGGAAGGTATGCCTCATTACCGAATCGGTAAATACCGATTCGGTAATGGGGGAGCACATGCAAGGGTGGCAGGGTGTCACATTGACACCCTGTTGCACCCCTGATTCGGCCATGTGTGCACATGTGGCACACATACATGCCCTAAGGGCATGTATGTCTGCCACATTGCACACTTCTAAGCGCTATAACATGCTTTTACACATCCATACTTTATTTACCACCAACTATTAGTTGGTGGTAAATACCGACTCCAAACAACACCCACACACTCCCCCTACATCTCATTTCTGTATTCGGAATTTACCGAATCGGTAAAATTACCGATTCGGTAATTTTACCGATTCGGTAAATTACCGAATACAGAAATGAGCCCCCTACATGTCACAAGCCTAAATACCGGTCGGTAACGGTATAATTACCGAAAATCGTCCGTTACCGACCAGTATTCGGCTACGTACATGAGGCCCTTAATATTTTATGTTGTGACTGGGAAGAGAAAGGCCGTAAAGGCATTAAACCACCATGAAAGGTCTCAGTTCAGCGGGAGCTAACTGTGTCAGAGACAGAATTGATGGCGTTCTGGTTAAAGTTCAAGAGATACTAAATTCCCAATCTCGTTTGGCAATGAGAAAAAGGTCAAAGGAGAGGATGACATAAATGTTTATCAGAAAGAAGTCTTTGATTTCACCTCCTATTGAAACTTCCTTAAGCCCAAACCTGTCCCACAGCTCTGGTGGGTAGGACTCTGGAGAGAATGACGTGACAGTAATTAATCCAGATATTCTATGTGAAAATAGGTTTGTAGGTGTGCTGCTCTTTGTTTGCGGGGGGATGTCTGCCGCTGAACATGTCCCTCAGCATAATGTGCAAAACCAATGGAGATGATTGCAGGGCAGAGGGATGAGGTTGTGACTTGAAGTTGGTCATGAAGTCCCTAGAAGGGAAAATTGACAAGGCTATGTTAGTTAAGGGGGAGCAAAACAACTCCATGTCTGTTACGACCCGGGGGGACAGATATTTGTATAGCAAATCCCCCTCCTTGAGCACACATTGAAATGGTTCAAAAATCCCAAATCAGCTATGAAGTTGTGGTAAATATTCTTTTACCTGGACTGAATTTCATACGGAATCTTAAATAAAATAGCTCAGAATAATAAGAGGCAGAATCCGTGGTATAAGAGGTTTCTGAATGGGCTTTATTCAAAAATGGCCGACTCGAGTCGCGGCCTTCAGGTTCCGTCACCACGGGGGTTCGGGAAGTGAAGTACATACTTTATTGACAAGAAGTAACTTTTATAGTACATACATTATAATGAAGTGAATACAGTAGGCGTAACAATTGATAAGGACATTGACGTTTGGGCTGCGTAACCGAAAATGGGTGTAATAATGAGTAAAAAGGAACATGATTGGTTATGATGTCATGTATAGGTGGATCTATAAGATAATACTAGGCATAAGTGCGCGCGCAGCAGTATGACGTGTAATTGACGTGTAACTAGGGGGTGACGGGGACTTGACATTTAGCTCTACATGTGGAGACAAAAAGTCTGGGGGGTCAAGTCAACCTAATCCCAAATCATATCTAACATCCTATGTTTAAAGAACTATGTTATCCACAAAAAGAAGGACTCTCGGACAGAATCTATTCTATACTGACTGTGCGTGTGCGTGTACAAGCGTCTAAGTGTCTACACTGAATGCGAGGGGGTAGGAATATTCCATGGTGACAGGGCTATGAATTACTTGCATGAGGACAGAGAAGATGGGCCTTTTTGCTTGGTAGCTGGAAGAATGTTTACTTAAACTACTAGACAGGAATGCATCGGCTGAGGAGCAAAGTAGATAATTCGAAGGTGAAATACGGTTTCTTGGCAGGCAGGCAAAACTGGCCGAGGCAGGCACCGTTAGCTGCACAGGAAGTAGGACAAAGTTCATGGATACAGATGCGGGCTCAAACTGATGCTGTCAGAGGTAGAGAGCAGGGAAAGGCTTTGAGGACAGAATCGGGCCTACTCTGCCTGAACTGCAAAAATGGAGTAACTTAGCCATATAAAGTCGGTGGCCTTTCACACTTAGGAATCGAATATCCAGCCCATTGATGGCGGATCTGACAGAGGACATGCTGTACTGAATGACCGCGGCACTATATTTTTAAACCTGCGCTTAGTAAGCGCGTTTCAGGATTTTACCTGTACATTTTACGAGCGCAATTAATTTGTATTTGTGTCTGTAGAGTGTTATACCTTGTGTTTTTAAACTGCTTGCTTATGCTGCCCACACACTCGCACTTAAAATTGATATCCTCACCGCTCTTTTAGCGGGTAGAAACGATTGCTTTTCTTCCGTGAACTGACGCCATCTTGGGTTCCCTCGTGGCACCATCGCACTGAGCGCACTAGTGCTCAGGTGGAGGGAGGAGAGATACTATTTAAGGCGAGCAATAACTAGCGTGGCCGAGGAAAAGCTGTACTGAATGACCGCGGCACTATATTTTTAAACCTGCGCTTAGTAAGCGCGTTTCAGGATTTTACCTGTACATTTTACGAGCGCAATTAATTTGTATTTGTGTCTGTAGAGTGTTATACCTTGTGTTTTTAAACTGCTTGCTTATGCTGCCCACACACTCGCACTTAAAATTGATATCCTCACCGCTCTTTTAGCGGGTAGAAACGATTGCTTTTCTTCCGTGAACTGACGCCATCTTGGGTTCCCTCGTGGCACCATCGCACTGAGCGCACTAGTGCTCAGGTGGAGGGAGGGGAGATACTATTTAAAGCTCACACGGCAACGCGCAGCGGTGACGCGCAGCGGTAGTGCCTGGATCGTGCCTGAGTCGGGCCAGAGTCTTGCCCGTCTGCGCCCGTCTGCGCCCGTCTGCGCCCGTCTGCGCCCGTCTGCGCCCGTCTGCGCCCGTCTGCGCCCGTCAGCGCAACGGAGGCGCGGAGGCGTGAGACTCACCCTTGGCTAGACCCGAACGACACCTTGCATATATGGCATCCACGATCAGCCAACCCGGTATGTTCCCTACTGTTGTCCGCCATAAAGCTGTAGGCCCTATCCATGCCCAATGCATACAAGACATTGCCCGGTGTGTGCCTGTGTGTCCCGCGGAAATGCCACCTATATCTCCCATCGTACGAGGCGGCCTTATTAATGCCCGTTCGTTGTGTAAAAACTCTCAAAACATATATGATCTCATTTCTGAAAAAGACCTCGACTGGCTGTTAATCACGGAGACATGGCTTAAACCTTGGTGTAATCCGGATTTGGCTATAGCTCTCCCGGACAACTATACCATTCAGCGGCTAGACAGAAAGGAAAAACGGGGAGGAGGCCTTGCGATTATATATCGCAACTCGTTAAAATGCTCCTCATACGAACTGATCGAAATAAAGGGAGCTGAAGCGTTAGCATTTTCCTTGGGAATACATGACTCATTCACCTTTTCTGGTGTACTGATGTATCGCCCCCCAGGCCCCCCTAAGGAATTCCTGGATACCGTAGGTGAAGCACTTGGCAATCTGGTACTCAGATTCTCGAACTTTACCATCTTGGGTGACCTAAACCTGCATCTTGACTCGCCTGATGCCCCAGGAGTCGACTGCTTTATGGATATTATCAATATTTTAGGGCTTACTCTTATGACCCATCAATACACACATTCGGGAGGTCATGTATTAGACTGTATCTGCTCCAATCTCAGCAAGCTGACAGTCCAACCTCCCTGCCCCCAGATTTGGTCGGACCATTTCTTTATTCCGTTCCACTTCCCAGTAACTCATAAAATTCTGGACAAAACTGTAAATATTATTAGTGTCCCTAATCCGATGGGTAAACCCAACTGGAAACAACTAGCCAGCAGACTGGATGTGTTAAACGGTCCTGGAATTGGTACCCTGGTACCAACTGGTAACACCTTTGTAGACAACCAAAAGCTACGAGATTGGATAGCTATGATAGGCCATCAACTTGGCTCTTCTAGCGCTACAAACTCCGTCAAAAAGAAAAAGAAGGCTCCTTGGTTTACACCATCTCTGAGAGTAGAACTGGGAAAATTAAGAATGTTAGAACGACGGTGGCGCAGGCGCTATGAAGTCACGGCCCGTGACATCTATAAATTGGCCAGAAGACAGTATCATGCAGATATAAAATCTGCAAAGAAAGCTCACTATCTTCAGGCCATTGAAAGCGCAGCCCAGGAGCAAAGGGAAATCTTTAACATAGTTAAGGATTTCATGAATCCTTCCGCCCTATCGCAAGAGATCCCTCCATCCCAAAGCCTATGTAACGATATCTCGGATTACTTCGAAAATAAAATTCTAAATATCGTGAGAACCTTTCCCCCAGCTCCTTCCAGCCTAGAAGCAGACGAAAGAGTGGAGAGGGGACAATCCCCAATTAGCCTGGCTACTTTTGCCCCGGTCTCCCTTGAGGACTCCTTCAATGCCATTGCTGCGAGCAAATCTGGATCCCCCTTTGATCCCTGCCCTCCTTCTGTGTTACAAACATTGGCAGAAACCATTAATCCCATCGTAAACAGTATCATAAACACATCTATGGCGACAGCAGATGTCCCTTGTGATTGGAAACTTGCAGCGGTCAAACCACTTCAGAAAAAGACTCTCACCGACCCTACCATCCTTTCCAACCTTCGTCCAATCTCCCTGCTCCCGGTGATGTCCAAACTGACGGAAAAATTTGTGAACATCCAACTTACAAACTTTTTAGAAACTAATGATATCTTACATCCCAATCAGTCAGGTTTTCGGTCACAACATTCTACCGAGTCTGCCTTATTGTTCACAAATGAGACTCTCCGCATGGCCATTGACCAGGGAAAGAAGGCGGTCTTAATTCTACTTGACCTGTCGGCAGCCTTCGACACGGTCTCACATCACATCTTAGTGGACCGTCTCGCTGCCGCAGGGGTAGATGGGATAGCCCTGTCTTGGCTGAGAAATTTTCTTAGCGACAGACACCAAATTACGGTATTGGGCCAGTATCAATCTGAAGCAAAGACTCTTAGTTCTGGAGTTCCTCAGGGGTCAAGCTTAAGTCCTATACTCTTTAATTTGTACTTGGCTCCCCTGATAAAACTGATTGCTTCTTTCCAGATCAGTACCATCTCATACGCTGACGATACTCAGCTTATTTTGGTATTGGATGAGGAACAAGCTGATGCCGAAGAAAATCTCAAAGAGTGCCTAGCAGCAACATTTAAATGGATGACAGACAATCATCTTAAATGTAATGCCGATAAGACGGAAATTCTGCCGGTTGGGAAGACAAATCTATTCTCTCCAAAAGATTGCTGGCCTGACGGTGAGGCAACTCCTCCCAATACCATCACATCCGTCAGGAACCTAGGCATTAAATTTGACAATCAGCTGTCCTTCAAACAACAAGCTGTTGCGGTAGCTGGCACCTGTTTCCACCTATCCAAGACTTTGAGAAAGTTTTTCGATCTCTTGCCGTTGTCAGCTAGGAAGACTGTTGCAGTAGCCCTAATTACCTCTAGGCTGGACTACTGCAACAGCCTATACGCGGGTACCAACAGAGCAGTCCTTCACAGACTGCAATTGGTCCAAAATGCAGCAGCCCGCTTGGTTTTGGGCTGGCCCCGCAGATCCTCAGCCTCTGCAGCAATAGATATTTTACACTGGTTGTCAATTGCAAAAAGAATTCTCTTTAAGGTTCTCTTGATTACCTTTAGGGCCTTCCATCATCGTGGCCCTAAATATCTAACCCAAGGCTTTAAACGCTACTTCCCGGTACGCTGCTTAAGATCTGTGGCCCAGAATCTGCTAGTGATTCCTAAATTTAGGCTGACGACCAAAGGGGGCAAATCCCTCTTCGTGTTGGGCGCCAAGGCTTGGAACAAGCTCCCTCTCCCCTTGCGTTCCATGTCGGATGAAACCCAATACAGGAAAGCATTAAAAACCTGGGTATACGCTATGACGGAGTCAGCCTGCATAGCTATGGTTTGAGAAGTGGTGTTCTGTGCAAATGAGGTCTACTTTCTCCCCCTGTCTCGTACATCTGAGTTGGGTAAGCGCCAAGATACTCCTTGGAGTGATAGTTGCGCTATAAAAGTGGATTTTACATTTACATTTACATGGTGGACGCACATGTGTTTGCGTCTTCGAAACTGGAACTGGAGGGAACATACATGTGCTTGTAACATGCACATAGAACCGTTGGGGTCCAAGATAGGGGACATAACTGATCAGGAAAATCCACATTTCCACATTCCCTCCTTGTCCCCTACTTGCCCTTCAAGAGATATCGATCTTCATTAATCCATCGATTTGCTCATGGAGCATCATTTCTTCTTCTTTCTTCTTCCGGGATTTTGAACGAAAACCTTGATGTGGAATACACGATGTGGCACACAGACCACAAATCGCTGGTCCACATTGCAGGCATAAGCAGCAACTGAATAGTATAAGAAGGCCAATACCTAGGAAGGACAGTACTCTCCATCCCCAGACTGATATCACACTCCAAAACCACCCGGACCACGTCCAAGTGCCTGGATCCTCGTGTATCTGGCTCACAATCTTATGAAGGCGTGTTATAGCTTTATATACAGATGGCGAATTTTTTGGTATGAATATACAGCAGCTGGATCCGATGACCCTACAAGCTCCGCCCCTATCGGCCAGGATGACGTCAAGGACAAGACGATTCTGAAGAACAACAATTCTCATCACCGATTGCTCCTCTGTCAGATTGCCTAGGGCGGCTATAGTCTCATTCACTACAGCTTCAAGAGTCTTGGTTAGCCTACGTATCAGCTTACTATTTGAAATTGTACCTATATAGGGAAAGATACCTTTATTGAAGTCTACATACTTGTCCCATGCCGTCTCAGTATAATCGACAACTGGGAGATCTCTTCGCTCTCTATTGTGTACTAAATGAACATTTCGATAATAATCAGGAGGAGCTAGGAAAACAGGTGGCAAAAGGAATGCTATGTAACAGGTACCATCCCAATCTAGAGGCAGACGCATATATGCGGTCTGACCACATATAAAGTAGGAATGGCGAGAAGCTCTAAATGAAGATTTACCTCGATCACTATATTCTACTGTAGTAACGCATTTGCTATGGCCCATATGTATGGAACCAACTTTTCTCACACATAATTCACCCTTAACTGGAAATACTGACATAGTGGGCAGAATTAGTTCAACTTCGGATTCGACATTCAGAATCATAAGATTAGGTGTAAAATTACCTAATCCATACACTTCATTTTCTAGATCAGTTCCTGTTCTACTGGGGCGACCCTCCTTATCAGGGTAACAGACTTTAAATAAAACTAGATTCAGATTTCCCCATATCCAATGGTGTTGATAAACTGCTGTGTCTGAGTCTATGGAATTTAGTAAACTAAACCATGCTCCACAGGAGCCATTATGTGTGAACGGATGGGGGAGGAAAGGCAGAACTCCTTTGTTATTCTGATAGGGAGGAAGTCGGCCACACACCCAACAATTAGTGGCATTACTAGTCTGATGGGAATGATGTAACATACTAATGAAAGTGTTATTACGCAGCGCAAGTCTATAAGATAATTCATGTGGGGGTAGGTCACTAAAAGAATGTTCATCAGTTATATTGAAAATATGTTTAGAAACAGGATAATACATATGCAACAATATACTTGCAGTAATTATTATAAAAAGACTTAATAAAAACAAAATTAATAATGTCACTATACAGTGGCTACGCAGTGATTTACAATACGCCTGTCGTTTCAACATTTTTCGGGTATTTTCTCTACTCAGGTCCAAGGGATACATGTCAGAGACAATTCAACCGCTTCACCTTGGAGAGGACTTAAACAATCAAATTGCTCGACTGGTTGGGCCTAAGCTTCAGTTTGTACTTTTCAGAATTGTTCGGTTCAACAAAAGGAAGCTTTGTATCAGTCTGTGAGGGAGTGCAGGGCACAGTGTCTATATCCGAGGATAGTCCATGAAATTTCTTAATATGGCTTGAATGAATCCAGCCCTTGCGGCCCTCGATCTTCACGGCTGTTCTTGTGGTCAACAGGACCAACTTGGGTGCTTTCCACCTGGGCTCCAGCTGAGTCTTTCGGTCGAAATTCCTCACAAAGACAAGATTACCCGGAACAACGTCATGGGGTTTCACCTCAGTGTTGTCGGGAAAAGCTGCAGCTACCTGTGAACGAGAAGATTGTAGTGCAGACATCAAGGAAGCCAAGTAATCTGTCAGCATATTACAGTCAATATCAGTTATTTTGCGTGGTATAGGCGTCCCCCACATATTCGGTGGTCTACCGAAGATCACCTCATACGGGGATAGCCCTGTTCGAGAGTGTGCTACCATTCTCATGTAAAAGAGTGCAACTGGTAACGCTACTACCCAGTCGACACCTTTCTCTCTGCATATTTTGGACATTCTGATTTTCAGTATCTGGTTATGTCTTTCTACGAGACCTGCTGCCTCGGGATGTCGGACACAGTGGAATTTCCACTGATATCCTAGCAGAAGTGAAACGTGTTTCATTAATTCGGATGAGAACGGCTGGCCGTTATCTGAGTAAACAGCACGTGGTAAACCGTATCGTGGGAAGAATTCTCGAACCAACTGTTTGGCAGTAGTCGGGGCAGTGTAATCTGAAACCGGGTATGCCTCCGTCCAACGGGACAGAGCGCAAACAACTACGAGAACATATTTGAATCCTCGACATCGTTCCATCTGGATATAGTCCATCTGGAGTACTTCAAAAGGATGATTAGGAGTATGAAATCCACCCTGTTCTACGGGAACGCTTTTTCCTGGGTTGAACTGACAACAGATCATACAGGTACGAACCTTTTGTTTTGCTGCTGCTCGTAAATGTTTATTGAACCAAATGTGTTGAATGCTGTCTAGCATAGCTTTTTCTCCTAGATGTGCTGGACTATGTATAGTGTTAATTATAACTTGGACCATTGAATCAGGAAGGAACCATACAGACTTTTCCTTCATCATGCATCCTTGGTCCGTTTGGATCCCTCCTAATTCAGTCCATTTCTTTATTTCGTCTGGTGTAGCATGTGTCTGTATGTCAATTACGTCAAGAGTAGGATCTTTAACTGTCATACAACGTGTCGGTGTCGGGACTATTGTCTTTGTCATGTCGGATATGTGAGTCTGAGCAGTCTGTTTAGCTGTTCTGTCAGCTAAATCATTGCCTTGAGAAATGATATCAGTAACCTTCGTGTGTGCTTTACATTTCATAATCGATATAGCTGTGGGCAGATGGATTGCGTCTAACAAAGCATGAATGAGAGACCCATGCTGAATATGGGTCCCATGAGAAGTTAAATAACCCCTCTCTCGCCAAAGCACCCCGAAGTCATGTACAACTCCGAATGCATAACGTGAATCAGTGTATATGTTAACTTTCTTATTTGTGGCTTGAATGCAGGCTTGTGTTAGAGCAATAAGTTCCGCTGCTTGGGCTGACAAAGTATCTATACAGTTTGTTTCAATAACTTCAGTGTCTGTTGTGACTGCATACGCGGCCACTAAATCTCCTGCACTTGTTCTCATGCACGATCCATCTACATACAACGTCAGGTCTGGATCTAACAATGGAACGTCTGTTAAGTCTTGTCTGGGTTTCGTCTTTATTTCAATAACTTCAACACAATCATGAGCTAGTGGGTCTGTTCCAATTACAGGTAAAAGTGTAGCAGGATTCAATGTATTACAACGTCGGATCTCTATGTGTGGCTGAAACAATGTCAGTTCATAACCGGTAAGTCTTGCTATGGTCAAGTGTTGTGTTTGCGTTCGGTTCACAAGGACTTCTACTGCATGTGGTACTTGTACTGTCAATGGATGTCCTAACACTATGGCATCGCTTTGTCTAATTGCTAAAGCTGTTGCTGCCACTGATTTCAGGCACGCAGGCAAAGCCTGAGCTACGGGATCTAATGTACTGGAAAAATACGCACATGGCTTGCGTGATCCTGCTTGTTCCTGAGTGAGTACTGACAAGGCAGTACCTTCGCGTTCTGTAACAAAGAGTGTAAAATGTTTGCTGTAACATGGTGTCGCTAAAACAGGTGCTTGACATAGAGCTTTCTTTAAGCTTTCAAAGGCTTGTGTGTGTTCCTGGGTCCAAGGGAGGACAGTCGATGTGGCTGCCTCCTGTGTTGTCAACTGAATGAGTGGTTTTGCTAGAAATGCGTACTGAGGGATCCACTGCCTACAATATGAAGTGAGGCCTATGAAAGCCCGCACCTCCTTTTGTGTCTTGGGTATTGACATGTTAGCAATTAACTGAATGCGATCTGGTGTAAGCTGCCTTCCCTCCTTGGACAGCGAGTGACCAAGATAAATAACTCGCTGGACACAGAATTGCAGCTTAGAAGGAGACACCTTGTGCCCCTTGTCTGCTAGAAAATGTAAAACTGTCAGAGAAGCCTTTTCACATTCAGGTTCGCTTCTAGCGGTGATCAGCAGATCATCGACATATTGAAGCAAGGCAGTGTTAACTGGCATGTGGATACTGTCAAGTTCTCGTTTCAGTGCTTGGCTATAGATGCTGGGGCTTTCTGTAAATCCTTGAGGTGCGCGTGAGAATTTAAAGCTACGCCCATTTAAACTGAATCCGAACAAATATTGGCTTTCCGGATCTATGGGGACGCTGAAAAAAGCATTCTTGAGATCAATTACAGTAAAGAATGTTGCTTCGGAATCAATGGCTGTCAATAATGATGAGATATCGGGGACCACAGGAAATTGTGGTACAATGCATTTGTTTAATTCGCGTAAATCAATAACCAATCGATACACTGGCGGGGCTGTAGGATCTGTTCGTTTAAGAATCGGAATTATCGGTGAATTACATACATTGGAGTCTGTTTCTACAACTACTCCTTGGGCAATTAGCTCGTCAATGATTTTCAGCAAGGCCACTACAGCATCTGGTGGTAACTTGTATTGTCGCATTCGTGGTAGCACCACTCCTGCCTTTAATGTGACTCGGTATGGTGTAATGTTCATGCAACCAACATCAGTAGGGCCTTGTGCCCATAGATGTGCTGGTAAAGTCTGTAATCGGCGATCCATGTCTCTGGATACATAATGACCTTTAAAATCACGTAAAAACAATCGTACTCCTTCCGGAGAACAACAGATAATAGCCCCTAGGGCTTTCAATGTCTTTATACCTAACAGGTTTTCTGGACAAGATTTGGTAAGCAATAAATCAGTAGTTCGTGTCAAAGGACCAATCGTAAGTGGAAGTGGCTGTGATACCTCATTAACAATAGGCTTTCCTGAAAAACCAAGGGAAACATTTTGAGAGCCTGAGAGGGGTGCCCCTGGAACTTCACTACGTTTTATAGTTGTTCGACTTGCCCCTGTATCGAGTAAGAATTTTCTATCTTGACCTAATAATTCACTATGTACATAAGGTCCTTCTTGATCTACAGGAATCTCAATAAGGGGTAAGTCAACTTCCCTCTCTAGGCTAGTTCATGCGTAACGCTGATACTCAGGATATTCATACTGTGCAGTCTGATACATTTGTCGTGTTGTGGTTTGTGTGGCAGCAGCAGGCATCGATGGTGCAGCTGGCACAAACTGTATGGATTGTTGTGAGGCTGGCATAGACTGTTGCTGAGCTGGCATGGACTGTCCATGCTGCGTAGCTCCTTGTTCATTCTGATCCTGTCTGAGTGGTCGTGGTCTTTCTTTTGCAATACCTATAGCTATATTACGCTTCAGGACTTGACAATCGTGTACATAATGGCCTAGTTGTTTACAGTAATTGCATGTTCCCTTTACAGGAACTGCTGAATCTCCGGAATGTGTCACACCCTTTTTGTGACCATCCGCTGGTACTGTCTGGGAAACTAGCATTTTCATTTTTGTATCCTTCATACGTCTTTGTTCGTGTTCTTGTTCATCTCTAATTCTATTGTGATGATACTGTAACATCTGTAGCATTTGTGACGGAGTGTTACTTTGCCATGTACTCTCGAATTTCAATATTCTATTCTTTACTGGAGGCAATGCATTTTCCACTAATTTTGTCACAAATAAATGTGGATACGACTCACTACTTGCTTTTATACCACTATTTACACCAAAACATTTTTCAAATCGGGCATAATAATCACTTGTGTCTTCATCATGCTTTTGTTTACAGGCTGAGATTGCACCCCAATCTTCCTTTTTCGTAGTTAATAAACGTGGCAGTACTTGTACTAGTAAACCTGGTAATGCTTTAACTTTATCCCCGAGCCCTGAACCTGCAGTTCGGGCCCTTTCCTCTGCTTCTAATGCTGTCCAATCTATTTTTTGGTCTCCCACTTCCCACTCTTTTTCTTTCAGTTTTTCATAAATGCCAGCAGGCATTAGCACCTTTAATATTGTCATAATATCAGGATAGGTATACTCTCCCATTAGTAACATGTCTTTAATTTCTCGGTGAAAACCCGCTGGGTCTTTGTCATGACTCGGTACTATTTTCTTCATTTCTAACAATTCAATTTTTGTTATGGGTGTGTATACAAATACACGGTGAAACTGATTGTCTTCGCCTTTTATTGGGTGCACTTCTCGTAAGGGATTTTGTCTATCCATGTAATACGGCATTCTTTCCTTGCTGGGCAGCGAGAAAGGATCTGGGCTTACAAAAAGGACGTACTGTTTACGTGACACTAAGATTTCTTTAATTAACTTGTTACTAGAACCTCTCCATCTATTCGTGAGTAGTTCCGTTAATATATCAGGTAAAGGACCAGGATCAGCATGTTGGCTCTTATATAATATAAGGAGTTGCTGAATCATATAGATTCCAGCTAAACGTTGTTCATCTGGACTGAGGTTAAAAAACGTGTGTGCTACGGTCTCATCACCGTATTTTCCAGGACTGTCAATCCAGTGGACGGCTGATCTGGCTAATTCTTGCTCATCCATGGAATCGAGGAGGTGGTAACCCCTTCGTTCTCGGAGTATTTTATCTGCGGCTTGAAACAAATGTTCAGGAGACTTCAGATTTATTATTGGCGTCGGATACGTTCTGCTATTATTTGGACATACAGAGTGTATTGGATCAGAAAAACATCTAGTATTATTACAGGATCTTCCTCTACCTACATAGGCTATGGTCTCTGACTGTCTTACGGAATCCCCTGATTCGGACACTTCATCTTGCTCGAACTCGTCTGTTTCCAATCTTTCTTCATGAATACGTTCTATTTCTTTACGGATCTTTCGGCACATGGCTATTATACAATTTTGCTTATCGTGTCTCCCTTCTGATATATTCTGGCTCCATCTTGTAAGAATAAGCATGGCATTCGGGTCTACCCCCGGTCGGTCTTGATTTCTGATCACACAGTTTATGAGGAAACGTAACAGTTCCCCCTGTATCTCTACTTTCTGGAATTCCATAGCTCTATTAATACATTCTGGATCTCGTCCTGTTTGAACAAAATGATATATTTTATCTAGATGCGCAGTCATTCCTGGTAACTTCGCTAAATACCCTGCGGCTCGTCTGATGCGTAATGATGCCAGGACCATTTCGTCCTCTTTACCGACCACCGGATCATATCTACAATCTATAAGAAGTTCCTTAAGCGCACGTTCACTTACGAATTTGGGTGTACGTGAATGCGCTGACTCTTGAAAAACAAGTTTATTTATTCTAGGTGGCGTAGAAGTATTGCTAACACCTCCCGTGGCCCCATCTGGGGCGTCGGGTGTGAATGGATTCGTTGAACGTGACACAGCAACTATAGGTGTGGACGCCACTGTAGAATCGGTTGCGGAGACAGATGCGGAAACAGATGTGCTTGCCGAAGCTTGTGTCGGGACTTGCTGTTGCACAGGGACGGATACCTGATCCTGACGTTGAACCCCCCCGGCAGACGGTCTATGTGGTGCGGGGTTAGCATACTCGGGAGCTGCGTCATCTAGATATGAGGAAAGAAAAACATCTTCTGCGGTTCTGGGATGTCCTTTAGGATGTACCTTAATTGGAAATAATGGGGGTGGCAAGTCTTTCGGTATCTCTGGAGCAGCTTTAGGTAATCCTTCGGCTAGAAGGGGATACATACCATTCATAAGGGCATTTCTTTGTCTATCTATTTGTTCTGATTTCACTCGGATACCTTCCTCAATTAATAGATTTTCTTGAACTTTATTTGAACTTTCTTTACTCTTCTCTTCTTGTCTACGTGCTTTTTCTGTACGTCTATGAGATTCTTTACGCCATAACTCAACAGCGTCTTTCTGTGACTGTCTGACCTTCCTTTTCCATAATTCTTCCTCGACTTTCATGATGCACTCTGCATCCCAGGTTCCCGCTGCGGGCCACCTTTGACTTTCTGGCAATCCTTTGGTGTAATCTACCCATAAATCAAGAAATAATATGGCATCTAAGCCATGCTTGTGATACATAAAGTGCCCTGGAGTGTCCCTAGGAGGAATAGGGACTGCTTCTTCAAGCACCCCTTTTCTAGTAGTAATCTGTCTTAACTTCGAAAAGAGCGGCATATTGACAACTGATCTGATACCTGGTCTTGAACACACTTAATGCGAAAAACACAATAATGAACAATCACTCATACCACAATATGCAAGACGTTTAACACATTAAACATTAAACATTAAAACATTATTAAAAAAAAAATGACCAACAATGATGACAGTCTGCATAACTAATCACCAAGCAGAATTCTCGACAATAACTAGATACTTCGGAATACTTGATATACTGCTAAACAGTACATATACACTGCTAAACAGTGCAGACCGGATTTGTGTACCCAAATCCGTCTTGACCGGCACAACCTATGTGCGCGTCAACACGCCTCCCCGGCGATGGTACTCACCGGGTAGCTCCTTGAAACGGAAGGCCTCGGAGAAGGGACTGGACTCGATGACTGTGGACATCGGACCCTCTGGACATCGGGACTTCGAAAACCTGGTGGGCCTCTGTATACCTCGGATCTTGCTCTCTCAGCTAGGCTCTGGTCGGGATACTTCGCACTTCTCACCGCCTCGTCTGGGTTGATCGCAGCCTCAGTCGCCCCCGCTTGACCGGAGGGAGCTACAGGAAATCCTGCTGGTACGCGTTATGGTCCGTCCAGCTGTGGCAGGAGACCGGGCCTGCAACGCACCGCCGGCGCGTGAGATGAGAAAGTGTCCCTGTTCGGGCGCCATTATGTGGTAAATATTCTTTTACCTGGACTGAATTTCATACGGAATCTTAAATAAAATAGCTCAGAATAATAAGAGGCAGAATCCGTGGTATAAGAGGTTTCTGAATGGGCTTTATTCAAAAATGGCCGACTCGAGTCGCGGCCTTCAGGTTCCGTCACCACGGGGGTTCGGGAAGTGAAGTACATACTTTATTGACAAGAAGTAACTTTTATAGTACATACATTATAATGAAGTGAATACAGTAGGCGTAACAATTGATAAGGACATTGACGTTTGGGCTGCGTAACCGAAAATGGGTGTAATAATGAGTAAAAAGGAACATGATTGGTTATGATGTCATGTATAGGTGGATCTATAAGATAATACTAGGCATAAGTGCGCGCGCAGCAGTATGACGTGTAATTGACGTGTAACTAGGGGGTGACGGGGACTTGACATTTAGCTCTACATGTGGAGACAAAAAGTCTGGGGGGTCAAGTCAACCTAATCCCAAATCATATCTAACATCCTATGTTTAAAGAACTATGTTAACCACAAAAAGAAGGACTCTCGGACAGAATCTATTCTATACTGACTGTGCGTGTGCGTGTACAAGCGTCTAAGTGTCTACACTGAATGCGAGGGGGTAGGAATATTCCATGGTGACAGGGCTATGAATTACTTGCATGAGGACAGAGAAGATGGGCCTTTTTGCTTGGTAGCTGGAAGAATGTTTACTTAAACTACTAGACAGGAATGCATCGGCTGAGGAGCAAAGTAGATAATTCGAAGGTGAAATACGGTTTCTTGGCAGGCAGGCAAAACTGGCCGAGGCAGGCACCGTTAGCTGCACAGGAAGTAGGACAAAGTTCATGGATACAGATGCGGGCTCAAACTGATGCTGTCAGAGGTAGAGAGCAGGGAAAGGCTTTGAGGACAGAATCGGGCCTACTCTGCCTGAACTGCAAAAATGGAGTAACTTAGCCATATAAAGTCGGTGGCCTTTCACACTTAGGAATCGAATATCCAGCCCATTGATGGCGGATCTGACAGAGGACATGTTGATGGTGGACGCACATGTGTTTGCGTCTTCGAAACTGGAACTGGAGGGAACATACATGTGCTTGTAACATGCACATAGAACCGTTGGGGTCCAAGATAGGGGACATAACTGATCAGGAAAATCCACATTTCCACAAAGTACTGGGCCCAATGGTCCGGCCTATCCCATGCCCTGACTCCCCCTATAGATCTGGTGAATTGCCACAAATGCTGACATGTTAACATGGAGGGAGGGGGTGTGGTTGAAGGATAGTGGCTGAATAGACTGTTGTTTTAATAAACCAGAAATACACAGGGGATGATGATGGGGGCTCTCCAATAACTTTCACCATCCACATCATTCACCTTGTTACTCTAGGAGAGGGTCTGGTGACAAGGTGGCCTAGCCATCAAGGTTACATCACCTAGGACAGGACCAGATCGTCCTGTATCAAATCCCCAGGGTCATGCAGGGGTGTTGGAATGACCAGGAAACAATAACCAGTAAAGTTGACCATTGGTTCAGAAATATAAAGTGGTGCTATTCAGTGAAGAGTGACATCATAGTTGTTGAGTCAATTGTAACTCCTAGTTTCCCTGATGCTGTAGTGAGAGTATTCTTGAAGGTTCAGGATTTGGTTGGCGGCCTATTGTCTATGGATGCCCGTAGGATTTGTAGGGCTAACACTCAAATGTAAATCAGATACAGGTTTGTCACTGAAGTGCAGCACACACCTAGATGTAAAGGTCTTCATCCATATGGGCATAGCAGGCAGAGGATATAGACTGACTACGTAATATCATTCCCCAGGTAGATCCTGCAGGTAAAGGTCAGGACAGGCATGGATCCACTGATTTGGAGCTTAAGGGAGAAATGAGACCTAAGATAGTGGAAGAAGGGTGTACTACTACTAGCCAAGGTTACTGGACTTCCTGATGATGAGTGGGGTAAATGGCCTTTTGATGGATCCTGATAAGTTGAATAGATCATCTACCTGGGCGGGGGGGAGTGCATCCCTCATAAAACGTTTCCTTGGACCATGCCACTAAGTCAATAAAAATTCTGTCTTGGAATGTGACTGGGATAGGTGCTAAATTGGGGGATATAGACTGGGGGCAGATCAGAGATGAATTTGATATCTGTCTCCTTCAGCCTATGGCTAGGAATGGGTACACCCCATTCTGTGTTAATGCAACATGGTCATCAGACTACAAGGGCAAAGGGGAGATCATAGTGCAGGTGATTTAAACTCCACCTTTGAACCTCTTATATCATTCAACCAAGATATGTTATAATAAGAGGATGCAAAATGTGGAATTCCCTCCATAGATTTTCTTACTGTAAAGTGGTCTCCGAGGGCTGCACAGTTACTTTCACTAACTCTAAATTGTATTCTTAGAGCAGCAAATGGTGGAACCATAGATATCTGATATTGAAGGCAAACAATCTTTCAGTAGGCCAGGTTATACTAGTCATATTGTCTATTTTGTAATTAGCTTGACGAGCTGGTCTACTGTGCAGGACATGATGGTCATTGATAGGGCAGACAGTGATCATAAAGCCCTTAGTCTATCATTCATTGCTGAGTACCTTTGCCAATGTTCCACCAACTTAGGGTTTTTGCACAAGGTGGGGATGTGGAACTCTCCAGAAATAGAAAAACTATCAGATGGGGATTGGTTTGAAAAACATCCACAGCTCCTGGAGGCAGCAGTCGCTGCGGCGGCTAAATAGGTGTTTTGAATAACCTGGCCCCAGGGGATAAAGGATTGTTCCTGTTAATGACCCATGAGGCATTCTTCACTAATATAAGGGATCAACTGGCGCAAGATATCAAGCAAAATCACATAAGCCAGAAAGAAGCCCTTTGGTATTCTAAAGGTTGCGGGCTGGTGAAAGCACAATTATTGGCAGCGGTCAAATGCAAGAATAGGTCACAGCTGGTGTTGTGCAGCGCACTTTATAAAAAAGACCTGGAGACTGCTTAAAGAGCCTGGGAAGATTCACTCTGGGATGAGTTGTGTCATGCCATAATGGCAAAGAAAAATTTACGTTTTTGGGCTTCCCAAACACTGAGGAATAATGGTAAGAAGCCAGTTGGGTACCATGTGCAACCTCCGGACTGGGAATTCCATTTAAACAAATTATAGTCCTGCAGTGATGTTACACTATAGACAGGCATTGACCCCCATTTGGCAGTTAAATTAAAGAGTTGCAATACTCTTGTGTTTGAATTAAGGCCACTCCCAGGTCCACACGCCAACCGCTTTGTTGACTCGCCCCTGCCTTCTGAATCGGTGACCTCCACAGGGGTCCTGGTCCACAGTTGCATTTAGTCCGGGCCGTCATTTTGGCAGGCATGGCTTCCGTCTTGTTAGTAGTGTTGCTCGCTCAGCCTGTTGTTGCGGTGCTGGTTACACCCTCACACAGGGGAAGGTTACCCTGGCGGGATGTGCCGGGTTCCAGGAACGTTGTGGCTTTGCTGCTTCCACATTCCAAAGGATAATGGCAGGGCTGGCGCGGAGCTGCTGACTCACATGCCCCCCATTGTTGGCTTCCAAACCACGCCCCCTACTGATTGGTATTTAGTCATTATGGTGTCAAATAATTGATTAAAATTGATTCTATTTTTCGAAATTGTTGTGGAATGTTTCTTGTGTGGTGATTTCACTTTATTACTATTTGAGAGATACATAAATACTTTAATGGTTGCCTCTATGTTAAGCCTGGCTACTTTTGTGCCTAACTAGCAGAGTGTTTGGTACAAGTAATTTAGTGAATTTAGTTGTTTATCCTGAGAGGGATTGTGGTTGTTGTTTGAGAAAGGTCAACACCCCCCTCAGCCAATAACCCAGTTTCTCACACAGTAAACATTTGGTTAATGGCGTGTTTACGAGCATGAGAACACTGCTAGGTTCCTACTCTCTCAAACAAGGTATGGTGTCGGCATTATGTAATCCAAGTTTGTTTTGATGAAGAGTGAAGGAGGACGGATGATTGAAACTATTTTCTCCCTTCTAGAAAAAGATATTCCACAGTGGAGATGTAAAACATTGAAAGTTTACATTTTGCACACATTCACCCAAGTAGAACATTGCTGATTGCCACAAAATCTTCAACACAAATTGTTCCTCTGTGAATGTCAAAAAGCCCATTTAGGCTACAGGCCTGTTTCAGAATGACAACTTTTGTTTTGAAATAAAAGTTGTGAAATATGTGAGCTGCACCAATTTACAAGGGTGCTGCATTCAGCATAGGAATAGCTAGTACCTAAAAGCATTGTTGAAGCTGTTCGGCTCTTAAAGGCCAAGCTATTGGCTTTACCTAATCTTGTTGGCACTTCCATGGGAATGAGTGTGTTAAAACGCATGTACCCACTTGGATGCAATGTATTAAAGCAAACTCATTCCAAAATGTTAACCATTGCACACGTGTTATTTGTGCAGCTGGAATATAGAACAAAACCTGGGGATAGCATTGTGATGTGCAAGTTTTTGATTTAGAAAAATCTCTAAAACAAAAGGAACTGGTAATGCTCCCACGGAAAATAGACACATTCTTTTAACCCTACAGATAGAGCCTGTAAGTATAACTGAAGGACTCAATAGTTTAACCGGTGACTGACTTGCATGTTTCTGAGAAAGGTCCATCAAAGAATTACAAAAAGACGTTAAAGATAAATCTGTTATTTCCAGCTGCCTTTTAAGATGTAAGGCTGCAATATAGGTGTGTTGTATAAACTTATAACTGATAGAAATTGGGTTACTGGTTGACTGGGGTGTGAGTCCTGGTCGAGCAACAACCACAATACTAGTCAGGGCAAAGCATAAGCAAACCACAAATTAACCTGTGCTCAATCCCTTGTATCTTGTCACAAAGCAGTCAGTCTTTACTTAGAGGTGTGAAGTCTTTGTGCAACACTTCAAGCAGTGACACTGTGAAAACACCACACATAAATGTCCCAAACCAGGTTTGAAAAGTAGAGTAAAATGTAATAAATAAAACAAGACCAAAATGACAAACATCCAATCAGTGGAACCGGAGTTATACATTTGTAAAAAATAAACTGTAATATAGTACCTAAAATCATAAAGCACCAACTGCGGTTATCTTGTTGAGCTGGACCAGGTCAAAGTCAAAAGTTGAGGCCGGCATCAATGGAGCACAGGTGGGTTACAGTATCAGATTGTTCCAGCTTTAGATTTATTTACTTTATCAAGTTTCGTTTTGATCCTTGTGAGTGGCAGGCTGCGCATCGCAGACAGGCTGGCTGGAGCCTTGTGCTGTCAGTCCACACGGGCAATCAATGCTTGCTGTGAGAAGAGATGAACTTGTGGCAGCTGATGCTGATTTTCTGTGCGAGCGGCACAGTTCCAGTGTGAACAGGCATGGTTGCTAAGAGACCTAAAGCTTGAATTTAAAAGCTTGAGAGGCACACCAAGGTCCCAGGACCTGAGAGACACCTCTTGTGGGTGATGAACTTGCTGACAGGTTCAGGAGCTGCAGAGAGCCTGTATGTCCATGAGGTTTCCGAACAGAAGGCAGGCAGACTAGCCCTTTGAGTCACTCTGGAGTCTTGGGTTCAATATGGAGTTGCAGGTCCAGTCTCCAGGCAAGAGCGCAGCAGACAGCAGGTCAGCACAGCACGGCAGCAGCTCCTTCAGAGAAGCAGTCAGGCATGGTGGCAGTCCTTTTAGCAGCACAACAGTGCTTCTTCCTGGCAACGTCTCCACATATCCAGAAGTGTACTGTAGAGTTGTATATGAGGTCCTTCTTTTATGACCTGTTGCCCTGGTTCTGGAAGGTGGGAGAAGCTACTAGATAGTGTCCTTAAAGTGCATGGAATTTCCTGCTTCTCTTTCCCTAACTCCAACCTGGCTAAAGTGAAAATGCAGGCCCTTTGTGTGAAGATAGTACACAGCCTATTCTGTGACCAGCTCCTCCCTCCCACACCTAAGCACCCACTGTGTGTGGCTGTCTAGGGGGGGATAGGCAAAGACTAACTTCCAACTACACCCAGTAATGTGACCACAAACAGGATGTAGGCACCAAAGGGCTAAGACTTTGTTCCCTGGAGATATCAGTGCTTTATTGATTTTCAGTCACAGTTTGAGGGGCCCTTAATACCTAGGGATACCTAAGACTGGAGGTTGGTGTCTTCAATACCGTCCCTTGGGATAACAATGTGGAGGAAACTGTGTTGTTTGGCAGCTAGAATAATAAACAAAGAATCATGGTGCAGGAAAAAAGAAATGCTTGGCTTATGTTTAGTAGGTCTTCTTCGTCATGGTGATCATATTCCTAAAGCTTTACATTGGCCAGAATGATGGTTTATGCCTCTATAGGAATACTTTACAATAATGTATGTTATTCAGGTCTGACTAAATACTGGTTGAGTCTCTCCAGGCAGAAACTTTAAGATAATGCCTATCATGTTGTTCAAGTCAGTAGGCTTGCCTTGTGGAGGTGCAATGTATCGACAAAGGACTTGTTCCTTTCATTTTGTATCGGCAAAATATGCCAAAGCCTGTGATAGCAGACTTCATTTGGATTGTGAAACACTCCCTCGATTGTTAACAGCATTTTAAAGGGGGGCTAATGTTTGGTTTCGTGTCACCTGTAATATCATGAATATGGGGAACAGAGAAGGGTCTTGATCTTAATTGCCTCATGTGATTAGTGAGTGGAGGCTCCACAAAGAAGGGGGGACAGTGGGCAGGTAAATGTTAATTCCAGCTCTGGACCCAGGTGCCGCTGATCAGCTACAACTATGATGGCTGCCACATTGACTAGCCAGATAGTTGGAAATCTACAGACCTTTATGTAAAACGTTTTGAATTGGTGCCACTATACATACGTTGTCTATTGCAGACATCAATCGACAAAAAACACAATGCAAATATTATTATTTGCAGCTGCAAAGCACCGCTGACTGCCACAATAAGAAATGGAACACAATACAACATCACATACAAGAATGTCAAATTGCTAATGTCGGTGCCGATATACCTCCCCTGTTAATGTATTCAATCATCCCATTAGATAATGTCACTATTCATTTTAGGCCCCACTGAAAAAATTCCCTCATTTGCGATTGCACCACTTTGGAAGCTGATGGAACCCAGGCACATTGGCCCAGATTTAGTAAGGACTTGCATTGCTCTTGTGTGATGCTAGTTGGAGCAACGCAATGCAAGTCATTAAGTGGTATTTACAGATCCACACAAAAGACTATTTGAGCCGCCTTGTGCGACTTGTTAAAAAAATGTAAGGACATGCAGCGGTTTGCATTGCGTTGCATTGCATTTCATTGTTGTAAGCATTCCATGGGTGGAGCAAGGTCATTACTATGCATCCACCCATGGACTTTGACACAATCCCAGATTTACTAAAGGTAGTAAACCTGGGATTGCTTCAAAATGGTGCACATACCACAGAGAAGCATATTAAGGAAAAATATCTTTACTTCTCTTTGTTATTTTCATGTTTCATGGGTGCTGCATTCTGCTTCTAAGGATTGTTTTGTTCAGGTAGGTATCTCTTCCTGCACTAAACAATCCTGGTTGTAATGCAGGCATCTGGCACAAGGGTGCATACGTTGGTGCTTGGTACCACATAGTGCACTAAAGTTAGGGGGGAGCAGAAGTGCACCATGTCTTAATAAATATGGCACATTTATGCCCTTTCAGCTTCACACAAAACAGCGCAGTAACTTTGCTTGCTTCCTTTCAGTGCATGAATCATCTCTAAATATGCTCCATTATGTTTGTTTCACTACTTTTCTATTATCGTACACAAACAGCATTATTAATGATTTCTAAAACATTCACATTATGCACATTAGCTTCAGTAAATATGGTACCTATAAAACATTGCAACTACTTTGGCTGAAAGAAAAACTAACAACATAATGGAGAAAATAATAGACCGACAACATTGGAGTAGAAATAAGAATAAATGTTTGTTAAATCCTATCAGTGCTGCCAGGCTACATATAACAATAAGGAGCTGAATGCGGTGTGCGAAGTGAACATAAGTGGGTCAAAAGGTGAGAACGAATTGAAAAGGTTTAGAAACAGGCTTTACTGTGTATCAGAGGGACCCACTTTATCGGCATTTTCTGTATTTCTTGCGACACAAGTGTCAAAATGCTCTAGTACCTTGAACAGACAATTAAACATCATTGGAAGGAAAGTGAGAGCTGCAGCATCAGGAATCAAAGATAAAAAAGCACACCTACATTTGAAATGATGGATCAGTGGCTTGTTCAAAGATGTTGTGTGATAAATAGATGACTGTTTGACCTGTCAGCCTTAGGGAGGTCTTCCCTCATTTGTTTTGCTTGTTGCCTCCACATTTTGCTGAATCTTTTTGTTGGACTTAGGACTCTAGAGGACAGATGTATTAACATTGTATTTAGCGAGTCCTTAATAGCGAATTTTACCGCTTCGCTATTATGGAAGAGCAAAATGCAATGTATGTATGTAGGTTTTGCAAATAAAATTGTGAATCCTACGCATGAATGGCTTCCCATGCATTTCTATGGGCCCAGAGGCCCATAGGAATGAATAGGAATTGCAAGCGCAATTCCCATGAAATTTTAAGGATGCAAGGGGGCTAAAAGGACACCCTGCTGCACCCCTGAAATATGCATGTGTGCACATGTGGCGCACGTGCACATGTGGCGCACATACATGCCCCAAGGTACACAACATGGCACCTAGTAAAATGCACAAAAGTGCATTTTTCTAGGAATTTGCAAATTACCACCAAATTGAAGTTGGTGGTAATTTGCGATTTCTTAAAGCCAGGTCGCAATATTTTTGCTTCCAGCATTGGATTCCCTAAATGCATTCGCAAAAAATGTGATTCCCTATTTTGCAAATGTCTTTTGGGATGATACATCCCAAAAGGCTTTTTACCGTTCGCAAATGGGCCGTATGCAAACGGTAAAACGTTTGATACATCTGGCCTTGAGCACTTTACCACTGCTAATCAGTGGTAAAGCGCATGTGCTTCTTCCCTAAATATGTGTGTAATTGGTATATTTCTGATTGATCTATTTACGTTACTTTTAAATCCTTTGTAAGGTGGTATACCCTGTACCTAGGGCCTAAAGTTAAATGCCACTAGAGGGCTGCAAAAAGAACTATTGATGGACAGAATGCAGAACAATGTCATACATTCACCCCAGTACAGAGATCTGGGCCTAAATCCATTGTTTATTTGCTCACCATGCCATTCCAGTTTGGACCCAGCCATATGGAAATCAGTCTTGACCCTGTGCCCAATGGGAACCGTCCAGCCCGAACTGCCATGCCAGGTCCTCCCTGGACTGAAAACAAGCATCCTAGGACCGGTTTCGGGGTTTCACCCCTCTTCAGCCAGAATAGCTTTATTCCAGTGGCATGGAGATCACGGGACTCACGTCTGAGCATACCCATCCCAACTCGGGGTGACAAATGCAAAAAGAACTATTGATGGACAAAATGCAAAACAATGTCATACATTCACCCCAGTACAGAGATCTGGACCTAAATCCATCGTTTTTTTGCTCACCATGCCATTCCAGTTTGGAATTTCACCCTTCTTCAGCCAGAATAGCTTCATTCCAGTGGCATGGAGAGCACGGAACTCACGTCTGAACATACCCTTCCCACTCAGGGTGACAAATGCAAAAAGAACTATTGATGGACAGAATGCAGAACAATGTCAAACATTCACCCCAGTACAGAGATCTGGGCCTAAATCCATCGTTTTTTTGCTCACCATGGGAAGACATGGCTTGGCAGTTCGGGCTGGACTGTTCCCATGAGGCACAGGGTCAAGACTGATTTGCATATGGCCATGTCTGAACTGGGGTGGCGTGGTGAGCAAAATAACGATGGATTAAACCCAGATCTGTGACTGGGGGTGAATGCTTTGCCAATGTGCAACATTCCGTCCATCATCTTGTGTGTTTTGCTGTTCGCCCTATGTGGGAAGGGTATGCCCAAAAGTGGGTCCTGTGCTCACTACGCCACTGGAGTCAAGCTATCCTGGCTGAAGAATGGTGAAACCCCGAAACCGGTCCTAGGATGCTTGATTCCGCTCCAGGGAAGACATGGCTTGGCAGTTCGGGCTGGACTGTTCCCATGAGACACAGGGTCAAGACTGATTTGCATATGGCAATGTCTGAACTGGGATGGCGTGGTGAGCAAAATAACGATGGAATAAACCCAGACCTGTGACTGGGGGTGAATGTTTTGCCAATGTGCAACATTCTGTCCATCATCTTGTGTGTTTTGCTGTTCACCCTATGTGGGAAGGGTATGCCCAGACGTGGGTCCCGTGCTCACTACGCCACTCGAGTCAAGTTATCCTGGCTGAAGAGGGGTGAAACCCCGAAACCGGTCCTAGGATGCCTGATTCCGGTCCAGGGAAGACATGGCTTGGCAGTTCGGGCTGGACTGTTCCCATGAGGCACAGGGTCAAGACTGATTTGCATATGGCCATGTCTGAACTGTGGTGGCGTGGTGAGCAAAATAACGATGGATTAAACCCAGATCTGTGACTGGGGGTGAATGTTTTGCCAAAGTGCAACATTCCGTCCATCATCTTGTGTGTTTTACTAGAGGGCTGCAGCACTGATTGTGCCACCCACAGAAGTAGCCTTTCAAACCTGTCTCAGGCCTGCCACTGCAGTGTCTGTGTGTGCAGTTTACTGTCACTTCGACTTGGTATTTAAACTACTTGCCAAGCCTTAAAGTCCCCTTTTATATTATATAATTCACCCTAAGGTAGGCCCTAAGTAGTCCTAAAGGGCGCAGTGCTATGTATGTAAAAGGTAGGATATTTACTTTTATGTTCTGCATGTCCTGGTAGTGACAAACAGCCTATTTTCGTTTTTCACTACAGTGAGGCCTGCTCCTCATATAGGTTAGCATTGAGAATTCCTTAATATACTTTTAAGGTCTAATTCCTGATCAGTGAGGAGTGGATTTTTCATGTTTCATATGTTTGGAATGGTAATGATAAAGCCTCCTTACTGGTGAAGTTGGATTTAAAATTACTGTTTTATAAATGTCACTTTTGGAAAGTGAAAAAACTAAGACAATGGTCATAGCCTTCAAGTGCACCACACTAAAGCACTCCAATGGAGTATATCACATATTACTCTATGGGTAATTAGATATCACAGGTAAGTAAATATACAAAGACACTAATAAGAAAACAAAATATCAAAAGTAAACAGCAAAATAATACAAAAGGTGCTGATGGTAGCTCAAAGAATTCTTCTTTTCCTGAGCAAACTTCATGTGTCTCCCGAACGGAACTTTAATCAATTATGAAGAGTGATGGTTGCATACATCTCACAGATTGTAAATAAATCCCAATGCATTTCGGGAACAAACAACTGTCTTTCTTCAGGGAAATCTACACATAAATAAACATAATATCTTGGTATTTACATTACTACACATGCAAAAACAATATGGACATAAGGAAGGCACAAGTTCAAAAGCAGAAAAGGTATCAGTAATTGTAACCAGATCAAGCAGGAGTTGGGCTGTACCTCCTCTTCAGGTGCACATCGAATTAAATAGTGTTGATTTTATTGTTTGAATTTGCTGTAACAGTTGTTTAAATTGAGTGCATATCAGCTGTTTATCCTTCACTTTTTCAAGTCATTCTCTGCCCAACACAGCTATCTTTGCACCACATCATGTTCTTTGAAGAAATTGTACATTTAACAGACAATAAAGCCTCTACCAAGGTATAGACCTCAGTGGAAGCGCAGGATATTTATGGACTCATATATGAGGTACGGAAATTCGTAACCGCACATGGGCCTGTCACTCAACAACTTAAGCAACTCGAATACCAGATGAGAAGAGAAATCAATCAACGCTCCACGGCACCACACTTATTCAATACCATAAAGCAAGCAGGATACCTAGAGGACTGCGTCTGGCCATCAAACCCATGATGTTCAAAATGAACAAAAAATGTATGGATAAATGGTATTGTATATTGAATAAGTGTTCCCTCGATTTGATTCTGCTGATTGTGAACGAGTTGTCCACTGTGCTCGAGGGTCTAGAACAGGAGATTCAAGAATTACAAGCCAATCTTATTCAACAGATTGATGCAGAAGACTGGGAGTCCACCTTGAAAGACATTAATACTAAACCGGACGTATACGTCAAAGAAATTCATGAAAGAAAAGTAAGTAAATTTAGAAGGGACACAATTGACTACAAGCTGGATGAAGTTTATTCTTGGGCAGAGGTTTATGCGCAAAAATGGAACTTCAAGCACACTGGTACTACATCTTCATAGGAGAGTTTAGCATTCATTGGTGACACTCAATTGACTCGGGCACCTGCTCCATTCACCACGATGTCCACAATGAATGAAGCTATTCCAGGCACATCTTCTACCCCGAAGGTTTCTTTATTAGACATCAGCGCGGCAGCCAACAACCCACCAATAAGCTCCCTGACAGTTCACTGAGACACAACAAAACCTGCAGAGGCCACAGATACAGTAAAGCCGGCAGGTACAGGCAGGAGACAGAAGAAACAACTGTGATTAACATTTCATCTACTTTAGTATCCCAAGCCCAGTTGGCCCTGTTGAATAAAGGTACCTCTTTTGTCCCTACGTTTCACACCAAACCGTTTGAGTCTGAAGTGGCTCTTTACAAATTCACAAGAAAATTGTGTTTACGATATTTCTTTTCCAACCTTGAATGTAATCCAAATGCTCATGATCCATCAGATTACAGCGAATTTAAACCTAAAAGTGCTTTCATTTCACCGGTGTCTCATAAGTTGATCGACTCATTTGAAACGCTTGCTTAAAGGGACATTTTGATATTGTCTTCAGGTCCATCTAAACTCTTGAACATGTCCAATACTGATAAAGTGGCTCTTAAAACACTTAGAAGAGACACGTCCTTGTTTCTCTCTCTGGCTGACAAAGGTGGAGCATGGGTAGCTAGGGACTGTTGCTTTTACGAATCGAAGGTCAAAACTATGTTGCAAGAGGAAACCACTTACCTACCTCTACCTCAAGACCCCACAGAGGAGTTTCAATGTATTCTTTCTGAGATTTTGACACACACAAAAGAGATGGCTTTGATCACTGACAAGACGAGGGATTTTCTTTTCATGCGGCACCCACGGCGTCCATCGATATACATGCTCCCTAAAGTACACAAATCCTTGAGGGATCCGCCACAGAGACTGATTGTGTCAGGGTGTGGTTCTATACATGAACCTTTTAGCGCAACATGTTTCAGAGCAACAGGAAACTGCCTGCAAGGGCTATAAAATATCAAACCGTGGAGGGGTGTACATGTTTACCAACATTTTCAAATAGGACTTCCATGGAACCCCTACAAAACCATCTCTAACATATAACTTACAATTGCAAACTTTTGACTATACTCATTTGATTTTCATTTTCGCAAATGCCATTTGTTAGACCTGACATGCTAGGCGTGGTATTCCCCCAAACCTTTTGCTTTCACCCCTCCTGTTTTTGCTGAATTGGTTTTTGTGGGCTCTACCCTTCATACATGGTGAAATTAGCCTACACCTAATTGGTATATGTAACATACTTGTAAGTCCTTTGTTAAGGGTACTACATGTATCCAGGGTCTGTAAATTAAATGCTACTAGTGGGCCAGCAGCACTCATTGTGCCACCCACTAAAGTAGCAGTTAAAAACATGTCTGAGGCCTGTCACTGCAAATTGTGATGCAGTTTTAAAACTGCCTTTTTTAACCTGGAAAAATTAACATTTTGCCGGGTCTAATCCTTCATTTTCAATACATACAAGCCACCCTTGACATAGGCCCTAAAGGTTCATAGGGCAGGAGTTATTGTTTTTAAAAAGTAGGACAGGAGTGTTTAAGTTTTACATGTCCTGCAGTGAAAACATCTTAAAGTCATTTTTCACTTTTGCAAAACCTATATTTCCTATCGACTAACACTCGGTTACCTTATTACATTTAATAAGTGCTAACTTTCAATTGGAAGCAGGCAGAAACACTCAAATAAACTGCAGTTTCAAATCCTCCTTAATGATAAAGTTAGACTTTAAGTTACATTCTGATAATGGCATTTTAGAAAGTTAGCTTTTTCTTACCCCAACCATTTGTGCCTTTTATCAATGTCCCGGGTCACATGACTGTAAATGGCTCTGCTGTTGGGGTTTGAGTATTGCCTCCAAACAGTAAGAGATTGTCCCACCCTGGCAGGACGACTGGAAGGAGCTGTACCCAGCCCACCTACACATCAAAGGGCGTTGTCTCCTGCACACAAAGGAATCTGACACCAAGCCTGTCCCGCCTTTTGTCACCCTAGACAGTTTGGAGCCAAGACAGGTGAAGGAGAAGAACTCTCCAAAATCAGATCTAGGGATAGGACAAGGAAATACTCCTCATAAACACTGCCACCAGGTATAAATATTGGACCTCAAGAGCCACTCATCAAAACACTATGGGACCTATGAAACTTTCAGAAGAATGACTGCTCTGCTGCCGGCGGGCTGCCCTGCTACATGATGGACTGCCTTGTCATTTAAGAAAGGAAATTGCACCTGCTTGCCTTCATCCCAGGCTAACCAGAGTGACTCCAAGGTTCAGTTCAATGACCTACTGTGTGAGCTACAAGGACATAACACGCTTCAGAGGCCTTCCTGCGTCAGCCCAACTGACCTGCTACAATTGGACCTGCAACTGGACCTACCTGAGCCCTGTTGGTCTCTGCTGTAGTGCGTCTCTGATTCCCATGAGGTGTATTCACAGGTTCTGGACTCTTGGCTGGCATCAGAGTTTACTCCTCCACAAAAAAGGTGAATATTCTGAAGTTTGGGTGCCTGGTGAGACCTGCTCTTTGCATCAACAGTGACTGCCAGTGATTACCGGTAATGCAAGACCTGCACTTCGCTGTACAGCAATGACAGACCACCATGATCCCCAATGCAAAGCTTCAGCAGTGACCGTCACCGATGCCTGATTGGCTCTTCGCATTACAGGGAAAGAGTCAGCACGCTAGGATTGTAATGCCATGGGCCCCGCAGTTCTAAAGCTAAAGTTGCCGGTTTACCAACTGGTGCAGTTTGCTCACCTGTGCTCCCCCACCCCACTGCATCATCAGTGCATCCAAATCCAAACCCAACCTGCACTTATTGGACACTACTCAGCCCACCTCACTCACCTTTCTGGTAGCTGCGGCAGCGGAGTCTTGGGCTGGCCTTGCAGTGTGGGATGCTGGGGATTTTATGCCAATTCATTGCGATGGCACAGTGGTGGGGGAAATAAGACGAGCTGAGATTATATTGTGGGGGCAGAGACAGGCTTGCAAATTTATGTCAGTAAGCTGGATCTCCAGTTGTGCTCTGCCCCCAGTGCTCCATGCTCTGCCCAGCCCGTGATACTGTTACTGGGATGGTTTTTCTGTAATATTGCAGTGATATTGCCACACATAATGACAAATAATACTTTCACACTACTTGGTACTATTTGCATCTTTCTTACCGTAGTACCCTGTGCAAGTACCTGTGTATAGGAGACCTCAAACTGCCTTAATCACTTGTATACATGCACGCACTCGCTCTATGTGGCAAGCTAGCAAGTCAACAAGTTACAACAGCATAAAGAGTCACAGGGGATTGATGAGATGTGATCTAATACTAGGCTACAACGCTATAATGCAATATTCGCTTGTGGCAATTTAAACGCAAAGCAGAAGTTGGTTTATATATAGACCACACCTATATGCTGCCAGGCCTCATCTTGCCGGTTATCAGAGGCACTTGCATGTTTGCATAGCATTTGTTAAGCTCTGTTAAGTTATTGGTGCAACCCGCAAGTCACCAGGCTACCAGATTTTCCAACTCCCACTTTCTAGACCGATAGTTCGGGATAGCAATGGGAAATGCCAGGAAACCAGAGAGTTCAGAGGATAACCAAGGAGGCATTTGAGAAGAACGTGGGTCTGGACCCCCTGCCGACTTCTGGCCTAATAGTCACTCAATCTTCAGACAAAGTGGGAAAAAAGGAATGCCTCTTGAAGGATGAATTTGGTAAAACAGAATGGTCAGGCACTAAGACCATCACTGTAATGGAAGATCTACTATTGCTCCAAGATAAGAGGTACAGAAATATAGGCCCTGTGGTGTCAAATTGGCTACATTTTGCAAGGAATTTTGTCATCTGTAACCTCTCATTAGCATCTAAGAAGGAAGGCAGAGAGTCACTGAAAAATAAAATGTATAAATGATTAACCTGCAAATTAGGTGACAATACTGTATAGATAAATGATCTGCAGATTGTTAAACTCCATCAAACAAGTTTGGACAGCAATATCAGTTGCGTCCTAGCCGGCCAGGAAGCACAAGTGTAATTGACTATATGAATTGGACGGTCACTAGTGAATCCATTCTCAGCTACCCGTATTGTGCTTGAACCAAACCTAAGGCAGGGAAAACATAAGCTTATCTTTTTAAATCTTTAAGATGTTGAGTATCACAAACTTCCCCCTCTGAGAGGCAAGAATGGACAAACGTAGCCAGTAGCATGAAAGATCATACACTCAAGAAGGATGAGGAAAACAAAAAAGTTAAACTATGCAAAAACACCAACCGCAGTAAATCAGGGATGGTGAGGTAGTAAACACCGTAGGCAGCCATAAAATGGTGGATGGCATAGATCGGGAGGAAATGCCTATGTCATCACATTCTTGGGCTCAGTAAACCATGCCAAATCAGACTGACTCATCACAAGCCGCATTAATCTGGACCCTGAACTTAGTGGATGGGAACCAAATAACTCAATAATCTCATGGAATGTGGCAGGAATTTCCCAAAAAATGGGTGATAGTGAATTTTTAAACTACCTAACAACTCATGATGCAATACTACTTCAAGAAACGGGGGCCTCTTTACTGTGGATCCTACCCAGCTATATTAATTATACAAAATGTGCAAGAGAGTTCTAGAAAATAAGAAATACTGGAGAACTACAGGTATCATGTAGAACTGACAAATGTCTTTCAACTAAAGTATGGAATGACATCCACAAAAACTTTCAAGTTGTTGACATCCAACTCTTGGACAATTCAACCCTAAGAATAATAAACACCTATGAGCAACAGAAAAAAGATGGCTTGATTAACACACCATTTAAGTTGTATTAAGGAAGTTCTAAATCTGCCCAGCCAGCCTAAAGTTTATGCTCTAGTCTGCAGTCATTTCAATTGCAAAACAGGAGAATGGGGGATGACGACCAACCACTAACAGTACTGAAAGCAGCATGCAGTATTCCATCAAATAGACATACATTACCAAATATAGATGCCAAAGGCAATCACTGGAATCAATTCTATTCAATCGAAGGCCTCATTTCAGACCATAATTCCTACAAAAACAAAGACTCCAGCGTGCCCACATTTAACTCTTGCAGAGATTAATCTGTATTTGACAACATCTTGATTAAGACCATCAATTGGACTAGGTTTGAGAACATGAAGGTGCAATGGAAACTAGAAAGTGATCATAATCCTATGCTTTTGAAACTAAATAAAATAACATATCATTTGGACCTAGAGAAATTCAAAAGTTGCAACATATGGTTTCTGGGGGGCCAAATCAGAATGAGATGGAATCCAAATTTAGAGTAAACATAGAAGAGACGAAAATAGGTCTCTCAACAGCCAACCCGCAAGAACTAATACTGACGGGATCAGTCGACATAGCCACACTACCGTGCTATGATCTGCAAGCAAAATCACTAACCTCAATTGTCTAGAGAACATGCATATTTAAAAACTTCCGGACAGCAAATAATATCTGCAAAGAAGAGCAGTTCGATGAAGAATGCAAAGCAATGAAATTAGAACCACAAATTGCCCATTGCAGTGAATCCTCCAAACAAGTAATCAGGGCCACAATAATAAGTTAAAAATCCCTAATAAAGAAGGAGAAAATTAACTTATCAAATGGAAAGTGGCAGGAGTTAGGAAAAGCCACCATGGAGAAGGATAAATATGCTTTCTAGCTTCACATAAAACTTTGAAATTGAATATCAACTCTTTGGAGGGCGCGTGTGACACGGCCCAAGATGGCTGCCTAGCTACGGAGCTTCGCGCCACATCAGGGGCCACCGATGTGATTTTGGCGGTTGGAGAAACGTTTTCAGCTCTTGGCGGGTGTTTTCATGCACAGGAACACCTGCTCTTTAAAAGGATGATTTCAGTGTGCTACTTGTTCCTTGGTGGACCCTAATTATCCCAGGTGACTCTGCAAGCTATCTAGCGGCTGCCATTTTGTATTCCAGCTTGCACTCTTTCTCCTCAGAATGCACCTGGCTTTATTCTGGAATGCTGTTTTTTACAATTTCCATGTACTTTCTCCTCATTTTTTCATATTGAATGGTATTTTTCTACTGGGAGGAGCATTTGCTTAAAGGGGATTCTGCTACCTGCGAAGTGCTTTATGCTAATTACTGTACTTCATCACATATGTATTTTTTGACAGTTTGCTGTACTTGTCCATGGGCAGGAGCAAAAAATTACTACGCTCTATCAAGGAACATTATTCCAACAAACCAATCTCTTGCTCTGCCCACAAAGTTCCTTAATTAATTCCTCACAGCCGTCTGAGTAAAAGGTGAAGTTGGTGTCCTCTTGTCCTACAACTTCACCTACCACTGTGTCCAAGGCACAATTATCTTCATCTACTAACAAAAGAATTAGGCAGGATCCCACTTATCCACCTAAATCTATGTCCCCCGTTTCCTTGGACATTGTTTTGGAGGAGATACGTGCGTTAAGACAGTTCATTGAGGGTACAAAGACCCGTCTACAGACTCTGGATAACAAATGGTCGTCTATGGATTCTCGTTCATCTTTGGTGGAGCAACAGATCAGTGATGTACAGGATTCATCGGCCAGAATTACATGCTTGGAGAAAGAGGGTGTTGCAACTAAAAAAATCATCTGAGGACCTTGAAAATAGAAATCAACGCAATAACCTCTGCCTATATGGCCTTCCTGAAGGCCTCGAAGGCGATGACCCTGTTACTTACTTCACCACCTTCCTTCCACAGCTTCTAGACCTTCCCACTATGACCAAATTAAACATGCAACGTGCACATGGACTAGGCCCGTGCATATCTTCCTCTTCTTCTCCATCCAAACCAGCTCAGAGTAATTCTTTTCTTTCTGGAATTCACTGACCTTTTAAAAGTCCTGAATGCAGCTAAACTTACGAAACAGCTTTTTTTGGTCTGGTGCAAGGTAGTTTATTTCTCAGGATGTTTTCTCTGCCACTGCTAAATTAAGAAAGGAATTTCTGGACCTTCGCCTTGCTCTTTGTTCTCTTGATGCCCGCTGTGGCTTATTCCATTCTTGCTTGTTTAAGGTCACCTTCTTGAATAAGACTTCTTCATTTGAGGACCCTGCAGATCTCAAGAAATTCATTCATTCCCATTCTACATCCTCGATGGAGATTGCTGGTTCTTCCTCTCACACTTGACTTTAATACTTCTTCTGTAATGTTTGATCTTTTTTGCTTATATTGAAGCATGTTTCTTTGACTAGTCACCTTTTTACTCACTCTGCCTCCCTATTGTTGTTATTACAGGTTCCGTGGAATTCAATGTGTATGTTCCTGCTTCTATTTATGTTAATAGGGCATCCCGGTGTGGTGTGTTGCGCCTTGTTGGGTCTGCTGTCTTCGTATGTCTCTTGCCACTCCTCATTTTGCCTTCTGTTCCCCTGTGAAGGTATGTATTACAGTCATCAGGTTTCTGACATGGGTTGTCTCATCTTGTTCCTTCTTTTCTTCATCTTCTACTTCCTTTTCAGTGATGTTTTCCCTTTCCTTTTTCTTGACGCTACTGCAATGTTTTCCTATTCTACTTTTCTCTTTCCCTATTTATGTCTCTTCCTTCTTCATTGTGTTTCTTTTTGCTCTACATGTATTATTGGTATCTTGCAGTCCGTTATTCCTTTCCCATTTAATGACAGTATTGCAGAATTTCTCTTTCTCTTTTTCCTATTTACTCTTATCATTACTTCATTGTTGAACGTGTTGTTCTTTATATACCGTTGTTATTCTACATTCAGAGTTGTTTCTTGGAATGTGAACTGCTTAATTAAACCAATCAAAAGATACAGAATTTTATCTCATCTTGCTTCTTATAACCCAAATTTGGTTTTCTCATAAGAAACACATCTCATGGAAGCAGAAACATCAAAATTGAAAAAGGGTTGGGTTGGTTCTGTTTTAGCGTCCCCCACTACCACAAAAAGAAACGGAGTAATTATTTTATGTCATAAAAAATTGAAAATTAATCTTTATCCCAAGAAACTGACTGGAGGGGAGATGGTTGTTAGCTAAATTGGCCATTAATAATGTTTCTTTGACGGTATTTATTTAATGTTTACGGTCCAACTCAACCAGACTATTCATTTTGGCCTACTGTTACACAATTTTTTTTTCAATTTAGAGATTAACTTTTTATTTTAGGAGGTGATTGCAATCAGATTGTTGACCCCTTTATTGACCCCCAATCCCAGGTACACTTCATTCCTCACAAATCCCATAAACAATTTCTCAATTCCATCTCTCAATCTCACCTCGTAGATGCATGGAGGCTATCTCACCCAGACGCTATTGACTTTTCATTTTTCTCCCCACCTCATGACTCTTTCTCTCAGTTAGACTATATCTTTCTTTCCCAAACCTTAACTCAAAATCTTATCTCTGCCTCAATTCAACCTATTGTCATTACTGATCATGTTACGGTTGTTGCAGATTTTGACTTGCTCCCTCTGCATCCCAGGCCTTCTCGATGGCGCTTTAATAATTGTCTTTTACAGGACCCATTTTTCTCTTCTTCATTTACATCTTGTGTTGAATAATGTTTTGTGTTGTATAACGATCCCATTCTTCCTCCTCATATATTATGGGATTCTTTTAAAGCCACGGCTCATGGTTTTATCATAGATTTGTTTCTAAAAAAAAGAAACGATTTCTTCAACAACATAATTTGATACTAGCAAATATTAAATCTCTGGAACACAAATTTGACACCTCACCATCGGATTCTATTATGCAAGAGCTTGTCCATGCAAAACTGAATTTACTGAAGTATCCACTGATAACGCATCATCTATACCACTCCGTAGCAGCAATGGCTACTTTCAGAATCCTCCCCCTTACGCCTCTACGGCTTTCTATTGAACACTCCTTGCTTGCACCCTTTTCTACAAATGAGGTACTGGCCTTTCAACTAAAACTGTTCACACTACAATGCCCTTGTTCAAAAACACATGCTCCTTGTTGAAACCGCTAACCCAATCTAAGATTAATTCAAGCGAATCCTTTTTACGTTCACCGATATGGCATAATTGCCTCATTGCCATTGATAATAGACCTCTCTTTTGGAAATCCTGGAGACTGCGGGAAATAATTTGAGTCCATGACCTATTTGATGCTTCAACCCCTTGTTCTTTCCCTCTATTTCAAACTATTTTTAAATGCCCCGTTCTTTCTGGCATAAATTCTCCATGTTAATGGCAATCATTCTAACCATTTTTTACTCACTCCCTTTAATTCTTTCCTCCTCTGCAGAAAATTCTCTCCTTAAAATTCTTGCAACTCTTTCTAAAGCTTCCCCAATTTATAAACACGCCCTATCTCCTGACCCTGTTTGTGCTAAGAGTAAGGTGGAACTTGACTAGGAAGCGGACTTGGGCTGTGTTTGGAGCATCGGTTTCTTGGACAAGTTTTGGAGCCGATCACTCAAACTTCCTAGATCTTCCCCTGTTACTCAATCTATTATTCTTTCTATATCATAGATTATATTTCACACCTAAATCCGTAGCTATCTTTTCTCACACACCTAAAATGAACTGTTGGACCTGCGGTTCTTCCGCAGCTGATTTGATGCATCTTCTTTTTCTCTGCCCTAATGTTACCCCTTTTTGGAGGAGGGTTTGGTCCTACATTTCTCTTATATTTAATAAACACACTCCCCTTTCTAATGTGAGTCTTTTCAAGGGGGGTTTATTAGAAACTCTGGATCTACCTACACATAATCATGGTTTATTTGACCTTATGCTTGTTCTAGCCTTCCAACAAATTGTACTTAATTGAAAAGACTTGACAAAACTTTCTGTTCAGCACTTGTGGAATAATTTGTGTCATTACCAGCGATTAGATATTGCATTTGCCTCCTCCTGTAAACCATTTGTTAATAAAGATTTATTCTGTCTGCCACTAACATTATATTTAGATAAGATTGCAAAAACAAAAAGTTCCCGTATTTGTTCAGACAATTTTAAACTTCCATGAATGTTTAAATTTCTCTGTTCATTTCTTTTCTAACTGATTATCGGTAAGCTGTTTTTTTCAATTGTTAAGGGATTGGTTTTTTAAAAGTTTTTTAAGGTTATACATTGTAACTCGTTCTTCAGCTGTAAGAGTTTTCCCTTCCTTCCCCCCTTTCTTCCCTTACCCCTTGTGGCCATCTTAAAACGTAAATAGCTTTTTTTTCCTTTTCTTCGTATTGCTAGCTGTTCTATGTATGTTTTTTGCTGACTTTATCTACTCTGTTACTGCTTGCTTTTTTGTGGCATTTCTTATTATTTAATAAAGCTTATTAAACACAAATATTTACTCATTGAATTTGTGGAGTTCTGATATCATTTTATTTACTAAAATGTACTTGTTTTTTCCAAAATTGCTTTGGGATATTTCTTCTGTTGCTTTTTTTCACTCTATGACTGTTTCTAGGCTGCATATATTCTTTAGACATTGCCTCTAAACTAAGCCTGACTGTTTTGTGTCAAGCTACCAGAGGGTTAAGCATTGGTTAATTTAGTGGCTTTTGTGCTTCACCCAGACAAGGATTGTGGTTGTTGTCTGAGTGGGCCTTCCACCCCCCACAACAAGTAACTAAGGGGCATATTATCAAGACAGGCGATAAAATGATCGCCGCTTTAGCGGCAGGAAACTGCCGCTAAAACGGCAATAATGGGCTTGATAATATGCTCTATGGAATTCCAATTGAAGCCCATGTTAGATGTGAATGACATGAGCTTCAATTGGAATTCCATAGACCATATTATCAAGCCCATTATCGCCGTTTTAGCTGCAGTTTTCTGCTGCTAAAGCGGCGATAATTTTATCGCCTGTCTTGATAATATGCCCCCAAATTGCTTACACCATTTGCAACGGCAAAATTCCATCAACCCTAGGGGCATATTTACAAGCTGGCGATAATAAATTATCGCCGCTGTTGCGGCCGTTTTCGGCCAAAAAGCGGCGATAATTTTATCGCCTAATTAGCAAGGCCACGCTAACGTGTGAATCTTTGCTTTAGCGTGGGGATTCCTAACGCCCAGCTTTGCATCTCTAATGAGATGCAAAGTGGGCGTTCCTGACCTAACATGACAGGAGAAATTTTGCTATGCAACACTTCTCCTATCATCAAGCCCCACGCTATGAAGCATAGCGTCAGGAAAAGTAGCGATAACCCCTGTTATCGCTACTTTCCTTACGCCTGCTTCAGGACTGACTTCCTATGGAAGGTGGATATCATGGCTAAGTTTGTGAGTCCCTATCAACTAGCTAACGCCACATTGCGTGAGATTATCGCTGGGTTTCCAGCGATAATCTCACGTTAGACAGTTAGCGTGAGGATTTTTATCGCTGAGGAGATAAGCGTTGCTAATAGCACGCTATCTCAGCGATAAAAATCCACGTTACCCGGCGATAATTATCCTCACGCTAAGAGCGCTGAGCGATAATTATCGCCGGGTGCTGCTGATATGCCCCCTAGGCGCATTTTATCAAGCCAGGCGATAAAATTATCGCCGCTTTAGCGGCAGAAAACTGCGATAATGGGCTTGATAATATGCTCTATGGAATTCCAATTGAAGCTCAGGTTAGGGCATATTATCAAGCCAGGCGATAAAATTATCGCCGCTTTAGCGGCAGAAAACTGCCGCTAAAACGGCGATAATGGGCTTGATAATATGCTCTATGGAATTCCAATTGGAGTTCAGGTTAGGGCATATTATCAAGCCAGGCGATAAAATTATCGCCGCTTTGGCGGCAGAAAACTGCTGCTAAAACGGCGATAATGGGCTTGATAATATGCTCTATGGAATTCCAATTGAAGTTCAGGTTAGGGCATATTATCAAGCCAGGCGATAAAATTATCGCCGCTTTGGCAGCAGAAAACTGCCGCTAAAACGGCGATAATGGGCTTGATAATATGCTCTATGGAATTCCAATTGAAGTTCAGGTTAGGGCATATTATCAAGCCAGGCGATAAAATTATCGCCGCTTTGGCGGCAGAAAACTGCCGCTAAAACGGCGATAATAGGCTTGATAATATGCTCTATGGAATTCCAATTGAAGCCCAGGTTAGATGTGAAGGACATCTAACCTTAGCCTCAAATGGAATGCCATAGAGCGTATTATCAAGCCCATTATCGCCGTTTTAGCGGCAGTTTTCTGCCACTAAAGCGGCGATAATTTTATCGCCTGGCTTGATAATATGCCCCGTAGTTTTGAAAACTGGGATTTGCGCTCAATTATGTTATTGCGCACTTCAGTTGAACTCCTGAACTTTCGGACCGGAACGAGGACAGTTAATTTCCATTACTCCAGAATGCACGAGCAAACTAGACAGATCTGCGGTCATTGGGGCCGGTTGGGGCGTTTTCTTTTGAGTGTAGCCGGTATCCCTCAATACTGTGGAAGACAGTTTGTTAGGTTTTTATACCCGAGACCCTCTTGCACACTGAAACATTTATCACACACAATGTTATCACGGATTTCTGAGGAGAGCACATATGTTACAACGTGCAGCCATCCCATCCCTATTATTTTAAAGCACGAAAACGGTACACGATTTTCAACAGTACCCTTCTTAAATCATATCGCCGGCGCATTCGCTTTTCTCTTAACAGAAATGAATGCAGAATTCACAGCGCAGTCTCTGTCCCGTAAAAGGTGTTTGCAAATATTAAGCGTGTTTTTCCAGAACAGACAGAGGTGCACCGGCCTTTAAATGCTCTGCCTCGGTTGCCATGGAAACTGAGATTCTCACTTCTCGCGGTGGATGTGCTGCGCGTTGCTGTTTTTAGGCCGCCTTTCTCTGTAAATTGGCTTTGAACAGATGCTCGTGTGGCTCGCGTCGTGCATCAAACCTGCCTCGCCGAGACCTTCATTTTAGATATATTTCTGTAATCATCTCACACTGACTGCCAACAGTTCTAAAGGAGAAGAAAGCAAGTCAACATCTCACAATTTGAAATGAGCATATCCTTTGTAGTTTTGTCTGTGCTTCGTGCAAAGAACGGATCGAATATTAGCAGTGGGACAGGGAACCATCAGGCCTGCTTATGCTACGTGTCAGCTCTCTGCTAATGATGCTCGCGCCGAGCCGGTGCACTAAATGAGGCTTGCTCTGTACAATACTGATACAACGAAAATGAAGCAAACTACTGTTCTGAATGCGCAGCACAGCGGTGCACAGCACTGAGCGAGGCCTGACTGCCAACATGCATGCATGGTAAGGCTGTGGTGACTCTGTGCACTCGGGGACACCTGAAGCAGTGGGGCGCTCGTTCCTGACACCTTTCTATGGCACATATGCATAAAATACGATTATTTTCTCTGTGCCTGCTTATAATAATTCTCAGTCATAGTCACATAACTGGAACTAAGCCCCTGCTGCAACTTTAGAGCTCATCCTAAACCATGGCTGATAGCGATTGGTATTTTAAGAAAGCTGACATCGCTTTACGCTGTGTTTATGGGCATTCATCGAGGGGGAAATGTAAAATTCGAGGTGTCTATTTGCTTGAAATTTATGACGGCAACACAGTGAGGGGTTGGCATCGAAAATCACAGGGAATGTAGAAAGGGGTAGTCATTATTCCAACGGGCCTCGGCAAAATGTGAACAACACCGACAGAAATTACAAATTTCATGCAATGCAGTATTCGCATTTCGCAGGTTTGTCTAATTTCCATCCCTGGGAGATGTTTCTGTACAGGGCATTTCTAGTGTGCAAACCCAGCCGAAAGGCAGCGATGGTAATGGATCCTTACAGGAAAACGTCTCACGGAAAGACTTTGCCTCCTCAAACCAGTGTCCTGTGGGTATTTTGCCTGACTGACCTAGCAAAAGCTAAGACAAGAAAGGTAGTACAGACAGTGGGTAATTACGAAAGGAGTCACCGAGCATCTGATCAGTGGAACACCAGCATGTAAATAAGGGCCAAGGGTCTAGCTCCGAAGACTACAATGGTTTTAGAACATTCTTATTTCAGCTCCAGAAAAATAAATTTAATAAATGGTCATCATGCCTTTGTGATCAAAAAAAGAAACTAAACAGAAGCATTCTCTTTGATTGTCTGACACCATCCAGAAGGGTGTTGACAATATCATGTATTCTAAATCATGCTTTAACGATGTAACTTTTTTTACTTTGACCCCATTTGCCTTCAATACATCTCTTTTTTATGAGAGTGAATGGGTATTTTTGATCCCCTGTGGCATAAGCAGCCGAAAATGCGTTCATCTACAACATTTCAGAGTAAATTCTTCATGCAGGCTGGCAGGGGGGGGGCTCTCAAGCACACCGAGATTGGACATGGCATCTGTGTAAGGCAGTACCACCAAGGGAGTCACCAGCTTGTCCATCGAACAGACAATCATGGGCCCGATTCACAGAAGTAATCTGATACAAAATCCTAAATTTACTACTTTTGGTATTCACAGAAGGCATTTAGTAGTAGTAAAGTTAGGATTTAGTCTTTTTTTTTTTTGTGGTCCTCATCTCACCAATAAACACCTGTGGATCTTATGAAGCCGCTTAAACGATCTGTGGGGAAGGCACCGCCCGGCTTACCACATATGTTTCCAATGGTCGACCAGTCCCTTGTTTAATATAGGTATCTGGCGTAATCATTGGACCTAAATATTTAGTCCTAGGTTATGACCCCAGCTCATAAAAGGATGCCAAAGATTGGTAGATTTTTCCTCTACTCCACCATATTCCAGATGAGCCATAGCAAAGGTAGCCTTAAGCCAATCTTCTCTGTTAGGAGGTTGAGGGTCCTTCCATCTCTTACATATTTCTCTGCGTGCAAGCAGAACCAAATATAACAATGGACCTCTTTGCTGTTGTAAAGCCCTTGTGCAAAATGAGCCGTCATCTCCAAAGAAAATCAATGACATATTAACCTCGATGTTAGACTTAAACACATCTTTGAGGATGACTCCAATTTCCTTCCAGAAGGTCTTTATTTCTGGGCACTCAAAAAATATGTGGAGGTCGTTAGCTAGAGGAAACTTACACCTTGGACAGTTCGGGGTTGGCGCTGGGGCAAATTTCGCAATTCTTGCTGGGGTGTAGTAGAGCCTATTGATGACAAAGAAGTGGTTCTTTTTTAAAGCCGCAGGTTTAATGTATTTATACAACAGCTTCAGTGATGGCTCAAACAATACTTCTATTGTGGGCTCAAAAGGGGACTGCTCCCAAATTTTGGTCGATGGGGAGGTCTTTGGATCTACAGCTTCTAGGGCTAGGTTGTACCACACCACTATCTCTTTTCTTATAACCAGGGTAGAGTGACATAACCTTTCTATCTCCCAATTTCCTTTCAATTGCTCTTTCTCAGCCTCAAACCACGAAGCTAGCTGTAGGAATTTAAACCTAGAGAAACCGGTGCCAATCCTGGACCTCAAAACCTCTCAAGGGAGTATCCCCTCTGGGTCTGCCAGTTCCGACCAGATTGTAATTCCAGCCCTCTTAATAGATAGAGCCAAACCATCCTTTAAACAGTGAGGTGTCCCGGGGGAGTCCCATATGGGGGCATAGTGTGAATAGTACCCTATCCCCATGTTGTTCTAACTTTATACCAAAGAACCAAGGCTGCCCTTAAAACCTTTAAGCGAACTTTCTTGAAGAACTTTGGAGCACCAAACTTGTACAAAAAGGCCTCTTCGCTTCCTCCCCCCACCTCCGCTCTCGCCATCTCTCCCAGGAGTCTCCCCCACGCCGAATCTTCGGGTCTCATCAGTAACATGCGGAAAGCTTTAAACTGGAAAGCTACTGCGTACCAGCTTATGTCCGGGAGAGCCAAACCCCCCTTGACAAGCCTACATCTCAGCTTTTTCCAAGATAATCTGGTGCCCTTATCCCCCCAGATGAAACTCCCATTCTTACTCTGGATTTTACTTATTACATTTTGGGGAAAGGAAAGAGGGATAGCAGAAAAGACGTAGGAAAGCTTAGGGAGAATGATCATCTTCACCAGATTAACTTTCCCGTATATATGGTCAAAGGGAGGTTCCTCCATCTAGAGAAGAGGCGATCAATTTCCTTGATAACTCTAGACAAGTTCACAAGGGGGACTCTTGCCAGATCTTTGACTATATAGATACCCAAGTATCTTAATTCCAAAGAATCGGCTCCTCCCCAATGATCGACATTCCAGCCCATCACCTCTGTCTTGGATTTATTTACCAGGTAGCCCGACAGAGCCCCAAATCCCTCCGTAATTGACTCTAGACGGGAAAGAGCCACCACAGGGTTGCTTGTATATACTGTCAAGTCATCAGCATATAGAGCTAATTTACAGCTATAAAGCTGAGACTTGAAAGGATGGATATCATTATCTAGTCTGATGGCTTGCGCTAATGGTTCAATATACATATTGAACAAGAGTGGAGAAATTGGGCAGCCCTGCCGGGTCCCACTCTGGATGTTGAAACTTGAGGTAAGTTTCCCATTCAATAGAATACGGGCAGATGCTCCTTGGTAGCAATTTCTCAGGGTATGAATAAAAATTGGGCCAAACCCTAGTGCTGCCAAAACCTCCCATAGATATACCCAGCAAACCCTATCAAATGCTTTGGCCGCGTCCAAGGCTATTATAGCCAAAGGATCAGATCTTGTAATGGCCAAATCGATGTTGCCAATCATTAACTGAGTTTGCTCTTGGATCTGCCTGCCTTCTACAACTCCCTTTTGGTCTGAATGGACCAGCTTAGGAAACACCTTCGCCAATCTCCCTGCCAATATGCCCATGAAGATCTTATAATCGGCATTGAGCAGGGAGATTGGTCGATATGAATCAGCCCTTAGAGGATCTTTACCGGGTTTAGGAATCAAGACTATGGTTGCCTCTTTCCAGGATTCCGGGACCTTACCAGCAGGGCTATAAACAGAGTTAAACAGAGAAGCCAGGGCAGGAGTCAGTTCTTCAGCCAGAAGTTTGTATACTTCGTTTGGAAGTGAGTCCATACCGGCAGCCTTTTTATTCTTGCATTTGTTAATTTGCATACTTATCTCTTCCATGGTGAACGGGGCCTCCAATTTATTTCTGCATGCCTCTGTAATAGAGGGAAGAGACAAAGTACTTAACCAGGCTTGAACTAAGCTGAGAGAGGGCTCCAGATCTTCTTTGTATAGATCAGAAAAAAGGGAGAGTAGGCAAGATTGCATATCTTCAAATTTACTAGATATTGCCCCCATGAAGTTTATTATCAGCCTATTAATATTATTTTTTGCTCTATCTATCCTAGATTTCCAAGCAAGGAGAGCCCCTGCTTTCTCCCCATAGTCAAAATTCTGCATATTCCTTGCTTGCCACTGTGCTCTGCACTTCGCTTCTAGATTACCTCTGTACTCCCATCTTACTTCTTCTAGGTCTTTTAGGACTTGCAGTAGATGTTCTGAGTCCCCTGGAGGTAGTCTGTTCCTCTCCTCTCCAACTGACTTATTCTCTCCTCAATGGATTTTAAGGCACTAGCCTCAGATCTATTTTTAAAACAGATGAGGCTATGCAGACTGCCTCTCAAATTGGCCTTATAGGCGTCCCATATAAAGTCCATTGACGTAGACCCCATGTTAAATTCAAAAAAGTCCGTAGTGGAAAGCTTTACCGCCTCAATAATCTCAAGGTCAGACAATTTAGCTCTATTTAATGTCCACCTTGACTGAGGAGCTGACCCCTTGGCTCTATAGACAAACTGAATTGGCGCATGGTCTGAAAGATGACTAGGCTTGACTGAGATGTCCTCGATGTCATTAAGGGATGGTGTATCTGTCAGAACATTGTCTTTCCGGGAGGAGTGACCGTACTTTTTACTGTAAAAGGTAAATTCCTGTAAATCTCCTTTCTTGGCCCTCCAGACATCTGCCAAGTCTAAATCCTGTAACATATTAATAAATGCTCGGCGAGATTTTGGAGTGCCAATGTAATAGCTCGTGTTAGATCTGTCCCTAACCGGGTCAAGAAGGAGGTTAAAGTCCCCTCCGATAACAAACTGAGGAGTTGCCAATGTTAAAATAGACTGGAGTTTACTAATATATGTAGGGTCATCTATATTTGGACCATAGTATGATACACAGGTTAAATAGATATTATCTATCATCAAATTTGCCACTACCCACCTCCCAGATGTATCTGTTAGGCAGTTTTTTATCGAGGAATATAAGCCTTTTTTCACCAGAATTGCCACCCCTCTGTTATGGGATGACTGTTGGGAAGTACAAAAACAGTCTATCCAAGGGACCCTAGAAAAGAGGAGGGAACTTTCTGTTTGACGCAGATGGGTCTCTTGTAAAATGCAGACTTGAGCTGAAGAGAGTTCAAGGTATTTTAAAATCAGCCTTTGTCTGCGGGGACATCTTAAACCATTGACATTCCAGGAGGTGAAGATGATCCTTCTACCCCCCGTGTTATAGTATGAGGGCATTACACTGTACCCATCCCCCCGACCAAAAGCTCCTAAAACTTGTATTTAATGTGAGAAGAGGTTCATTTTTTTTTTCTTTTTTCCCACTGCTCCCCACCCGTGTCCACCCTGCCACCCTCTCCCCACCCTCCCCTGTGCCCCCCTTTACCGTGAGGAACCCACCCTTCTAACAGGCAAGCCTTTTGACCCCTACCCTCCCTGGACTAATAAATCAAAAACATAGATCAGCTAAATGGTTCTAACTTGAAATCACTTGAAGCAGACTATTGGCTTTCATGCCCTGCTCCTTCTAAGATTATTTTGCACAAAAAAAACTCCAATCCTATTTCCCTTTGCTATTTTTAATCCTTTCTATTAGGGTGTCTGCTTCTTCTCCAGTCTTTATTTGGTACATTTGATTGTTCCACATTACTCGGAGAAGAGCGGGAAACTTCAACTGGACCTTAGCTCCAATACTTTTTAGTTCCTCCATTCTTTTCCCCAACTCCCATTGTCTCGAAGCAGTCACATGAGAGATGTCTGATCTAATCTGGAAGGAAAAAGGGGAAGGTCCCCCAAAATTAATAGAGCCCTCTTTGAGGGCGGAGGAAAGGATCAGTTCTTTTACTGAATAGGTTAAAAAATTCACCAATATTTTCCTCGGCTTTGATTTAGCCGGATTTCTCCTAAAGGGATCTCGATGGACTCTCTGTATGTCGTGAACGAGATCGATCTCTGGAGCACCTATCAAGACAGATTCCTTTAAGAGGGTGATAATAAATCCCTTTAAATCTGTACCCTCCAGGGATTCTGGAACATTCAAGAATCTTAAATTGTTCCGGCGTGAATAATTTTCCAAGCGCTCTACATCGTCCCTGAGGTCCTTATTCTGAGCTGATAACTTAGCAAGCTCCCCGACCGTAGATTTAATGGAGTCCTTAATTATTGGGATCTCTGCCTCTATTGCATCAGTCCTTAAAGAGACCTCGTCCAGCCTACAAGAGAGGGCCTCGCAGGAAGCTTGAATAACTGCCTGATTAGACTCGGAGATGGTAAATCTTTTTGATAACTCCGCTTGATTCAGCTCTGACACCTTAAACCTATTAGACAATTCCTCTTTGATTCCAAGCAAGATGTCGGCCAAGGAATGTGGCTCCATACCTAATGTTGCCGGGTGTGTGGCTGATTCGGCAGTTAAAATTGCTGAGTCAATGGTCATAGCTATATCTAAGCCATTTTGGTTATTTGGTGATGCTTTCATACCTGCCGAGGTAGCAATGCTGATATCTCCGGTTTGGAAAGTCTCTTCACCTTCTGTCCGAGCTCCAAGTAGCGCTAAAGGAGAAAATCTATTTGTAAGAGGTATGGCGGAGCATGCCTCCACTATCCCTGAAATTTGCTCGTGGATAGGTATGCCCATCTCCTTCCCTATAGGTGACTGAATGACCGGCGCAGGTTTGACCACTTTAGGGCGAGTACTGACCAAGGTGGCCAGAGCAAGAGCAGGGGGTACGGAAACGGGTACAGAGGTACTTGTACTTGAAGAAGACATTACCTTGTAATAAGTTTTGAGGGAGGGGGTGATTTTAACCCTGGGGGGCGCTCTTTTTACCTTTCGCGCCTCTCCTACTGTTGTCCGTTTTTTTGCTTTTAATCTCAGCACCCCCCTCTATAGTGCCCCTTCGTTTTGCTTTAGATACTACCAGGGGGGAGCAGGCGGGATACCCAGGCTTTTCAATACCTGAAGCACAAATTGCTCTCGTCCGAAGGGTATACCTGTTTGCTTTAGGTACCTTGCTTTTTCTCTCCTCCAACTTAATTTGACCTGCACCTAGCTCTGACTTCAGCCCTGCTTCCATACAAACATCAAAGGAGCCATGAGTTTTAAAAAAAAAAAATAGACTTACTTTGGAAATAATCTGGAGGACTAATATCCGTTTTGTCCGCTTTGTCCACTTTATCAAAAAACTCCCCGAGCTTGGCACAGACCTTACCTCGTACAGAAAAGAGGGAAAAACGCCAACTCCCTACCTGAAGAGAGGATTTTGGTCTATACCCCCACCAGCTCGTAGATCAAAGGCAACCTGCGAAAGAACGAAGACGCTGCTACTTGGACTGCAGCTTCCTCTGTCTCTGCCTCCTACAACCCGGAACTGGAAGCTGACGAGGTCCTGACACGATCGAGCAGCCTCCTCCCAACGCCAGCGCTGTGTTCCAGATCCTGCCGTCCGTTCCAGCTCCCGAGAGAAGTCTGCATGTGCACTCGGCACAAGTCTAAGGTGCTTCACGTCTCGAAGCCAATTGTAATCCGGGGGCATCTTCCAAAGGTATGATTAAGTTAAATGAGGAGTTATTTTTGCACTAAACGCTGGGCGCAATTTAGCGTGACTGAAATATTTCCATTATAGCCGATCAGCACATTTTACGCCATCCGAGGGGGGTAAGAAGCCGCGGCCGTTTAGCTAGCGGCCGCCATGTTCCTCCGGAAGTCCTAAAGTTAGGATTTTGTCTTAAGTCTGTCTTAAGTCTGTCTTAAGTCTGTCCTAAGTTCATCCTAAGTCTGTTTTAAGTCTGTCTTAAGTCAACCTTAAGACAAAATCATAACTTTACAACTAGTAAATGCCTTCTGTGAATACCAAAAGTTGTAAATTTAGGATTTTGTCTCAGATTATTTCTGTGAATCGGCCCCTCTGTTTTCCCTTGTAGAAAGGTAACACTCCATACACTGCCACTGCCGCTTTGTACCAGAAAGGTATGTGTCAAAGGTCTCATGGGACTCATTTCAATCTAGCTAACATCATTCAATTTTTGCTAGTAAGAATGAATCAATGTCTCTTTGTATGTCATCTGATTATCATCAAAATGTCTCTTTTGTGTAATCTGCATGACATTAATAAATAGGTATATATACACAACAAGGCCTCTCTTTTAGTAAAAGTGCTTTTTCTATGTGTCCATACATCATAGTGCAGACGGTACTTTATTTGGAGTGGTGCACCTATTTACAACTGAACATAAAATCACTGCTGCATCTAAGTTTGTTTCCTTGTTATATATTAAGCTACATAATATGATTAGTTTAGTTACATATTAGCTGTGACGTCACATCATAGGTTGTACTTTGATTGCGTCAGTATGGAAATCTGTTAATGGTTTGAAGGATTTCCATTTAATATGTAAATAGGAAACAACCTTGCATGCAGCAATGGATTTATGTTCAGTTGTAAATAGACACACCCCTATGAGTAGTCCGCCGTCTGCAGTATGATGTATCGGGTTACCTAGTAACTGGCTGAGTAAGGTACTACAAGCCTGAGCTGCACACTGCTGGAACACCTAGTAACAGTACCTTGCAGTGATCCCGACACAAACAATACATTTCTGCTTCGTTTAACGAACTGCTAGGGAAAATTTTGCAGAGGTGTTACTCGTCTGCAAATAACTCTACTGCAAGGAGTTTGAAACCTCAGTGCCGCTGGGAGGAGGAGGAGTCTGTTTTCGAAAGCGGAGCCCGCGAAAAAACTCGGAGCCTAGTGGAGTACGGAGCTTGAGCTTGAGCCCGAGCAGGATTAGGCTCGCTCGCTCGCTCCCGTCTTGCCCTTTTTCCCCGTTTTGCCCAATTGTCTGTTTTCCCGCCAGCTCTCTTTCCCTCTCCTCTGCCACGAAGAAATCGGCACGCAGCGCTGCAGCTTAAGGCGGTTCCCGCGGCTCCCAGGGTCCTGGTTGTGGGATTTGGCGGGTCTTGGCGGGTCTCGGGAGAGTGGCCTGCAGCCCAGCAAAAAGACTGTGACTGAGCGGTGGCGAGCAGCAGAGGCGGCATCACAGCAGCAGGTGCAAACGGTGAGAAGCGGCGGATGCGGGTGCGGGCGCGGGTATGTGGTGAGAGGGGCTCCTGATTCCTCCCCCACAGCTTGCCTCTGCACCGCAAAGTACAACTTACCGTTTACCATTCCTACCATTTTAACACCACTGTGGTGGAGTAACCCACCAGGATTGTGGGACAGCCGTCAGTTGAGGCACGCAGCTGAGCACGAGGCGTGAGGAGGCAAGGAGGCAAGGACGCCGTACCGTTCCCCGCTGCTCCGCTGCTGCACTAGCCGGCAGATCACCGGTACCGGTACCAGCACCATACCTTTATGCAACTCAGAAGGCGGCAGGAACCGCTCGAAATATAGGCGTGGTGCGGGCTGGATAGAGGGATAGAGGGGAAGCACCCTTGAGTCACCACAACATCACAACAATCAGGTAACAATGCCCACCCCGTAAACCCGCAGCGAAGCTAACCCCAGCAGAGTTATTTGCGCCAAGGCACTCCCGGACATAAGAAAGGGACATAAGAAAGGGGGGTAGCAGACGGTGATTCAAGGTGGTTTACACCAGCACCATCCAGCGGCAGCATCAGCGCCCGCAGGACACAAAGGTGGGAGGTGCTAGCACCAGCGGCCCAATTTGGCGCTACTAGGCAATATCCGCGTCTCTTTTGGCGACATAGGCGCAAGTGGCAATAACAGGAAAAAAGCAACTCCCTATAAGGACCACCAATAAGTGCCTACTCATTTCCCTGTCCCCAGAGTGAGACTAGATCTCCGGCCACACACCGCAATAGCATCCTGCTATCTTGCAATTTCCCTGATGGCAGGCTTGGGAGGTGGAGCGAGAAGTTGAGCAGAGACAGTAAGGGATAATAAAAACACAAAAAAAAGGAATGAGGTCGGGGAGAACACGAACAAACCCACCTAAGAATACAAGGAGAAAAGCTAAAGCTAAGACCAAATCCCCCGCTAGCCCAGCTAAAGGAAGCCCACCTGCTCTACTAACCTTGCCGGTATATCCAATTTTCAATAACATGAATCACACTGGTAGATTTGCCTTTTTGAAAGATCCAGCAACGGCAGTATACGCAATGGCAATTACGCCAACAGGATTACAAAAACCAATGTCACCTAAAAAAATTGAAGTAAGGCCAGCAGGACCAACTGCACTAAGGACACCTCGGAATGCCCAAAACACGAACGTCGATAGGGCAAGTGGAACAGAGGAGACACATAAGCGTACGAATGCCACTCTTGTGAAAAACATTTTTCAATTTCAAGCCCAGGTGCACAAGGGTAATAAAAAGGATGATAAAAAGCACGACATTACGCAAGGGCAAGGACAGGAGAAAGTATTAACAACTCTCACAGGATTAATTAAGACCACGGACTGCCAGCATGAAGGACACACAATAAGTTGTTCCCCCAGCAATAAAGAGAATAAAGGCGATAACATTATAACAACACCAGTAGTATCAATCAAAGCCATATATCAGGAGCAAACAATAACGGGAAGCTATTCGGCTCAACCCAGCAACGAAGCCTCCTACACTTCAAACACAAGCATGTATGAACCGGCACACAAGGTGCCTCTATACAGCCACTCAACCCCTAGACTGGACCAACGCATGAACTCAGTATTGAATAAATCTACAGAGAGGATAAAGACAAAGGGCTTAAACCTCTTTTGGGTGCCTCAAGTACCTAGCCATAATAAAGGAAGAACTACGATACAAGAAGTCTGCGCGGACAACCACACAATAGAAAGCACTCAGGAGGGACCGAAAACCCGTATCAAATCAATCACCTCCGAAAATGAGGCCCAGGAAATAGCTGAAAATACCTAAACCCTAACAAAGTAACCGATATCGATAGGATGAACCAAGGAGCAATGGCAACCGGTTGGGGTACAAAAACCTCCACATCACATGAGCCCCTAAGCAAAAATATTAGATACATCGAGTGCAATGAACCAAGAGGTGGACATCATTTTACTAACAGACTCACCACACGTGACTTACATCGGCGCTCAAACAGAACCCTCGATTATAGAGATCTCTAGTGTTTCAGCGGCCCCAGAAATGGTAACAACAAAAAGGCTCAAAACATGTCGCGAAACAAGACAATAAACCAAAGTGCAGCGTGATGATTCAACACCCATAAAGCAAGCTCCACATGGACTCCAACCTGGCTGCAGCGCAGAAGACCGATACCGGCAAAAAAGCGGAAATAACATCAGCGATAATTTGGAATCCATAATCACATTGCACAGTGCACTAGGGTGCATATTGGAAACCTCCATCAAAACCCTTAATATGCAGTCGGATAGACTCGACATTCAGATACACCTTATGAGCACAATGGCGGAATACATCGCTAATATAAACAAAAAATCTGGACGACATGGCCAGCATTTTTGACATCATCAAGGATCAGACCCAACCGTGGGCTCCTTCCCAGTCTTGCACCTGCCATCCAATATTAGATAAACTAAAGAATTTGCCATCAATACTTAAAGACATATTGCAGGAATGTAAATACGCTAATCACAGTGACAATAACACACCAACTGAATGTGACCTCATCTCCTTTGAGAATTGCAAGAGCACACAAAACATACACACAGACCAACCAAATGGATCAGTAAGTCAAATAACAGTGGGAAAAACTTCACAGCACAAGCTGTCAACTAAACCGGATGATATAATAGAGGAACTAAAAACAATTGGCACAATATCCCTCATTGAACAAAACAACGCTCATAAACTATTAGGACTAGAATCATCTAGTCGAGACGGGGCGAAAAATCAAAATGACGAGAAACGCCTAACAAAGAGGCAAAAAAAACGGGCAAGGAAAAACAGAAATCAATTATTAAACTGCCCACTCGCCAATAAACAGACGCTGGCCGCTTATCCTATTTTTAGTCAGGTAAAAAACGAAATGAAAACCTGAACCCAACGTCACAGAGGGGAAACATAATCCACCATTTAAGATAGAAACGGAATGCAAAAACGGGAATGATCGAGAAGATAGTCAAACAAGACTATGGATATGCCCCAGGGCTATACCACAAGTGAAAACATCACAAAAGTCGTCACAAACAGCGGGGGTTGCCCCCGCAAAAAACTTAGAAGCAGGGAACTCTAATAATATTGAACCATTGAGTTCAACAACCGCCGCAAGCATTCCTGACTGTAGCACGGACCAAGGGATCAGCGTCATTATTCAACCAAACAAAACTTCAGATAATCTGCTGGTTGAACCCCAAAAAACTGAGTCGGCCCCAAATCATATATGGCGCACTAGTTTTGAAAATAAAAGCCACTGCATAAAGAGGTCCGAGCAAATAAACAGCTATGAACCAAGCAATCAGAGGCCCCATCAGGCTGTATTCAAAGACACGAACCAAAATCAAAAAAAGGTCCCCGCCACTCGTGTCACACTACCAAGCACCAATGCAACCACAGGGAAAAGTGTCACCATATCGTCTGACCTTCAAACCTCGGGAAAATCAACCAAAATATTCATAAGCAAATAAAAACAAAGGCAGATAGACATATGGACGATCAACTGCAATTTACGATACACACTGGCATCAATGGCATGCAAGAGAATGCAAATGTGGAAAGGAGAGGACCTCCTCCAGGACCAGTGATTACTACTAGTGGGTACCACCACGAACAGGCAGGTCCCAACAGAATAGGCCGGGAGGTAAAAGCCACGACAAACACCCCACCAGCACCAACTCCGAACAAGGCGTACAATCAAACCACGCAATATCTCCAAACAAACACGCAACCAGCACCAACATCAAAAAATGCATATAATCAAATAGCGCAATATCTCCACCTTAAGGCAAAGGTTCATGATGACAAGAAAATTGCTAATAATGAAAAGGCCCAGATCAGTAGCAATACACCCTCTGAGATGCAAATAGCTACAGCAGGGAAGATTCTTTTCATCCCCAACTACGAAACTCAAGGTACTCAAGATTACTTAAATCGAGGGAACATTCTCCACCTCACATCGACCATCCCAAGCCTAAACCACTTAACATCCGCAGATCTACTATCAATTTAATTCGTCACATTAGGAGACAATGGGCCCAGAGAAGGCACACTTGCCACCTGGAGGAACTTAGAAGTGGCAAAAAGCATTCTCACAGAAGTGAACAAATTTGAAGAGTGGGGAATTTCCCTGAAAGAACAAACAAAAAAGGGTTACCCGACTCCCCTGCTAAGAAAATGTAGGAAAAAAGAAGACCACACAGCTTCGACCACTCGCTCAATATTACACGGTGCCAGGGGGGCCGAAACCACAATTAATAATCATCAGAGACAGTTTTTGGGCATTAATGGAAATTGAACCTATTGCGAGGCAGGTAAAACTGAAGAAAACGTAATAAAATTGCTCTCCTGGAACATCGCAGGAGCAAAACACATCTTAAACCACAGTAGAATGACAGCTGCCTGGGACCAATATGACATCATAGCGCTGCAGGAAACGTGGTCAATAGAGCCAATTGATGTACCAGGAAGATTATGCTTCCATGAAAGCGCGACGCGCACCCAGCGCTACGGCCGCGCAAGGGGGGGTTTATCTATTTACGTATCTACTGCATTAAAGATAAACGCCTCGCATATGCCTACATCAACAATGGACATGCAAATTATTAAGCTGGAGGGTACAATAAAACGTGTGGCAAGAACAATGGTCTTAATTAACATATACGCCCACCCGAAAAAACAGCAAAAAAAGAACTATTCAAACGTGTCGTTAACGTGATAACTTCCATCCGCCTTGACCACCCAAGTTGGGAGATTATGGCTACGGGTGACTTTAACTCCAATCTTCTACATCAATCGGAGGAAGAGGATAACATCTCAGTGGCAAACGAAATGTGGAACGTCGAATCCCAGGAGGTCATTCCGGCCTTGAAGAGAGACAAACTGGGCAAGCAATTGGTGTGGGACCTGGAACGACTCGGTTTACGGGTAATAAATGGAAGATGCATGCATGATAAACCCCCAGCTGCCACATACATAGGTCACAATACAAACTCGATCCTGTATTACACATTAGTAACTCTGCCCCTGCTGAGATTAGTCTAAGTTCCCCTAGGTATGCAAATGCTCCAGCCATACCAGGCCAACTCTCAACAATCAATTTGAAGCGGTTAAAGTGGACAAGCATCCCATTACCTCAAATAGCGCTGGACGCTAAGAAACTATTACAAACAGTCACGGCAGAGAAGGGTCTATGTTCAAAAACTTGGGCAAATTTCCTGGAAATATTACCAAGATCCAGCAGCAAGGCTAAGAGGCAGAGCAGTCCTACGACCAAAACCAAACTCTCGATTACCACACTAGCTATGAAGAAACATCTTCAAGAGCTCACAAGACGGATACAAGGTTCAAGGACAAATCAAAGCATTTGGCAAGAAGTTCGGTTGATAAGGAAACAATATAAAAAGCTAGTATGGATGGAAAAAAGGAATAAGATCAATGACTTCTGGGCTAAATTGGTGTATAATACAAAAAAAGCAGACTCCAAGGCATTCTGGGTGCTAGTCAACTCCATCAATAGACCAGCACAACCCATAAGTATGACATGCATCCCTGAAAATGTTTGGGTCCAGCATATAGTCGACACATTCTCGGTAAAGCCAGTGGAGCATCAGGTCACGGTGGCTACAACGGTATCCGAATCTCCTAGAAACATGGCACAGGAAAGCAAGCTTGTTCTCAGCCTCAATGGCATGCCCAATTGCCTGGATCAATCAATGTGGTCAGCTGACGATCGACGAATATCATCTATAATTAAGAAAGGCAAGCAAGAGAGCGCACCAGGGCCAAATGGCATCCCGCAGGCGATCTATAAAGAAGACCCCAAGTTCTGGGCATGCAAATTCAACCTTCTGTTCCGGACAATCAGCAACTCAGGTCGGGTCCCGGAAAGTTGGAGGGGTGCTATCATTAACCCCATCTATAAAGGCGGAGACCGCAAAAATCCATCAAACTACCGCTTAATTGCCCTGATCGATGCAGGGGCAAAATACTATGCTTCCTTGGTTCTAGCTGATTTAGCACAATGGTCGGATACGAACAACAAGATCCCGTTAAATCAGACAGGATTTCGTCGCGGAACTGGAACAATGGCTGATGCAATGGCACTGTGCTTGCTTGGCGAAAACAGTCTACACAACCATCAGGAACTATATACCTGTTTCGTCGATTTTAAGGCGGCCTTCGATCGTGTTAATAGGAACTTACTATGGGCCAAATTAAAGCAGCAGGGTCTACCGGAGTCAATCCTAATGCCGATCGTCGACCTGTATAGTAACACCTGGATGCAGGTAAAAATCAACAATGGGCAAAGGCTAACAAGGAAGATCCACACCTTTGACGGATTAAAACAAGGCTGTGTGTTGGCTCCCCATCTTTTCAACTTGTTTATGGCCGACCTAACAGTAAGCCTTGACCTGATCAATGCACATCCTCCCCGGCTGGGCACGCTTCGTGTAACACACCTATCCTATGCCGACGATGTGGTCCTGCTAAGCCAGACAAAAATAGGCCTGCAACGCCTTCTACAGGAGCTGACCCGCTACACAAAACTGAACATGCTAGAAATAAATAGCACAAAAACAAAACCAATGGTCATAACCCGACGCAACAAACCATCACCAACCTTCCTAATAGATAATGTCAAACTGGAAGCGGTTGGAAATTACAAGTACCTCGGGATACTGTTGGACAAGCGTCTTAATTTCCAGGCACAATTCACCAGCATGGAAAAGAAGGTCATGGCCCTAATGCACGCTTTCATGAGTTTAGCAACTGAACTCAAAGGTCCTCTGGTTTCGCCTCTGCTAACAATAATGAAAGCTAAACTAATCCCAACGATAGTTTACGGGAGCGTACTGCATCATGGCAAGAGTGCACAACTTTTGGACAAAGTGCAAATGAAAATCTACAAATATGTCCTCGCGCTACCAAGTAACGCATCACCGGCCCAAATAAGACTGGAGCTCGGCCTGAAATCCCAAGTGCTGTTGAGGAAATATGAGACCATAAAATTCCGGTACGACGTCTGGATGAACCAAGAGATTATGCTCTATCGAGTTATGTGGGAAACTATCACCAAAAATCCAAATTCAAATCATGCTAAGTATCTTAAAATGTCAATAGAATCAACAAATCTGGCTGGCCTCTGGGAATCTAAGCTCCCAGTACCTTCATTCAAACAGTTGGTCAGGAAGGCAGCCATTAGACACTCATTGTTGAACGACAAAATATAAGGTTGGGCAACCTGCCAACTAATGCCGATCAGCCAAAGTGGAAGGCCCAAGAAAGTGAAGGGTGCGGGTTATGTGGCGCAGCAAGACAAGATTTTATCCACCTGATTTGTATATGCCCGGCTCTTATACAGGAACGTCGGAATTGGTTGAAAATCAAGTTCAAGGAGTATGGAACACATACATGTCGGTCCGCTGTCATATAAACCTTATGCACAGTAGACCCACAATTTTGCAGGACAATCAAATTTATTGAACTTTTTGAGAAAAAGCAAAAATTATTAGCAAACTGTTGAACTTGGAATATGTTATTTCTTACGGTTGCAAGTCATTCGTCTGCGGTAATACACTCTGGAACTGCTCATTTCTGTACACCTAGCATTGGAATAGCTCATATGGCTGACTTTAATGTGGAACTACTAGCAAATTGCTTTTATGCATTCTCATATTTAAAGGTATAAGAACTTTAAAAAAATACTTATTTACTCTACTACTGCATGCTCATTTTTAGGGGTGTTGAGCAACAGCATGCACTAGGCCCCTTAAAGTCTATACCCTATATCTTTATCTATCTAGACCATCAGCAGCAGACATTACCAAACTAAAACAATTACTGAACGCTCATGCTCCTAATTTCTTTGGCAGTAATGCCACAGTGGCTGAGCGTAACCCAGAAAGCATACATGTCATGTGTTACAAAAGGATGAGAGACAACACAATCACAAACCAAATCCGTTCAGTAATGAAAAACTATCAGTATGATTAACCAATTAGTCCATAGATTCCAGTTTTGCTTGAGTATTCTTTTTTATTTTTATTTTTTTTCTCTTTTTAAACCTTTACATTTTAATATAAACAGATGCAACCAACGTGTTTCGCCCCAGACAAGGGCTTCATCAGGGCACTACAACTCTTGTGCAGGTGATGATAAACATAAAGGGCAGCCAGAGTCCTGTCTAAATTCCAAATTCTTCGTTGCCTGATTCAATGTGCCATCCAATAGCTGCAAATCATCCACTTGAAGGCTGTCATGCGTTATATTTTAGCATCTATTAAAACCCTTGATAAATATTAATTTCTTTTAAAAATAACAACTGAAAATTATTATCTGGCATTTGCAGGGTTTTCTTGAACACCTGTGGTATCAATTTGTTCACCCTCCTGTTTCATTCACGGGTGAAACCTGCCTGTTACTTTTCATAAAGACTGTGTGTGTTATTGTTTTCATTATCTATGTTGCAGGTTCTATGTGTTATTGTGTATCGTCTTCTTAAATGTTGCTGGTCTTATACGCCATTGTTGTGCTTTATACGTGATTGTATTTGCCTTTGTGGTGCTTCGTAAATATAGTACTTTGAGAAAACATTAAACCAGTCTTGTTAATATGAGTACTGCTTCATTTATTGAAATGTTTCAAAATGATACCACAATTATTTGTGGTGCTACTGCACTTTGTTTAATCTCATAGACCTATTAAGAAGCTATGGTACTGCAGGCCTGTGCTGCCCACTCTTAAGACCCCTAGCATTGCCAAGTCATTAGGCCTGGCTTTGATGTGGTAATACAAATAGCAGTTGTGATGCCTATGTATTCACTCATTAGCACAATAAAGTCGGATCTATTGGATTTTTCATTGCTTTTTTTTCTTTGCTGAGCACCAGCAGATTTTGAACCCCTATAAATTGCGGGCATTTTAGAAATTGATAATTTAAGTGCCACAACAGCAGACATTAATACACTAAAAACAATGTCTTACTCCCAATTCCTCAAGTCCCGTGAAAGGTGAATGTGTGGGGGCATGACCAACCACCAAGATGGTAGATAGGACATACCCGTGGGAGGCTACTCAATCCCAGCACCTTAATCCTACATCATCCTGGTAATACCCTGCCCACAAATCGGACTTTGCAATCTTGGAATTCTCTGTGACACCCCTGGTGCTGAGAAGCTTACTGAGATGGCCTGTATTCTGCCCTTTTGGCAGTCTTATTGTCCTTCAGCTGTACTCCACGCTACTGCGGGACTGGCGCGGCCTATTCAGTCGGCCCTCGATGGTGAGCAGTGGAGCAGATTGCTGCTGGCCCACTGTGTGTCGAGGGGGTCATCAGCATCGCTGCAGTGGAGCAAACTTGTTGCATACCCTGGTGACGGTGAGCAGCACACTTGAGGCATTGGAAGTGGCCTGGTGGGATTAGCGGCCTGGAAAGGAATGGTGAGTCAGGCTGATCTCTGATGAGGTGGCGGCTGCACTGTCCGAGACTGTTCAGCGGTGGATTCTGGCATCTTGAGGCCCAGCGGGTAGGGGTTGGCTCAAGCTCCTGTGCAGTGCTCGGGAGTTGCTGCGCAAAGACAGGGTGCCCAGGGACACACCCGGCAACACCATTATGAAATACACTACTGGACAGACTCCTTCTCAGCACTCTACTCGTCAGGCGGAGCTGACCCTGGACCCACCGGTAGAAGCCACCGGGGCAAAATTACTAGCCACAATTCAGAGCTCCAAGACGACACTGGAGGGCAAAATTGAATCTGTCTCCATAGTGGTTAATCTGTTGCGAGCAGACCTCAGTAGAGTCACAAAAACAGTTCCTGGGGCTGCAGAATCTGTAGATGGCCTCAAACAGAGGTCACCACCTTGAAACAGAAAGTAGATAAGATGATGTGTATAACAGGAACCCTTGAATGCAGAGTGGAGGATGCTGAAGGGCACTCCAGATGAATTTTTTTTTAACTTTTGGGGTTCCAAGAGCAGATGGAAGGGACCTTGGTGGCAGACTTTCAGGAGAACTAGATTAAACACACTTTGAGGCCACATGGTCTTTCCGATATGTTTGTTGTGGAAAGGGCACATGAGGCGCTTATGCTGCACCCTGCCTGCCAAGGGCCACGCCTTGGGCTCTCATTGCTCATATCCTATAGAGACAGTGACTGCATCCTGAAGGCCACCACAGAAACGCTGACTGCACAATATTAAAATCACAAAATTGCTATCTACCCAGACTAAACTCAGAAGGTGCAGGCACAATGGAAATCATTTCTCAAAATTAAACAGAAACTCAGGGACATAAAATTTGAAATATATTAGCTACTGGTTCCGGCACGCCTGAAAGTCCTGGCCAATAGGAATTCCGATTTTTTGTGGAACCCGAGGAGGCCTGGGGTTGGCTTGAGATTCAGGAAAAAGTCAGACCTGGAAGAGTGAGTGATTGGCATACCCGGGCAGGTGGAGAAAATTCCGCGTGAAGACGGAGACCCAAGCAGGTGGGATCAAGGCCCCAGGGGCAGGGACCATTCAGCATCCCCTGCATCATGATTCATGAGGATGGCACCATGGGGACCAAGGAGGGACTGGCCCTGGAAGGCATCCTCCTTGACAACTTCTGAGATAGAAAACAACCCAGACACGTGGATGTCCTGATCGTGGTCCAGTGGCTGGGAGAGACATTGTGCTTCCTCAAATGCCGAGTGGCAACTGGGTAAGACCAGAGCTGCAGACCCCAGTTTCTTTCCTCTTTCCTTGATTTGCTTGTATGATGGGAGGAAGAGATAGCAGAGGGCACACATTTGGAAACATTGGGTTAAACTTCCAATTAAGTCATGGCAGTGTGGACTAATCATTGACATTTATGCATAGGCACTTGGTTGTGCGCCCCATGCAGGCTTAGGGCAGTTAGGGAGCGGCCCCTTATGATGCCTCCGAACTGGTCTCTGGTCCTGGGAGCTAGAGGGGCAACAATTCTCCTGTTTATGTCACTCAAGTATAATTATATTGTTTGTGGCAAAAGTATTGGGGATGTGAGATCTTCTGTTCTTCATCGATCATTACAGGTTCTAGACACTGGAGTGCAGTACTGGTGGACTGGCCAGTCAGAACATTTGGGCGAATATGATTGCTGCAGTTTTATGGTATGCCATGGTGTTAGAAATGGGGGTTTCTAGTTGGCAGAGGCTTGCACCCTTTCCAAGTAAGGACCCTTATTCTAGTCAGGCTAAGGGGATTACACATCTAAGATAACGCCTGCTCACCTCCTTGGTAGCTTGGCACGAGCAGTCAGGCTTATCTCAGAGGCAATGTGCAAAGCATTTGTACATAAACTCACAGTAACACAGGGAAAACACTATAAATGGACACCACACTAGTTTGGAAAAATTACCAATCTTTTTCTGAATAAAGCAAGACCAAAATGACAAAATAATCAATATACACAAGCAAAGGTATCACTTTTAAAAGGTTCAAATAGTTCAGTCCATAGAAAACTATGGATGCCTCACTTTTTAGCACAAAGTACCTGGGATGCGTCAAAATCAAAGATGGAAACAGGTAAGGGGAGATGAGGTGCCAGAAAACAAAGTGATATATCAATTACTTACTCCCAGGGAAGGTGATGTGTTGCACTCTGGACATACAACATTGGTTTCTTACTGCTGGGCAACGTTAATGAATAACTTGCTGCACAGGTGCACTGCGTGGAAAATCCAGACACTCTTGGTCAATGCAGCGACAGCGAAACAGGATGTTATGTAGCTCAGTGCACCCCAATCTAGGCCTAGGTAGCTGCACAACCTTTTACCTACATTTGTCCTACCTTGCTCTGCATAATGGTTCCAGCAGTGACCTCTTACTCAGTTATGTGCTGAATAAATGTCGGTCAATTTCTTGGAAACTAGCCTAATTTATTATGCATGAGGATTCTTAGAAAAGTCCTTGCACATGATGTATGTAACAGCATGAACATATTCTGTGTAAAATGTCATGGTCCTCTTCATCCTAGGGCGAAAGAACTACTTTGCATAATCTCATACTAACAACACATCGATTATATAAGGAGCCCCAAGGCTATCATTATGGTATAAAAGGCCCATACCAACACTAGATTGGCAGAGGAGAAGCTTCACGCTGACACTTGGCGCTGAGGTCCCGGCGTGCAGAAGAAACAAGCAATTAGTAGTCCGACATCACTTGCGGACTGTCCAACTCAAGAACAAGACGGGGGTCATTCATTCTCTCCTATCAGGTAATGGTGGTGGCTCCTTCCTAGGGGTTTCTTGGCTTTGCACCCAAATACATGCTAGGTAGACTTAGGTACACTTAGGTAGGGTTTGCATCGTAGGAGTACGCATGATTACCGTTATGTATTTATATGCCTGCAGATAGTCACTGTTTTAGCACCAAGGTAGAACTCTACCTTTTATTTACTCTGTTGGTGCTTGTTATCTTATATATCTGCTTCTGTCTAATGGTTGTCACAGCACACATGTTTTATACTAGAATGGCCCTGGTTAAATTAATGCTTATTGAAAATGTATCCTGTGTATCTCTCTGAGATTAGTCGAGTACGATTGACTGAGCGAAAAATTACTGTACTGTTTCCACGATCCCTGAAGGATCAAGGGTTGTCATGTTCTATAGTTGCCAGAAAGGATTCGCTCCTTGGTAAGGTTAGGGGGCACATGGTGGCACTGTGAGCTAGCTGGTCTAAAGGTTGACATGTCCTTTGGGGTGTGCAGAATCAGTCTGGACACTAATCACTTAGTTTATGTTGTCTAAACATCCAGATCCTATATATTTGTAGGAACTACACAACATGGTGCTGCCAACTTTGGTTTGGTACTTATTTAACAGTCAAATCTGAGTAGTTTAGTTGTGCTATCTCAGAGGCCCCTACTCACATTTAACCAGAGACGTCTGGAGCAGGAAGGGAAAATCCACCACAGCTGAGTAGGTATATCCTATTTATTGCCTATAGGTTTGTTCAAGCTTGAAGGATTATAGTTCTCAACATTGTGCAAAACTTTATCTCTTTTGCTTAAATCTCCTCCCATGATGTCTCAGACTGGAGACACTGGTACCAGTCTTGCTAGTGAGGATGAAGCACAGCAGGAAGGTGGTCTAAACATTTCAGAAAATTGCAGACTTGCACTTACTATGTAATAATTAGATTATGGAGCTACATAATTGGGTGGGACTGTTACCTTCGCGGTTGAGGCACACAAGGCATTCCGAATAGAGGTATTCTATTCTTGGGTGATATTACTACCTACAGATGCACGCACATATTTGGTTTTATATCCACATTCCAGATGAGACACCAGAAGAATACTTCCTATTTGAGGACATAGAAGTCCTGATAACCTACCAAGACCATATTCATTATTTATAATTAAAGGCGCCCTCCCACACACCACAGAAAAAGTCAGATTCGGTTCACTCAGCAGAGAAGGAGCAACATGGTTGATGTTAGCTGTTTATACACCGGATCCAGAGATAGATACATTGCCAGCAGCAGGATTACGTAAACTTCACAAAGAAATAAAACTCTACAGAAATCTTTCACAGTTCGTAATGCAAACACTTACAATTCAATCTACAAGGGTCACTGAAGATGATCAACAGCAAGGAACAGCGACACAAATCACACCACAAATGCTAAAAATCAATTATGGGAAGAATGAGCAAATGCTGTTCTGGATAGCACAAAAAATATCACACCTTGAGGCAGTATTTCTCCATATGGGCTCGCAGGAAAAACAATAATATTCACAATTTGCTTGCCAATGGGAATAGCTCCCCCAATAGAGGATTGTACCACTTGGGACACAGTTTTCACTGCCATTTATACCAGAACCCATGGTAACCCCTCAATAGCAGTCATACCAGTAGTATTGAAACAAATACAGATTGAGTATGGGGCAGAACCTGCCCTGGACATGGGGATGAAAGTAATAGGCAATTTTGCCCAGATTTCAACAATTATGTTAGCTAACATAAAATGGGAGGCAGCAACGGTGCCTATGCGCCAACACCTGAGGGAATGCACTCCTGCACAACAGGAGTGACAACTACCTACGATTATTGAAGATAACTATGCTTCGCTGGGTAGAGATAACTTGGGAGCTAGAACCGTGAAACCACAATTAACGAGTAATTCTGAAAAAAGACAACTCAAAGCAGGCACCCGATTCTTCTAAAAAGAAATGGTAAGACAAAAAAGAAACAAAAAATAATAAGCAAAATGCATCACAATCATGGGTGGGTGTCCTCAACAGGAGCCCTGTGATAGAAAATATAGTATTAGAAACAGTGACAATATTAAAAAACCTGACAGGTATCAGGATACCGATACACATTCCTCTCGTTCCTTTCAGGGTTTATCAAAAAATTCAGAGAGGGAAGAATGGCCAGAACGCAGATCAGAAGAGAGAGCAAAGCCAAGAGACACAAATCGCACTTCAGAGTACATTATCAAACAAGAAGATAAACCTAAAAGCAAACCTCAATTTAAAAAGAAAAAGGTAGCTGGCCTTAAGATACGAAATGCCCAGGCTACTGAGGACTCTACAACTGAACGGGGAATGGGCTCTGACGATGCTAGACAGCGCAGCAGAAGTAACAATAGCTCCCCAGAACCTGCTGGAATTTCTGGTGACAGCAGCGTTGAATGAGCATACCGTGGTGGAAACTCCTGATACTAGGGTAAGTGTCCCACATCAGTTATACAAAATAACACTCCAAATGGAGGGGGGCATACCCAGAAAAGTTAAAGGTCTCTTTTGGGAGAACTTGACTTCTGGATACTATATCCTTTTGGCTGAAAGAGATTGGCTGCCTGAGTTTGTTATGGATTACCCCAAAGGGGAAGAGGAAATAGTATCAGCCTTCTTTGACCTCGTTCCAGAGTTTCTGAAACATACATACATGCAGGAGCGGGCGTTAGCGCTAGCTCCCGCACTATAGCGCAATCATGTAGGGTGGGATGCTGAGTCACCTCACCATGAAATCCCAGTTAAAGCTACTTCTACACCACAGAAGAAGTACCCAATAAAACATGACTCAAAGAAACAGGTCAAGGAGATCTCAGATAAACTTGAATACCAAGGTGTGATTGAAAATCGCTCCTCCTTCATGAATAATCCTATGTTTCACGTAATGAAACCTGACAATTCATACTGTCTAGATTTAGACTACAGGCATTTGAGCACATGCCCAAAGACATTTGCAGTACAGAATGCACACAGTGCTGAATTAATAAATAACATTGTGCAGAAGAAATACAAGCCAACATTAGCTATCTCAAATGGATCCTGAAAGCAGACATTTGACAGCATTTTCAGGGCTCGTCTCTCAACGCCCATTCTGTAGACTGCCCCAAGGGTATGAGAATAGCCCCGGGTTGTTCTCAGCAAGGGTAACAGAGTTACTTAAAAATTATGATGAGGAGACATTGTCCTATGTGGATGATATTTATCTGACGGGCGATGAGTTATTGGATCACTTGCATGCTTTCAAAAATATAATTTTGGTGCCCGCCACTGTGGGCTACAAATGTAACTATAAAAATTAAAAATTGCCCAACTCAATGACCTATTTTTTGAGATATGAGCTATCAAGTGAAGGGAAAAGCCTGGCAGCTAATTGTTTTGAAAAATGGGCGTTCCTCCAATTCATTTAAGGATTCCTAAATTTTGTCAGAACATACATTTTGGATTACACAGAAAGGGTGAAACCTTTCTATGACCTAATCAGACCTAATTTTTCAGTTCAACATTGGACACAGGAACACACAGATATTCTCCGTTCCATACAAGCTGACATGATAGCTTCCAAACACCTACACACACTGTAAACGCCACGAATTTGGTGAACCGTGTAGTCACAGGTCAATCAGGGTACACTCACCTCATCTTCAATGAAGGCGAAACTGTACCCATTGTATACAAATCACATTTGTACGCAAATAGATTTTGTATCCACAGAAAATATACTGACAGCATTACAGACTGCTGTAGCGAGAGAAAGAGCATTAGCTCAGGAGAAACGCATAATTGTCATGACTCCAGTACCAACCTTAGAGGCTGTTACCAAAGCAAGTGTTCCAAGCTAAAAAAGCACTGCATCCATGATGGATACAATGGGCTAATTCTCTCAGTGCAACAGATGTAGACTACAAATTTGATTCTACATTAAAAACAGAAGCATTCCTTCCGGGCAAAAAAGAATATCCTCTACCGAATGAAATAATGCCTCTAGATCAGTATGAATAAATCATTTACAGTGATGGATCTGCCCTGCCTGCCGCAGGAAGTAAACAGCAATACGGTGCAGCATGTGCGATTGTAAAGGGACATATGCGGGATGGCAAGTTCCGTCCTAGCAATACACAGATACAGTCTCTAGGAGATTGCATGGCACAGCTGGCAGAACTAAAAGTCCTGATACTGGCACTACAAAATACAGATCGGGAATTCCGCACATGCATTGTGTGTGATTTGTTTTACTGTGTCCAGTCATATAAGGAATGCCTTCACTTTTGGGGCCAGAATGAGTTTAGTGATTCTAAAGGTTGCACAAGATGCTTTGGGAACAGGTGGCAGAGCTGAAAAAATGTCTGTCACAGGCTCATGAAATTCACACATTGCGTTATCAGTGTGTTGGTTTGCACGTTGAAGGGATTTCACTGCCTGATGAAGCCGCCAAGGCGAACTGCTGCTATTGCTGCAATGCCTCATTCTAGTACGAGAATAGACGGACAGATAATGATAGCGGTGAACGCTATGGTCAACAACAGCTCAGCCTTGCTCAAAGGATTTCCACTCAAGTACTCCTAAAAGTTCGATGCGCAAAACATTCCATATGCTCAAATTCCAGGAGTAGGGGATAGAGTAATACCAAACATGGATCGCAGATTAGGATTAATTCAGGCTGCACACGAGTCCTTGAGTGCGACATCAGTCAGCCGATGAAAGGTCCCACCCTACCACGTCCACCGCAAACAGCTTTATGGATATCAGTTAGACCTCTTGCATGGGTCTATTTATATCACTGCTGCCGCTTACAATTTTGCGGGGTTTACAGGTACATACTGGTGGCAGTGGATTCATGCTCCAGATTCCTGTGAGTTTGGCCCCAGCGCTCGGCTGATGCCCAAACTGTTATAAAGGATTTGCGTGTCTTCATAGAGACATACACAATTGGCACATTGCATTGTGACCTTGGCCCTGTGTTCAGCTCACAGGCTTACAAAGAAGCAAAGGAAGTTTGGGTGTTGGATTGCGGTACGCCTCTCCGTATCATCCCAAGGGAAATTTGATTGTGGAGAGGAAAAACCAGGATTTAAAGAAGTCCTTAACAGCTAAGGTATTAGGCTTGGGTGGCAGTTGGGTCAATTGCCTATATGGGGTCCAGAGGGCACTCAACAACATGCTAAGAAGTTCCCTGGGGGGCCCTACACCATATGAAGTCCTGTTCACGATTAGAATGTGGATACCTGACCCCGATTGTAGCAGCACAGTGGTGGATGAAAAACCATTCAACATCAATGATCCATTGGCTGTTTTACAGGAATTCAATTAGTTCCAGGCATTGCAAAGAAATGTACAAGTAAAACGCACCGCCGCTGGAGATGTAAAAGCTGTTCCAGCAAAACCTGCATGGGTCACAAAGATTGGGGACCTGGTCAGAGAAAAGATTTTAGACCAAAAAATAATTTAGGCCTTTTCAAAACAGTACTTCTTCTACCTCTTGCCAGCAAGAAAGAAAAGAGATTTGTCTCAATTGATCCAATCAAACCACACTATGTGGCTGATATTCAATAGTAGGCCATGTGGGCTCTTGGGTACCCGTCAATCTCCTCATGCTACCATTCAGGAAGTTCAGACAGAAAGATGAATAACCTTTGAAGGTTCTACTCTATGAAGTGAAGGGGTTACCAACAACAGAATGAAACTTGTACCTGTTGAATTTGAACAGCTTCAATCTACAAATGACACACAGGTCTGAATTCAGCCTAACACCGGCATCTATATGAACATGTTTCAAGCAGAGGCATCTGCCAGTTCCACACAACCTGCTGAGCTACCAAATATAGATCGAACTATGTCTGGCTACTTCATTGATTTTGATACTTTGTCATTGGATCCCAGTGAACCTGAGATACTGCCACTCCCTGTTTCCCACAAAGAACAAATTAGTGATTTCTACCTTTGGCTGAAATGGATTTACTTTGTTTCTCGTGGGATACAACTCTGGATTGCAATTGATCTACTGTTACTAGTCTTATGGATTGGTATAGTGACTGTCATTTTCCTGCTCCTGATTGGACATTATCCCACAAACGCTCTGCAGCACAAAATGTGAATATGGTCCTGAAACCAGATGTATCATCACACCGTGACCAAAGAAACCTGTCCTTGGTGAACATTACAGCAGTTCCAGTTCCCTAAGGAATAGATTGGGACAGAGTTTCCTATGATGTATATGGTCCAACTGAATTTGAAAAAATACCACACTTATTTAAAATTTCTTTAAGTGATATCATCACCTCCAGTACTTTCGCTGATGATTGGGACTTTGAAACTGTAAATACTATGCTGTCTGATTTAGAACAATCTGCCACATTTTCAAATAATTAATTGTATGATGAAACATCTAAATTTGACACCATGTTTTGCTACCAGACACTTTGGTCATCATTTATTGCGCAAAGCAAGTATCCCAAGAAATGTTCTCTCTTACTACCAATGGGAACATTGCCCAACACAGCTGAAAGGTAGTTCAAACACATTTGCACAAAAGTTTACTTATTTTTCTGGGTTTAACCCCTTGCGTGCTGGTTTATTTCTCCCGCTGTGCGGGAGAAATAAACGGCGTTCGGGAACACGACGTCTCCCGGCTGTCGTGCGCACACGCCCACTGTAATGCACGACGGCCAGGAGACGTCATGCGCACGCAAGGGGTTAAGACTTCAGACCCGATTTCTTATTATTATAAGCTTGCACCAACATGTGCAAAGAAAAATATGCTCACGAAACAGATATACTCTGATTCCTTTATTTCCCAACTACCTTTACAGGGTTTTGAGTTGTGGAGATGCTCTATAGACTAAAATCTGTCCGGGGGACTAAAGACTGGCAAGTTCAGTGAACTGAGGCCTTATTTAGGGAATGTCTTATGCCACATCAGATAATCTTCCTGAACAATACAGTGCATCAAACTTCCTGTCCTGGACACACCATGACTAAGCCACATCAAAAGCGCCTCTTGTATACTATTTACAACGAGGGGTGGAAAATCTCAAAGCAGGAGGCTGCTGAGAGATTGCTTGAAATTGACAGGATTAATCTAGAAAAGGCTTTGGCAGTGATCCACAATGGCATGACCACACTATCATCTATAATGTATTCACTGGGTAACATTGCATTTTCTGCAATAGATTTAATAGAACAGGATTTTTCTATAACATGGACAATCGCAATCGCAATTGCGATCCATTCGATTATTAAGCTGGACGCTGCAATCATTGTGTTCTGGTCGCGTGCGCTGGTGCTACATCAACAGTACAACTCTGTTTTCGGCATACAATCTAATAGAAAGACAGATGTCAAAGGCACAAAGAGATGCAACATATACAATGCTACACATTGAAAAATTGGACCAATTACCTTTCACCGTGGCTGAGTCACCTTCCGCAGAATGGTTAATCCATTCTATATTACACTGCCAGTCACAACATTCCAATTCCAATATTGTCTACAGTATCAGCAGTTAGGCAGTAATGAAGCATTGGGAGAGAGATTTATACATGAGTACTAGGTGTTACCATACAGATTTAGATGCAGGAATGGGGACACTCAAGTTTTTCTCTGCAGTTCAGAATGTGAAACTGCTTTAAGGTGGTCTCTAGTTTACAATGATATTTTGCTTCATGGAGTCTGTAATGCTTCAGTTGCCAACTTAACATGTCACTTGAAGGGTTCCCCAGCTGTGGTGATTCATCTGGTGTTCAAGCTGCTTTCTAATGCAAGCTATTTGATGCTGAATGATGAAGTGTCACGTGGCCCAAAGGGACATTGTCGTTTTTCACTAACTTGCGCACGTTACGACACCTCTTTATTTTTGCAATAATTTAAATTACTGTTTTCACACGAGAACTCATCACGGTGTTCACTCCATGCATGTTTCTGGGATTTTGACTGAACATTCTGTGCAAGGTCGAACAACAATGCCCCTTGTTATTTTGTTCTGGCCAGGCCTTAGCCCTTAGACAAAACATACTGATGCAGCTGTTGTTTGGACAACGTACTTTGGTTCTTAGTGGGATAGACAAATAGGTGCCACACACCAACAGCAGACATGAGTACCTGTGCTCATGCACCGCACCTCATAGACTGGAGTTTCATCAAAGTTAATGCAGGTTGTCCTGAGATGCTCCTAACGTTGTTTAGACAATGTACTTTGGTTCTTAGTGGGATACTTGAATAGGTGCCACACACTTGGAGAGGGACTTTTCCAGGGAGAAGAGCGAGACAGCGCCTATGATGTAGATCTACCATCTATAGGATAAGGTATGGGGTCTGCTGATAAAGCCCAGAGATCTTCTATTATCTTCTATTATATAATAATATTTTTTCTTAGCAAGGAGAGGGAGGTTAGGCACTATAGTCTTTTCTCCATTGTCTTTCTATGATGACATCTCCCTTCATGATATGTGGACTAGCTGCTATGCTGACTATATTTGTATGAATCATTTTCCTGCTTGTCGTGGTACGTAAGGCATTATATACCAGTAAAAAGAATAATGCAAGGTAATTCTGGACACTAATCAACAACATGAACAGATCTAGTAGGACAACTACATCTTCTGTAGTCAGAATGGGTCAAGTTTCTACTTTCACATTTGTATGATAACCTAAGCATGGATTTGTGTCCCGGCATAATCAATTTAAGTAGAGCAGTGGATAACAAGAATACTGACATATCTATAAATGAAGTTCAAGTGTGCAAACTCATTAAGAAAAAGAAAACTGATGGCGCCCCTGGCCCAAACCGAATTCCAGCTGTCTTCTATAAGGAGAATGTATTAATTTGGGCCAGTTACCTAACACTAGGATTGAATCATGCATTGCAAACATCGACCATTCCTGATTCCTGGAAGGGTCCTATAATCTTACCTATTTATAAAAGTGGTGAGTGGTCCCGAAGCTCTTTGCATCAATTCTCCTGAAAGAACTAACAGAGTGGGCAACCGAAAAGAACTTAATCCCGCCAAATCAATTGGGTTTTATACAAGGTCAAGGTACGGCAACTAATATTGTAATACTGGGAATATTAATAGAAAAGTATAAAGTGAAAAACAACTGCTATACCTATGTTTCATGGATTTTAAATCAGCTTGTGATTGTGTAGATTGGTACATTTTTTGGCAGAAACTGGAAAACTATGGAATAAGTCTTGGCCTTTTAAAAGCAATCCAATTAATATACAGCAAGACTTGGACCAGGGTTCGATTAGGTAATGGCTCACAGCTATCAAGAAGAATTGATACATCCCAGGGTCTAAAGCAAAGATGTGTTTTAGCACCGTATTTATTTAAATTATTCTTTTCTGACCTTACAGAAGCACTGGACAACAAGTTGGCTCACTCACAGAAATTGGCAGATAAACAAATTTCAAATCTGCCGACGATGTTGTATTGCTCAGCCAAAAAAAGATAGGGTTGCAGCGACTTATAAACAAAATATCAATGTATTCAATTAAGAACAAGATGGTAATAAATAGAACAAAAATGAAAGTAATGGAAGTTCGCAATAGGGTATTGAGCCACTGTAAACATAAATGGTATCTCCAAAGTCGGCAGTTAGAACAAGTGAAATTTTATAAATACCTTTGTATACTGTTTGACGACAAAGGCTATTTTTCCCAACATAAAACAGAGCTGACAAAAAGAAATAATTGTTTACTTAATGCCTTTCGTTCACTACATAGCTCTCTGGGTGGGCCAACCTATCTTCCACTACTAAAGGTTATAAAAGCAAAATTACTACCCAACCTTACCTATGGAAGTGAAGTTCTTTGCGGTATGGATTCTACGCTATTGAATAATGCTATCACAAAAACATTTAAATATTTGTTTCGACTCCCAGTTAATGCATCGCCTGCCCAAAGCTGACTGGAATGTAGCTTCTGCAACCAGCAAATTGCAAGGATGGGTCAATATGTAAAGGTATGGAAACAAATTAAAACCAAAACTTTTAATCCAATGAGCTGTCTCCTTTGGCAAGAAATGCAACGGAACCAAACCTCTCATTTTTATAAATATCTTCAAATAGCACTGAAAGAGTTGTCAGCAAATAAGATTTGGGAGAGGTCACAAACACCACTATCTTTAAAAAAAAAAAATAGATTAACAAAACACATATCCCTTCGGAAAGACAAAGAGCTATTAACTTATCAAACGCATGTCTGGATGATAGTAAATGAATATACGATCCTTAAAGTTCAGCGATATCTAGGAATACCTTGGACAGTACAAACAAATAATATATTTATGAAAGCAAGATTTGGCAACCTGCCAGGACTAATGCATGCAATGCCTTGGCTGAGACCAACTAAGCCGATCCCCTGTAGACTATGCAATCAGTGGGAAGAAAATATTATATATTTGGTTTGCATATGCACAACATTGAAGGATGAAAGAAGAAGATATTTAAAGAACTGTTTTAATGATAGAGGTGTACGATCATGCAGACAAGCCTTGGTAGTTTGTTTTAAGCCAACGGACATAATAATTAATGCAAATTTTACTAAATTTCTGATTCTTGCGAAAAAGACATTGGAAGTCAGTGATTTGAGCATAGTAAAATCGGAAGTTGCTGATAGCTACAGAAGAACTTTGAATTGCACATGCAAATTTGCACAAAAGTAATGAACTTGTAACTGTAAATTATTGCCTTGTTGACTTGTAATAATGATTAACTAAATTAGTGTATATGATGTACTCTCTATTACTCACTGTGAAAATTGTTGGGCTAAGGGTTAGGATGGATCTCGGATTTATAGTTATGTTTTAATGGTCATGTATTGATGATTTTCTAATTGTAAGATTTTAATTAATCATGCCATAAATGTACTCTTATTATTTGTCGTGGCATGTATACTTCATGTTAGGGCACGTTAGTTAAAATAAATATTTTGCACTGATTTTTGTCTCTGTCAGATCTTATTGTTGACAAGTACAAGTGTCAGGATTCAATTTGCAACAACTTAAAACTACACAGGAGCAGAATGACGCTAGATCCCAATGCCCTTCTCAGAACACTTCCTGTTAGGTCTCTTATTCAGTCACAGGTAAGTTCTAAGGGGGGAAAGGGGTTGGGACATAGAAGAGACTGCTCCAAATATCTTCCTGTTCTGCTTCATAAGGTTTCTTCTTCTTCTTCTTACAGGTCTGCCAACAATTATATTATATTTAGAACTTACTGTTGACGTGAACTTTACTGCACTCTTTTCGTTATTAAATATACATGTTTATCTTACCAGAACGTCTTTGGAGACTTGCTTCTCTTCGTTACTTTTCAATATGGTAATGATGAGAAGTCTGCACTCTACTCGCTTCTTTTTTTTTTGGTTCGTTCTGTACTGGACCTTTTCCTGAACCCTTTATACAAAGAAAAATAAGGTGAGTATGTGCGTGTCTTACTTTCATTCAAGTGGGGAATGTACCTTCCTTACTCTCTCTAAACTTACTGAGAAGAGTGTAGAGTGAGATGTTGTAATGGGAGTTCTGCTCTATCTTGGCTGAAGCGTCTGTCTTCTTTCTTAGCCTGATGAGCATGGAGCGATATGGGAGATTCTTATGGAGAACTTGAAGGCCTTTTATTTAGAAGCGTGAAGGTCTAATTGTGACTATCGTTTTAACCTCCGTCTAGTTGTTTATTTAGCGCGAGGAGAAAAGAAACCTTTACTCGCGATTAAGCCTTCAATAAATTCAACTAAGCTTTTAACTAGACACGTCGTGTAAAAAAAGTCACGAGCGTGTCTAATGCTTTTCTGAGCTTCCAACTTGAGTTACTTTGTTTTGTAAATATGTGGCAAAGAGGAATTTTCGCCCAGTCTACCTCGGAGTATAACTGAAGAAAACCTCTAGGGAACTATCGTCTCTTAGACTAACACTACGCTTGAGTTTATGCGCCCGCGTTTATTTCTGTTCCCTTGCAGAAGAGCCTTCTGGTATTATTCGTATTTTAGAACAGACGCGGCGCTTGAGTTAATGCGCCCGCGTCTATTCGAACTTGAAACGGAATTCAGAGTCAGCAGAAGATTTTAAACCCAAACTTCAACTCACTTCTGTTTTTTAGATATTTTGACTACCGTTAATTTTCTGCTACCCTAAATCGTCATAGAGGACTTTTATTCAAGAAACTGTAACTGCATCATTTTATTCTGACTAGAATTATGTTATTTTAGCATCATATTTCACTAACCTGAATCTGAAGGGGATATTTTGATACCGACGAAGCTAACCCCGCAGTTTCCGCAACTACCCTAGCTGACTAACTCGACGCAGGGATAAACAGGTGTTCTCCTCTCAGTTTCTTCAGTGAAGTGCGCAGTAGAATGTTGGAGCACACTTCACCAGGTGTCCTGAAGCCTAAAAGACTAGACTGCAAACAGCAGAGTGCTGTAGCAGTATGTGCATACTGGCAGCCATCTTAGAATTCCAAGGATGCCAGCAAGCACCCCAGTTTAAGGGATTAACTGGCCTTTGATAATTTTGTAGAGGGGAGGTGGCAGCCAGCATTGTGTTACCAGGAGGAAACCTCCCGTGAGTCCTGACAACAAGAGTGCAAGTGAAAGGGTGTGTTTTGTTACCACGATTCCTGAGAGATCGGGGAGTGTTCTGTTCTGGGCTGTCTAATCATTTGTTTCTCTGTGAGTGAGTAGGAGAGCAAGTGAGACACTATAGCTAGTCGGTTCTGGGCTCGTGGGTACTAAGGTGGTAGGAAGACTCAGTGCTTATACACCAAGGTCCCATATTTCTGCGCATAGTTCTGTATTTGTGCAGAATCCCTGCAACAGTACACAAATAGCTCTAGAAAAACATTTATCAATATCTCAATTTCTCTATGACAATGCACTTTATTGATTCATTGATATTTTGTATATTTTCACCAGTATTCGCGATGACATCACCATATTTGCAATTTTCCACTGATAGTACATGAGGGCCACGATGGCGGTTGCGGTGTTGCTGCGAATAAAGTAGCACAATTAAAAAATATATATTTCGGACATATAACTTGTGTCACTAACACCCCCCTTTCTCAACCATGGGGTCAGAGTATCTCCACCCTGAGCCCTTATGTGGGCTTTCACACAGATTTCCAGCTCTGGGAACCATTTCCGATAGATAAAATGGTGGCTGAAACTTTCTGTTCAGGTTGTGTCCAGCCAATCAGAGCATTCCCATTGGCGCGTGCATTTGTTATTCATCGCGAAACCACAGTGAAATATCAGTGGCCAGAGATTATCACTACAATTTTAAACTTAAATTTCTCAACAATTTCTGAATGGATTTACACCAAATGAGCAAAAGGCACTTCCTTGAACCGACATCTACCTCCCTGCGAAATTTGGTGTAACTCCGTTCAGCAGTTTGGGCTGTAGGTTTGGCTAAAGGTTCCTATGGGAATTAACTATATAAATGCAACCTTATTTTACATCCCCAATTCTTGGTCCCACTGCACAGATCTCCCCCAAACTTTCCATAAAAACAGTACCCACTTTTTTGAGAACATTCCATACTGATTGCTCAAATGAGTCCAACGTAATAGCCAAGTCAAAAAATGCTTTCATATGGAAACTAGGTCAGAACTATAACTACCCACTGGTGACCGACAGTACATTTATGTATATATTCACTGAAAAAACCATAGGTTTCAGGGACGTTATAGTTAGTTGGACATTTCACTCGTACAAAACCAGAGAAATTCGACTGTTATAGTTAGTTGAGCTAACTATAACTTGCGCCCCCACAATTCACTGCTGATGACGTCACATATTAATCATTCATGACATGGTCAGAGACATCACTGATGACATCTCAAATGACATCACTGATGACACCATCCAGTGGCCGTGTGTTTCTGTAGAGTTTAAATATGTTTTATATATTTATATAGGCCAAGGTGTATTGAAGAATGAGTGGCTGTATGCCTGTCTGAATGGATGATTTAGTAGGTGTGTGACTGACTGTATAAGTGAGTGATTAAACATGTCTTACTGAATGCATGGGTTAGTGACTAAGCTGTGTGAATATCTGTATCAGTCTGTCTGTTGGTGTGTAAGCGGTTGCATGGGTTGGTGAGTAGCTACATGAGTGTCTGTATGGGTTATTGATTGTTTGTCTGAGTATCTGGATGGGTGCCTGAGTGTCTGTGTGGGTGGGTGGGGTGTGTGTGACTCACTGCATGGATGTGTGAGTGGGTGATTCACTGGGTGTGTGGGTACAAGAGTACATCTGTGAGGGGCTATATGGGTGGGTGAGTATATGTATGGGTGTGTTGGTGAGTGAATGGATGTCTCAGTGCTGCATGTGTGAATAACTACATATGTGAAAGGCAGTATATGTGAGTGTTGGAGTATATAAATGACTATATGTGAGAGTGTGTTATTGTGAGAGTGGCTGTATGGATGAGTGTGTGCTTGTATCAGTGATTGTAAAAGAGAGTAAGTATGTGTTAGTATCTGTATGAATGAGTGAGGTGGTGTGTGTATAACTGTGTAGGTGAGTAAATGGGAGTGTGATTGATTCTTTGCATGACTGACTAGGTGTGTGAGTTTCTCTATGGATGAGTGGCAGTGTGTGAGTGTCTGTATAGGTATATGAGTGCAAATGATAGTGCTGCATTGATGAGTGACTGCATGTATGAGTGACTGTATTGGTGAATGAGTGGACGTGTGTGCAGACCTAGGAATCAGAGAGTGGTTATGTAGTAACTGGTATTGGTGTGTCTATGGTTTTGAAAATGGTAGTCTGTATTTTAGAGTGGATGTATCAAAAGTTATATTAGGGTGTGAGAAGGTGCATCAGATTATCACTTGGATGATGTCATCGGTGATGTCATCAGTGATGTCATTTGATATGTCATCAGTGATGTCACTGACCATGTCTTGAATGATGTAATATGCTGACTGGTACTGGTTGTAACTGACTCTTACTAACCAGGCCCGGAGGCAGTGCTATCCTGAAAGACACTTAGAATACAGTGAAAACAACTACATACACTAGGGTACACTATGGGTTGGGGTACCCCTGTGATTGGCATGAACTCGCCTGTAAGGCCCTAGTACATAATAGGGCAGAGGGATTAAAACTACCTATTAGTCAGAAGTGCAGAAAGAGGCAAGATAAGTGCAGAAAGAAGCAACAGAGGTGTAGAAAGAAGCAAGACAAGTGCAGAAAGAGGCAAGAGAATTGTTGAAAGAAGCAACAGAGGTGTAGAAAGAAGCAAAAGCAGTGCAAAAAGAGAAAAGTGAGGTGCAGAACGAACCAAGAGCAGTGGAGAAAGAACCAACAGAGGTGCAAAAAGAGGCAAGAGGGGTGCAGAAAAAGGTAGGAAGGATGCAAAAAGAGGCAAGAGAGGTACAGAAAGAGGAAGGAGGGGTACAGAAAGAAAGAAGAGAAGTGCAGGTTGAGGCAAGTGAGGGGCAGGAAAAAGCAAGAGCAGTGCAGAAAGAGCCAACAGAGGTGCTGAAAGAGGTGTGAAGGGTGCAGAAAGAGCAAGAGAAGTGTAGAAAGAGGCAACAAAGGTACAGAAAGAGGCAAGAGGTACAGAAACAAGCATGAACGGTATAGAAACATGGAACAGGGGTGCAGAAAGAGGCAAGAGAGGTACAGAAAGAGAAAAGAAGGGTGCAGAAAGAGGCAAGAGATCTGCAGAAAAAGCAACAGAGGCTTTGAAAAAGGCAAGTGAGGTGCAGAAAGAGTCAAGAGATCTGCAGAAAAAGCAACAGAGGTGCTGAAAGAGGCAAGAGAGGTGCAGAAAGAATCAAGAGAAGTGTAGAAAGAAGCAACAGAGGTGCCGAAAGAGGCAAGAGAGGTGCAGAAAGTAGCAAGTGATGTGCAGCAAGTGGCAACAGAGGTGCAGAAAGATGCAAGAGAGGTGCAGAAACAAGCAAGAGAAGTGCAGGAGGCAAGAGAATTGCTGAAAGAAGCAACAGAGGTTTAGAATGAAGCAAGAGCAGTGCAGAAAGAACCAACAGGAGGGGAGCTGAAAAAGGCAACAGAGGTGCAGAAGGAGGCACGAGGGGTGTAGAAAGAAGGAAGAGGAGTGCAGAAAGAAGCAACAGTGGTGCTGAAACAGGCATGAGGGGTGCAGAAAAAAGGAAGAGAAGTGCAGAAAGAAGCAACAGAAGTTAGGCCTGGGCAGAAAACTACGCTACGCAGAGTGTGCCTAGTTTGCGCAACTACGCGCTACGTGAATTGCACGTAGCACAGTGCAAAAACGCGTAGCGTTGCAGGCATTTTTTACTCGCTTGCGGTCCTCAACATCAAGTTGGCACCCGCGAGAGAGCAAAATCAACATCCTGGCGATACTTTTTCCTCGTTTGCGATCAGCAACATCAAGTTGAAAATAAACGTGGAAAATAAACTTCCCGGTGAGATTCTCAACGTGGGGAGGTCAGGTTTCTCATTGCAAGTGGTCCCGTATGCTCGCGACCGCTTGCGATGAGAAACTATCAGTCTGCATTGAGAAAGCTGCCGCTTGAGTACAAATCTACTCGAGCGGCAGAAAACGACTGCTTGCACTGTGCATGATGCCGTTCGCAATGATTGCACAGTGCGGACAAGCATCCAGCACTGTGCATTCATTGTGAACAGCATTTCCCTACCGCACTACGCGTAGTGGAAAGTGCACTTCGCATAGCTGCGCAGCGCGACTACGCGAACTAAGCCCAGGGTTAACAGACGTGCTGAAAGAGGCATGAAGGGTGGAGAAAGAGGCAAGAGAAGTGCAGAAAGAAGCAACAGAAGTACAGAAAGAGGCAAGAGTGGTGCAGAAAGAGGGAAGAGAGGTGAAGAAAGAAGCAAGAGCAGTGCAGAAAGAACCAACAGAGGTACAAAAAGACACAAGAGGAGTGCAGCAAGAGGTAGGAGATGTGCACAAAGAGGCAAGAGGGGTACAGAAAGATGCAGGAAGGGTGCAGAAAGAAGGAGAGAAGTGCAGAAAGAGGCAAGGGAATTGCTGAAAGAAGCAACAGAGGTGTAGAAAGAAGCCATAGGAGTGCAGAAAGAGACAAGTAAGGTACAGAAAGAAGCAAGAGCAGTGCAGAAAGAACCAATAGAGGTGCAAAAAAGAGGCAAGAGGTGTGCAGAGAAAGGTAGGAGGGGTGCACAAAGAGGTAAGAGAGGTACAGAAAGAGGCAGGAGGGGTGCACAAAGAAGGAAGAGAAGTGCAGAAATAAGTAACAGAGGTGCTGAAAGAGGCATGAAAGGTGCACAAAGAGGCAAGAGAGTTGCACAAAGAGGGAAGAGGGGTACAGAAAGAGGCAACAGGGATGCAGAAAGAAACAAGTGAGGTGCAGAAGGAGGCAAGACAAGTGCAGAAAGATGCAAGAGAGGTTCAGAAACAGGCAAGAGAAGTGCAGACAGATCCAAGAGATTGCTTAAAGAAGAAACAGAGGTTTAGAAAGAAGCAAGAGAAGTGCATAAAGAGGCAAGTGAGATGCAGAAACAGTCAAGAAAGGTACTGAAAGAGGGAAGACAAATGCAGAAAGAGGCAACAGGAGGGCAGAAAAATGCAGGACCGCTGTAGAAAGAAGCATGGGAAGTGCAGAATTAAGCAACAGGGGTCCAGAAAGAGGCAAGAGAAGTGCAAAAAGAAGCAACAGAGGTACAGAAGGAGGCAAGAGAACTGCAGAAAGAGGCAAGAGAGTTTCAGAAATAGGCAAATACAGAAAGATGGAACAGAGGTGCAGACAGAGGCAGGAGAGGTGCAAAACAGGTAAAATGGGTACAGAAAGAGGCAAGAGGGGTGCATAAATTTGCAAGAGAGGTGCAGAAAAAAGCAAGAGCAGTGCAAAAGAAACAACAGAGGTGCAAAAAGATGCACGTGAGGTGCAGAAGGAGGCAAGAGAACTGCAGAAAGATGCAAGAGAGTTGCAGAAACAGGCAAAAGGTGTGCAGAAAGAAGAAACAGGTAGGCAGACTGTGGCAAGAGAGGTATAGAAAGAGGCAAAGGGGGTGCAGAAAGAGGCAAGTGAGGTACAGAAAGAAGCAAGATAAGTGCAGAAAGAAGCAACAGAAGTGCAGAAAGAGGGAAGAGGGGTAGAGAGAGAGGCAAGAGGGGTACAGAAAGAAGCAAGTCAGGTGCAGAAAGAAACAAAAGAAGTGCAGAAAGAAGCAAATGAGGTGCAGAAAGAGGCAACAGACATGCAGAAAGAGGCAAGAGAGTTGTAGAATGTAGAAGAGATTTGCAGAATGAGGCAAGAGAAGTGGAGAAAAATAAATAAATGTGCAGAAAGAAGCAACATAAATGCAGAAAGAGACAAGAGAGGTGCAGAGAGAGGCGCAGAAGGAAGCAAGAGTGGCTTGCTTACCATTAGTATCAATTTAACACCCACATTTACCAATAAGTAACAGGTGACCATTCTTGGTTTGCAATGGGCCTTCCAGCACGCTGTAACACTTGTCGCTGCATTTTTGGTAACGTTTGAGCCGTTTGAGCTGAAACAAGGCTTTTTTTGTTCAAATCTACAGATTAGGGAGCAGATGATGAATTATGTGGCTAATGCGTAAAATTTATATTTGTGCAAAACTCGGTGCAGCCAAACAGTTGCATAATTCCAGTGGCCCTGCCCATACCTCTGACTAGGTCCAGAAGTGTTCTTCAGTGATTCCTTGTGTTTTTTGTCTCAGTGAGTTCATAGTTGAGCTTCTATGGAAACGAGGAAGACTAAACCTGACTTTACCATTCTACAACACAGACTACCATACCACATAATTACTCTCCATAACACATAATCCCACTCTACATTATTCCTATAAAATAAATACCAAATACTTTCTATCCACATAATTTCACTGCACAACTTATCACATAATTCCACTACACACAATGTACATCTACTCCACTCCCAAAAACATTAAAAAACGTTTACATTTACATTGACAATAGCTCTAACTCTCGCAAATGAGAAACCTATAGCATTGCAAACACTTCTTTAACTAGTAGTCGCGTTTGCAGAGTGGTGGAGAAAGGGTGCTGGGCTTCTCACCAGCGCTCAGGAATTCGGCTGCGTAGGACTTACAGGAGGTACCAGGAGGGCTGCTTGGCCCCCAAAGTCCCTCAGGAGTAAATTGGACTTTTTCCCCATACTGTAGTCTGCCAGGAGGCATGTTTGCAGAGTGGTGGAGAAAGGGGGGCATGGCCTCCGAAGACGTCTTAGCAATCCCATTGTCTGGGACTTACTGGAGGTAACAAGAGGGTTAGTTGGCCCCCAAGGACATCCTTGGGGGCCAACTACTCCTCCTATTACCTCCGGTAAGTACCACTCAGCGGGATTGCTAAGTTTTCATTGCAGGCCACGCCCCCTTTCCCCACCACTCTGCAAACGCACTTCCTGGCACGCACTTGAATGGGGACTGAAGTCCCCTTCGCTGCTTGGGTCCTTTAGGGGCCAACTAGCCTACCTCTTAAGTCCAGTAAGCCCCACACAGTGGGATTACTGAGAGGTGGACGAAGGCCACGCTCCCTTTCCCCACCACTATGCAAATGTGCCTATTGGTGCATTCTAAGTTGGGGTATTAAGTCCCCTTCATTCCTGAGGGTCCCTGGGGGCCAACTAGCCCATCAGGTACCTGCAGTAAGCACCACACACCTGGATTGCTCAGAGTGGTCGGAGGTCACGCCCCCTTTTTACACCACTCTGCAAACACAGCTCCTGGCGCACTTCTGCTCGGGGGATGAAGTCCACTTGTGTCCTGAGGTCCTCAGGACACAATAGTGTAGGAGAGTGGGATCTGCTTCACATGGGTACCCCCACTTTTTGCTGGTGTTTCACTGTTTTTCGACCTTAGTCTGGCTGTGGCCCTGCTAATCAGGCCCACAGCCTAGCTGCTTCCTCTCTAAAATGGTTTGCATGTACATTAGGTACATATCTAATTGGATTCTGCAGTGCCTTATAAACCCCTAGTATATGGCATACTATGTACCTAGGGCATAGGTACCTCAGAGGCCTACGAGGGGCTGAAGCATGTATTATGCCACCCCTGGGAAGCACTCCAAAATGACACCACAGGCCTGCTACTGCAGCCTGGGTAAGGGTGTGCTTGCACCCCTTACCGTGGTATAGGCTAGCTATATCCACATATATACAGACACATATAAACCTATAAGTCACTCCTATGGCAGGCCTTGACAATCCTGAAGGCAGAGTGCTTGGTTTTGTGTGAGAGGGTGCCCAAGCATGAGCTGAGCCCCACTGCAGCTTTCGGAAATACTTCCTTATGGCTGTTCTGTGATACAGCCATACCATATACTCTTAAGTGCATTACAACCTCACGGTAAATGCTAACTTTGGAATGGCTGCATCAAAACATGTTGTGTTTGGTGTCAAACACTTTGGAATACTACCCCCCTCGCCAGTTCTGGCAGCGGGGGTAGCATTCCACCCTTCTAGAGGGAGAGACATGTTCACACTGGTCAAACCCGGTAGGACTTTCCCGAGCCCTGGCATCACAAAATGGATGCCTCTGCCACAGACACGGGTCTGGCCTCCTGCTGCTGACCGAAACTCTGGCAGGTTAGGCCAGGCCAATAGGTTTCCTGTCGAAGGGGGGTGTAACCACCTCCCCAGACAGGCTGATGTGTATTGCGGCTGGGCGGGAGCACACTCTGGTGCTTTGAAGTCCTGCACTGGGGGCACATTTGGTGTCCCTGTGCATAGTCCAGTTCAAACTGGTTGTAGGGGCTACCTGCCCCTGCTCTGGCATGAAACTGGACAAAGGAAATGAGTGTAACTACCCCTCTTTCCAGACCCACCCATAGGTGAGGCCTTAGAGTTAGTCCATCCCCTAAACTTACTATAAGTATAGGAATCCAGTCCCTAGGACTTTAGATTACCCTGGACGAAACACTGCAATGTACATCCTGAACCTACGACGTTCTATCCTGACTAGAAGAGTGAAGAAATCTCCCTTGGGGTCAAGGAGTGACTCCCCTGCTTGGCAGGCACCTAAGAAGCAATTGACCGGTCTGCATCTCTGAAGCTCCCGCCGGACGCCGAAGTCTTTGCATCACCAGTGGTGGATTTCCAGACTTCCCCGAGGCTACCCTGAGTCCACAGCAAAGATGAGGCCCGTGGCTATCGTGGGTGACGTGGAACTGTGACCCCTGGACACCATGAACTTTTGCAGCAACACTATCTTCCTCGTTCTCCTCAAAGTTGTTCTTTGGGCTACGAGTAGCTCCAGCCTTGAGCACCTCCTGCACTGGAGTGACCCGTGGGCCAGTTTCAAGTGCGACTGTTCGAGGCTCCTTCACGATCACTAGCCCGTTGTCTAGCAGGTCCCCACGAAGGCAACTCCTCTTCTGCTTGGGCTTTCCTGGTTGCTCCAGATGTGCCCTGACTTACCCTTGCTGGGTGAGTCCCTCAGACCTTGCTGGTCTGCACCGCAGTCCTTTCTCTGAATTCCAGTGACTTGCCATTGCCAAGGCTTGTTGGGTCCATTCCGGTTTCTGACAGCGCAGCACTGGACAAACTTCATGGGACAGCTCGAATCCGGCTCGTGGATTTCGTCGATGCCTCCTGGACCTCGTGGCTGAAGAGTCAAGACACCCATCAACTCACCTGAAGTACCCAACATCCGTGGGCATTGGTCCATCCTGCCCTCGGTCACTGGCAAGTGACCCAGACTCTGTCCGCTCTGCTTTAAGGTTCCTTCCTTCCTGGATCCGGGCCTGGATCTCTTCGGACACTTCTCCTCTTCATAGTAGCAGCAGTTCTTTGCAGGCTTCCATTGAAATCGACGACACAACCCGACACCAAAAGACACCTATGCACCCGGCCTCCCAGGGTGAGGTAACTCGAGTACTCCAATGCTCCCATGGGTGATAGCCCTAGAACTTCTTATGTCCAAAAGGGTTTGGTCCTGACTTGATTAGAAGTGTCCCTAATCTTTAAATTTCCAACCATGACATTGCCCATAGAAGATAACGGGAACCCGCGGTTGTGTTTACACACTGCATACAGTCCCCGTGGGTCCCCTGTGTCACTACTTTGGGTGGTTCCTTGGGGTCTCAGTGATTCTACAGGCTCTAGGCCTCTATACCACTTTTTTGGTATATGGTTTGGTACGCCCCTAGGGCCCAAACGTGTTTTTGTGCTATTACTGATTCTTGCTCACTTGTAAATTAAGTACTTCGAACTCCAGTCTCATAAAGAGAAAAGAGGGGTGTGTTTGAACCTAAATACATATATTTTAAATATATACCTGGTGTGGTTGTCCTTTCATTTGATCATTCAAGAGATTATAGACTGGTAAAACAAGCTGCTTTACATTCCTTCAAGACTTAGCCTGAAGGCTGCTTTCCATAGCTACCACTAGGATAGCTTTCAGTAAAGGGTGTCTTTAACCTATCACCATAAGGGGTTGTTTGGGCTGATACAAGGTGCCCACTAGAACTAGTGGACAGCATATATCAGGCCACCTTCTCACATTGCTGTGCAGCGTGTGGGATTCCAGCTTGCTATTGTTTTACCAGATAATCTCAATTGAATTGATCAACTGAAAGACACTAAAGGTACCTGAGGTACATATAATATCAAGTTTAGCTACAGTAAGTTCGACTGAACTTAGAGTTGTGTGTCAAGGGCTACCACACCCTTTCTACAACTCAAGAGAGTTAGTAGGCCACACTAGTGTAGGTAGTGCAATACACCACACCACATTAGTAATGTCTAACCAGCCAGGAACCAGTGGGTCCCTACCAGGAACCAGTGAGCTCCTTCCCAATAAATATGAGAATCTCTCCTTTGCTCAGTTAAGGGCCTTATGTTCCATTAGGAAGCTGAAGACAGGCAAAAGTCCATCCACCCAGCATCTCATAAAGATACTTAAGCTGGATGATATCACAGGGCCTAGTGGGCCTGATGAAGTAGACAGTGTGGGTGGGACAGCAGGTGAGGGTGGGCCTAGGGGTAACAATTCTCCGGACCATACCTCTAATGCTGACCAGACTGGTGACAATGACCAAGATCTGGTGAACACAGCTCTCCAGGATGAGGATGAGGAGGATGACAACAATGTTCCTTCATTTATTACACCTGGTAGAGTTGAACATAGGGCTAGAAGGGATAGATCTCTGTCAAGGGGATCTGTCCAGTCTAACTCCTCTGAAGGGATCTCTGTCTCTTCTCACAGAGGGAGGGACACCTCCCAGGAGAGGAGAGAGAGACTGCTGAAGTACGAGCAAGACAAGTTCAACCTCAGAAAGCAGCAGATGGCCTTAGATAGGGAAGCCCTAGAGCTCTACAGAGCTAGTAAAAAGGAGGGACTAGAGTAAGCATGGGCGGTGAACTACGCTCCGCTCGCGGAGCTTGCGAAGTTTAGGTATCTTCGCAATTCGCGTAGCGCGCGAAGTTGCAGATTGCTACGCAATCTACAGCGTAGCGTAGTCGTTTTGCTTCCTCGAGCGCTCAATATTCATTCTTGCGCACGCGGTAACGTCTTACTGTGATTCTGCATTCGCCAACTCGCTTTTCTGTCCGTTCGCGTGCGCTACGAGATTTGTAATATGGCCGCCCGATCCCGCGAGAGTGTGCGAACGCGAACACATCATTCGGACGCACGAACTGACTTCCGGAGGCTGTCTTGGTAAGATCGTGATCCCGAACATGCAAAAACTACAATCTGGCGAAGAATATCTCTCGAGCATCATAAAACCTTCTCAAAAATTATCATTTTGCTCAGAAAAACTCCTCAGATTGTGATTTGGCTGTAGTCTTTTGTGCAAGGAGTCCTTTTTTTTTTACTCTTTTTTTCAAGAGGAAGGAAGTGCTCCTGAGTCTCCAACTTCCTGTTCCTGTCCAACAGGCCCCTCCCAGTGCTTTGTCATTTGCTGTTCACTTTCATTTGGATTTGGAGCTGGAAGGATCACTTTTTGTGTCTGTCTGCTGCATCATATCATTGGATTGGATTTATTTGAGGACTTTTTGATTTGAGATTTAATTTTACAAGTAAGTTGGAGAATTGGTGTACATGTTTGTTTCATTGGGGCTTGTTGTTTGTACCTACATTTTTCTGGGATTTTCATTGTTTTTAAAAATTATTGTTGTGGGTGGCCTGTACTTTCAATAGGGGCCTAGTTGTTTTTCTTTGCAATTTCAGCCAGTAGGGTATCCATGGGTCCATGTTTCTGTGGTGTCTATTGAATTTAAACATCATGTAGGGCATGGATGGCATAGGATTGAAATGCTAAATGTGGTTGTGGTGTATTTCACTGTTTGTGTGTGTGTTAAATACCTTTGTTGGATGTGTGTGTGTGTGCTTGATGTGTAACTTCTTTCCAATCCTTTCGTAGCCCTGTTGATTTTCATTTTTGTATTAAAGCTGTGTTGTTTAGCAGGCCTCCTTTGTCCGGTCATATATAGGCCTGCTTCAGTTCATTGTTTTCTATGGCCTGTTGTGACTGTGAATGCCCATGTGGCTTGTGGCAATTTTGTGGTGGTAGTTTAGTAGTGTGCTTCTTTTTCCATAAAGACCTGCATGACTTTTCTTTGTTCCCCTTGGCTTATGCTTGTTGTTGTTGTGTCCTGGCCATGTGGGTGGCGGCCATTTTGTGAAGACAGGCAGTGTGCTTTTGGCATAGGCTTACATTGTCTGTCTTCCATTTCTTGTTAAGTAGGCCCAGAGGTAGTTATCATCAAATCATGGGTGCATAAAAACTGTTTGTGTGGTCTGTCGAATTTTAACACAATGGATGGCTTTGGATTGAATTGCAAAACTTGTTTTTTGTGGTGGAATTGCAGTTTTTGGGTGTGTGTTAAATAAATAGGGCTTTTCAGCCAGTAGGTAACCCTAGGAATTCAGCTTGCCTACTTTTGGCAACTCTGCACAGCGCGACAATGCGGACTTACAGTTTTTGTCATTTTCGCGCTCTCAATATGCGTGTTCGCGCACATGATATTTACTTTTTGTACAGTTCGCGATGCGGAACACGCAGAATTTGCAATCTGGCCAACAATATCTTGCGAGCCACATAAATCCTTCTCGAAAATGCTGATTTTGTGCATTGTGCTAAAAAAATTCCTCAGGTTTTCATTTTGCTGTAGTTTTGGAGCAGGGGTACTACTCATCAATCATCACGGTTGCATGGAAGTTATACAACTGTTTTTGTGTTGTGCGTTGAATTTCAATATCATGTATGGCTTTGGATTGAATTGCAAAATGTGGGCTTTACTTTTTTTCTGGGGTATATTTCACTTTTTGGGTGTTGTAAATAAATGCCTTTTTATGTGTATATGTTCGTTGTTGTTGATCCCTGATGCTGCATCCATCCCATGTGATGCACAAATTATTATTCAGGGCAAACAGGCTACACTAAATTTATGTTTTTGTTCTTTGCTATTCTTATTCTACCTGAGTGTACACAGTACAGTAGTACACCAGGAGCCCTGGCCTTGTTGTCAGTGTTGTAAATGGCTACACTGTTGTTGTTCACTGACTTAATAAATGTAATACTTTTGACCACCCACCACACACTAAGGTTATATATTATATTAGTTTGATTGTACTATCTTTTGACTGATGTTCTTCTGGCTTCTTTGCTTTTAGGTGCACAAAAGTCTGAGGAGGAGGTGTGTCATCATCGCCCGTTGTGGTGCCAGAACGACTTCCTGCTGCTGTACACGACGTGACATGTGAGTGACCTGACCAGCCATCTCTGCAACTTGTGCAACTGAGTGCTGTTGACATCTGAAGAAGATGCCCCCAAAGAAAGCAGGTAGCAGGTCCTCCAGTACCAAGAAAGTTGCCATTGAGAAGAAGGAACAGAAGAAGAAGGAAGTGTCACTTAAGTCTGGTGTGCCGCCCAAAACCTTTTTTGGGACACCAAAAATGACGCCTGCAGTAGCGGTGTCCGGGGGCCAAGCTGGGGGCAGCACCTCCGCATCAGTGGGCCCAACCCACCAGCCCAGGCCCAAGCAGATGAGTGTGGAAGAGGTAGCCAACCTAATGGTGGAAAGCAGTGATGCTGAGCCTGAACTAAACTTATCGCTATCTCAAAGTAGTACACAATCAACGCAGGAAGGAACACAGCAGATAAGTGGTCAACAACATCAGCCGCAACCACCGCCCGCAATAGTAGTTGTTGTTCCTCCCGAAGTAGGGGCAGTTCAGGAAATTGAGCCTCATGCAGAGGAAGAAGAGGAAGTCACTCCTTCAGAAGTTCCATTTTCTTCTAAATCCCCAGCAAGGTAAAGGAGGATTAGTCCATCAAGTTCTTCGCCAAGCCCCCCTTCTGATGATCTAGATGCCACTTGGAAGCCACAAACTGAGTCTGAGAGGGAGACACGTCCCAAGATCAGGCATGGGAAAAGGAAGGTTCCAGAAACCCTTACACTTATGGAGGTTGATGAGAGCAGGATGCTGATGATGATGATGAGCCAGTCATCACGAACATCAATCCCGGCCCAGAGGAGATGGAGACCAACATTTTTACCCTATCCAAAAAGGCTGCGAGGGATGTAGCAAGCATACCTCCAACATAGGTAACACCAACACGACCTCCAGCTTCCATATTTACATTAGCAAAGGGCCGGCAGAATCCTACATCCAGCACAAGCACCACCTCAGCAGAAGTAGGTAGTGGTACTGCACAGAGTCAAATTCAACGCACACCCTCCAGTTCATCCGGTATTGAAAGTGGCACCTCCAGCAGGAGACAAAAGTTAAGCTCCCCAGTGTGGGACTTCTTTACGGTTAGCGAAAAGGAGGAGAACATTGCTATATGCTCCATTTGTCATACCTCTGTTAGTCGTGGTAAGCTTGGCACAAACTATGGTACCGGAGGCCAAATGACCCATCTGAAAAAACACCACGCAATCCAGTGGGAGGAGCACCTTCGTCGCATAAAAACTGGAACCATTCCTGTTGGTGGGGATAAACGAGTAAAAGGTCCACTCACAGTGGAACAGGAAGATGAAGAAGAGGGAGACATTCTCTGTGGTAGGGGTACACCAAGTAGCCCTGTCCCCAGCACTGCAGTGGTAATGCCCACATCCTCAGCAACATCTCAGTGGCACAAGAGTAAGAGTCAGCCTGAGACACCAAGGAGTACTGCTTTAAAAAAAGTGCGACGTTGACCACAGGAAGGAATACCACGCAGCCTACCATTCTTAGCATGTTTACTAGGCCGGAGGGGCAGTACGAATGCAACCACCCAACAGCACGTTTGTACAATGCGAAGCTGGCTAAAATGTTAGCACTGGACCTTCTCCCTTTTTCTTTTGTTGAAGGGGTGGGTTTTCTGGAATTTGTGACAACCATCTGCCCAAAATGGTAGGTTCCCAGCCGCTACTATTTCACCAGAGTTGCTGTTCCAGCACTACATCACGACATGTTGTAATTGCTTTGAAAAGCCTTAAAACAGAGGGCTGTTCAGAGTATCCACCTGACAACAGACATGTGGACCAGTTGCCAACCCACTGATTACTGGTGCATCACTGCACACTGGGTCTCTTTTTCGGGTGTTAATGATAAGATATCTGGAGGTGTTGTTGACACTGCTGAGGTTTTTAAAGACACTTGCAAACATGCAACTGTAGCCATGTTTGCTATGGAGAAATCTCATACTGCTGCAAACATTTTGGATGAGTTTAACAGCAAGGTGTTTGAGTGGCTGTGACCAAGAGGGCTTAACATTGGTTTTGTTGCCACAAACAATGGCAGTAATGTAGTTAGGGCCATGAAAGATGGTGGCTACTTTTTGGGTCCCGTGTTTGGCACACTGCATTAACATTGTTGTTCAAGACTTTCTGAAAAATGAAAGCAAAGTCAGCAACTTACTGACCACCTGTAGAAGAATATGCACACATTTCAACCATTCTTTTAAAGTCCAGAAGCAGCCTAGGGTCATTCAACGTGAGCATAAAATGCCAGTCAAAGCACTCATCCAGGAGGTGCCAACACGCTGGAACTCAACTTATTACATGCTTGCGTGTCTGTTTGAACAGTACATACCACTCAATGCTTATATCATGAAAAGGTCAGGAGATCCTACTGTGAAAGGCATGACCGCTGAGATGGCCCAATGGGACCTCGTTAAATGCCTGACAGAGATGCTACTTCCTTTTGAGGTCTTCACACGTGAAGTCAGCAGGCAGGACTGTACTATGGGCCAAGCTATCCCATTGTTGTACATGCTAGAGCAAGAGCTGAAGGAGGTGTCAGAAATGTACGCAGGTGTGGATGACAAAGTAGACGCATATTATTTGGCGTACATCTCAGCCGTTCGCTTATCTGACAATACAAGGATTCAAAATAACATTGTGTCACATCGACATTACATTACTGCCTCAATTTTGGATCCACGTTACAAATTATTGCTGAGCAGTAATGAAGTAATTCCTTTTTCAGAAGTGGATGTTGCCAAGTACAAAACTTTGATAGCTGAGGAAGCCACTGACTTTGAAAACGAATGGATCTTAATTAGAGGCCCGCCATCCCAGGCCAGAAAAAGTACTACAGAGCACCCAGAGTCACGTTCTACTTCAGAGCCCGAGAGCAGTGTGTTTACCTCCCAGCAGTCACCAACACTACCAGCAATAACATCAACAACAGCACCAACAGGATCATCAGCCACATTTAAAAAAACGGCAGGTGATTGGTTTCAACGGAAAGGGTTTGGTACGTCCATGACTGATGCAAAGGCAAAAGAGGCCAAGAAAATCGGACCACCCCTGAACATTGAGCAGATGGTTCAGGCCTATCTGAATGACACAACAGAGGTCTTCATGGAGCAAAGCCCATTGGTGTATTGGTATGGGAAAAGAAGCCAATGGCCAGTGCTCAGCAGGCTGGCGATAAAGTATGTGGCTTGCCCTGTTGCAAGTGTCTCTTCAGAGCGTGTTTTTAGTGCTGCTGGTGCCATTGTTACAGTGAAAAGGGCCAGTCTCTCGCCCAAAAGTATGGAGAGGTTAACCATGATCAAAATGAATCAGCACTTTATACCACCGGAGTACAAAATACGTGAATCACAGCAGGAAGAGGAGAGCGACTTTGATGACATAAGTAGTGGGTTACATGACGTACTTCTGTCCGAACCACCAGAGTTTGAGGAGGAGCTCCTCTTCCCTGACAACTAGGCTTTCAAATTGTTCTTCCTTCCTTTATTTGTGTGTGTATCTGTTTTTCTGGTTCAAATCTAATCACAACAAATCCATCAACACCGTCTCCTCTTTTCATTTCCCCATTGGAGTTGCATGTCTGTGCATAACTGTCCACTCCACTCCTCAGAGTCCTGCTCCATCTTCCTTACTCTCCCTAAATACATTTCAAGCAAGCCAGACATTGGATGGAGATGGAGAATAGTACAATACATGTTGCCTCTAACAGTCCCTCCATAAGAAGTGAAACGTGACTACATCTATCTTCCGTTTTGTTTCCAAGCCGAAACACATCACTGTCAGAAGGCTAGGCATCTGATCTGACAGCCAAAGAGAAGAGCAAGACAGGTAATGATTATTATGAATGATAGCATGCATTGCATTGGATGCTTGCTGACTACGAGTGAATGTGCATGAAGTCGAGCTATACTAGTTTATCTACAAAGTAAAAGTGACTCAGGTGACAGTCAATGTTTCCTTGCTGTTTAATAACCACATTGTACTCCTACTACTGCAGGCGCAGGCCAATATCCGTTGCAATTTTGTAATATGGAATATATTATAAACCTAATCAGTCACTACAGACTGAGTTGGTGTTGGAGAACACGTACCTCACGGTCATGATGCTGACCATACTATCTTTGCACACAGTCAGTCAGTTGGATCGGAGATAATTGATGGAATAACTGCGTTTCATGGACTGCCTGAAAAGGTAAACAGTTTCAACAAGAACCACAGCAGACCTAGGCTACATGTCCTTGTAGTGGTGTGGACTGGAGTAGAGCGTAGTGGTATGAGGGACAGTGGCGCATTGATTTAGTCACTTCATTTGGAAAATGCTAGGTTGCTGCAGTGCATATGCCTTTTATCTGGCTCTGTTAAAATTTAAGGTAAATGGGGGTAGGGTGCCTGGCCTGTGTCGTGGTTGGCCTGTTCTGTGCTGGCTCCTGTCCCGTTGTTGTTGTAGCTTAATGCTGTAGAGTAGACACGATGTATCCAAGCCGCCTCAGTCTGAAAGTGTTCTCTCAAGAGTCTTGTCTTCTCTTCTTGCACTCCACTGTAATTGAGTTTATTTTTTTAATTCAGTTATTTTTCAATACTCCTTTTGTTTTTCCATCTACACTTACGGGCCGGCCTTTACACTGTGCTATAGTGGGAGAAAAAACTCACACTTACCTTACCAATCCGCATCAGGCAGGCAGTGGTACCCAAGATTGATGTGCGGAGTGTCCATGGAAGGGAGGACCAAGAAGAATGACGAGAATGATGCAACTCCACATTTGGACCAGGATAATACAGTAACTTTAGTATCATTCATCATTCGTCTTTAAATTTATTTGATTCCTTTTTTCTCTTCAATCATTACGACTGTGTGTTGTGGTTTGTTTGGTAATTGATCCCTACAACTATTTTTTCAATTCCTTTGCTAGCTAGAAAAATAAAAGTAAGCCCGGTACAGCATGTAATTTGGTCCGCTTTGAGGGCAGACAGGCAAGGCAAATTTCATATTAACCCCTTCGATGCTGCGCAGATTCCGCCGCTGTGCTGACGGAATCTTGCGCGGGCGTGGTCATGACGGAATGGTTCCGTCATGAGCACAGCTCAACCGTGGGTCATGACGGAACCATTCCGTCATGAGCACCGAAGGGGTTAATAATTTCTGCCCTGTACAGTCTCATTGTGCAGTAGTAGTTAGTAAGTACAACTCATTAACCATCAAGTTATCTTCATCATCATGCATGCATTTCCTTTTTCTCCCTGTATAGATTTCTTTGATAATGGATCATGGTCGTCTTCCAAGATTGTGTTTTACTTTTGTTGTGTCCATGCATACTGTCTGTTTTTCTTTGTCCAACCTTTCCCCAAACCCCCCTTCCCATCCATTCATCAATCCCTAACCCTCTTCCCCAGGGCTGTGTGATTTATATTGAGGTGTGATGTGACTACATTAAATGTACACCAACAATTGATCACACGCTTGCTGGGGCAGATGTGGTGAAAGCAACACTAATTGAATTTCAAGGCAGGGCAAGGATCTTCTTCTGCTTGCCCACCCATGCTGTACTTTACTTTGTTCTGCTACTCCTCCCACAGTCCCTCTCAGTCAAGTGACTTTCTCTTTCTTTTTTCAAATGCTATTGCCAGTGTCTACTACTTCCACCACAATAATGGCATCTTCTCCATTCATTTGGGAAACCAACCATGCAGCCATCACTGTTCCGAATTTCATCATCAATCACAGGTAAGATACGTTTGGAGGGAGGGACTAGGAGGAGAGACTGACAGTACTAGTAGGACAAATAAAATAACTCTGTGAGGGGTACCGTATCTATCTGTTTGTGTGTTACAAAATCGGCAGATCTTTTAAATCAAACACTGGCTGCGGGCATGCAGCAGCAAGGAAACAAAGTGACAAACCATGTGACGTAAATTGAATTCGTAAAACAGTAACCCACCAACAAAACATTAACATCGTATGTTTAAGTAAATAATATATAATTTAATATACCCTAACAAAAATAAACTATCCCACTCTGACCTGGCCCACCCCTCTCCCTAACCCCAACCAATGTCCAAAAGTCAAACTCCAAAATGTCCGTAAAAAAGTTAAACCCCAATGGCCAAAACCCACCCACCAACAAAAGGAATTAAAAAACGGGCAAATCGACAAGGTCCTAAATTCGGCGGGCTTTCAGGTATTTGTCAACCAGGATTTTGACATGCTTCTCTAGGTGCTCCTCCAAGCGGGCCATCCGGCGGAGCATCTGGCAGCAAAATGCCCTGCAGTTACATACAGGGTGGGGGGCAGTAGTGCTAGATATAGAGGCACAGCGGCGGGTGGCTGCCGGACCACGGCGCCGTAAAACTGGAGGCAGGTCCTGACTGGGGTCCGGGGCATTGGAGGAGGCTGCAGCCGCCTCCTCCTCCTCCTCCGCCTGAGCCACCAGCCGCCGATATTCCTCGCAAATGGCCTCCAGTTTACGGCGCCGGGCCCTGGCTGCCAACTGCTTCCTTGTAGGTTTTGGTTGGGAAGGAGTATCTATATCAAGAAAGAAAAAGAACATTGTTGGAACCAATATTCTTAGCAAAACAGAAACACAAAATTCATTCAACACATAGTGGCACAGTATCACTAGTAAGCACAGTACATAACATTTGTGATTTTGGGGTAAGTATCTTTACTCCTATTACCTCGGACTCTAACATTTGTGGGAGTTTCCGACATTATACCAGCACTATGTACTCCAGTACACACCAGTCATCTTGTTATTATCTCTAGTTTAGCGAAATTACATAACCTTGTTGTAGCCGGCATGCCAGCTCAGTCAGCTAAGCTTGCACCCAAGAGAAACAGATATGAGTCACATGATGCAGACTCACGTTAGTTTTATTTACTACTACTGTCTGCAGGTGGGGAAGCTCATATTTTTGTATTACGGGTGGTACTGGCCATACTCTGTCTGTTACATGAGGGCAATTGCTCAATTTCACTTTCACCCTGCCCTGGGTACTACAAAAAGGCTGATTATTTATCAGATCCAATGATCATTGCTTATATTATAGATGGTAATAGGACATCAGGTCAGTAGCGGTCGGTGGTGGGAGTGCTGCCGGGCGGTGACGTGGGAAGATGCAGGGTGGGGGTAGTAAACTATGGATTACGGACAATCACAGGTAATTAAACAATACATATAAATAAATAAAACAAATTTTGTTGCACGCACTGCATCGCATTTGGCAGTGCAGTGCGCACAATAAAAATCATTTTATTTATTTTTAGGTTTACTTACCTGTATTTGGCCGTAATACATAGTTTACTTCCCACCCACCCTGCCCTTCCCCATGTTACCGCCCACCAGCACTCCCACCACCGACCGCTACTGCATAGGGTACTTTGCTTTCATTGATTGTGTAACCAACAGATAGGCCAGCCTTTGCAGGCTGGCTGACACAATCAAAAATACATTAACATAGGTAGGGAGTGGTCCTCGGAGTCGGAGAAAGGCGCTTCGGCTTGATAATATATATATATAAGATGTGCTTGCAAACTACTGCAAGTCAACTGTATTCTATAAATACTACTTATATTCCCCTCCGCTTTGCTACTCTGGCGCAGTTTCTTTTACATTTTCTTCAAAGTAAGACTCTTGAAGAACCAGACCTTATGGGCATGGCGGCACAGGGTACGCCTTAATCTCCTGAGTTCACCTGCTTTGTTGAACAGAGACACAGGACACTCTGTTAAGCGTAGAAGATCAGGTTTATTAGCTGCAGCTAAGTACAGTTGTCCCAGAAGTACACCCGGTATGTTCTTAGGAGACTGCCACTTTACTCCATGGCGCACAATCTTTTATAGCACATAGATTCACCAAGAACACACCCAATGCATACATGTGTAGCCAATGGGAAGAGTTTGAAAACAAGATATAACCAATGAGAAAAGTTTAAAAACAAGATATCAAGTAACCCAAATAAACCTCTCTTCCAACTGTTTTTGTCACCCCTCCCCACAGGTTAATCAGTGGCCGTCTCTACAACTTAACTTGCAGGTGGAAGGACATTTGTATGCTTTGGAGGACAGTTGTGTAATGAAAGAATACAAGTAGAGAATAGCGAAGGTCAGAAGATAAGATACGGCATGAGAAAAATACTAAAGGCTAACAGATAGTTGATATAGAGATTAGGTAGTCCAGACAAGGATTAGTTTAGGCCGGCTGGTGTCTGAGATGGGTTTCAAGACAAGGACGGAGGGGGTTTTTGACACGTTGCAGTCCAAGGGGCAGAGACACTTTGTGAATCGAGCAGCCTGTGTAAAGGCAACACAAAATGGCGGTGAATATAAAATGGAGTCGAAATTAAAGAACCTCAGACCCTCCTTTTGCCATTACGCAGGCAAATCCTAATTCATTGCTAGGTGAAATGGGGATTCTCTTCAACAGAGGATAGACTTCATTCTGCTTTTACTAAACAGAATACTACTCTAAAACAATGCCAGCAAAACAATAAGAATCAGTCTCCTAACACCCATTCTATGCAATTGCACGGGAACCCCTTGTGCAACCATAACTACGTCCAAAGTCCATTCTAAGCCTCTCTGGTAGGCTTCTATCGTCCATCAAATCTGCTTCTGTACGATGCTATTGGTGGCGCGCTGGTGATCGCTGTCCAGCCTTGCTACTTTCTGGGTGCTGGGATTGTAGGGCCAAGACGTCCGCCTTTCATCTGTAGCTGTCACTGATGGGAATTAGGCTGAAATCAGTGTTCTGCAGGTTATTATGACTTGATACCCGCAGAATCTAGTGACGTAGGAAATGTGACACAGTTGTTAGTTTCCTTCAATTTAGTATAAAAACAGTTCATTGTATTTAACAATGGGACTGCAAGCAGGTGGCCTGCAATCTGCGAGGGAGTGACCATATGCCATGGGACAACTCTGATCTAGAATACACTGTCATTCTCAAAGGCAGTACTTCTAGTCTCTTCAATTGGGTACCGTTCATTATCCTCTGCCATCTAAGGGTAGATAGTTACTGTCAAGAATTCCTGTCATACAAGGGAAACACGCCCTTATGTAAACAGGAGAGCTGTTACATAACTCAAGGGAAACACGCCCTTATGTAAACAGGAGAGCTGTTACATAACTCAAGGAAAACACGCCCTATAAAGGGAGGAACCGGGAGGTACAAGGCTGTCGGATATTGTGTTTACACCGACGTACCTGCTTCGTGAAGAGCAGTGTTCCGGAGTGGTGCTCCAGTAAGGCAAGAACGGAGGTAGGTCGAGTCGTTACTCCCTGGGCCGTGTCTTGCCCCATCGTCACCTGTGAAGGACCCGGAAGCTCTACCGGTCAACCATTGAGCTTCGCTTTTTGACTCGGCTGAGTCCAAGCGCAGTGGCGCTTTTGCTGGTTGGAGTCGTAACTCCCAGCCCGACCAGAGACACAGGGACTGCCAGCTGTAACGCACACCAGGAGGTGTTTGCCGCGTTACAGACTCGGAAGTCCACAGGATCGATCGAGCGGCTGCTCTCGGTTCAGTCTTCTTGCTTGTGATTGGGGTATCGGTGACGCATCACCAGGAGGTGACTCCGCGTCCCGGTGCAGTCTGAGGAAGAGGTTGAGCGGCTGCTCCCTTCAGGTAGAGACCCCGGCTGGGTGTTTCCCTGACTCCTCGATTCTCCCCAACACTCTTCGTGCCCCTCACAGCCTACCGATTGGCATTGTCGGCCATTTCATTTCTGCCCTCTGTTGGCATACGCCGGGATCGGCGTATATGCAGAGGACGGTTAGGACCATCCGTGCTGTGGGCTGGTAACGTACTTAGCCTGGAGGATTCCAGTGACTATAACTTTTGTTTGTTCTTTGTATTTTATTTGCCTTCATTAAAAGAACTAACCCTTCACAAGTGGTTGCGTCCTCATTGTCGTGTCTGTTAAACGATCCTGAGACGTTCAGGGCGTTACAGTTACATGGGAATTCTATCTAAATGGATGTCCTCACACATGGTGGCATTGTCTAATGGGGTAAACATTATTTTTCTTTTTTTAATGATTACGTCTAGGTGTTCCTAAATTCCTTATCTAGAACACCTCAAAAGAAAAATCACCTGATACAGATTATTAGGGACATGTAGATACCTCCCTTTAATAACTGTGCATCAGGTGCACTATGCAATACACAGGCTAATAATCAAATGTGGAAACAAAAGACAAGAACTAGAGAGTCCTGGTATTTCCATGATTTAGAACACATCTGATCCCACCGAAAACTAAAGAAGCAGGAACAAAAGGGTAAAAGACCAAATTAAAAATAGTCATTGAAAATTTGTCATGTTAAAAAAAAAGAGAAAATGTAAGGTATCTCCTATTGAGGTGGAAAACTTGTCTTACTATAGTATTGAGTCAGTTAACCAATCCATCACTATCCTGACAGTCAGACTGGAAAACATCGAAGTAGGCCTAAGGAAAATTCTTGAAAACCAGTCTGGTCATACAAAAGGGAATTATACATAATATGAGGGTCCCTGGTACATTACTACAGCCTGGAAATGTGAACCTGAACAATACACCAATAATAATAAAAGGGCTGACTGGTGAAAGGAATTAGAAAAAGAGAAATGGGACTAGGACATAGCTAAAATCCCCAATAACTAGGCACAATGCGACATCAATCAGGGGACAAGTGGCAAAAGAAAAATCTATAGGAAGAACAAGAAATTACTCGGGTGATAGTCAAGTTTGTGACACAATACCAAGAGTATGGGTGATACACAAAAGTCAAAATAGTACACAAATTTTAACTCTACCGCTGGCCGCTACACCATGTACGGTAATCTCAGCTAATGTTCCAGTTCCTTCTTCAGGGAAAAATGAAACCTGGTTTCCTTTAAGGAACAAAGCCATACACTACTTAGGAAGCAGAACAAAACTGACTAATGTAATATAGAAATTAGGTCACCATGTACAAGAGTCACAGATCTATAATTTATCCTTACGTCCAATCAGTATACATAAATCTAGGGCTGCCTGTTCCTTAAGGGAAGGGGCAGTAACCTGACTAACTGCAGGTGACACACTTTGATCCTGTATATCTCTTTTTATTTTCCTTCAATACCATTATAGCCAAATAGACATGCACTGGTGAAGTGTTGCCTCTCATGTTCACAGCATGAAATATCATTATCTGTGGAATTTAGTATCAGAATACGTCCAACCAACTGTTGCGCAGCGATGGGCATCGTCATGACCATCCCCTCACAACACAGGGGAGCTTGTAACAGTATTAAAAGCAAAAGCGTAAACACAACGCAAAAACAAAAAGAACGTGCATAAAATAAAAACACACATGCCAAGCCATCAGGTATACTTGCTGTATACCAAGCACAGAAAGCATAGACAAATTTCAATATCATATGTAAATGAACGGTGATGCACAACACTATGTCATGTACTTTATGCACAATGAACCTGCAACCCAGCACCTAATATTCTGGCCTGCTTAATTTGTGAGCTTCAAAAATAATATTCCATTTCCTTACTCCCCTCTTTTGACAGCTGGTGACCGGCTGTCAAAACAACTGACTGTGTCCCTTCTGATACACAGGACCAGCAGGAACAATTCAGAGAAAGACAAAATTCACAAAAATAAACACAAACATTTCTTTCCAAAGAAGTTATGCAAAAACACATCTGTTTCAACTCACAGCTGACAGCACCCTCCTTTTTGCAATTTGCACATTGATTAGGTCCCACAGGGACATATGGAACACTCATTCCACCATCTCATGATATGGACCATCGCTGTTTCGTTGGCTGTTAACCCCTGCTTTTTTTTCACTACTCCTCTTCACCTACTGTAACATTCTTAGTCCTTTCTAGTCTTCTCTCACCCTGATGTCCTGCCTATTGCCAGTCAGGGCGCTCATTTCACCATTATTCCTTCACAACTGACATCTTCGTCAAACCAACTCACGTGTCCAACTGTAGTCTTGTCAGCCCTCGAACCACCCAGAACAATCCATGAATGATCTGTGGGCAGAAGCAAAAAAAAATACACAACACACAAAAGGAAAACACTTCACATACCACACAAAAATATCAACTATAACTTTTAATCAGGAGACAAAACATAACACACATTAACAAAACACAAAAAAAAATACAAACTTAGTGGTACTTAACTGTAACCATCTTGTCATCTTTGCAATGACTAAAACATGTAAGCATGTTAAGCCACCTTAATTTTAACTGTCTAAAAGGAAAACATTTTCACAGACACTCTGTGTTCCCTTGCACCACAATTCCTCCTGTGAAAAATTAATCTTAATTTGCTGATCGGTTTTACCTAGGCATGTAGCCCACAAAATTCTAAGAAAGAGCTTCATCTTATTTTTTGTCTGAGGCTAATGCCACATTTGTTAAATGAAGGCAACTACGTGGACATTATTTTTCAAAAGCAGAAATACCAATGTATCATTTTCTTCTCAGCACCCCTTTTTTTTTTTTTTAACAATATGGGAACAGACAGGGCTCTGTAACGATTCTCGGCTGTCTTATCTTATCAGAAAAGCTAAAAATAGCACCTCAGTGCGGAACCAGCCACTGCGAGCACTCCTGGCCCCCACCACTTTTCAAGGTTCCTATAGTGTGCAAGCATTAATGTCTTCTTGTCAGAGAAGCTTTTCCAAGCAATGGTTTCTCCATCTGTTTACACTCACTTCTAACTCCCACCTTACTGACCTCAAGGTCAAAATCTGCCTCGCATGTCTCTCTTTCCTCACCCTAAAGCTGTCAAAGACAAAAAGCCTTCTTTTTTAACCTGCAATAATTAACCCTATTTAAAAACACATGTTATATATATTACTTCTGTTAGAGGCTACAATTTATTTCTATTCTTAAATTATTAAAACATTTACTGTGAATAACTCACAGAACATAATAACACAACATACTAGTTTTAGAACAAATGTTTGTTGCTACCCTACGCAACGGTACTTAGTTCATCAACCTTAAAAGGATGAACGTCTCAGTAGGTCTAGCTAGAGTTAGAACCTTCAATCTTGATATTAAACTCAAACCTCTGCACTGGGCACATTGGCTCACTGAGACATTAAAAGCAACCCCAAATGGGAACAACCTGCAAATTTGTATTCTACCAAAATGTATGCATTTACTGAAGCCTAAGGCACTTTAAAGCTAATGTAAAGGGCAAGAATGCTGTTAAAATACTCTATTTTACTCAATTTCGACTTTGATATTTGGGGCACTTAAAAATAAATATCCTATAATTGTGCTACATATTAATCATCCTCAGAATGTTCTTTACAGATTGCAGATATTGGATATTAGACATATCTCTTGCAAATCCTTTAAAAAAATGAGTTTTGTTTTAAAGCCTGCGCCAAGTGAAATTCCATATACAAATGTCCTCATTATGCAGTACAACACAACTTAAATTAAATTATAATGCTAGGAGGTCACAGTATGAGCATTAAGCTTTATAAATAGTAAAAAACGAATTTAGAAGCACTTATTTTTTTTTTTTTTATTTTTATTTTTTGAAACCGTTTATTACAGGTCTTAAAAGTATACAAGTATGGGCCCACAACCTTCCAGCCGGCCGCTAGCAATAGTAGGAACACACGACATATATACATGGAACACGTGGTATTACAGGAGGAGCATTTCTCAATAGATAACAATGTCGAAAAACCACATCATCCAGGCCCCATTATGCGGTTTCATTTTAAATTAAAACAACAAAAATTAAAACCACACCCACAAGGCAACCCACAATCAAAAATAGCAGTACGTGCTCCCCAAGAGGGGGGATCCCAACTATACACAGAAGTGTGAAGAGGGGGAAGAGAGCAAAGCGAGGACTGGGGGAACCCAATGCCCGGCAGCGGGGGAATGAGTCGGCTAAGGGGATGGGGCTGGCGAGGGATCAGGCAGCAGCGGTGGCGCACAGATACCCCCGCAGTAGGCGTTCCAGAGGCCCCATACTTTCACCCATGTCCCAGGCTTGCCCCTCGCCACATACACCACTTTTTCGCGAAACATGCACCAGTCCATGAGTTCTTTCCAGGCCGAGACCGTCGGGGGCCTCTGGGATCCCCACAGCTGAGCAATATAACGCTTGGCTACCATATATCCCAGAGTCACCCACCACGTCTGCGGCGCTGAGTAATCAGTCGGTTCCCACACATTCAACAGGCATCTTCTCGCTTCAGGCAACAGCGCCACATGCGTAACCAGACGCAGCACCTCATGTACACCACGCCAGAACCCCTCTACCTCCGGGCACTCCCACAAAATATGCATAAAGGTCCCCAAAGCACCACACCCACGCTTACATAACCCATCTCCGGCATAGCCCATACGCAGAAGCTTTGGCCCCGTCATGTAGACCCGGTGGAGTATCTTGAGCTGGACGAAGCGAAGGCGAGCCGGTATGGCCACCTCCTTCGGGGAGGCCACCGCGGAGGTCCAGTCCTCGTCGTCCAGCTCCAGCCCGTCGGCAACCCAAGCCGCACGAAGGGCAGTCAACAGGCCCGAGCGGTCATTTATCAGCTTTTTATATATAAGTGAGATCGTGCTGTCCGGGACATGCCCATCCAGCACTCTATCTTCCAGGGGGGAATATTCCGGGATGGAGGCAACATCCATGAAGACGGAACCCAGCGCATGACGGACCTGCAAATACCGGAAGTATTCACTGCCCTGCAACTGAAATTCCGTCTGCAGCATATCGAACGTTTTAAATCCTCCCCTGTTCCAAAGATCCCCCACTGTACTGATACCTATCATGTCCCACTTCTCAAAGCCCTTAGAGGTCCACAGGGAACCTAACCGCTCAGACGCGTATAGTGGTGTTGCCCGGGTCAAACGGTCCTTCCACCCCATAGCTGCATTGGCCGCGTGCCAGACTTGCACCATGACACGCGTGGGGCCCGTCAGACGAGCGTCGGGCGCGCTAGAGTAGAGCGCTCGATTGTAGTCGCCACCTGGCAGGAGCATCTTGTCCATTTCAAAAGCCGGGTTTAAGGCGGGCCCGTAGAGGCCATGGTTAATGGCAGCGAGCTGGGAGGCCCAATAGTACCGTTTAATATCCGGGAGGGCAATCCCCCCGTCAAACCATGGGAGCGTCAGCTTAGCCAGAGCAATGCGCGGCCTCCCGTCCAAGAACAGGCGGCGTTGCAGACTCTCCACCTCGCGGAAGTAGCGCGCCGGGACCAAGTCCATAGTGTTCTGCAAAGCGTACAGAAAACGCGGCAGAGACATCATCTTGAACAATGCTGCCCGGCCGAGCGGCGAAAGCGGCAGGCGCCGCCAGCGTGCGACATCTACCCGCAGACGCTGGAGGGGGGGAAGCAGATTCCGTTCATACCGGGCCTCCGGGTCCAGAGTAATGAAGACACCCAAGTACCGAAATCCCTGCGGGGCGATCTGGATCGGACAGCCCCGCGGTAGAATAGGAGCCTCCCCAGAGAGAACATACACACACGATGTAGCCCAATTGATGACGAGACCGGAGTTACGACCAAACGAGTGTAAAACATCAACTAGGACTATAAGTGATTTGCGTGGGGAGGCTAGGTAAAGAAGGATGTCATCAGCGTATAGGGATAAGCGATCCTCATACTCGGGGGTCCAACGGAGACCTCGGATGGAAGGCTCCCACCGCAGCCACTCCGCCAGGGGCTCCAAGGCAAGCGCAAAAAGAAGCGGCGACAGGGGACAGCCCTGCCGCGTGCCCCGGCCCAGCTCGAACGGGGCCGATACTCTTCCGTTCACGACCACCTGTGCCAATGGGCCCGCATACAGCAATTTGACCCAACTGATGAATCCTGGGCCAAACCCGAACTTAGCAAGCATCGCCCAGATGTATGGCCACTCAAGCGTATCAAACGCCATGGTGGCATCTAAGGACGCCAGAATGGCCGGTTCCCGTATGAATGGGACGCGCGCAAGCACCCCATGCAAACGCCGAAGATTAAGGGCTGTATTGCGATGGGGAATGAAGCCAGACTGGTCCTGATGAACCAGATCTCCCACCACACCGACCAGCCGATTGGCGAGTACCTTAGCGAGAATTTTAGGCTCCGCATTCAGTAGTGAGATAGGACGATACGAAGTAACCCGATCTCGAGGTCTCCCTTCCTTGTGGATCACCACGATTGTAGCCAGACGCTGGTCAAGCGGGAGGGAGCCCACTGAGTGGGCCGCAAGGAACATTGCACGGAGGTGAGGCGCCAATGTATCCGGTCGCAGCTTGTACAGCTCGATAGGGATACCATTCGGGCCCGTGGCCTTGCCAGAAGCGACCGAGCGTATGGCGAGGGCAATTTCGTCGGAGGTGGGAGCGGCGTCCAGCGACACCCTGTCCTCCCCGGACAGGGAAGGCAGTGCGATATCTCTGAGCAGGGCACGGGAATCCTCTTCCGAGCAAGAAGAGACCGGGGAATACACCTCGCGGAAATACTCCGCGAAGCATGAGACAATTTCTTCTGGTTCAGTTACACACACACCATTCATTTTCTCAATCAGTGGGACCACACGATTCGCTCTTTCCTTTTTATCCAACCACGCTATCAGTTTACCAGCCTTATCACCCACATCATACAGCCGCCCCTGTTGCTCTCTACTAAGGCCCCTGGCCGCCTCCGTAACGAGGGCCCTATACGCCGCCTGCTTGAGCTGGAGGACATGTAGTGCAGCGTCCGTCACCCCATCTTCTAGATTACCCTCCAGCTCCGCTATTTCAGCCTCCACCCGGGTCACCTCTTCCCGCTCACGCCTCCGGGCGTGGGAAATAAGGGATAGGGCCTCCCCTCTAAGTACTGTTTTGAAGGCCTCCCACAGGGAGATAGCTGAAGGCACTGACCCCACGTTCTCCTCGAAATAGCGCTGGAGGGATTTAATCAAGTCAGCGCGAATGGTGGGGTCGCGCAGGTACCAGGAGTTGATTGGGACCACCCTGCTCTCAGCCCTCGGAAAGACATCAACATGCAACAGTAGCGGGGAGTGGTCCGAGATACCCCGTGCCAAATGGCGCACCTCCCCCACCCTCCCGACATGGGCCGCCGGGACAAGGACATAATCAAGCCGTGAGAGACTACCATGGGCCTCCGAGTGGAAAGTGTATTGCAACTGTGTGGGATGATTTAAGCGCCAGCAGTCCACCAATCCCAGTGTATCCAAGAGGCCGGATAGCCACGCCTGTGCACGGGGGAGGTCCCTAGGGGGGTGACGATCAACAGTTCCAGAAACCACCGCGTTGAAATCCCCCCCCACCACCAGAAGCCCCCCCGGAAGGCCAAGGAGGAGGCGCCCCAGATCTGCAAAGGTGGTCGACTGCAACCCCGGTGGGACGTACACTGACACAAAGACAACCACTTTGCCCTCCATTCTCCCCACCAAGACAGTGTAACGTCCCCTGTCATCATGGAGCACCTCATCAATTTCTAACGGGAGCGAGTTCTTTACCATGATACCCACACCCCTCGAGCCTGACGTGAAGCCCGAGTGGGCCACAAGGCGGTAGCCACGCCGATTCATGGCGCAGAAGGAATTGCCAATAAGGTGTGTCTCCTGCAGGAAGACCACATCAGGCGAGAGTCGCTTCAGATACTGTAGGACCACACCTCGTTTAATCCTGTCCCCCAGTCCATTAACGTTCCAAGACAACAAAGTCAATTCCCTACCCCCCATCATACACAAAGACCATCATTCGTCCCCCCGAGAGCACAGTAGAGCCTACACAAAAAAAGGGTTGCCTTGTGAGAATAACAAACAACGTCCCATCCCTACCCACCCACCCCAACAAAACTCCCCCCTCCCTGCACCCCTGCATGAGCCCAGACAGCCCCCCCAATGTGCAGTGTGCCTGTGGCCCCATAGATAGTTAAACTAACTAGACCCCCAGAGGAGGAGGGAGAACCCCCAAGAGACCCCACACAACCTCCATAGGAGGGGAAATTAAGCAATCCGACGTATAGTCAAAAAGTGGCATCATTTTTGTCCCGAGCGAGGCCTAATATTAGTCCCTCAGTCTTGATCCGGCGAGCCCTCTCCCCCTGCCGCTCCCCCCCCGCCACCCCGATCCCGATCTCCAGACAGAGTATCCAGCCAGTCCCCGGCCGCTTCGGGACGATCAAAAAAGTGTGTGCGACCTTCCACCTCCACTCGCAGCTTAGCTGGGAAGAGCATGGCGTACTTGATGTTTAGGTCCCGAAGACGGCGCTTGACACCAAGGAAGCTCAGTCTCTGTTTCTGGACCGCAGGGGTGAAATCAGGATAAAAATTAATATCCATATTATCAAGTCTAAGCGGTCCCTGTAGTCTGGAGGATTGCAGGATAGCGTCTCTGTCCCGAAAATTAAAAATCCGGGCGATGAGAGGTCTCGGAGCGGCTCCGACCTTAGGCCTTCCCCCGGGAACCCTGTGGGCTCTCTCCACAGCAAAGAATTTACTCAGCCCCCGTGGCTGGAGATGGTTGACGATCAGGTCTTCCACGAAAAGGTCCGCCGCCGCTTCCTCACGTCCCTCAGGCACCCCGATGATACGGATGTTGTTACGCCGGGCCCGACTCTCGGAGTCCTCCAGGCGACGATCCATTAGCGCACTCGCCCGAGCAAGTCGGCGCACCTCCGTTTGCAGGGCCGCCACATCTGTCGTAAGGCCCGATGCGGTGTGGGCCAAAGAATCAACTCGGTCGTTAGTCTTGGAGAGATCGGCCCTTATCAGGCCAACATCTACGAGGACCGAGTCGATCTTCTGCGCCAGTGTGTCAAAACGCTGGCCCACAGAGGCCTTCATCTCGGCGATGGCGCCCATGACATCCCGCAGAGTCAGATCCGTGGGCAGATCGGGGGCATCAGTAGGGCCCTCAGGGGACTTGCGGGGCACCTCAGGAGATCCCTTCTGGAGGGTATAGCGATCCATGCTGTTGAACTGTTGGGCTGCGCCACGCCGGGTCGATTTCACCTTTGCCCGATCGCCATCTTGTTTCGTGGCCATGGTCCCAGTCTCCCGATCGCACCAGCCACGTCGTGAAGGGCAGGCAAGCCGGTCCACGGGCTCCGGGGGGGTGCCACCCCAGATCTGCAGGGCGGATCACAGCTGGCGGGCAGGCGGGGTCCCCCAGAGAGGCCACACCAACACACAAAGCCCCGTGACCCAGCCTCGCATAGACAGCCAGGAGGGTGCGAAAGTGAAAGTGCGGGTTCCGCGAGCCACCAAGCCCTGCCCGCCGCTGTTATTCACTTCGGCACTGGATCGCCCCACAACGCAAATCCGGGGTTCGGCTAGGAGAAGGCCGCAAACCTCGATCGGTGGTAAAGTCGGTGTCCGAGGTCCGATTTGGAAGCGGAAAACGGGCGCCACCTCAGCTCGGGCTCACCAACACAGTCCCCTCATCTGGGACAGGATATGTTCAGGATAGTGATAGGAGGTCGCGGAGGTCCTCGGGAGCCTCGCACCTACGCGGTCATCTTGGTTGCGCGCTAGGCTCCTCCCCAGAAGCACTTATTTTTAATAATTCTTTTTCATAATTAATAATTATTTTTAATAAACCCAATCATGTTTGACAATTCCACATATAAAAGCAAGCTGCATCCCTTGCCTATAATTTTTTAGACGCATTCATTTCTAAGTTTAAGTACAGATGCGTAACTTGAAACATTTTTGCGCCACTTTTTTCTTTTTTTGTTTTTTTTAAAAGGACAATTATTATTTAGCAACAGAACCAAGAATATGCTTACAAAAATGCTTAAAGAGAGGAAAACCCTTCATTGAAATGTCTTCCTGTAATACAAAATAATGAACCTTAGTTTTGGAACCTTTTTAAAACAACATTTTGAAATGCAAAGTTTCACCCGTGTTCAACTGAGGGCGAAGTCCTGGCTGAGTAAACATTCCTGTCTATTAGAGCTGCTTGCTTAGCGACAATAAAAGCTTGTCTCTCAGTGTTGTAACATGAGCACGCAATGCGTGTTGCGTTTGAGTTCAGCAAAAATTTACTTCAGCTGAAGTGTTTGCCTGTTAATATCTAATACAATGTATGTAAGTAAAAAATACTATAAGTTTATTTTTCTACAAAACACACAATTTTGTTTTTGAGGCCATTGTATTTTTATTTAATTTCTACTGAATATTAGTTAACTGACATTTTGCTTAACAGACTGAAAACATCAAGAAAAACCACAAACACACATTGAGCTCATTTCAGACATAAACAGAAAGGGGTCAAACACTCAGGACACATACATTTAACCCACAGAAACACACATTTTAACCCACAGATCAACACTTCAGACAGAAACAAAGGGCAGCCCACAGACTGTACTTAAACCAAACAATTTGTAAATACTAGTTGCAAGTCATATTTACAAGAAACGCTTCTTAATAGTGTTACAAAAGACTGCACAAAACCAGCCCAACAGACTGCTATATGTCCTGCCATACGATGTTGTTATCTAAAACCTCAATTGTATAATCATTCTCATTATCTTTAAACCACTGGGCAGCTTGTATAACAGTCATGCCCTTTTCCTTCCTATCTCTTTTTGCTTGTCTTATTTCTTTCTGTTTGGCTTCCTTGCGCCAAAGGCGGAAAGAGTCAAACATTGCCGGCCGGGCTTTTCTTTTAAAAAAAATTGCTTCCAAATTATCTAATATGTCAGGCTCAAAGCTTCGTGTATCGGATCCATGCCTCATTAAAGACAATGGGGCCAACACCATGTTTAGAATAAAGCTCATAAGTGGGAGTTCCAACCGGAGGAATTGGACAAGAGTCCTCCAGCCGGGAATCCCTTTCACAACCAAAACAACAGAACTTTCTAAACTTAGTCAGCCCAGGCATCGTTATTTCACTGGACTGTTCACAAACATCAAGGGGTTAAATCAAATAATATAGCACAAACTATACTCACCCCTCGGCTTCGGCTTTTGCAATAACCGAATCAAAGACCCAAATCAAACAAAATTGTGGGAGCTACCCACCAATACTTAACTAAGTGTCTTCTTACACCAACAGAGGCCCGTCCAACGTCTCGCATTACCATACATCACCAAAAAGGGCCAAATCAAGGCAGCAGTCAGGGCAGCAGTCAGCAGCCGTCAGGAAGGAGAAACCGCGCTGAAAAATACCTTCGGACCACTTTGACATACAGGGTTCGCTTGATGTGGTTCGCGATTCCTCCAGAATTTTCTTGCGGGGTTCCTCACGACCTTCAGGCAAAACCGCTACCTCTGAAGCCGCCTCACAGAGGGCACCATTTGAAGAACCAGACCTTATGGGCCTGGCGGCGCAGGGTACGCCTTAACCTCCTGCGTTCACCTGCTTTGTTGAACAGAGACACAGGACACTCTGTTAAGCGTAGAAGATCAGGTTTATTAGCTGCAGCTAAGTACAGTTGTCCCAGAAGCACACCCGGTATGTTCTTAGGAGACTGCCACTTTACTCCATGGTGCACAATCTTTTATAGCACATAGATTCACCAAGAACACACTCAATGCATACATGTTTAGCCAATGGGAAGAGTTTGAAAACAAGATATAACCAATGAGAAAAGTTTAAAAACAAGATATCAAGTAACCCAAATAAACCTCTCTTCCAACTGTTTTTGTCACCCCTCCCCACAGGTTAATCAGTGGTCGTCTCTACAACTTAACTTGCAGGTGGCAGGACATTTGTATGCCTTGGAGGACAGTTGTGAAATGAGAGAATACAAGTAGAGAATAGCGAAGGCCAGAAGATAAGATACGGCATGAGAAAAACACTAAAGGCTAACAGATAGTTGATATAGAGATTAGGTAGTCCAGACAAGGATTAGTTTAGGCCGGCTGGTGTCTGAGAGGGGTTTCAAGACAAGGACGGAGGGGGTTTTTGACACGTTGCAGTCCAAGGGGCAGAGACACTTTGTGAATCGAGCAGCCTGTGTAAAGGCAACACAAAATGGCGGTGAATGTAAAATGGAGTCGAAATTAAAGAACCTCCCTCTCCAGTGACAGTCTCCACCTATGCTGTCTATTGATGATAGTTTATCCAGGCATACATCCATTAAAGTCAATGTCTGTCATTCTTTTTTATATATCTCTTAACAAACCTTAGTTGGTTTCACCAACAACCACCCATGCGTCCGCTCCTTCCTTGCTTGCCTTGGCTTTGAGTTTGAACCAAACACCGCTGATTCTTGCTATCTAGTACTATCCACCCATACTGTGTTGCCCACCCAGGCAGGCATCCTCTTTCACCTTCCACCCATCCTTCAACAACCCATGCATCTGATCTGATTACTATCAGCCACCTATGCATTCTTCCAACATATCCTGCTCTGCCTGTCAGTCATATTACCTCACCCGTCCTTCCACCCTTCTTTCCCTCTTTGTTCAACACATCTATCAAGGTCATCTGATCTGAGTTTGTCTTCTCCATAAAACCTTCACAGCTGAGTTGGAGTCCGATAGAAGAGGCCATTGGTTACTCAACTCACGCTGCTAATGCTCAGTAAAGGGTGTCTTCTTCAACCGTTGTATAATGTTCACTACAACTTAATAAGTTGCACAGTACAGTGAGTGAAGTAGTGAGCACACTTCCATCTAGTAGTAATGTCAAGAAGTAATGAATATAACTTACCACCACCCGCCACTGCTGCTGGCTCTCCCCCTGTAGCTCCTGCAGATGCCGCCTGTTCTCCCGCCCCCACCGGAATAGCCGCATCGCCATCGCCGCTGGCCCCACCGGCACTGGTGGTTGGTAGTATGCCTAGAAAAAACATTACACATTTTTAGATGCCTGGAAACCTCCCCCTATTTTATTAGTGTTCACTTGGAAGATTGAAAAAAAGTTAATACAACATACATCAGCACTAGATTAGCACAATCAGTAGACAGACACTAGTAGTGTTATATGGTTCCTAGGGTCATCTAGTCCTACTCTACTCTTTTGAAAGTTAGCCTGAGCCATGTGTAACACTTTTAGATTCATCATGTCTACTACCCTTTTTGCACATATTTAATTATACCTCGCAGCTTATTGACATGTGCAGTAGACGCCTTTGAAGCCACATGACGGTTGCGTACAAGTGAAGAGGTCGAAAAATAAGCCACTTTGTTATGGAGTTTGGATAGTCCGTATTGCTTAGCCATCACATTTACATGTTACACTTTTGCCATGACTGCGAAATGCTTGCATTATTGCAGTATACTATCTAACGCGCAGCATTTTTCTCATAATAGGCGGAAGATTCCCTTCTACAACCCAGAGATTTGCAGAGCTTATGATGCATGATGTAACCAGTATTTCTATGTTCTATGGTGAGGGGTCATCCAGAATTCATACAGATCTTTTGTCTTGTTCTTGTTGTCCTGCACTTGTGAATGTTTACTGTTTTAATCTTATGCTTTTTGCTGTTGACGATGGCTGTAGTAAAATTTCATATAACGACATACAGAGCTTGTTACTTATTTCAAATAAACCTTTTGAACTTACACATAGGCTCTGTGGTATTTGGTGCAGTGGGGTGGACTTAAACAAGTGAGTGAGCAAAAAGGTGTTATTATGTTCTGGGTTGTCTGTCTCAGTCATAATCATTGTGTATCTTCTTCGTGTGGGGGTCGGGAGTGGGACCTAATGTGAGACACTATAGCTAGTCGGTCAGGGGATCGTGGGTTCTTCTGACTGAGGTGTGACGAGTAAGGTCCAACCTCCCATCACCAACATCCTATTTTGTTGTGCACAGTTCTGTATGTGGCTCTGCAGAATCACTACAACAGTAGTAGTATGTACTATCCGATCCAAAATACTAGTCAAATATCTGGTTGGGCATTTTGTTGGTGGGAATTGTCAAAGCCTCAACATTAAGAAGACTAGAAGAGGACAACCCAAAGGACAGGACACAGTGGCTAAAGCTATTGGTCAATCTGAGTTTTATTATTCCAAAGAAAACCTTCAATAAAGAGTGGCCAACTGTGCAAGCTTAGCTACAGACAGAATAACAGTAGTAGTAGTAGTAGTAGTACAGAGAGTCATAGCAGAGGCAGTTAGAAGGAACTTAGTTAGAGGCAGGGATAACCAGAATTTGGAAACAGTCAAGGTCAAAGAAGCTTTTGTAAAAAATAGAATTAGAAAGTGGAACCATAATTTATAGTTCGGAAAAAAAAGATGCAGTAAAAGTTAGGGAAATATAATTGTTAATATTAATCACTGGAGGACTTACTGGGGCCAGCAGCAGGAGCCTCGGTAGAGGAGCGGTCCTGTCCTGGCTGATGTTGTCCTGCCGACTCGGACCCTGTCTTCTTGCCCCTGGGTGGTGCTGATGTTCCTGTAAGATATAATAAAGACAGAGACAAACATTAAGGAGTGCTGTGAAACAAATAAATCATTTTGAAAAATAGGTCAAAAAATTTTTTAGGAAACAACAATTGCAATAAAATTGACCTATCTAATCAGATGGATCGACTACTGGGCTGCTTGCTGGATTCACGGATCGTCAACTTATTTATGAACACTCCAGTGTTTCATAATCATTCTGATTACAAATACTAACGAAGCCTAGTAAGTACCACCTGACCAAGACCACCTATTCCAGACGGGCCAATTGTTCACTAAGTCTGCATTTCCATTTTTTTTAGCCATCAAATGCATAGATGAGATGGAGGACACATGCATAAATTTGTGCATACATACACCAAATTGTGGGTTTGGTTTGCATCTGATCTAGTTCTGCTACTGACTGACCCTGCTAAGCCTACCACTCACTAAACAAACTACAAAAAGGTTCTACGGAGGACTAGGGTAAGCAGCACTCAGTGACAGAGGAGGCATCACGCAGACCGTAAAACAATTCTTAACTAATACTAACTAAACCTAGTATCCAATATCCATCCACCACTATTTCACAGGAGGACAATGGAAGGAGTAGAGTCTCTCTAGCAATAGCATTACCTAACTTCAGTTCTCTAAAATAAACTCTTACATTAATCAGCACAAGCTAGCGCAAAGTTGCAAACAAGTAAGAGTAGCACGAGCACCTGGGTCCTACAATCACAGAAGATTTTGAAACGTAATTTACCAGCAACGCATTAGCAGCAGTAATCTTGTTATTCGTCGAAAATGTATACACAACAATACCTATACTAAGTTACTCACCAAGCCCAATGACTTCGACACCTAGCAGGTCCTGCTCCCGGTCCAGGATGTCAGACCACTGGTGGGCCAGCTGATTATGGGTGCGCCGGACCCCTGAGCACCGGAACACTGCCCGGCGCACCTTCGCCCACCGACGGTGACACTCCTGGGTAGCGTACCTGGAGCCAGGCCTGCTGCCAAGGTCAAGGGGAGGTGGCGCTGGATGAAAAAAACAAGGGCGGCCACCTCCGCCTCACCAAAACGTTGCCGGGTCTGCACCTCTGCAGGACGCATTCTGCCGCAAGGCAGGCAGCTCTTGGGCGCAGGCCCCTGGCCCTTTGATGCGCTAGAGCTGGACGTGCCCTTGGCCATGGTTCTGGGGTGGGTGGGAGGCAGAAAAGAAAAGTTAGAAGGGAAAAAAGAAAGTTAGGGGGAAGAAGTAAGAAAGAAGTAATAAAAGTTAAAAAACACAGTAAAAGTAGAAATTGAATGCAAAATATAAACTTAGGGAAAGAGAGAGATAGATAATAACTAAAAAAAGTCAGAAAAAATGTGTAAAAAACTAAGGTTTCGAAAGATTAAGAGAGGATAGAAAAGTAGGCCCAGAACCATAGCATAGAGTGTAAAACAAGATGGCCACGCCTATTCACGACCGCGTGTGTAAGTTTGCGCGATATTTCTCGCAAACATGCAATAATCGTCGCGAACAAGTAAAATGCGCTCCGGAACACGACATGCATATCGCGAACACGCTATACGCGACACGGAACAGGAAATAAGGAATCGCGAACGGGCGGGACAATTGAAAAATAAGATGGCCGCGCCCATTGGCAACCGCATGGGTAAGATCGCGAGATATTTTCCCCCGAGCATGCAAACAGCTTCCCGAACATACACAACGCGCTCCCGAACAAGAAAAAGGCATTGCGAACGGGCGCCCCAAGCAACTACGCACGCTCGCGAAGCTACGCATAGCTCGTGTAGTGCAAGAACATCTTCGCGTAGCTTCGCGTAGCGCGACTACGCAAACTATGCCCAGGGTTAGACTAGAGTCCCTTGGTGGCAGCAACTTCCCTAGAGATAGGGAGAGGTTTTATGACCATAGAAACCTAAGTAAGATTGTCCCTCCCTACCAGAGTGGGGATGACATCCACAAATGGATAACTGCCTTGGAGAGAGCCTGTAAAGTACAGAATGTCCCTCAAGGTCAGTGTGCAGCAATCTTATGGCTCTCCTTTGCAGACAAAGGTAGAGATAAGCTCCTCACTTTAAGAGAGCAGGATGCTGCTGATGATTACCAGGTCTTGAAAAGTGCACTAATAGATGGGTTTGGCCTAACCACTGAACAATACAGGTTAAAGTTCAGAGACACTCAAAAAGCACAAAATCAAGACTGGGTCGACTTTGTTGACTGTGCTGCTAAGGCTCTGGAAGGTTGGTTATTGGGCAGTAAAGTGTGTGAATTTAAAGGATTGTACAATCTGATAATGAAGGAGCAGATTCTTAATAACTGTCAAAATCAGCTGTTGCACCAGTACCTGGTAGACTCTGATCTGACCTCTCCCCAAGAATTGGGAAAGAAGGCAGACAAATGGGTCAGAGCCAGGGTGAGGCAGAAGGTACAGAACCAAGGTGGTGACCCAAAGAAGCAAGATTCCAAAAACTCTGACAAGGGTGGGGACAAGGGTAAAGACCAGAAGTCTTCTCAAGGGCCCCAAAAATCTTCTTCAGGTGGGGATTCACAGGCTAACAAAGGGAAAGGCCAAAAGAAACCTTGGTGCAAAATCTGTAAACAGAAAACTCACTGGACTAGTGACTGCACCAAGGCCAAAGAACATACTCCAGCCACCACCAATGCCCCTAAGGCACCTGCTCCCCCTAGTGCATTTACAATTGGTGGTGGGAATACACAGAATATGGGTGTAGTAGGGTTGACCCTGGGTTCTGAGATGGACTCTGGCCTATTCAGAGTACCAACTCAGGCTGTGCTTGTCAGTGATGGGGGCATGGATATGTCCCCCTTTGTGAGCCCCAGTAACCTGGACAAATTCAGACAGCATCCTTTGATAAATGGAGTAGAAGCTTGGGAATTCAGGGACACAGGAGCAAGTGTCACAATGGTAACAAAAGATCATGTGGATCCTGGGCAGATTATACTTGGTGAAATGTACCAAGTGACCAATGCTAGCAATGTCAGAACAGACCATTCTCTGGCAGTTGTTAACTTCTCCTGGGGAGGGGTAACTGGCCTTAAGAAGGCTGTGGTAAGTGCAGACCTACCAGTAGAGTGCTTGCTTGGCAATTATCTAGAGACTTCAGCTTGGGCTGAAGTGGAGCTCAGGACACATGCAGAAATGTTAGGGGTCCCTGCACATGTCTTTGCTGTGACCAGGTCACAGGCTAAAATGTGTAAAACTGGACAGGCCCTGGATTCTGGAATAATGGACCAGGTGCCTCACAAGAGGAGGAGAAGTAGGGTTAAGGGAGAGCCTTCCCACCTGACTCACAATGCTGATCAGTCTCCTCAGGGAGATGATCTTGAGCCTGAAGAAGGAACTGTACCAGAGGAGCTTGAACCTGACCAGGTTGAGTTATTGGGGGCAGGGAGCCCTTCCAGGTATGATCTACGCCAGGAGCAGAAAACCTGCCCCTCTCTTGAACGCCTCAGACAGCAAGCTGCTGATGAGGCTGCTGGGAATGCTAGTGGCACCCATAAAGTTTATTGGGATGATGGACTCCTATACTCAGAGAGTAGAGACCCCAAGCCTGGTGCATCCAGGAGGTTTGTTATAACTCTGAAGTTTAGGGGTTTCCTATTGACACTAGCCCATGATATTCCCCTAGCAGGACACCTGGGCCAGAACAAGACGGGACAGAATTGTCTCTCACTTTCACTGGCCCCACATGTCTGAAGACACAAAGGAGTTTTGTTGCTCCTGTGTAACCTGCCAAGCCAGTGGCAAAGCAGGTGGCACTACAAATGCCACCCTGATACCACTACCTGTGGTGGGGGTTCCCTTTGAGAGGGTTAGGATTGACATTGTTGGTCCCACAGATCCTCAAACAGCATCTGGGCACAGATTTATACTGGTGGTGGTGGATCATGCCACCAGGTACCCAGAGGCAATTCCCCTCGGGACCACTAGAGCACCTGTGGTGGCAAGAGGTCTCTTGAGTGTGTTCTCAAGAGTAGGCTTTCCTAATGAGGTAGTATCTGACAGGGGAGCAAACTTCTTGTCTAGTTACTTGACTGCTATGTGGAAGGAGTGTGGCGTGAACTACAAGTTTACCACACCCTATCACCCTGTCAAGAACTTAGCGACAACCACGCATACCGTGAAATCTGGTGTAAAAAACAACAAACATTTAAGAGGTCTGACTAGGTATCCACGATGGAGACGAAAATATTGGGTGTCAAAACTCCTATTGAAGCAATGTTTGAGAATTCTAAAAGACTCTGGTGAGGAAAATGGCGGCGCGATGGAGGACTGGCCAAAAGCAGGGTTGCGGTCTAGTGTTTCCTCTCACGTGACCGGCAGAGAGCCTAAGGTGCGCGTTCCAAGAAGGAACTGCGCAGTTCAACTGTAGCCTTCCATGAGGAACTAGTGTCTCCTCACAGCGCTGTGCTTTTGGTCATCTCAGAAGGAATTTGTGAGGCGTGTGTAGCGTCTTTGAGTCCAATTGCTTCCTGAATATTTCGACGAAGAGTAACGCAAGCGCAACGTGGGAACCAAGTTTGTTTACAGAGAAACCCAGGTTTGACAGCGCCTTTTGAGGAGATTATTCAAGCGGCGCAACTGTCGTCATTGTGATACGTGAGTCCTGATAGCGGTGTTTGCCCAAATTTAAAACCGCCAAGGTACAATGACTAATTTTTGAGATATATAAAAAAAGGTTACGTTGTATAGAATCACAGATAAACTCATAAGGGTAATGAAATAAAACTTTGGAGAGTAACTTACCCAATTCCAGGATTAACAGAGGATTACAGTTGGAGTTTAATATTCAGTTATAAAAGCAGTACAAGATGCAGTAAAATAAACAAAACCACAAAAACGATTACAAGGGAGAAGCAACAGCCTAGGGTCTACTGGGTGCAATAAAGAAGACGCCACATAGACTGTTGAGTGAAGAAACTTACAACGCAACCCAAACAGAGGCTGTCTCTCTTTTCTCTTCCACTTCCCCTTTCCCCCCTGCTTTAGACGTTACCTAGAATATATTTTCGGGTGGCGCTTGAGGTGGTGGGGCGGTGGGACCATCATCGGCTCCTGTGGATATCCAGGCATCTGACAGATTGAAGTGCCATTTTATCCACCGAGTCGATATGGCAGAGGGGTTTGATCTAAAGGCCCTAGCAGGTGTACTTGAAGGGTTACAGAACTAATTGACTCAATCTGCTGAAGAAAATCGGAGTTTAAGGGATGAGATTAGAAGGTCCCAGCAGGAAACCCATCAAATCAAACAAAGAATGGAAGAATTTCTTGCTGGAACAACTCCATTGCCAGGGTTAGAATCAAACCGTAGGTCATCGGCGGAAGTTGCTACTTAAGTTATTCACTTGCTTGCTCCTATCGTACCTCTAGCTAATCCAGAAAGGTTTTGCAGGGATCCACATAAGGCCCAGATATTTCTTACCCAGTGTTCATTGCATTTTCTATGTAGATCAGTTGTGTTTAAGGAAGAGCAAGCAACGGTTGCATTTGTGCTGTCCTACTTGAGTGGCGATGCCGCTGCCTGGTCAATGCCTTTTATCTCTCGTAATGACCCAGCCCTGTATGATTTTGAGCTTTTTAAGAAAAAGTTTTTGAGGATTTTTGACAGAAGAACCGCCAATCAAGCAACAGACAATGAGTTGCTGGACCTTAAACAAGGGAATCGTGATCTAGTGGCTTATATTGCACAATTCAACAAACTAATAGTGGAGACCGACTGGCCTGAGGGTAAACGTTCGGCCATATTCTATTGAGGTCTTAAGGATGAATTAAAAGATGCTCTCGCTCAGATACCAAAGAGACCACAGGAAATTTCAGAGCTGATTGATCTTGTCCTTCAAATAGATCATCGACTATATGAAAGACGATCAGAAAAGAAGAAGGAGTTCCGTTCTTTTGTTCCTCGGTTAGATCGCATCAAGTCAGATGGCAACAAGTCTGATACTGCCAGTGGTGAGGAACCTATGCAGATAGGATCTATTAGAGGTCCTCTTACTAAAGAAGAAAGAGAAAAGAGGCGAACAAAACATTTGTGTATGTTTTGTGGTGGTTCTGGACACTTTGTGAAGGACTGTCCCAAGAAGCCCAAGACCAACTTTGGGTTAAAAGACAAATCCCATCAGTAGAAGGAGTTGCCCTGGTGGGAAACAAAGAACAGTCAACTCCGGAGCATCAACAATTAGTCAACACTCTACAATCGGCGGCTCCACATCTGATAGTTTCATTCACTATTAAATATGGATTTAAAGAAGTTACAGGTGTGTCAGTCATGATTGATTTGGGTGCTACAGGAAATTTTTGTGACCTGAGTTATGCTAAAGAAATTGGAATAAAGGCCATCAAAAAGAAGTATTGTGAGGTGGTTAAGGCTGTGGATGGCACCAATCTCACTTCGGGTCCCATCACCGAAGAAACTGAGACCTTGGAGTTGGTTGGGTTGCAGGGTCATCATGAATATATAAGATTTAATCTCATCGATGCCCCGCAATTTCAGCTAATTCTTGGATTACCTTGATTAACTAAGCACAACCCAACTATTGACTGGGAAAGATGAACAGTTAAGATGAACTCTGAGCACTGTAAAAAGAATTGTTTCTCGAGTACAAACCCTAGGTCAGAAGGAACACCAGCCATAGAATTAGCCCAGCTCATCAATCGTGTATGTGTTTTGGAGACACAAGAAATTCCAGAAGAATACCAAGACCTAGCCAGTGTCTTCGATAAAAGAAATGCAGAAAAGCTTCAACCACATCGAGAATACGACTGCAAGATTGAGCTGGAGCCGGGGGCCACTTTGCCATGTAGTCGCATTTACGCCCTGACTGAAGCAGAGAATGTCTACCTCAAGGAATATCTAGATGAGTATTTGAAGATTGGGTTTATCAGACCCTCCCAATCACCGGTGTCATCGCCATTGTTTTTCCGACCCAAGAAAGATGGAACTCTTCGCTCCTGTATAGATTACAGAGCATTAAACCAGGTAACTGTGAAGAACCGATACCCATTGCCTCTTATATCACAACTTTTGGATCAGGTCAAAGGAGCTAAAGTTTATACAAAGCTTGATTTAAGAGAGGCTTATCACTTGGTGAGAGTTGCTGAAGGCGATGAGTGGAAAACGGCCTTCAGGACAAAATATGGCCTTTTTCGAATACCAAGTGATGCCATATGGGTTAAGCAATACACCTGCAGCCTTTCAGCATCTAGTCAACGATGTTCTTCGGGAATTCCTGGATCGAGTAGCAGTTGTCTATATTGACGATATATTGATTTTTTTGAACTGCATGGGGGATCATGTGAAACATGTGAGAACAGTTTTGCAAAGGTTATTGGAGAACCACCTATTTGTCAAGCTGGAAAAGTGCTCCTTTCATGGAAATCAAGTGGAATTTCTTGGGTTTGTAATATCAGCTGAAGGAGTAGCTATGGACCCCTCGAAGGTCCAAGTCATACAAGATTGGTCGTCGCCCAGAAATGTAAAGGAAGTACAAAGTTTTATTGGCTTTGCCAATTTTTATCGGAGATTTATCCACAATTTCTCCGCAAAAGTCTCCCCCATCACTCAACTTTTGAAGAAAGGGAAGAAATTTGACTGGTCCAACGAAGCTGAAGAAGCGTTCGATTCTTAAAGAGAGCCTCCATTACAGCTCCTATTTTGATGTGTCCTGACCCGGAATAAGCCTTCTTTGTGGAGACTGATGCGTCAGACTTTGCTACAGGAGGAATTCTGTCTCAGAGAGACAAATTAACGGGACAACTTCATCCTGTGGCTTATAGATCAAGAAAACTGTCGGAACCGGAAATTAATTATTCAATAGCTGACAAAGAGTTGTTGGCTGTAAAAGAAGCTTTTCAGGATTGGCGACATTTTTTTATTGGGAGCCAAACATTGCGTAACTGTGTTCACAGATCACCGTAATGTACAGTTTTTAAAATCAGCTAAGACTCTCACCCCTCGACAATTAAGATGGTCTTTGTCCTTTTCAGAATTTGATTTTGTGATCACGTACAAACCGGGAGTGAAAAACGGAAAAGCAGATGCCTTATCCAGAATGAATGCATACGATTTGAGAGTCGCTCCAGTAGAACCCATCCTACCTCTGAACAAAATTGTAGGAGCTGTTCATTTAGAAGAATTTACCAAACAAATTCGAAAGAATATTTCAGACAGAGAATTGGAGGATTGGGTTGGTGAAGATGCCAAGAAAACTATTACAGAAGGTCTTCCGTATTATGATGGAAAATTGTATCTTCCCACTAGAGATCTGCTGGAAAAGGCGCTGAGAGTATGTCATGATGATCGTTTGGCGGGTCACAAAGGCATAAGGAAAACTCTGGAGTTGATCAGAAGATTTTTTTGGTGGCCTGGCATGGCGGCTCAAGTGGGACAGTACGTTTCAACTTGCGAATTATGCATAAAGGGGAAACCAAACAGACCAGCTCCTCAGGGGTTGTTACGACCTCTGCCTAATGCACTTTATCCATGGCATACAGTGTCTTTGGATCTGATTGTAGATCTTCCATCTAGTCAGGGTTACACGGTCATACTGGTATTAGTTGATTCGTTTTCTAAAATGGGTCACTTCATTCCATTAAAGACTGTGCCCACTGCACCACAGTTAGTTTGAATATTCAATCAGCATGTGGTTCGAGCTCACGGGATCCCACAAATAATCATCTCAGACAGGGGAACCCAATTCATTTCTAAATTTTGGAAAAAATTCATGCACAACTTGGGAATAGACACACGGTATTCTACCAGTTACCATCCTGAAACTGACGGTCAGACTGAGAGGGTCAATCAGGAGTTGGAACAATATCTGAGACTTTATATGTTGGAACAGGAGGGTAACTGGTCAGATATACTGTGGACTGCAGAATTTGCTTATAACAATGCCGTACATGACTCTACGGGATATTCACCTTTCTTCTTAAACTCAGGAAGACATCCAAGTTTAATAATTGGTAAACAAGATGAAACTGTACCTGCAGTCACTGACATGGTGATGGAGATGAAGAACTCTTATAAAAAGGCTCAAGAAAACTTACTCAAGGCAAAAGAATCCTATAAAAGGCAGGCAGATAAGAAGAGAATAGTAGGTACCGAGTTTGTGGTGGGAGATCAGGTTTGGTTGTCCACTAAACATTTGAGATTAAAAGGGAACAGAAAGGTCCAACCCAGATTCATTGGCCCTTTCAAAGTTCAAAAAATTATCAATCCAGTAGTGGTTAAATTACAACTCCCTAAATCGTTAAAGATTCATCCAGCTTTTCACATCTCACTGTTAAAAAAGAATCCCCCCAATGCAAGACTGAAACAACCTCCTATGCCAATTACAGTAGAGTCTGGGGGTGAGTTCGAAGTTAGTAGAATTTTAGATTCTAAAATCTCCAGAAACAAATTGTATTATTTGGTCGAATGGGAAGGGTTTGGGCCAGAGGAAAGATCATGGGAACCCTCCTCAAATGTGCATGCACAAAGGTTAATCAGAAACTTCTATAAAACTTATCCAACTAAACCCAAATTGAGGGAGGTACTGTCAAGACCTTAGTGACAATCACGCATACCGTGAAATCTGGTGTAAAAAACAACAAACATTTAAGGGGTCTGACTAGGTATCCATGATGGAGACGAAAATATTTGGTGTCAAAACTCCTATTGAAGCAATGTTTGAAAATACTAAAAGACTCTGGTGAGGAAAATGGCGGAGCGATGGAGGACTGCCCAAAAGCAGAGTTGTGGTCTAGTGTTTCCTCTCACGCGACCGGCAGAGAGCCTAAGGTGCACGTTCCAAGAAGGAACTGCACACTTCAACTGTAGCCTTCCATAAGGAACTAGTGTCTCCTCACAGCGCTGTGCTTTTGGTCATCTCAGAAGGAATTTGTGAAGCGTGTGTAGCGTCTTTGAGTTCAATGGCTTCCTGAATATTTCGACGAAGAGTAACGCATGCGCAAGGTGGGAACCAAGTTTATTTACAGAGAAACCCACGTTTGACAGCACCTTTTGAGGTAATTATTCAAGCGGCGCAACTGTCGTCATTGTGATACGTGAGTCCTGATAGCGGTGTTTGCCCAAATTTAAAACCGCCAAGGTAAAGTGACTAATTTTTGAGATATATAAAAAAAGGTTACGTTATATAGAATCACAGATAAACTCATAAGGGTAAGAAAATAAAACTTTGGAGAGTAACTTACCCAATTCCAGGATTAACAGAGGATTACAGTTGGAGTTTAATATTCAGTTATAAAAGCAGTACAAGATGCAGTAAAATAAACAAAACCACAAAAACGATTACAAGGGAGAAGCAACAGCCTAGGGTCTACTGGGTGCAGTAAAGAAGACGCCACATAGACTGTTGAGTGAAGAAACTTACAACGCAACCAAAACAGAGGCTGTCTCTCTTTTCTCTTCCCCTTTCCCCCCGCTTTAGACGTTACCTAGAATATATTTTCGGGTGGTGCTTGAGGTGGTGGGGCGGTGGGACCATCATCGGCTCCTGTGGACATCCAGGCATCTGACACACCCACAATGCAATGGTTTAGTTGAGAGATTCAACAAAACCTTAAAGGGTATGATCAAAGGCCTGCATACAGGGAAGTTCCTGAAAAGGGGGTTGGCTACAGCCCATTTGAACTTTTGTTTGGACACCCTGTCAGGGGTCCATTGTGTTTGGTGAAGGAAGGATGAGAGTTACCTCTCAAGCCCCCAAAGCCCTGCTAATCAGGCCCACAGCATAGCTGCTTCCTCTCTAAAATGGTTTGCATGTACATTAGGTACATATCTAATTGGATTCTGGAGAGCCTTAGAAGCCCCTAGTATTTGGTATACTATGTACCTATGGCATAGGCACTTTAGAGGCCTACCAAGGGCTGAAACATGTATTATTCCACCCCTGGGAAGCACTCCAAAATGGCACCACAGGTCTTATACTGCAGCCTGGCTAAGGGTGTGCTTGCACCCCTTACCGTGGTATAGGCTACCTATACCCACATATATACATACACATATAAAACTATAAGTCACTCCTATAGCAGGCCTTGACAATCCTGAAGGCAGAGTGCTTGGTTTTGTGTGAGAGGGTGCCCAAGCATGAGCTGAGTCCCTCTGCAGCTTTCGGAAATACTTCATTATGGCTGTTCTGTGATACAGCCGTACCATATACTCTTAAGTGCATTTCAACCTCACGGTAAATGCTAACTTTGGAATGGCTGCATCAAAACATGTTGTGTTTGGTGTCAAATGCTTTGGAATACTACCTCCCTCCTCAGTTCTGGCGGTGGGGGTAACATTCCACCCTTCTAGAGGGAGAGACATGTTCACACTGGTCAAACCCGGTAGGACTTTCCTGAGCCCTGGCATCACAAAATGGATGCCTCTGCCACAGACACATGTCTTGCCTCCTGCTGCTGACCGAAACTCCAGCAGGGGAGGCCTGGACAATAGGTTTCCTGTCGAAGGGGGGTGTTACCACCTCCCCAGACAGGCAGATGTGTATTGGGGCTGGGTGGGAGCACTCTCTGGTGCTTTGAAGTCCTGCACTGGGGGCACATTTGGTGTCTCTGTGCATAGTCCAGTTGAAACCAGTTGCAGGGGATACCTGCCACTGCTCTGGCACGAAACTGGACAAAGGAAATGGGTGTAACCACCCCTCTTTCTAGACTCACCCATAGGTGGGGCCTTAGAGTTAGTCCATCCCCTAAACTTACTATAAGTATAGGAATCCAGTCCCTAGGACTTTAGATTACCCTGGATGAAACTCTGCAACGTACATCCTGGACCTTCGACGAGGCCCGTGGCTATCGTGGGTGACGTGGAACCATGACTCCTGGACACCGTGAACTTTTGCAGCAATACTATCTTCCTGTTCCTCCTCGAAGTTGTGCTTTGAGCTAAAAGTAGCCCCAGCCTTGAGCACCGCCTGCACCAGAGATTGCTAGCCTCCACTCCACGAGTGACCCGTGGGCCAGTTTCAAGTGCGACTGCTCGAGGCTCCTTCGCGATCACTAGCCCGTTGGCTAGCAGGTCTCCACAAAGTCAACTCCTCTTCTGCTTGGACTTTCCTGGTTGCTCCAGATGTGCCCTGACTTACCCTTGCTGGGTGAGTCCCTCAGACCTTGCTGGTCTGCACCGCAGTCCTTTCTCTGAATTCCAGTGACTTGCCGTTGCCAAGGCTTGTTGGGTCCATTCCGGTCAGCGACACTGCAGCACTCAACAGACTTTGTCGGACAGCTTGAATCCAGCTTATGGCCTTTGTCGATGCCTCCTGGACCTCGTGGCTGAAGAGTCAAGAGACCCATCAACTCACCTGAAGCACCCGACATCTGTGAGCATTGGTCCATCCTGCCCTCGGTCACTGGCAAGTGACCCAGACTCTGCCCCTCTGCTTTTAGGTTCCTTCCTTCCTAAATCCGGGCCTGGATCTCTTCGGACACTTCTCCTCTTCACGGCAGCAGCAGTTCTTTGCAGGCTTCCATTGAAATCAACAACGCGACCCGACACCAAAAGACACCTATGCACCCGACTTCCCTGGGTGAGGTAACTTGAGTACTCCAGTGCTCCCTTGGGTACTAGGCTAGCCCTAGAACTTCTTAAGTCCAAAAGGGTTTGGTCCTGGCTCGATTAGAAGTGTCCCTAATCTAAAAATCTCCAACCGCGACATTGCCCATAGAAGATAACGGGAACCTGCGGTTGTGTTTACACACTGCATACAGTCCCCGTGGGTCCCCTGTGTCACTACCTTGGGTGGTTCCTTGGGTTCCCAGCGATTCTACAGGCTCTAGGCCTTGTGTCTAGTTCAGTTGTGGTTCTTATACCACTTTTTTGGTGTATGGTTTGGTACGCCCCTAGGGCCCAAACGTGTATTTGTGCTATTACTGATGCTTGCTGACTTGTATATTAAGTACTTCGAACTCCAGTCTCATAAAGAGACTAGAGGGGTGTGTTTGAACCTAAATACATATATTTTAAATATATACCTGGTGTGGTTGTCCTTTCATTTGATCATTCAAGAGATTATAGACTGGTAAAACAAGCTGCTTTACATTCCTTCAAGACTTAGCCTGAAGGCTGCTCTCCATAGCTACCACTAGGATAGCTTTCAATAAAGGTTGTCTTTAACCTATCACCCTAAGGGGTTGTTTGGTCTGATACAAGGTGCCCACTAGAACTATTGGACAGCATATATCAGGCCACCTTCTCACAAAGAGGACCTCATCGCCCCACCACCAGTGTACCAAGTAGCACATTTGCAGAGTGGTGTAAAAAGGGCGTGACCTCGGACCACCTCTCTGTAACGCAGTTCTGTGGTGCATACTGGAGGTACCTGGTGGGCTAGTTGGGACCAAGGGACCCTCAGTATTCAAGGGTAATTATGGGGTAATGGGGGGTGGCAGTCCCCAGGGCCATCAAGGGCTCCAGGAGGGGGTCCGCGTGCCTCCCGCCTCCTATTGCGCAGCCCCGTTTAGGTGGTGGTCCCCAGGGCTCGGGGGTCAGTTACGGACCCCCGCATTTAAATATTAGCGCCCCGGGGTGGTGGCGGTCCCCAGTGTGTGTGGAGGGCTCTGGAGGCCCCCCAAACCTTTAAAAAACACCCCCCAGGTGGCAGTCCCCGTGGCTGCAGGGGTCCCCCTTGGCCCCCACAATCGTATTTCTGCATGTCCCTGGGGGCTTAATTAAACAAAGCGCGGGAGCCCGCGCTTCGTTTTTAAAAAAAGTTTCAGCCGGATTTGCGCACCCAGCGTGAATTCACCCGATTTCTTGTTTAAAAAAATGCTTTTTTGGGCCCTGGTGGTCCTTGTAGGACTCCTTGAGCAGGCCTAGGGGTTCAGGGTATTTATACCCTGCCCCCTTTCCTTGTTTTTTGCGCTAGTTTTACTGTTTTCTTGTGCCTCAGTTCTACCGAGGCACAAGATGGCTGCCAACATTTCCTGGTTTGGAGTGTTGACAGTAAATAAAAAAGGTATCCTTTGGACCGAATAATTAAGTGCAAATGAAAGTTTTTCCACAAGTACCCTCATTCAGACCCTATAATCTCATTCATTTGTCCATGCCGAGGAAGATTGAAATACATATAATCAGAGAATACACAAAACAGGATTATGAACTTATAAAGGTCTGACTTCACAGGTTAATTTATTGGTTGTTCAACATATAATAAAGCAAAAGAATTATTTTATACACATAGTAATTCAACATAAGTACCCTATAGCTTACAAAAAAGACCTGAGTTCATAAAAGTAAAAAATCACAATCGCTAAAAACCATAAGAAATGAGAGTCATTAATACCAACAAACACAATATGTCATAAGGAATATTACACATCCGTAGTACCAATATGTAGGACGTAGAACCAGGTACTTTCGTGCTTAGTACTCGTTAATTGTCACCCATGTAAACAGATTTGTGTAAAAGAATAGGGGTCGACGCGTTTCGATGGCTAAATTATATCTCCATCTTTTTCAAGACCAAACTCTTGACTCTCACGTAATGATTAAAAAGAAGAACGAGGGACTTGCACAATAGCTAAGTCTGTACCTATGTGTTGAAACATAAAAAACAATCAATAGTTTCAAATCAACAGGTGAATACACCACATTTCTATTATCAGACACTAAAAATGATGATCTTAATGTTTCATCTCACATTCATCTAATGCAGGAGTATTATTACTTTGGGCGTAAACAAGTACCCTCAATATTTAGGTAAAAATTATTGAAATGTATCTGGTAGATTCTCTCCCCCGGTTTTTAACTTTCCCATTTGTATAACTTCAAAGGCTAGGACATGCATATAAAAAATGCACTCAGCATTAAAACAAGTTTTGTTGAGTCATATACCTTACACATTGTTTCAAAACCTCAAACTAAAGTGCATCTCACTGTTATATTCTTATTTATGTAACAATCTGTCCTGTCAATGTATATTCCAACACCAAAGCACACTTTAATACATTTCATCACGCTCAAACATTTATTACAGAACCCAATAGGACCTCACCTCTTCTAATTAAGGCAAGCTACCATCCACACAATGGGCCAGTAGTTTTCAGTTTTCTTAAAGGAAAGACTCCTGTAAGTAGTCTGGGAAGCCCTATGGTTATTCTGTGAACGATAGAGGAAAACATTTTATGTACTCATAATTAGTATTTGAGTGGGTCTAACCATTTGTTTGATTGTCAATAAAAACGGAAACCTCTCACCTTCCATTTCTTTAGGCTTTTATTCCCTTTTGTTTCCCCTTTTTTTAAATATAACATCCTTGTTTGTAAAATGTCATTGTTATGGTCCAATTGTATTGTAAAAAAACATATACAGTATATAGAGCGATCTGTAAAATATGAGTGGTATAAATCAAAACTGTACACTGTTCAAGTTCATTCAATTAAAATCAGCAAAGGTCGACTATTATTTACCTTAAAATGAAGCACTCAGGATTTCAAATCTGCACCTCCTACGTGTTTCTTGTTGACAGCCAACTAGAATGCAGCTCGTGATCGGGAGGGTGCGCGGATCCACCGTGCCTCTATATATCAAAACTTTTATTTTTTTATTTTCTCAGCAACTAGTGAAGGGATTTACACCATTTAAAAAAAAGGTGTCTTTCTGAACCAAGGGCTACCTTTTTGCCAAATTTGGTGTAATTCCGTTCAGCAGTTTTAGCAGTAACCGTTTCTAAAGTTTCCTATGGGAAATTGATTTTTTTACCTCTATTTTTTGAATTTCTTTGGAACTACTGAATGGATTTCCACCATTTAAAAAAAAGGTTTCTTTCTGGACCAAGAGCTACCTTTTTGCAAAATTTGCTGTAATTCCGTTCAGCAGTTCGGGCTGTAGCCGTGTCTAAAGTTTCCTATGGGAAATAACATGGAGAAAACATGTTTTGGGACCCCCTTTTTCTTGGCCCCCGCTTGGCAAATCACCTCGAAACTTTCAGGATAGGAGCTGACCAGAGCGGGCCATAAGTTTTGAAAATTTCGCTAAGATTCATCAACCGGTGCCAAAGTTATTGGGAAAACAATAAATGAGTTTCCTATGGAGAATAGGTCCTAACTAAAACTATCTACTGGCGACCGCCAATAGATAACATATATATATATATATATATATCCAGTGAAATTCAGCAGTTATAATTACTTGAACTAACTATGACTTACACCCCCACAAAGCATTAATTACATATTAAATCACTCATGACATGGTCAGTGACATTACTGATGACATCACTGATGACATCTCAAATGATATCACTGATGACATCATCCAGTGGGTGTAAGTGTTTCGTAAATGTTTCTGAGTGTTAAAGATATATACTAAACTACTCCATAACTTAAATTACTATTCTTTTTGTATTACTAATGAGCTAAACTGTTTCTAATATATGTCATCTGAGTGGCATTGGGACAGTCTGTATCAGTGTGGGAGTGGGTGTCTGAGTGGCTGTTTGGGTGTGTAAGGGGGTATGTGAGTGGCTGTATAGGTAGGTGAATTTTTGTGTGAAGGCTGTATCAGTGACTGTGGTTGCTGTGTAACTGACTCTATTGGTGGATGAGTGTGTAAGTTGCTGTATGTGTGACTAAGTGGCTGTGTGAATGACTGTATGGGTGAGTGACTGGGTGTGTAAGTATATGTATGGGTAAGTGAGTGGCTGTTTGACTGTGTATGGGTGAGTGAGCGGCTGTTTTGCACAGAAAGTATTTGTGTGATTGGCTGTATTGATGAGTGAGTGGGTGCATGAATGATTGTAATAATGTGTGAATGGATACACAAGTGGTTTTATGGATAAGTGAATGGATGTGTGAGTGGCCATAATGAGTGAGTAGCTCTGTTAGTAGGTGTATGCCACTCGCAACAGTGTGTGTTGCCTACGCCGTTACTGGAGCCTCGAATCTTTCCCCACGCTACAGGAGTAGCTTATCCAACTGATCTCGTGCAGGAAGACCATCGCGTGGCACAAGAGGAGGGTGAGGCGCTGGCCCCGGGACTGCGAGGACCAGCATTCAACAGCTCCAGCTGGTCCTCTTCCCGTGAGAGCCGCGCCCCCTGACAGAACCACGCCCACAGCCAAGTTCCTTAACTACTCGCGGCACCCGCTACGCGGGTGCCACTCGCAACAGTGTGTGTTGCCTACGCCGTTACTGGAGCCTCGAATCTTTCCCCACGCTACAGGAGTAGCTTATCCAACTGATCTCGTGCAGGAAGACCATCGCGTGGCACAAGAGGAGGGTGAGGCGCTGGCCCCGGGACTGCGAGGACCAGCATTCAACAGCTCCAGCTGGTCCTCTTCCCGTGAGAGCCGCGCCCCTGACAGAACCACGCCCACACAATTTACCATACTTTAAAGGCGGTCATCGGTCCGCGCACCGCGGGACGCGCGCGGGTCGAAGCCCGGGGCGAAGACCGGGCAAAGAGCGGGCCGTTTGAGGCCGTTCGAGAACGTGAGAGTCCGGTCCGGCCCACCCTCCCAAGCCCTACACCAAGGACATCCAAAACACAGGTATTTACCACTGCTTCCGACCTGTCGTAATAACTAACAGTTGCCGTACAAAACTCCCCTTGCAATCATTCCTAGGAAAATGAATACGAGATCAAACAAGCATAAAAAACTCAAAAAAATGGGATAGGCGAAAAATTGCTAGGCCCAATGGATGACTTTCTTGCAAAAGCTAACACTTTTATTGACCAAAGTCTAAGCCTAATTGAGGGGAGGGTTTCAACCGAACTTGCAATAGCACGCCGATCCTCAATGGGAATATTAGCAACCGCAAGATCTCCACCCGTACAGCCATTGCCATCTCAAAGGGATACAGTTATAAACAGACCCAGTCTCCCAAATAACGTAGACCTCTCAGCTTCCCAACTTAGTGCAACCTCCACTGAAAGCGACCTAGAAAAAACCCCAAATATCTTTCTAGACACAACCTCTGAAGAATTGAGGCAAAAGAGAGGGAGACGGGAGGGGGCTGTAAAGAAAAAGAATGTTAGGAAAACACGAAATCAAACTGAGAATAACATATCAACTGAGAACCCAGTTCTGGTTGGTGATACAGACTTATCTGTATTGCCTCTCCACTCTGTCCCTCCAAAAAACAACGTGATAGAACAACATCAGCCATCATTTGCTATTCAAGATATCTCTACCTCAGACATCTTAAGCCTTCAACAACTAGGCAAAGATAGAGAACTATCACGATTAATTAAAGAAATTGCTTCCCTCCTAAATTCCCAAATTCGCCCTCTAGAAATTAGACTCACCAACATCGAGAGACAGCTAACAAAAATCTCAGCGTCTATCAAACCTAAACCCTCTCAAGCTCTCTCAAAACTAACCCCAAACCCTACGATTACTCCCCCTACTTCGAAGCAACTTGCAACAGTATCGCTTTCACGCACAAAAAAACAACCCTCCTTAAAATCCTCGACAGTACCAAACACTCTCACTGCACAAAACAAAATTCCTAATCCCCAGATCATTCCCTCACAACCCAACCCCCAACTTACACCACTAGAAATTACCCCAATCACTGGCACATCAGTCCCTAAAAACCTAGCTGCAAAAAATACGCATCCACCAAAAACCAAAGGACCCCTGAAAGGGACCACTGAGCAAAGACCTCCCCTAAACATGCCACCTGAGGCATGCCCTTATGTGGCAGTCTTGACAGGGGTCCCGGAACTTACATCAGAGGGGACGGAACCAAACTGGTCATTGAAGAATAAAGTTTGGTATTGGCTGAACACAAACCGACCGGTTCCGCCACCCTGCATAACCAGAATAGTATCAGTCAGTAGGACCCCGTGGGTGGGCCATACGGAAAAAACTATTCGGGGAGATTGCGTCGTAATCACTTTTGAGGACCCCACAATCGCTGAGTATATCTGCTCCTGGGAACAAAACAACATTACAGGGGGGATCGCCACTAGACCACTGTCATACTTTTACCCAAAAAGATTCAGTAACAATAACATCCCATACGACACTGATAACTTTTGGCGGAAACCTATCCCACAGCCGTGGGAGTTAGATGTGGTTGGCTCAAAACCACCGCTACGACACAGTGACTTCTATAACCCTTGGCGCCCTGCAAATCAGAACTACCAGCAAAGAGAACTTCCATGGCAGATCATGGGCCCACAAAATAGATCTAGAAATCGGGAGCAATGGGAGCGACCATCTTACCAACCATACGAAGTCAATCATAGAGATATCATCAAAGGGCCAAATTGGTTAGGCATACCGACTATGAATCGGTTTAGTGGCCTGGAAATGGTCGATTGACTAACAATTAAATCCCCGGAGCCCGTACAGACCACCTTGGCCCCATCCATCCTCATTCCACCCGCTGCACAAATAAAAACCACAGCTGTAGACCATACTTCCTTATATCTGTCCGTGATCTTTTGGAACGTGGCAGGTCTTCGAAACAAAATAGTAGATGGTTCTGTAGCCGACTTCTTGAAGGAGGCTCAAATCATCTGTCTACAAGAAACCTGGACAACGACGCCCCTACACCTTGAGGGATATAGAACATTTACATCTCCTGCCCTCCCTAGTACCTCAGGTAGACCTAAAGGGGGATTGGCTATCTACCTAGCAAACACAATCTCCGACATGAAGATCATTAAGGTAGACCTCCTGCCCTACTTCCAAATTCTTACACTCAAATTAGGGAAAAAACTTGTCATCACACTAATTAACATCTATAATAACTTAGCGGATGAGACTTTCCTGAACGTTCTTTCCCTAATACAAGAAAATATAAACGAACATAGGCGCCCTAACCAAATAATCGAAAACGCCAACATAATCTGGGGTGGAGATTTCAACCTTCATCCCTGCCCCAAAAATGACATCTGTGGAATGGTGGACGAATACGAGAATCCTTTAGTCCACTTTATCCATTCTAGTGTGGGCCCAGCCATGAACAAATTACTTGCTGATCTGGATCTGCTAATTGTAAACCCCATCCAAAAATCTAATCACAGACTAGAATTCACTTACAGAGGAAGGGGCCATAAGACCACTGTTGACTATATAATGATTACAGAAGGTCTTAAAGATAAAATTTCCAACTTTAAAATCCTGGAAAATAACTTGAGCGATCATTCTGCCCTACAAGTAAGCCTCCAAACAGACCATCCAAGAACCCACATGGCAACCATAGCAAAAACCTTAGCACAGAACAGGATAGAATTGGGGAAAAATAATGGATTCACCATAAAATGGGAAAAACTGGACCCCAACATTCTTACTAAGCAGCTAGTAGACTCTACTTATGATAACATCTTGATCTGTCTCGACCCCCATGCAGAGGCGAATCAAATTGTGGAAAACTACAAGAAAATAACAGAGCAAGTCAGAAGACTTTTAACTAAAACACCAAAACAAAATAATCTAAGCTCCATAGGCTGGTTTAATCAAGATTGCACTAAGGCACATTCCAATCTGAAAAAAGCTCTCGGAAATCCAAACAGAGATAAAACAAATATTCAATCTCTTCGACGAGAGTATAACATCGCCAGAACCACAAGGAAAAAAGAACTGAAAGAATCTCTGTGGAAGGCCTTGCACGAAAGTGCACTCCAGAAAAATAGTCAGGCTTTCTGGAAAATAGTCAAAACACCTCTGTTAACGGACAATACTGGTCCAAAAATAGATGTGGCCATCGATGAGGATACGTGGGTGAATCATTTTTCAAAAATCTTTAAACTAACAGCTACAACCGAAGAACATCACCTCAATATCAATCCAGTAGCTTACCCAATCCTACTGGAGATTGACCTGCAGGATGTCAATACGGCGCTAACATTAAGTAAGAGTGGGAAAGCTCCAGGTCCCGACGGGGTCCCAGTCGACCTATTTAAACATCTCCCAGACCTATGGGTTCCAATACTCACCAGAGTTTGCCTAGCAACAATGAAGCTTGGGCTGTTAGAATCATGGTCATCCTCAATTATGGTCCCAATCTTTAAGAAGGGGGACCGACAAGACACCAAGTGCTACAGACCAATTTCGCTCCTCGACTCCCTGGGTAAACTTGTTGGTAGAGTCCTCCTCGAAAAGTTACAGCAATGGGTAGAAGACAAATACATCCTATCAGAGTTACAGTTCGGATTCAGGGAGGGATTCGGAACTGTTGAACAGGCACTAAATTTAAGTCTGCTAATTTCAAAATATATCCATGCAAAACCTGGCGCCATTTACATGGTTTATGTAGATCTGTCCTCTGCATTCGACTGCGTTTCACATGCAAGACTCTGGTCACTGCTGAGTGCAATGGGGGTTGATCCCCCTCTTTTGGACTTTCTGAGGGAGCTATACAGCGAAGCCACGGCGAGAGTAAGGTACGGGACTAAAGGAGAACTGACGTCGCCATTCAGGGTAGAGCGGGGAGTGAGGCAAGGTTGCGTCCTAGCCCCCTTCCTCTTCTCTCTGTACACCAACGGCCTAGATAAGGCTATGTTGAGAGGAGGGAGAGACCTTCCAAGAGCAAACGGTCGCTTGATCCCCGCTCTCCTGTATGCGGACGACGCAGTTGTCCTAGCCCGCACCCCCATTGAACTGCAGAAATCTCTATCTAAATACGCAGATTTCATGGGCGCTCTGGACCTCCATATAAACATCAAAAAAACCTATGTTATGGTAGCCGGCGGATCAAGAAAGACATCCAAGTCCATTTTTCTGAAACAACAAAAAATTGAAACGACCTCACAGTATCCCTACCTAGGCATTATGATTGACGATGCCCTGAACTGGAAAGCGGCAGTCGAGAATAGGAGACAGCTCTTCAGACGAGCCATTATGGCACTAATGAAATTCTCCAATAAACTCGGCAAAAAGCCAACAGCAGAACTACTACAGATTTATGCCGCGAAATGCCAAGCCATCGCCTTATATGGTGCAGGGATATGGGGCCACACACCTATCGACTCTATTCAAAAAGAGGAGAATTTCTTCACGAGGTTCCTTTTATCAACCCCAAGAGGCACTTCCACCTACGCCTCACATATAGAACTAGGAATCACATATATTGAAGACCTAATAAAAATCCAACCTCTTTTGCTTTGGAGGCGAGTATGGATATCAGAAAAAAACACCTTGACTAAAACCATCCTTCGCGACACCATGGATCTGGACCATGCCTACAAAATATCCTGGCTCTCCTATGTAAGACATTTCTTCTCTGACCTGGGCCTAGAAAAATATTACCATATGCCAGAAGAATTGAAGGAAATATCTAAAAAGGAACTGAAATTAGTTGCCCTGAGCCACCTGGAATCCCTTAAACTGACATTACTGAGTACGAAAAAATCGGTCATCCACGCAATTATGACACAGCAGTCGCTGAATATCCAGCAATATTTGACACTGGAGCTTACAACCTACGAAAAAATGCTCCTAACAAGGTTCAGAATGAACCTCTTTTTTAGACTAATGTCATTTCCCGAAAAAAATAACTGGAAAACTCAGATGGAACTGTGCCCATGTGATGATCGCTCACAACAGTCCAACATGCACACAGTATTGTTCTGTAAATTCTTCCATACCCATCGTAAAGTCTGGCTAATCCCTTTATTAAAAAGATGGGGCCACAGACAATGTCGTCCAGCCATGCTGGCACTTCAAACTTTGGATTCCGAACGAACAGTCTATCACGTACTGAATTTTTTAAAGTGTATTATGAGGCACAGAAACAATTTGTAATATAGTGAATTAATTTCTGTATTATTTAAATTACGCACACTTTCTCTTTTTAACCATATATTTAACTACATTTTTAAGCAAATTTTATTATGAATATGTGTATGTTATGATATCTTTTATGGATTTTACACTGTTATAAACCGAATAAAGATTACTATTAAATTAAAAAGTATGACTGAGTGAGTGGCTGTGTGAGTGGCTGTACAGGTGAGTGATAGGTTGTGTGAGTGGTTCTTTGAGTGTGTGAATGGTTAGGTGAGTGGTTGTATCCGTGTGTGAGTGAGTGTGTGAGTGGCTGTAGGTGGCTATGAGCAGGAATGGGAGTGGTTTTGTGGGTGTGTGAGTAGCAGTATAGGTCTGTAGGTTGCTGTGTGAGTGTCTGTATAGGTGAGTGAGTAGTTGTGTGAGTGGCTGAATGAGTGTGTGAGTGAGTGAGTGTGAGTGTCAGTAGATGTATGGGTCTGTGAGTGGGTGTGTGAATGGGTGTCTGAGAGATTGTATAGGGATATGAGTGGGTGTGTGAGTGGAACTCACAGTTGTCTGCATTCAAAGTCAAACCTGCAAGAGCAAGTAAACAACATACTTGTGTGAGAACTTTTTTGTGCTCTTTTTGTGTACCTCCATAAATCAATATGCCATTGCTATAATTAAAAGTATTTATGACAGGCTGTATGATACGTCAAATGACGTCTTGAAAACGTTCTGCAGCCGATGACACACCAAACCGTAATCCTTTGCATTGAAGGAGACCATCATGTGTATTAAAGATAGTAATGTAACTTTAATTTTCTTTGAGTTCCAACTGATGATAACCTTTATTCAACTCAAGGCAGAAGAATACCTTTGCACCATGTAATTGTGTTTTCATGGCAAACATTTGTGAACCTGGATGCTGTTCTTGTTCAATTGCCTTGTTTGCTTAATGCATGTCAACGCATCTACGTACAGCTCGTTCGCTGTCTTCTTTGGGCACTACGACTATGGGAGAAACCCATGGCATTGGACAAGTCGAACACGGAATGATATCATGCTTAAGTAACTCGTCAAATTATTTTTCGACAGCTTCTTATAAATGAAGAGCAATTTGTCTATGTCTTTGAGCAACAGGGCGGATGTCCTCATTAGCATGCAACTTTGCTTTCATCGTCTTAAGCATTCCTAAACCATGAAAAAATAAAGGGAATTGACATACTATTTCAAGGTGAGCATTCATGTTGTAGTTTACGGAAATCAATCCCATATTAGCAGAAGTGCTGAAACTCAGTAGACAGGCACTTGATGCTGTATCTTGAAGCATATGGATGGGTGCTGACATCTTCGTTTTCTTGTATTTATATCATCGCTACAAATGAACCTTCACTTTTTAAAGGCATTAAGGCGGCTCATGTATACAGTTTGGTTTTTGATGGCATAATTTGCAGTAATGGAGAACATTCATTATAGTTATCCTCAGGCTTAATGTTTATTGATGCACCACTGTTGATAATGAAAGGCATCAAACAACCTTTTTTTCAGTGTAATCTTTGTACAATGTTTGAATGACTTAGGTACTTTGACATGTTGACTTTTCTTTGCCATTTTTCCTCATATGTGGCTAGTCCAACATGCGCATCCTTTCCTGAGGGAAATATTAATATTGCTCATCCATCTTTTTCACTTTCACTTGACACTGATACAGATTAACTGTTTGATGATGACTTAGATGATAATGGACTTAGATCTGCCGCGATTTGTCTTAACTGATGCTGCTGTTTGGCCTTGTGGGTGCGCACTTAGTATTAGTTCTGGAACATTCCGTCATCTGTTTTGTCTTCGGGCTGTGATGTACTTGATATTTTCTTTGGTTTGGAAACTATCACAAAATGGTTCTCCTTCTCACAGCCTTTACATATATGTCCAATGGTGGGACATTTACCTTCGTGTGGAAACAAAAATCTTCATCTAAAACACAACTTCTTTTTAGGTTTAGACATTACTTTGTGCCCTTCAGTCTTTTGCTTTGGCAAACATTTTACACTCATGGCTGATTCATTCTGTGCTCTTCTGAACTCCATGTAAGCAGCTTGTATATCAGCATGATCTTCCGCTCTGGCAGGCATTAACACTCGCTCCAGAATATGAGTTTCCCTCAGCATTCATTGTTTGAATGAATCGGATAAGCATCCATCAATAACTCTAAGACACATATCTTCTTTATCATTAAATTAGTTGAACTTACAGGGTTTGATGAGTCTGTCGAGTATCTTCACAAATTCATCAATGGCTTCACCAACTTTCTGTCATTCTTGACTGAAAAGGTGTCTTTCATAATCAAAAGTGGGTATTGGACATGAGATTCAAAGCATCTTTAATCTGACGGTATGTGACTTCTTTGTCAGTTTGTGACATTTTCTTTATCACGACTTGTACACCACCACAAGCAAGATTTTTTAGATACTTGATAATCTTTTTGATATCAGTCTCTTCAAGTGCATCAATGAAATCATCGAATGTCTCTATCCAAGAAGTCCATCTATCACCAATATTTAGCGTTTTGGCAGTATCGGAAGACGGTGGTGGTTTCAAGAACTCAGCAGCATTGTAGACCAGTGTTGAACTGAAGGACACTGCTTGCGAATGACTGTGAACTGGTTTATGCAAACCTTTCAATGTACAGGCCTCTGGATCATCTTTAATAATAACTGGAAACGTGACTTTCTTCTTGGTCTCCATCGGAAAACAAACTTTCATTATTTTGAACACTTTGTTTGGCTCTTCTATAGCTTACAGCGTCATTCTGAACCCAACTCAACAAATTAGTTGGCACACCGTTTCTGGTATGTATGGCTCTCTAGGCACAACCCTGGGCATTACTCCTAGATCCTCTTCACAGAGTGCAATGATATGATGACTCTCTTTAATGGGTTCAGTAAGTCAATTTTTTCTTCTTTTCTAAATGTCAGTTTGCACTGTCTGACACTTAGTTGATCTCCACCTTGCAGCGTTATTTTGCAATTTTTGATTATCAATAACTGCTCTTTCAAAACCTAGTTGTATCTGACTTCAATGTTAATAGTCGCAGGACCTTTATGTATGGCCTGATCAGCAAGTACACACCCAACGACTTGTAGATTTTCTGCAATGCTTTAGTTATCTTCAACTGCTTCTCTGAGGCTGGAGCTGCTCTTGGACTCCACATGCATAAATAGTCAATTCTGTACTTTCAACAATGGCACATGTCGGATGCACAAGCAGTTTGCTTGGACCACGGCAAACTCTCTGGGAGAGCACTGTCAATCTTTGAGTTACCTATCCCCTATCTTGTTGCCAATTTGAGCATCCTCCCCAGCCTGGGTACCCGCCAATGATTAAGCCACACATTGAGCTTAGTATTAATCTTCTGTTTTCTTCTGCATGTAACTGCAAGCCCCACATTTTAAACCAGCATTCATTGCATTCCTCTTTAACACTTGATTCACAGCTCTACGGAGTCCATCAGGAGCCAAAAGGGTTCCGTCATTGCTAACTCACAAGGCACTACAGATTATGGGCGTGTGAGCTTCGGATTTCCCAACAATCACGCTGGCACATACAGTTAAAATTCATTATATGACAACCAGAGTGCACAAGAGGGGCTTAAGGGGTAGTGGAAAGAGGGAGGAATGCGGTTTGGGAGGGGAACTAAGTGAGAGAAAGCACATTATTTTGTGAAATAACCAACATTTTTATAGTATTTATAAACAGAGAGAATGAGCGTGCAAGTGTGTTTTTTTTAACTGTGTTTTTAAAAATTCCTGGTGAAATCTGACAGACACCGCACCATACCTGACGGAAAGCACCTGTACCCAACTATTTATCAGAAACTACATTTATTAGGGGGGTGTAACACCCCAAACACCCCCCAGAAGGTACACCCCTGCTTCTGGCTTAATTAATTGCAAAGACTGCATTTTAAAATACCATATGGGGTAAAAGAAGCTGCAGCAGCGAGCTTCATGCACTCAGTAAATCTCAGGGAATATTAATAATGGTAAGATAGCTCTGATGGTTAGAGCACTTGCTGGAGAGATCTGTGTTTTATTTAATCACAGTTTTGACTCACAAAGAAGCATTGAGGGTTAATGCCTCTTCGGGAAAGCACCATTGTGTAACATGCAGATGACAGATTATTTTGTTATGGACTTAGGTAGCGGGTCACTGTTTTGACACAGAGATCCTTTTGTTACATGCAGTTCACCAATTGCAATCCTTCTAATATAGCACAGTGAGTAATGAACCGACATTAAGTACCTGCATGCAAACTGCAAGACATGGATCTAGGACCCTTCTGTTTCTTCTCAATCTGGTATTATGAGACTGCTTAAAAGGGTTTCTTTGGGTAGTAATAAACGACAACCCCAAGCAATGCAATTCGTTTTAAATCCTGACTTGGTGTTTCACCCAACTATACAATCTTCTAATAAAACCCCTACTAGTGAATATGATTTGTGACTCCTACACCTTGAAAGTGTGTTTGTCTTATGTAACATCCTGTACATTGATTTGCACTACACACTTGTATGATTTATTGTCAATGTTTGATATGTGTGTGTGTGTGATCTAGAGTGCTATGACACCCTACAGTGGGATGAGTTGCACTATAAAAGGTTAAATAAAAAAATTAGAAAGTGCTATTTAAATTATTTGTATAAATACTGATACAGCTGACATTCTTGCAAAGCCTGCATATATATCTCTTATATACAGGGTTGCACAAAGTCAAAAACCTGCCTCCAAATCATAGTTTTTCTCAAGAACTTGTGAAGTGATAGCACATTGTCTTCCTTTGTTTTTCCCATTGCATTGGCATTAGGTGTTAATGTTAAGGTGAAGGCAGCTTCGAGACAGAATTATACCCCAACAAAAGAAGGGCTGATGGCCCTTTAAATTTGCCCTTTGTTTGTGCCCATCTAGAAGTGAAAATAAACAAGCTCCCTCATTGCCTGCAGTTGCTTCTACGAACAGAAACCCGACAATGTGTGGGCCCTGCTGAATTGTGTCCCAGTGTTGCCAAATTACACCGGAACCAAATCAGCATATTTCACTTGACGGATCCCCCATCCGGCTGAATAATAGCTGACAGATCGGGGATCCAGCTGTTCCCTCCTTCATTCTAGCTCTGATTTCATTACCGGTCTCTTTGATGCATTACCTGTCATGTCTTTGTGACAACGAATTCTTGTATGAGAATCAAACAACAGAAACTGTGTTAGATTTCATGTGTGGAGTCCAAGATATCACCAACTCACTAAAAGGACACTAAACAGTGATTCTTCCTTTAAATAATCTACAGTACGTTCCACAGGCTCTGATCATGCACTATCCCATGGCTTTTGGACCTGCGTGGGAGAATGTTGAGACATCTGCTTACGAATCCCTTCTTTCACTGAGGTATGGACGCAAAAATCATTGCATGCTAAATGTATTTCTGGTAAAAACATAAGAGACGCTCAATTTCAAACACGAGCCACTTGACAGTCACGCCTATTCATTTTTGTTAAACTCTTGCAGTTAACACCTGTAGTGGCATGTAGTGAGGGCTGCAATTTATATGCATACATTGCTAAGTTAGCATAACCACGTTAGATGTTAGAAAGCCATCTTGCCACTTTTGCTGCTTTTTGCACACAACACTGCAGTTACATGTTATTAATTGAAAAATGCCTGCTCGCCTTTTCTTCACATGAGAACTGTCTGTTGTTCACATCCCTAGCCGTGAGCAGCGACCTTGGTCTGAACATTGTGTAAAGAAACAGTCTGGGTCGCTAGACAATGCATGTTTTTGAGTTCAGCTGCAAATACCTGAGAATCGAGCGCTTTTAATATTGCAGGCTGCATGCTTAACACACACATTCTGAAGACGAGCTTTCCCAGTAGCAGCGCACACCTGATCCTGTGATGTGATTCAACTAAGCTGATCTTTACGGTATGGGGTTCCCCATTCAAGCCGAGAGACCTTTTATTAATATAATAATATTAGTTTACTAGCGAAAGGAAGGTGGCTGTATTCCACTGTCATTTGTAAGATGATCTCTCCTTTCATTTTTTATGGTATTGTAACAATGCTGATGGTTTTAATTTTAATAATTTGTCTGCTTATGTTAGCCAAAGTACTGCATCTTAGGTCACGAGTGTTAGAAATGGGATTTCTGGTTGGCTGAGGCTTGCGCCAAAGCCAGACAGAAACCACCACTCTAGTCAGGGCTGGGGAGTTACACGACAAAGATAACCCCTGCTCACCCCCTTGGTAGCTTGGCACGAGCAGACAGGCTTATCCCTGAGGCGATGTGTAAAGCGTTTGCGCGCGCACCCAGCAACAACACCCAAGGCCCACCACAAAGGAAACTCCACACAAGGTATTATATAAAAATAACCTTTGTATTATACACAACACATTAGATAAAAACACACACTTTACAATGTGCCAACAGGCACGGGCAGAATTTACAAGGGATTATATATACAGGGGACAGGGCCACTTGGACCACTGTCAGGAAGTTGCACTTTTTAGAAATAGGAATAATACTGTAGTACAAAATAACATATGTAGCACACAACCAGTAACTACTGGTAACCAGAAAGTACCACCTACGCAACCCTAACCACCTTAGGACAGTATTGCGCAGGGAATCAGGACCTCACTAGCACCACCTGTACTAGGGAGAAAACAACCACCTAAGTATCACTATACCTGTAGGGGTCTAAGCACATAAACACATGATGCATAACATTCAGAGGTGTAAAGCAAAGCACATGACGCAAAAACACATTCAGAGGTGCAGAACAGGTACAATGGCGCCAAAACTCACATCAGCCACCACTGTGGCAGTCCCTAGGCCAACTGGCCTTGTCGGGGCTAGGACACCCTGTGTCCAGCAAAGTCAGGGGAAGACTGCGCAGGAGGCGTAGTCCAAAACGCAGAGGGCCACAACCTAAACGTTGCAGCTGCCCACTAAGTGCTGGGCAGCTGGAGAAATGAGTGTGGGCACCACTGTGCCCTTCCACACAAATATGCAGCACTCACGTGGCGCCTCTCCTGGGCTCTTAGCCACACAAAAATGCCCCCTAGAGCCTTCGTGGCTCAAGAACAATGTGCCCTCAACGTTGGAGTCCCGCTCGGGGGACTCAGGCAGATATCAGGCACTGACGTGGGAGCCTCGTGGGCTCTGGTACAACTGTGGGCGGGAGGCAACGTTGGAACGGCCCGCTGCCTTCCGGGGCCGCTCTTAACCGCAAAGGAATGCCCCCGTATGTTTGGAGCCTCTCTGGACTCTTGGATTAAGCAATCCCAAATTGGAGCGCCTCGCGCTCTAAAGACAATTGCTGCCCAAGTCGTGGGAGCCTCACGGGGCTCGTGAGCAAACAAATGCGGCCCTCGTTGGAGCGCACACGCGCCCTTAGGAACCTCCTCGGTCCCCCACACCGCTGCCCACTGTCAGGCGGGGCAGCGAAAAAGAGAAATGAGCACTGCCCCCGCAGTGCTCTGAACGCGGTACGGGGCGGGCACCGAAGCTGTGCCCCGACACTCCCCCCACCACCTCAACACAGAGCCCCACTCACCGGGACTCCGGCGGCGCTTCCTCCTCGTCTTGGTGACCTGCAGGGTTCCCTCCACACGCGGGAGCCCTGCGCGAGGAGCCGCTGCCGCCGTCCTGCTTTCCCGATCTTCTTCCTCTGTGCAGGAGCACGGGGTAGGCTCCCGTCCGCTTCCTGCTTTTAGGTCAGGCTCCGCCCACGTCCTAGTCAGCGCTGCCTGACTTCCTGTTTGAGCCCGGACCGGGCTGCAGCGGTGATTTTTCCCGTCACAAGAGGGGTAGGCTCCCTCGTTACAGTGGATGTACGGCGGGGTGGGCACCCGCCGTAAAATAAACAAATAAGCGGGGTGGGCACCCGCCAACGAGCACAGCAAGGTCCCTGGCAGGGTGGGCACCTGCCAGGGGATTTCAGGATCTGTATAGACGGGGCAAACGCCGGGTGGGCACCGGTTTGTAGAATTAAAGCGCTCCTAGCGCTAAGGATAAAAAGTAGAAGCGCTCTCAGCGCTAAAGGCCAATAAAAGCTCCCAGACGCTCTGGGGAGAATAAGTCCAAAGTCCAGCAATAAAGTCCTTCAAAAGGCAGGGGGGCAAGGCTGGACCCAGAGCCAGCTCACTGGGCCTCCAGGCAGGGAGGTAATCCAAGTGGCGGTCCTCTGGTCCAGCAGCAGCAGCAGCCCCCCTCAGGTAAGATCCTGGCAGAGAACAGTTTCTGTGGGGACACAGCCCCATTTTTATACAGCCAAACCCTTTGTTCTGGGTTCAGGGTGAGGGGGAAAACCAGTCGCAGCTGGTTGGGGAGCACCCTTGATGTGCTCAGCCCCTCACTCTATTCACTGGCAGGGCTAGGGTCGTCAGTCGCACCACAGGGGGCGGGGCCAGCATTGTGTTTGGAAAACCCTGTCCTATTCAGGACCCAGGTGGACTCCTCCCACCCATCTAGCTGATGATCTCCCCATTCACCACTGGGTGACTCATCCTGACACTGGGGAATCCCTAGCCCGTCACATGACACGACCAGCCAATCACGCGACAGACACACTGCACACAGAAGTGCCCACTTCTAGAAGTGGCACTTCCACACTAGGTACATACACGCCGCACACATCATCGCGCAGCATTCACTCCCACGAGTCCGCACATACCAAACTCGGGCCTGCACACCCCACGCATCAGGAACTACTAGGGACACATACATTCCCCATGCATTCCTATGGGAGGGCAGGCCTATCTCACCACATGCACTCAGAGCACGCACGCACTTTACCCTGGGACACAGGGAAAGTGCGCAGAAAACCAAACAAATCACCACACCAAGTCACCAGTAAAAATCAAAAAAGTTCAGGGGTGAACCTGCCAGAAGGGCCAAGTCCAACACAACCCCCTTCCAGCCAAAACGCAGGGCAGCCCAATCACCACCGTGATGGACTTCCCTGCTTGGGGCGATAGAACACGGACGCGGGCCCGCAACTGCAGGGACACCCTCCGGTTCTACGCCACGGCGAACCCATGGAATTCTTCCTAACACCACTGTCTGGACCAACTGGGCTACCCCACTGGTACTCCCAAGTTGTCCGCGGCCAAGACCAGGCCCTAGGCCACCCAGGTGCCACTGGTCTTTGCCTAACCACAGAGTGGGGGGTAGTAACCCCTGGCACATAGCGGCCATTCTCCACTCTTCCTCTCTGAAAGACAGGACTAGACTGCCACTGGTTCTCCAGCCTAGGGTCTACACCCTCAGGCGGACCAGGAGTCTCAGGGAAGGCTCTCCTCCCCCTACCTCTTCTCCTAGGGTTCCTCCTCCTCTGGCGAGGGGTACACCTAGAACGCCATTCCAACCCAGGGTTTAACCCCTCAGGTTGTACCGGGGGCAGAGGTGGGCTCTCCCACCCTCCGCACCCCCTTCCAGAGCCCTGCTCCCTACCAACTGGGGCGGTACCTCTGGAAGAAGAACTGGTCGGGACGCTGGTTACAGACGTCCCACCCTTCAGGTCAGGCTGATCCCAAACCTGGCCTTCCAACCTCCGGCCTAGAACCTTTGGTGGAATAATTGCCTGGCACTCCAGGACTTCTGGGGATTTCCACTCCATCCCCCTGAGGCTATCAAATGACACGTATGTCGAGCGACTGTCTGTCTGGCGCTGATCTCCCGTCCCCTGTCCACCTGACAGTGCGCGGAGATCCCCCAGAACAGAAGTGGTGTCACCCTGGTCACTACACGGGAACCTAGCCCAACTGGGAAGTCCCTGACCCACCGGCTCTTCCACTGGGGAACTCATCCCCCAATCACTCACGCTGGACTCCTGTACCCTTCCTACCGGAGCGGTACCGCCAGACTCCAGAACCACAGGAGCCCTGGTTACAGGTGCCCCAGGTCCTCCACTCACTAAGAGATCTTCCTCAAGTGGACTAACAGGACAGCCTAGGTCCCCAACTTGGTGTTCCCTCATGAAACCATCCAAGTCCTGAGGCAGGGTTTCGGGCGTCTGGGGACCCTCGGTCACCCCCTCACTCCTGCTCCACTGAGCCAGGCAGCGAGCCCCTACACGCTCCTCGCTATCCTGGGACCTAGCTGGGCTACACTGAGCCTCCTCCACCACGCTGGGCTGGAGGATCTCTGACCCACTATTGTTGGAATCACTCACTAATGACACTAGAGAACCTCTGGCCCTTTCCCAGCGCTCTGCTTCCTCTGCAAGTTTAAATGGACAAAAAGAGTTATACCTCAACAGGTGTTGGCGCAACCCTGGAGAACAACTACTGAGCATCTGCTCCTTGATAATCATATTTAGTACTCCATCCAAATCCTGCTCCGGGTTAAACACCAACCAGTCCACCAGTGCATCATGACATTCCTCCACAGCCTCCTCCCAAGACTGGTGAGACAGCTTCTTACTGCCCCTGAACTTCAACCTACATTCCTCCTCTCGGGAACAAGGTACCACACTCGGGGGACTGGGACTCTCTGTACTGCACTTTATATCGCTGCCCCCCCTGGACTCCACCCTCACTGGGGAATCCAGAAAACTACCACTATACTCAGGGGACAAGGAAAGGGATGAGGCGCTATCTCCTACGCTGGACCCAGCAAGGGACTCCCTACCTACGGGGTCCTCACTCTCTACTGGAGTCCAGGTACTGTCATCTTCTTCTAAATCTTCAGGGCTCCCCACGGACCCACCACCCTCCAGGTGTGAGGCCCGGGCCCTTTCTTCCTCACTGCGCTCACGTTCCCATTCATCTGCTTGCCATCCAATCATGTAGTTCCTCAATTCGTACACCGTGTCTGACTCGCTCACCCCTATGTTTCTCTCTCTACAGAACCTTTCCAACTCCTGCATACTGTAATAAACTAGATCACTGAGATCAAAAGCAGGCTCCATTCTGGCAGACGTTCTAGAGAAAAGATCACACAGGGAACCTAGGGGTCTGAGCTTAACAGGAGTACACACTTCACAAAAAGATTCAGCAAGCTCTCTAACCCAGAGAACTCACACTCACTTGCCTAGTGCCACTCACCACTCATCCACACACAACCCTCCCCTCGGACTGGTAAGGCAGTTTCTACCACCCCTGATTCCTCAACCTGACCACCACGTGACACAGGTACCAACTCTGGGCGCAGGGCGGGGGACAAATGTACAGGACACTATTACGCTGCCACCACTGGATCCCACCCTCTGGTGAATCCAGAAAACACAATGCACTAAGGGGGATGATCTACCCTCCCGAGCTAGGGACACCTAACTCACAGTGCACAAAAACACATTTCCAAGGAAATGACAATTAAAAACAATTTTAAAACAATAATCCCTATACCATGTGATTTATCTAAATGCAGAGTTTTGTAGTGCGGCCAGTTGCCGCTGCGGTACAGCGCAAACGCAAGTCCAAATCCCACCGCTGATCACCAATGTTAGAAATGGGATTTCTGGTTGGCTGAGGCTTGCGCCAAAGCCAGACAGAAACCACCACTCTAGTCAGGGCTGGGGAGTTACACGACAAAGATAACCCCTGCTCACCCCCTTGGTAGCTTGGCACGAGCAGACAGGCTTATCCCTGAGGCGATGTGTAAAGCGTTTGCGCGCGCACCCAGCAACAACACCCAAGGCCCACCACAAAGGAAACTCCACACAAGGTATTATATAAAAATAACCTTTGTATTATACACAACACATTAGATAAAAACACACACTTTACAATGTGCCAACAGGCACGGGCAGAATTTACAAGGGATTATATATACAGGGGACAGGGCCACTTGGACCACTGTCAGGAAGTTGCACTTTTTAGAAATAGGAATAATACTGTAGTACAAAATAACATATGTAGCACACAACCAGTAACTACTGGTAACCAGAAAGTACCACCTACGCAACCCTAACCACCTTAGGACAGTATTGCGCAGGGAATCAGGACCTCACTAGCACCACCTGTACTAGGGAGAAAACAACCACCTAAGTATCACTATACCTGTAGGGGTCTAAGCACATAAACACATGATGCATAACATTCAGAGGTGTAAAGCAAAGCACATGACGCAAAAACACATTCAGAGGTGCAGAACAGGTACAATGGCGCCAAAACTCACATCAGCCACCACTGTGGCAGTCCCTAGGCCAACTGGCCTTGTCGGGGCTAGGACACCCTGTGTCCAGCAAAGTCAGGGGAAGACTGCGCAGGAGGCGTAGTCCAAAACGCAGAGGGCCACAACCTAAACGTTGCAGCTGCCCACTAAGTGCTGGGCAGCTGGAGAAATGAGTGTGGGCACCACTGTGCCCTTCCACACAAATATGCAGCACTCACGTGGCGCCTCTCCTGGGCTCTTAGCCACACAAAAATGCCCCCTAGAGCCTTCGTGGCTCAAGAACAATGTGCCCTCAACGTTGGAGTCCCGCTCGGGGGACTCAGGCAGATATCAGGCACTGACGTGGGAGCCTCGTGGGCTCTGGTACAACTGTGGGCGGGAGGCAACGTTGGAACGGCCCGCTGCCTTCCGGGGCCGCTCTTAACCGCAAAGGAATGCCCCCGTATGTTTGGAGCCTCTCTGGACTCTTGGATTAAGCAATCCCAAATTGGAGCGCCTCGCGCTCTAAAGACAATTGCTGCCCAAGTCGTGGGAGCCTCACGGGGCTCGTGAGCAAACAAATGCGGCCCTCGTTGGAGCGCACACGCGCCCTTAGGAACCTCCTCGGTCCCCCACACCGCTGCCCACTGTCGGGCGGGGCAGCGAAAAAGAGAAATGAGCACTGCCCCCGCAGTGCTCTGAACGCGGTACGGGGCGGGCACCGAAGCTGTGCCCCGACACTCCCCCCACCACCTCAACACAGAGCCCCACTCACCGGGACTCCGGCGGCGCTTCCTCCTCGTCTTGGTGACCTGCAGGGTTCCCTCCACACGCGGGAGCCCTGCGCGAGGAGCCGCTGCCGCCGTCCTGCTTTCCCGATCTTCTTCCTCTGTGCAGGAGCACGGGGTAGGCTCCCGTCCGCTTCCTGCTTTTAGGTCAGGCTCCGCCCACGTCCTAGTCAGCGCTGCCTGACTTCCTGTTTGAGCCCGGACCGGGCTGCAGCGGTGATTTTTCCCGTCACAAGAGGGGTAGGCTCCCTCGTTACAGTGGATGTACGGCGGGGTGGGCACCCGCCGTAAAATAAACAAATAAGCGGGGTGGGCACCCGCCAACGAGCACAGCAAGGTCCCTGGCAGGGTGGGCACCTGCCAGGGGATTTCAGGATCTGTATAGACGGGGCAAACGCCGGGTGGGCACCGGTTTGTAGAATTAAAGCGCTCCTAGCGCTAAGGATAAAAAGTAGAAGCGCTCTCAGCGCTAAAGGCCAATAAAAGCTCCCAGACGCTCTGGGGAGAATAAGTCCAAAGTCCAGCAATAAAGTCCTTCAAAAGGCAGGGGGGCAAGGCTGGACCCAGAGCCAGCTCACTGGGCCTCCAGGCAGGGAGGTAATCCAAGTGGCGGTCCTCTGGTCCAGCAGCAGCAGCAGCCCCCCTCAGGTAAGATCCTGGCAGAGAACAGTTTCTGTGGGGACACAGCCCCATTTTTATACAGCCAAACCCTTTGTTCTGGGTTCAGGGTGAGGGGGAAAACCAGTCGCAGCTGGTTGGGGAGCACCCTTGATGTGCTCAGCCCCTCACTCTATTCACTGGCAGGGCTAGGGTCGTCAGTCGCACCACAGGGGGCGGGGCCAGCATTGTGTTTGGAAAACCCTGTCCTATTCAGGACCCAGGTGGACTCCTCCCACCCATCTAGCTGATGATCTCCCCATTCACCACTGGGTGACTCATCCTGACACTGGGGAATCCCTAGCCCGTCACATGACACGACCAGCCAATCACGCGACAGACACACTGCACACAGAAGTGCCCACTTCTAGAAGTGGCACTTCCACACTAGGTACATACACGCCGCACACATCATCGCGCAGCATTCACTCCCACGAGTCCGCACATACCAAACTCGGGCCTGCACACCCCACGCATCAGGAACTACTAGGGACACATACATTCCCCATGCATTCCTATGGGAGGGCAGGCCTATCTCACCACATGCACTCAGAGCACGCACGCACTTTACCCTGGGACACAGGGAAAGTGCGCAGAAAACCAAACAAATCACCACACCAAGTCACCAGTAAAAATCAAAAAAGTTCAGGGGTGAACCTGCCAGAAGGGCCAAGTCCAACAACGAGGTTTATAAAATAAACTCTTTAAACTTCACCATGTTTCTGTTTACTCTTGTTGTGGACTGATATGAGAATAATAACCAACAGGTTTTTCTGATTCCCACCAATCCTGAGAATACACTAAGTCGCTTGTTCTGGGTAGTCTATACATTGGGACCTCCGAGATAAATACGGATAACGAATGGGACACTGATGCTGGTCGGATAGGGGTTCTGGGTTCTGAGGTGAGTTTTTGGTACACCGCAATTCACTGAGGTCCTGGATTCCTGCGCATAGTTCTGTGCATGAGCAGAATCCCTGCAACAGGCACTTACAGCTCACTGAAACTGCAGACGTGTAGTGTGAAGCACTGTGTAAAAAAACTACCATTATTTAGTGTTCTGCAAAGCATTTCGCTACTGTCGATCCGGGTTTCCATTTGTTGACAACTGCAGTTCCGTTCAAAGGCCATCGGGTAAAGCTCAGACCCCAGCTGCCATCATTAAAAATCACTCCCCAAAACTTGCCAACCGCAAATTCCCTGCCCTAATGTTTGCGGACAACACCCTGCTTCTCTCGAAATCACCTATGGGGATGCAGCGTGTATTAGAGGAATTTAGTCGGTTCTGTAAAAGGAGGAATTTGGTAGTTAATATTAAGAAAACAAAATATATGGTCTTCCACGCTGACTCCATAAACTGTCCGCACCCAAGACTGGATGATGGACCTTTAGAAAGGGTTCCCATCTTTGATTATTTGGGCCTCACACTAAATGACAAAATGGGGTGGGGACGCCAAATCAATAAAGCTAATTTAAAGCTAATTCAGGCAGTTGGGGGGATTCTAAAGGTTTATAAGAGTTGCATCCTAAAGGTTATAAGCCCGCCTGTAGAAATCTACAAGGTTCAAGCTAGGGTGGCAACTATGTATGGGGCCGAACTTTGGGGACATAGCTTAGTTAATGCCCTCACTTTAACAGAAAATAATTTTATGAGACAAATCTTGTGTTTGCCCAAAAGTACTCCTTTAACGCCACTAAGGATGGATTTGGGCATCCTTCCCATTGCAGACATAATTGCTTCACGCCCACTGCTTTATTGCCGACGGTTGTGGAGTACGCCAGAGCTAGGACATTATGGAGAGGAATTAAAGGCTGTAATGTCCACTCTGGGGGCGGGTAGTATCCCGTGGTTCTCCAATATCAGAGACTCATTCCTTGCGATAGGAAGGGAGGACCTATGGTCCGCACCGGAGGAGTCATGCTCAGCCATTTAAAAAAAATCATTGGTTTGTGTACTGAAGGAGTATAAATTGTCGCGCATTTTACAGACCACTAACTCTTCTAGTTTAACCTATGGGTTCCTGGACATAAAACAGCAATATAAATTGGAGCAGGTGTTGGATTTTATTCAACCGCCAACAGCAAAAAAACTGTTTTTGCAATTTAGATATGGGACGCTGCCGCTCCATGCACTAACCAACAAACGGACAGGCGTTACCACCCACTTTGCCCGGGGTGCCTAGTAGAGGAGGAAACTGTAATTCATGTGTTATTCTTCTGCTTGGCATATAAGTGGGAAAGGTTAAAGTGGGTTACTCAACTGTGTAGGAACCTAGGTATTAGAAATTATAAGGAATCCTACAGGGTTCTAAAATCTGATACTAACCCGGTTTTTGTTTTTGCAATTTCTAAGTTTCTTTTTGCAATGTGGTGTAAGTGAAGGTATCTATTGAAAAATCGATGTGAGAATTACTAATACCCGCTCCCACTTCACAACTATTGTGACCCTAGTTTTGGCAAAAACCTAGCCTGTAAGCGTAGATACTTTATCAAACTGATATGTGATCTATTAAGACCTGCTTTTAATTGGCTGCTATTGTGACCTAGGTTTTATATAAAAACATAGGCTGTAAACTTTTTTAGTTTAATTTATATTTTTAATGATTGGGTTGCACTGATTATATTTCCCATAGTGATGATTATCATTTTATTCCCCTGTTTCCCAATGAGTGATTATTAATGCTATCTATGCTTGTACTATTTTACAATAGGTGGTTCTTACGACATTGAATTCTTTCTCGATATTAAGTTTAAGTGGTTGTGTATATGTATGTACTTTTATGGCCGTAATAGCCGAAATAAAGTTTTATGAATGAAAATCATTCTAGAATGCCTGTTATTGGTGATTGTTACATATGCCTGACTGGGCACAGAGAACTATTTTTTTCTCTAAACTGGATGCCCCATTTAACTGAAACCAAATACAGTGCATGATCAACAATTTACGTGGTGAAGTGGAATAGAAAAGTAAAACATCCATGTGTCACCCACACGGCTAAATGACTTGATTTATGTTTAAACTAAGACGACCTGTGTGAAATACAATGTTAAACATCTTCTCGAATTTTCATTCAGTTTGAGGCACAAGGACCTGCTCATAACGTGTGCAAAACTTTGCTAAATTATATCAGAAAGCACAGCATGTCACAACGCAGCTGTCTAATCTGCACTTTACAATGCAAGCATCCTGTATTGGCAAGAAATGCTTGCGGTGATGGCAGTTTAATTGACAGCTGCCTGTCTCGATCCGACAGTACCTGACTCCGTGCGTGTGTTTTAAAAAGTCATAGCTAGGCAAACACTTCATTAAAAGTCTGAGACAATGAACATTTGCATGTCTGGTGCCAGCCAGTCAAGGCAGAGGTAATACCACGGCCTCCTCTGTAATATTAAAAGGCTTAAGGACAGGATGCGCAATCTGGCTCATGAATATTTAGGTTAGCCACAGGCAGACTCTCCAGATGGACGCCTTAGATCTTAGTTCGCTCTCCAGACCTCATTCCAGCCCACTCATCGTGTCCCCTCGGGCTGCACACAGCAGCATTCCGTCGTGTGCCTTCCCACCCCTGGTATTGCCACTGACAATTCATGCATGCCATGTCAGCATTAATATGTCCTACCACACGGTTTTAACTCTGCATCAGCACCTGCACATGTGTAACTACATTGGTTCCAAGCTTGGGCGTGAGCCTTCTTTAGCGCCCTATCGTGATTGCAAGTCTCACTGGAAATTTTGCTTAGTGAACAGCTGAGGGATCCGAATGAAACACCATGCAAAGCACCTATGAATTGATTGGAATGTCACAAATTGCGTTCTTTTTAGGACTTGCAATTTGCAAATCGCAAAATGTAATTTACACCAGTGTCTCAGACACTGTTGGCGATTCCTAATGGGGTCATAAATTGCCTGCCTCATTAATATTCATGAGCCAGGCGCCCTTGTTTCGATCCTTCCTAATAGCGAGTTGTAAATCCTATTTTGCAATTCGGTAATAGGTTACAGACTCGCAAAATAGGGTTTGAACATGGGGCAGAACTATTTTGCGGTTGCAAACATGCCGATTTTCTGTTTGTGACTGCAAAAAATGGTTGTACATCTGGCCCCAAATCTCACCTGTTATTCCTTGATATTTGTAATAAAAAGTAATTCTGCCCCCTGCGTTACTGATGTTCACAGTATCAATAATTTCAGGAGGGAAGGGTTGTCCTTTGTTTCCATTACGGCCCACTTCGTTTTCTTGTATTCTAGTTTGCCTACACATTTAGTCTGCTTGCCTTGCACATGTTACACTTTGCACATTTATTTTTGTGCCACATCATTATTTCAGAAAAGCAGTCCATATGTTTTTGTTATTGGTTTAGGCTGTCTGAACATATTGTACTTGGTCAAACAACACTGTGCCTGGTCTTTCCCGTGATCAGGTTAGCAAATGTAGTTTAACACTTAGACACAACATGCATTCACATCTGCTGTTTTCAAAAAGTCACCATTTAACATATATAGAGATGGGCTATTTTGAAAACAGTGGGAAGACATTCTGCAGAACAATGGTCCAGAGCCGAGAGGGCTGAGCCAGCTAAGTCCACCAGCATGACATGTATGGGGTGCCCCACTTATCCCAGAGATCTACAATATAACACTGTTCTTTCATAGTGAGGGTGGGATGATGCAAATAAATATTTCACCATGGTATGACTTCTTATTGTTTATAATATCCTTTTAATGCTCCTCACTCTTTTGGGATACATATGTTTACTTGTTGAAGCGTAGATGTGTTATAAAAGAGCACAATACATTTCAATAAATATTGTGAACTATTTTCATGTCTTTTTTGTTTATTATGAAAATGCATGAGTGAGAAATCTAAAGGTTGACAATCTGTTTCCACAGTTCCCAGAGGAGACTAGGGTGCTGTGTTCTGGGGTGCTAACTTACTTGTCACTTTGGGAATGTTAGGAGGGAAAGTAAAGTACTCTGAGCTAGTATGGATTGGGGCTCAAAGGTACAGATGTGGTATAGTGGCTCAGTTCATATATACTGATGTTCTGTGGTCCCAGGCAGAGTTCTGTTTCCAAGCAGAATTCCTGCAACATGGTTCGACTAACGTCTGGTCTGGTATTTTATGCACAGGTTTCCTGAGTAGTGCTTGTGTGTGTCCATAATACCCCTAACACCTATCACTGGAGATGTCCATGGTGTTGAGGAATAATCCTCCGCAGTACTTAGGTAGCACCAAATTCTATGGTTTTTCAAGCTTTAAAGTTTCAAAGGAGAATCCATTTTTATGTTGGACTTGATTTTCATTTCTGTTTTATTAATGGCTGAACCAGCTGTTGTCATTCTTTTTTATTGCAGGCCTGTTGTCCATGCACATGTAACGCATCATGGACTTACTAATGCAGGTGGTGCTTTTATCTTTGTGGTAAAAGGAATGATGCTTATCGTTTTGAAGTATTTTATTCTTGGGTCGATTTTCCAGCTGTAGATGCTAATTTAAACACAATTCATACATATACTACTCCTGCACCACCAGCACAATACAGAGCACATGTACTCATAGAAGTACCACTTTCGTACTGGGAACACAATACTTGGCTCCTTGGCGCCCTCCCCTATGTAAATACCCCAGCATGCATGGGTCCCCTCAGTAATGATGGGGCGACCTGGCCAGCATTAGCTGGATACACACAATACCCTGATATGGGAGCTCTTAATCTTTTGCAGCCAAGAGCATTATATGAGGCTCTTGTTATATTATATTGATGCCTGACTCAATATGTTTCAAGCACTTTGTTGGCTGTGCCACCATGAACTGGCTTGTTAGGACAAGCCCTGTTTCTTGCAGTACCTACTATAAGCCTTGTAATTGTTCTTTCAGTTATAGGCAAGGTGCCCACTAATTGCGAGGACATTCCATTTAGAATTGCCCATAAAGTAGATCAACTTGAAGCTGTGTTTGTCCTTACAAGACCACAAGACAAGCAAAGAATGTCAACTATGTGCTTAACACATGGAATCGTTCCCAGATTAAGTGACTGTCAAACTTGGGGTATAGTCTTTGCTGCTGATATAGCATTAGTCATGGCACTCTGTCCATGTAAGTCTTGCCGGACAAGTTAAACAAATACAGAACAAGCGTGGCCAGCTTCTGCCCTGGATTTGAGGATGAAACCAATGGGGAATTTTCCCATGGTCTCCTCAATGATTCTGTCTAACATAAAAGTTGAAGCAGCATCTCTGGCTATCCACCAGAGGCTCACAGCAGTCGCACAAGCTGACCATGACTGCGAGCTACCTACAATTATTGCTGATGAAGACACAATAATTTGGGAATCAGACCTATTAAACCACCTCCTGACAAACCCAGTACTGACAAGGAAGCCAAGCAAAACCATGAGTTTGTTAATAAACCATGGGATAAATCTAAACAAACATAGAAAGGTAAACCTCGCAGAGGTTCTCCACCCCAGGAGAGACGCTATGATTTTTGCAGTTGCATTAAAATCAAGGCTTCAGACAGGTATCAGAGTTCTGATACACGTTTTCCTCATTCCTTGCAGGACTCATCTGTCAAACAGTATGAGAGAGGAGGGCAATCTGAATGCAGACAAAAAGAGTATGTGACGCTGATAAGGTATGTAGCTCCTCTTGATAGATCATATCATCTAGACATTCAAATTGAGGGTGACATAGAGTGCACCATTAAAGCAACATTCTAGGAAAATGTAACTTTATCTTATGACATCCTTCTAGCACAGGTCAATCGGCCCCCACAGTTCCTATATACATTCCCACAGGGTGAGGATTCTTCCTCCCTTCTCTGCTCTTGTCCCTGAACTAGTCAAACAAGCTTGTGTAGCATAATAGGCTCTTGAACTAGCCCCTGCGCTATATCAAAATCATGTTGGCTGGGATAAGGACTCTCCTTATCATACCATACACATAAGGTCCAGGCCACAAGTGCAATCATAATATCCCAATAAATGGGATGCTAAGGAACCCATTGGAGAAATACTCTCTCAATTAGAGTACCAGAGTGGAATTGAACCGACTGTCTCTCAGATGAATTATCCTCTTTTTCCTGTCTTGAAACTGGATCCTTCATATTGAATAGCCTTAGACAATAGACATTTAAACAGTTTTACACGCACATTTGCAGTGCAAAACACACATAGTGTGGCACTAATTAACAATGGAGTCCTTGAAAAATACAAAACAACCTCAAATATTTCCAACGGTTATTTCAGTGACAATCTGGTGCCTGACAGTAGAGATTGGACAGCCTTCTAAGTGCTTGGCTTTCAAAGAAGTTATGCAAGGATCCCTATGGGCTATACGAATATCCCTGGATTATTTGCTGCCCGCATAGTGTCAATTCTAAATGATATTGACCTGGATACATTTTCATATGTAGATTACATTTACCTCGCAGACAATGAGTTAAATCTCCCCTTGACTAGAGTAGATCGCATAATATTTGCATTTGCTGAACTGCATTACACGTTTAACTTCAACAAACTTAACATAGCTTTTTTGAGTGTCCTTTTCCTAGGAAAGCGCCCTGCCCCACATTTTCTGGAGAAGTATACACAACTGCAGCCTCCAAATACCTTAAAAAAATTGCCTTCCCTGCTAGGATTTCTTAATTTTAGCAGAACATACATACCTGATTAGGCCCAATGCATTAAATCACTATATCAATTAATTTGTCATGATTTTTCGAATACACTTTGGACATCAGAACACACAGATACACCCAGATCATTACAATTTGATTTGCTTGCCACAAGTCACTTACATACACCTGCATATACCACAAACCTAGTCATCCGGCTTTAACCAAGTGCAATTGGATTCACCTACATCACTTTTAACGAAGGCGAGACAGTGCCGATGTCAACCAATACACATTTATATTCCAATGCGGAATATGAATGGTAAAGCCTTCAATCCTAGATGGATAAAATGGATAACATCCATAACAGTTGTTGATGTAGACTTTGTCTTTGACCTTTCTTTACAGACAAAATAATTTTTGCATTATGAGCATGTTTATCCCATGCTCAATTCAGTCTTCCCTCTTGAACAGTATAAATAGTTTGTTTACACTGATGATTCAGCCCAGCCTGCTTTAGTCTCTAAACAGCAGTACTCAGCGGCATGTACCACCATTGCTGGTGTGATTTCGGGCAGAAAATTCTAACCACGAAAAACTCACACTCAGTCCTTAGGTGACTGCACTGTGCAGTTGGTTGAAGTAAAAGCTTTGTTTCTTGCACTCGAACATACAGATCCTGAATTCCCCACACTTATTTTGTGCAATTTATATAACTGTTCGCAGTCCTTTAATAATAATTTACATTGTTGGCATCAGAATAGATTTTAAGATTCTAAAGGCAACACAATCAAGCATAAAACCCTGTTGATTAATGTGGCGGACCTCAAAGATAATCTGCCACAAGATTGCGTTATACATACATTGAGTCATCAACCTATGGGAATACATGTTGAAAGGAATTCTTTGACTGTTGATTCAATTACTCGTTCTAAAATGAGAATAGTATTGGATATTTCATCTGCTGTTAATGCTTATAGGGACGGCACACACTTACCTAAGGGATTTCCATCTAAATATACCTATCTTTGAGTGAACAAAACATTCCTTTTGTAACTATTCCAGGAGTTGGTGATCGAATGATTCCAAACCAAGACTGCAGAATAGCTTTAGTGATAGCTGGGCTCAAAGGTGTTGCTTCAGCACATACAGATGTGGTGGCCACAATTTCGCTGCTACATAAACGTTATTGGTGGCATGGCTTATTTTAGCAGGCCAACAAATATGCCCTTTGCTGTGACATTTGTCAGCAAATTAAAGCTTCCATCGTGGATCATCCACAGCAGACATACCTATTAACTTCTAACAAACCTTCCGGCTGCATTTATATGGACCACTGTGGTCCTCTTATTTCTGATACAGCGTTCCTCAGGGTTTGGCCATTACATACAGCTGATGTTTGCCCTGTTATTAAAGACTTGCAAGTCCTTATTGGAAGACATGCATGCAGTACATTCCACTCGGACCAGGACCTATCTTTTATTTCTACAGTGTATTGGGACACTATGGCATCCTTGGGTGCACAGGTGCATTATTATTCTCCATATAGGCCTGAGGGAAATTCTCTTCTGGAGAAGATGAACCAATACTAAAAGCAGACCTTAACAGCCAGAGTATTAGGCACGGGCGTAATTGGGTCCATCACCTATATGGGGTTCATCGGGCTCTTCACAACCTTCCTAAAAGATCTCTGGGTGGATGGACCCCATTCAAAGTACTCTTTGGCATCAAAATGTTAATTCCTCACCTTGATGGTCCAAACATTGTGATGGCAGCCACGCCTTTGATGTGGAGTAGATAATAATTGTATTGTCCTACAGGACCTACAAAAGCTCTGTGACAACACTCCAATGAGCAGTTGAAGACGTTTGCCTCTGGGGGAATCAAAGATAAGCCAGAACCTTCTGGCTGGATTTCACAAGTTGGGGATCTTGTGTGAGAGAAGGTGGCGGTATAGAAGGATTTTGGGCCCTCATACCGAGCACCGGTGCCAGTAGTTGGTATTCAAGGTACAAGAACTGTAATTTTGCCACCGCTTCCAGGCTCTAAAGAAAATCTTTTTTCTCAGTTGATAACTTCAAGTCACATCATATGTGGCCATGAGGAATCCTTGGTAGTTCCCTAACTCCTTTCACTACCATACACGAACTTCCTTGACAGCATGTGAGCACCACCAAAGCTGTTTCTCCCTGGCTGGGTGGGCAGAAAATCCACTTCAATCCATACCTGCCTCCACTACTCGATTGTAGTGAGTACTGACCTCACTAGTGCATCTTCTGCTGAGGATGTCATTTATACAGATACACCACTATTGGATTTTACCAATTCTTTACTCGTACCGGCAGCACCAGTTTTTCAACTAACTGCTTCTGGGTATTATGTGGGTCGAGATAATTTTTCTATGGATTCTGTTAATGATTCTTCCAGATTGTATGCTCTTCCTGGATGGATCTGTGTTTTCTTTTCATGGCTGAAATGCGCTTATCTGGTCCAACCTTGGATATATATTTGGATAACACTTTCTTGGTTTTTCTATTCCTGTGGATTGGGTTTGTGTCTGTTTCTTTCTTGCTGATTAATGGCAACTACCTTCCAGAACACTCTGCTGCTGAACTGGTTGACGGGGTGTTGGCCCCCCACTCTTCTTTGCATAAGCTGTCTCTCTTGAACATTTCAGCTGTCTTAGTGATGGATGGAATTGTTTGTGATAAAGTTCCTTACAACTAAGCCTGGGCGGTAAATTCCGTTCCACTTGCGGAATTTGGGTAATTTCGCGTTCCACGGAGAACGCGAAATTGCCCAAAATTCCACGATCCGAAGCTTTGTGGAATTTTTTCTTGTTCGCGCTTTCAAAATGCGTGTTCGCGAGATATTTCCCCCCAAGCACGCAAACAGCATTCGCGAACAGGAAAAAAGCATCGACAACGGGCGGAGCAAGCAATTCCGTGTGTTCGCAGAACTCTGCGTGCTCGCGGAGATTTTTTACCGTTTCACGGAGCTTTGCGTAGCACAACTATGCAAATTCCACCCACCCCTACTTACAACTTATTCCTTCCAATGGAGATCCTGCAGATGCCATATGTGTTTAGAGTTTCTATGGGAGATGTAAGTACCTGGGTTACATTCAGATGATTGGGATGTTGAAACTGTAACATTTTGCTCTCAGAGCTGGAATATTATACTGTTTTCAAAAAAGGATTTGTTCCTCAGTTCTGCTACATTTGGTGAGATGTTCTGTTACCACCAATATGGACATCATTATTTACATCAAGCTAGTTTTCAATGCACACTTTGTAATTACAAACAATGGGAACAATGTTCCACTCCCTCATAGGGGATCTCCAAAACATACAAAGATAAATGTACACATTTTTCAGGGTATGACATGACAGATTCAACATCCTTTTATTTCAAACTTGTCCCTATACCCCCGAAAAAAGGAATTCTTGTGTAAACTAAATACATTTATACAGAATCATTTCTTGCACATTTGGCTATGAAAGGCTATGATTATTGGAAGGACACCATTGATTTGAAATCCATTTGGGCTATGCAATACTGGTAGATCCAGGGTACGGATACTTTATTTTAAGCCTGCTTACTTCTAACTCAAATGATTTCCATGAATTATACAATTCAGCAGACTACATGTCTAGGATTGATTAGGATTAAAGTAATGAATATAACAACCATTCCTTCCTTTGCACGATTTGACAATGTTCAACATTCAACAAATTGCACTGCTGACCAGCTAGAGAGTATGTTACAAAATGGTGCATTTAACACCACACATTCAGGTCCTCATGGGGAGTTATTGTAGACAGTGGACACAAATGGATGTCATGCCGATTTTTTTAATTCCACACCGGGCTTTAAAGCTCACCGGCCTGATCCTAGTTATTCCCAATACCAACACTCAGGAAGTGTTGCTACCTATTAAGTGGGAACATTGTGTCAACAGTGGTTAGAACATCATTCTCTTGTATCGGAGGACATGGACCTATCTAATTTTCTATTGGGTCTTAAATCTCCATGTAAGATTTATTGATGCTACATCTAATGAAATTTGGAAATTGTCACAAATGGAGAAAGATCTTGCTGTTGTTGATAATAGTATTGATACGTTGTCTTCCTTATTTACAATTCGAATAACATTGTGTCATCTGTTATTGATATCATGCAAAGTGACATATCTTCATTGTACATGGGCAAAGTCAGCTTAGATCCATCATGCAGTTTAGCTGGACCCTTCAAACTCTTAAAAATTGTCTCATCCCTTGCTGTTATCCTAATTCCAGCCAGCTAGTCATGCCTTTTAATTTGACACAAACAACAACTCATGGGTAAAAAGACGCAACCTACACAATGTTACATCCCAAAATGTTACAACAGCTCCCTTTCACTATAGCAGAAACACCTTCTGCTGTATGGTTAATACATGGCATAATTTCTCAGCCAGTTTCAACATTTCAATTTTCAGCTTGTATGAAACATTACCCTGTTGGTAGATATGAGCCCCTCGGAGGCAGCTTCATTCATGAATTATGGTCTCTCCCATTCTCTTCTCTATGTGAGCTCACAAATAAGGAGGTCTTTCTTGCTGACAATTAATGCGACTCTTTTGTTAAACATTCACTTATTTGTCAAAACGTTATCATTCGTGGCACTTGTGATGCATCTGTACCATATTTGGCCAGTTTTCTAAAAAGGAAAAGCGGTCCCTTCATTGTCCCCTTATTCAAGTTCTTTCAGATGGAAGCTTTTTAATGATAAGTGATCACAAATGTGGTGGAATGAAGGCTGGGATCCCATATAATTTATCTGCTTCCTAGATTATCACTTGCTGCAATAATGTGCTCTTCCCCCTTCCGCAAGGAGGATCAATGACTCATTGTGGCTTTCCATTCTAATGTTGAAGACAGATTTTAACAAGGTAAGCAGAGTCAAAGCACTATTATCGCAAAAAGAAGTGGCACTGACTTCTTCTCAAGAAACTTTCAATTTGCAGATGGCAAGGGCATTCTGTGAAATACAGCCATTGTTAAACACTGACCACCCAATACATTTAGTAAAATTAGTACATTGCATCTTGAATACATCTAATACTTCCAGCCTTGCTCACTTTTCAAAGTTCTCGGTGCTGCCATAGTCAGTTCCTTCCGAAAAATCTTTGGAGTAATACCGGCTTTTATTCATTCTCTTTTTTCCAGTGTGTTTGTGGGCATCCTGTTGGTGTTGTTCCTCTTTTGTGACATTTTGGTTCTATTTTTGCTCTTCAGCGATGGATGTTTCACCTCAACGCCCTCTAGAACTACCACCTATCCAGCTATGTGGTAAATGCATGGGAAGGTTCTTCAGAATCTTCCTGCTCTAAGAACTAGATTTTGACTGGTCATTGACATTATGACCTGTCTGGTTTGCCTTTGTCCAGACCGTGTTTCATTGCCTATGGTTCACTTTCAAATGTGCATTAGATATTTGCCTGGCTCTGCGAACATCGATTCCTGTGGACATGAACCCAGTGATGAGTCCTGTAGCGACCCATTTTTGGAGTTGTCCGATGGCCTTATGGCTGCTGCACAATGTAAGATATGAGCCCTGGCTTCAGCACAAGACTAATTAAACATTGGCACTAATGGCATGAATGCAGGTTGCCCGGATACTTCCTCAGCATAATAACGAGGAGCACGTCTGTTCTCTGGATTATTTGAACTGGTCTATGGCGGAGTCATTGTCTGCAGAAATGTTGTCCATCCTGGACTCACTTCCTATTAAATTCCTGGTAGACAGCATGGATACCTTCAACACTCCTTAATCTGGCTACTATTCAAAATGTTATTTTTTAAATTATTATTATAATCTTTTTTATGTAGAACCTGCTTATGAACACAGCATTGAATGTGCATAGCTTGTGCTTTATATTGTCTATTTAGTAGCTCCTTTACTAGCCCAACCAAAGTGGGGGTGTCATGTGTGTCCTTTAGAGCCCACTATGTTTGCTCCTATTTTATTTTGCTTGCATATTTAGGCTGCTTTGACTTTCACATTCTATGCTTGGCACATTTATTTTGTGCCATTACATTATTTCAGAAAAGCAGTCCATATGTTTTTGTTATTGCTTCAGGCTGTCTGAACATATTGTACAAGGTCAAACAAAACTGTGCCTGGTCTTCGCTGTGATCAGTTTAGCAAGCGCAGCTTAACACTTAGACACAACATACATTCACATCTTCTGTTTTTGAAAAGAGACCTCGTAACAAATACACAGAGATCGCCCATTTTAAAACATAGAGCAGACACTCTAGCAGAGCAATGGTCCAGAGGTGAGAGGGCTGCGCCAGCTAACAAGTAGAAGGACTATTTTGTGCATGACAGGTATTTGGTCCCCCACTCATCCCAGAGATCTATAATATAACTCTGTGCTTTCACAGTGAGGGTGAACTGATGCAAATAAATAATTCACCATGGTAGGACTTTTTATTGTTTATAGTTTTCTTGCAATGCTCCTGATGTTGCTGGGATGTTTTCTAGTTGCAGGGCAGATGTTTTATAAAAGAGCATGATAGGTTTCAATACATTTTGTAAACTGTTCCCCTGTCTTTTTTGTTTATTATGGAAATGCATGAGTGGGAAAACGAAAGGTTGACGATCTGTTTCCACGGTTCCCTGAGGGGACTAGAGTTTTGTGTTCTGGGGTTCTAACTTCCTGTCACTCTGGTAAGGGTAGGACAAGACTATACGCTAGTCTGTACTGGGGCTCATAGGTACTGATGTTGTATGGTGCCTCAGTGACTACATTCTGACATTCTGTGGCCCCAGGCATAGTTCTGTTTACTAACAGAATCCCTGCAACAGGGTCAGATACAGTGCCATTTTCTGCCCCATTTATAAAAGGACCTTTAAGTCCATTTTCAGCAAATATTTGCAGCCAAATAATTGAATTGCATGTGAATTTAATCAGACATTCATGAAAGCACTTGTGGTTGCATGTCTGCAATCGTAAACACAGTTGAACCAAATCTTTGCTATTTATTATTAGTACATTAAGGAGGAGGTGTGCTAGAGAGGTCTGGCCTAATGCAACTTCTTTCTTTTTCATGTTTAAATGCACTGCCAACTTCTGGCAGCAATTATCTGTCCCATCTCATATTAGTAAAGAAACTAAGAGTACTGGAACCATTCATGACCCATGGAGGTATTTCCCCCCGATTACCGCTCAAGTGAGTCAATTTGTTTATCCCAGAGGAACACTCTGGACAGCTGTCTTCAAGACTAGTTCTACAGTGACAGTTATGGAGGCTTTCTGTTACAGAAGAACACATTTTACCATTCTTGATCAAGATTCCAAGTGCTTAGTCCTCCAGAAAGACATGTTGGGGTCTATTCACCAACTGCATTTTGCCCGTTCGGGACTGGACCGTGTCCAGTGCCGGTCCCCCTGGTCCTCTTTTCCAAATAAAGGCAGGTAACATCTGCTACTCTCAAGAAACACTACTGGCACTACGACCTACCACTACCATTATTACTCCATGCCTTTCCGATCACCCTAATCATAATGATCGACTCAAACACCACTTAGGAAGCCATCCAGACCTAGTAGGAAAATCTGGCCATACGCAAGAGAAGGGCCTTGGCCCCAACAGCCCTAATGTCTGCTGCATGCTACTAAATACAAGATCTGTGATGAAACACCAGCTAGATTTCTATTATCTTATTCAAACTCAAGACGCTGACATGGTATTCGTAACAGAAACCTCGGCAGATGAGAGTTCCAGCCCAGATATCGTTGCTGCTACACACCCCGGATTTCCTGTATATAGACTAGATAGACAGCAAAAAAAGGGAGGGGGGCTGGGGATCTTTTATCGCATCCATTTAAAAGCAAAATTCGAACCGTTAACCACTACAGGCTTCGAGGCATTAGCCTTCTCGGTACAGCCTCCATACTCATCAGCCATTAAGGTGATGCTAATATATCGTCCACCAGGAGTAAGGAGTAGTTTTACTGATAAACTCAGTATCATCAATGATAATTTTACAGTACTGGGGGAGTCTAATTTTCATTTGGAAAAAAAAACTGACCCTGACTCTCAAAAACGTATTGATACTATGGACTCCTTCGGACTCTCTTTAATCACCAAAGGTCCAACACACAGGGCCGGTCACATGTTGGATGGTATCTTTTCCACTGACGATGCCATCAATCCATTGCCATCTTTTCCAGTGACATGGTCTGATCACTGGGTGGTTAAATGCTAATAAAAACCGAAAAACCATCAAACGTAGGCACCCTATCCAGCAAACAAAGGGCAGAGCCTGGCATAAAATAAGCTCAGCTGAATTAGGAGAGGCTATTACCTCCAACCCCTGTCAATTGGGGGATAACCTGGAGAATTGTTAGCACTGGTTAAACACCGCATTAGACATGGTAGAACCAACTTCATAAAAAAACTCAACAAAAAAAAGTCCCAGCCTTGGTATAATGAGAATCTCAGGATATTTTGGCAGGACTGTCGCAGACAAGAACAAAGATGGAGAAAAGCGATGAGGCAGAGGAAAAGATCATTTATAAAGGTAAACTAGCAAAGGATAAAGAGGGTATCCTAGTGGCGAAGATGACTTATTACTCAGAGCACATAAAAGCCGCATGTGATGCAAATAAAACTCTCTTCTCTGTAATAAAGAAGCTGGTTACACCAAGTAGTGCCAGTCACGCTGGGATAAATCAAGATTTCTGTGACATGCTACCTAGCTTTTTTCAAGAGTTAATATTGTTAATATTTGCATTAAATTTGCGGCAAACTAAGTAGCTAATCATCAGGTTGAGCATACGCCAACTGACCTAGAGGGCAGAATCAGCTTCTCCATCTTTAATGCCCCCCCCAGAGGAAGAACTCAGAGTCCTAATTCTGTTAATTGAGTCCGGCCCACCATATAATCCCTGCCCGCCCAGTATAATGCACATGATACCTGCCCAAGTGGCAAAAAATCCGGGACAAATCCTTAACGATATGTTCATCAGAGAGATCTTCCCCTCCCAGTGAAAATTTGCCTCAATTCCCCCACTTCTAAAAAAAGACAATCTGGACACCGCGGACCCGAGTAATTACCGCCCTATCTCGAGACTCCCTTTTGCTTGCTGCTAAGCTAGCATAGAAAATTATGAACCAACAAATCTCAAAATACATAGAAGTGAAGTCGCTGCTAGACAACACACAACATGGATTTAGAAAAAATCATAGTACAGAATCTGCAGTAATTGTAGCAACGGAAGACATATGGGAAGTTCTTGACAGAGGGGGGACGGCGGCGCTGGTGCTGCTTGACCTCTCTGCAGCCTTTGATACGGTCAGCCACGAGATCTTGGTCGACCTGCTCCATGACTTGGGGATAAAAGAAACAGCAATGGATCACCTAAAATCGCTTCTAACAAACCGACAACAAAACGTGGCAATGGGTAATTTTGTCATCTCCAGGCAGTTTTCCCTGCCATGCGGAGTCCCACAGGGATCAGCACTAAGCCCCACACTTTTTAATCTTTATATTACGCCCCTGGCATCAGTCATCAAAGACACTGGTTTTTCCTTGGCCTCATATGTGGACAATGCCCAAATTGTGGTGTCTCTGACTAATGGGGATAACAGCGCAGGTGAGGTATTCAGCTCATGTATGGGGAAGGTGAGCAATTGGATGGATTCCAACTGCCTGAAGCTGAATGCCTCAAAGACCGAGGTCATTGTCTTCGGTAAAAAACCCTCCCGCCAGAGTTGGATGCACTGCCCATTCCTTATCCCAAGGTAAAGAGCCTAAGAGTCACGATAGACAGTGAATTGAAATTCAAAGAACAAGTCAACAAAATCACATCTGTATCCTTCTGCTCCGAAAGGCTGATAAAAAAATAAAAAAAATATCTACCTCTCGATCTTTAAAAACAAAGACCATGGATATGGTCCTCACACAGACAGACGACTGTAACAGTCTCTATCTCACTCTAACATCAGGTTTTCTGAGCAGACTCCAGATTCTGCAAAATGCAGCAGTCCGCTTCATTTTTGAAATACCAAAATACGAATCAGTGAGAGAAGCCATCAGAAAACAAAGCTCCATTGGTTTCCAGTTAGACAACGATGTAAGTCCAAAGTCCTCTGTCTGGCATTTAAATCTTTGTAAGGACTGGGGCCTGACCAGTTTAAGAGAAAATGTAAATGGTACATACCGGCAAGAGCACTACATTCAGGTTTGACCAGGAATCTGATGGTCTCCCCATTTAAAAAGGCTACAGGGGATGGAGGAGGGTATGAGCATTTACAGGACAATGGCAATGCTCTGGAATAAACTGCCTTTTCCCCTAAAAACAGCTACTTCTCTTCTCAGTTTCAGGAGTGACCATATACCATATATCATGACAACAACCATAAATACTTTGCAGGTACTGCAGTATTGTGTAGATGTAAATCCATAAATCACCAAATATCACCTACAATCGTGGTGAACCCATGGATACAGTGCCATTGTGCTTTTATTACAAATGTATCGGTAAATTGCCCCCAAACCTTTGGCTACAAGAGCACCTGCACTCCTACTATAGAGAATATGGTACTTTAGGTTTCCTCAATGAATGAAGCAAGGGCCTTCATCGAGGACTCACGCAGAATTCCAGAGCGGATCCCAACTGGGGACATGCACACTGAAAGTCATAGCGGGGAGACCACATTGGGTCCCTCTCATAGGGAGCAGTCATAAGCAGCTGCCTGCGAGCGGGCGGTGCAACTTCCAGTCACCCAAAGTGACTCGCCACGGTAGGGGCACCTCTGAGGCTTCCTTTGACCTGGTCTCTGTCTGCAACAATGGAAGCTTCATCGGAGGGGGCTGGAAACGAACAGTACGGTCCCTGTGCCTCGGCTTCTAGGAACAGATGCCACCATCGGGTGGTGAGGCGCACTGCAGTCCAGCTCAACAACAAAGGCGGGGCTAGAGCGCACACCGGCATGCGAGCGACCTCGCTTCCAAGACTAGAATCCTCAGTTGAAACGCAGCAGTCGGGGTACTCACTGGTGCAGACTGCTCTTCACGAAAGCCAAGCAGCAGATGCCCAACACGCACGCACTCTTGGGCACAATGGATTGCTTCCACAACCTTAGGTTAAATATAAAGCTCTCCATCCTTGCAGGAGAAACGGAGGATGGAGAAAGTGCTCAGCACGTGCTTGACACACAGCTCCTGCGGTAAAGATGAAAAGCGCTTGGCTGGTACTGGCCTAATTGTATCCTTAAAGGTACCAAGAGAGCAGGAAGGGGGTAAGCTACACAATCCCTGGAGAGCACTGGGGGCACGAGAGCAGAGAACATGCAGCAGGTCAGCACATCAGTGTCCTTGAAGCAGAAGGCAGTCCTTCTTGCAACCTTAGGACACAGATCAGCACAACAAGCAAATAAGTCCAATAATAGTTCTTCCTGGCAGCACAACAGTTCCTTCAGGCAGTGTGCAGTTTGTAGAGCCAGCAGCGTCTAGTTACAAGTTCACGCTGTGTCTAACTGGCTCTAGAAGGGAGTGACAGGCAGAGGAACACCCCCATGAAAGAACCACTGATAAGGAGGTACGGGTTCACCCCTGAAGGTCATAGGTTGAGGTTCAGGAGCAGCAGAAAGCTGTCTCACCAGTCTTGGGAGGAATTTTTGGAGGATTTTTGCAAAGACCTGGATAGATGGGTGAAGGGTAGCGCAGTAAACACTTTTGAAGGGTTCTACAATCTGATTATAAGAGACCACATGTTATGTAGGTATTTTTCAGGGCTACGCCAACACCTGTTAAAGTGTGAGTTTTCTAACCCCAGGGAACTTGAAAAGGAGGCAGACCTCTGGGTGAGCACCAGAAGGTCTAGAAAGGCATTTGGGAGTGATTCTGAAGGGAGTGGCTCAGGTTCCTCTCAACCGAGTTCGGGGAGGTTCATTGTAGCCCAGACAGTTCCCTGTGTAGTGGGGGGGTGTACAGGGTCCCATGTCCCTTCTAAACAAAGGAGAAGAGGTGGGGGTGGGTGCTGTTTGCCCATTCCCAGATCCTGGAGAGTACCCCAAGGGGGCCCCAGGAGGAAGGTCTAGTCTGTACCAGGAGACAATCAACTGCGGGGGCCCTGTTATGTCAGGACAACTTGGGGGGGATGATTGATACAAGCGTCCCGCCAGTTCTAGTGTCTGGCAGTACCACTCCTGAGTGGAGAGAGCAGAAGGCCAGATGGAAGAATGAGAGGGGAAGTAGTCCCCAGTGGGAGTACTAGAGAGTCAGGGGGCAGCATTAAGGTCAGGGACACCCAGGAATTACCCTGGTGCTGCCACTTCTTGCCTAGGGGGTCTTCATGCTCTGTCAGATGGACAGGGGTTGGGAGACCAGTGCTAGGCAGACTCTCATGCAACACATGAAGAATGTGTTTCCCTTGGGGGGCTAAGAGTACTCCCCTGAAAGTCCTGGCTTGCTAGGCACCTGCAACGTCTCAGGGTACAGGCTCGGGGCTTGGTGACCAGGTTCAGGGTCTCACTCCTGACCTGGAGGGAGGGGCAGCTGTCATAAGCATCCATACCATTTATGGGGATACTACTCCTGGTGAGAGGGTGTGGATCTTGAGAAGGGGGTACAGGGGGAGGAGGGACTCACTCCTGACCCCAGTTCAACCCAAAGGTTAGACCCATTGCAAGGTGGAACCTCTGGACTGGTGGGAGAATTGTGTAGGACGCCTTCCACAGGTGCACTGCCATTTCTGGATTCTGGAGGTACCACTCCTAGAAAAGGGTGCAGGACCCCAGAAGGAGGGGCAAGCCTTGCCCCTGACCCCTGTCCTGCCTAAGGGTGTAGACCCTTGACTGGCGGACCTATGGATGGTAGAAACCCCTAAACTGGTGGGAGGTTGATTGGAGCAAGGATGGCATGCCCCTGGGGCTACTGCCTCCCACTCTGAAAGATTCCAGAAACCAGAAACCCCTGGATGGCCTAGGGCCTGGCTCTAGCCACAGACAGCTAAGGATTCTCCCTGGGTTCGTTTACGTTGTCCTGACAGCATAGACAGAGGGATCCAACTGGGTTCAGAGTGGCATAGAACTGGAATATGCCCCTGCAGTTGTGGGCCAAGGTTCATTTTCTATCGCCCTAAGCAGGGAAGCCCATTAAGGTATTGATTAGTCTACCCTGGCTTTAGGCTGGAAAGGGGTTGTGTTAGACCTGGCCCTTTTGAATGTTTATTCCCAAATGATTTGCCTTTCTCCTGTATGTTTTCTGCTCTGTATTTGTTGGCTTTGTAATATGGGCACTTTACCACTGCTAATCAGTGCTAAAGTGCATGTACTCTCTCCTTAAAACATGGTATGATTGGTTTATACCTGTTTGGCATATTTATTTTACCTTTAAGTCTTTTGTAAGTGGCATACCATATACCCAGGGCCTGTAAATTAAATGCTACTAGTGTGCCTGCAGTGCAGATTGCGCCCCCCCACAAAAGTAGCCTTTAATACCTGTCTCATGTGTGCGCAGTTTTCTTGCACCTTGACTTGGCATTTAAAATTACTTGCTAAGCCTTAAACTCCCCTTTTACTACATGTAGGTCACTTTTAAGGTAGGCTCTAGGTAGCCCTGTGGGCAGGGTGCTGTGTAGGTAAAAGGCAGGACATGTGCCTTTATTGTGTGTCATGTTCTGGTAGTGACAAACAGCCTATTGTGTTCCTCATTACTGTGAGGCCTGCTCTTTCCATAGGTTAGCATTGTGAATTCCATTATATGTCTGTAAGTGGCAATTTCTTACGTGAAAGGAGTAGCACTGCCATGTTTGCTATGTTTGAAATAGTGATGATAAATTCTGCTTATTGGTGTAGGTGGATTTTTCGTTACTATTATGGGAATGCCACGTTTAGAATGTGAAATACACAAGATGATGGACGGAATGTTGCACATTGGTAAAACATTCACCCCAGTCACAGATCTGGGTTTAATCCATCGTTATTTTGCTCACCACGCCACCCCAGTTCAGACATGGCCATATGCAAATCAGTCTTGACCCTGTGCCTCATGGGAACAGTCCAGCCCGAACTGCCAAGCCATGTCTTCCCTGGACCGGAATCAAGCATCCTAGGACCGATTTCGGGGTTTCACCCCTCTTCAGCCACGATAGCTTGACTCCAGTGGCGTAGTGAGCACGGGACCCACGTCTGGGCATACCCTTCCCACATAGGGCGAACAGCAAAACACACAAGATGATTGACAGAATGTTGCACATTGGCAAAACATTCACCCCCAGTCACAGATCTGGGTTTAATCCATCGTTATTTTGCTCACCACGCCACCCCAGTTCAGACATGGCCATATGCAAATCAGTCTTGACCCTGTGCCTCATGGGAACAGTCCAGCCCGAACTGCCAAGCCATGTCTTCCCTGGACCGGAATCAAGCATCCTAGGACCGGTTTTAGGGTTTCACCCCTCTTCAGCCACGATAGCTGGACTCCAGTGGTGTAGCGAGCATGGGACCCACGTCTGGGCATACCCTTCCCACATAGGGAGAACAGCAAAACACACAAGATGATGGACGGAATGTTGCACATTGGCAAAACATTCACCCCCAGTCACAGATCTGGGTTTAATCCATCGTTATTTTGCTCACCACGCCACCCCAGTTCAGACATGGCCATATGCAAATCAGTCTTGACCCTGTGCCTCATGGGAACAGTCCAGCCCGAACTGCCAAGCTATGTCTTCCCTGGACCGGAATCAAGCATCCCTGGACCGGTTTCGGGGTGTCACCCCTCTTCAGCCACGATAGCCAGACGTGGGTCCCTTGTTCACTGTGCCACTGGATTCAAGCTAGCCTGGCTGAAGAAGGGTGACATACCCAGAAACCTGTCCCAGGATGTTTGTTTCCAGTCCAGGGAGGACCTGGCCTGGCAGTTCGGTCTGGACTGTTCCCACGAGGCACAGGGTCAAGACTGATTTGCATATGGCTGGGTCCAAACTGGGGTGGTGTAGTGGGCAAAAGAACGATGGATTTAACCCAGATCTTTTGAGTGGGGGAGAATGTTTGCATTGTCAGCATTCCATCCATCATTTGTTTGCTGTAACACTTTTCGCCCTAAGTGGGATGGGTATGCCCAGACGTGGGTCCCTTGGTCACTGTGCCACTGGATTCAAGCTAGCCTGGCTGAAGAAGGGTGACATACCCAGAAACCGGTCCCAGGATGCTTGTTTCCGGTCCAGGGAGGACCTGGCCTGGCAGTTAGGTCTGAACTGTTCCCACGAGGCACAGGGTCAAGACTGGTTTGCATATGGCTGGGTCCAAACTGGGGTGGTGTAGTGGGCAAAAGAACGATGGATTTAACCCAGATCTTTTGACTGGGGGAGAATGTTTGCATTGTCAGCATTCTTTCCATCATTTGTTTGCTGTAACATGTTTAGAATGTGGGCATGCCTAAGTGCTTAAGACTCTTTGTGCTTTACAGCCTGACTCCAATCCACATCTAAGGCAGAGTCACAGCTGTGCATACTTTCCATACAGTCCTCACAGCAGAGGGATTGGCTGTAACAGGGTTGCATCTGCATTCATCTGCATATTGAATGTTATTACCTGGGCTGGGAATGAGGAAGGCAGAGCACACTTACATTTGTATAGGCTGGGCCTTGCCCTCACACAAAGGGCTTGTTTTCACCCTACTGATGTCTGGAGCCAGGGCTGGGATTGAATGGGGGTGTTGTGCACCACTAACATTTCTCTTGAAGTTACCTCCACATCAAAGACATTTTGAGTATAGGTACCGGGGCTCTGACCCCATGATTTTAGACACTGTGTGGGACTTGTAACCGGATGCTGATGGCTCTACATACTGCACCAGAGAATTGCTGCCAGGAAAACCACTACTTAGACTTTGCTTTGCTGTGCTGGCCTGCTTGGCTACTGGAGAGACTGCCACTTTGTTGAGAAAACCTGCGTGGTGGCCTGCAGGCTGCCTCTCTTCTCTTGTGCCCCCAGTGGGCCAGTGCATGCTGAGTGCTTTTACCTCCCAGAGGAACTTGCATGCCAGGAGTGTGCTGGATGCTTTATGCTGTGCCCAATCTGTGAGGACCAAGAGTTTGGTGTTTTAATATAAGTTGGCGCTGCCCGCTCTTCAGCTGAACTCAGCACGCTATGACTTGAGTGCCCACTTTTCCTTGTGAGGCCCATCCAGTGCAAGATAGCACTCCACTCTGTGGAGTTCAAGTGCACTGTGCTGTGGAGGACAATGTGACCCAAGTTCCAGCTCAAGTTCCAGTGTATGGGTGACCTGAGCTCAATGCTGACATGAAGAAAGCCATCCCTGCAGCCATACTCATGTTGCTGTAGCAACCAGGCTCCTGTGTGCGACGCAGCTACAGGGCAGGATCAGCATTTGCACTGGGGAGGAGAGGGGTGTCCCCAGTGTTGCAAGAACAACTATGTGTACAGGACATGATGTCCATCTGGGCTGTGCCCCGTACATTAATTAACTTCAAAGTATGCCTATCCTGTTACTGGCAGATATAGCTCACACCTGGGCCTGCCTCCTCCATTGTCCTTCAAGCAATCCAGGCACCACTCTCAGAGGGAGAGGAGTTGTCCCCAGAACCAGTTTTGAGTTAGCACAGGTGAGGGCTTGCTCATTTTCCTGGCCACACCTCTAGGGTGGACCCAGGAGCTTTACAGAATGGAAGAAAGACTCTGCCATCTTGGTGTTAGGTAGAGAGGCACACTGTGGGATTTTTTTTGTAGTAGGACACACAGGATTTGACTGATCCGTCTGTTATGATGAATTACCTATATCAGAGCAACTTTCCGTTTCTGACGGAGGAAGATGCAACCGCCTTAGAACAGGAGGTTACAGAAGAAGAGGTCCTGAACGCAATAGAAGGGCTTACATTAGGCAAAGCTGCAGGAGATGATGCTCTCCCAGCGGAGTTCTATAAACGTTTTAAAAATCTCTTAGCTCCTGCACTGTGTAACGTCATATCTCAAATTGCTAGTTCGGGTCAAGTACCTGCCTCTTGGAATATCACTAATATCGTCTTTTTCTTAAAAAAAGGCAAAGATCCTGAAGAACGAGCCTCGTATCGCCCAATCTCTTTGATTAATACAGATGCAAAGGTGTTTGCCAAGATACTGGCCACCCGGTTAGCTCCAATGATTGGTTTCTCCTCAGCAACATGGGTTTATTTCTGGGAGAGATACAACTGCCCATGTTAATACAACAATAGCTGCCTTTGATGCTGCGGAGAAGCTAAAATTCGAACTTGGCATGATTTTATTGGTCGCGGAAAAAGCATTTGACCGCGTGTCCTGGGACTATCGTTGGTCCACACTTTTGGCATGCGGGGTTAAAGAAAATTTTCTAGAATTAATAACTGCTATGTATAAGGATCCAAAAGATAAATTGCTTTATTTTAATATCAATACTAATCCTTTTCTTATAAGGCGTGGTACGAGGCAGGGTTGCCCCCTCTCACCTCTTCTATTTGCTCTCTATATTGAGCCATTTATTCGAACACTATTGGCTAATACAGCAATCTCCCCGCTGAACATTGAGCACCGTCTCCTTAAACTGACGGCATATGCTGATGACATAGCTATGTTTACTGCAAAACCCAAGGAGACTATAGAACAAATAGCTATGGAGGCAAAAATGTTTGGTCAATTCTCCGGCTATAAGTTGAATCGTAGTAAAACTCAAGTTTTGCTTAATTTCAATCGCATGATCTGATTGAAGGCGTTTGTGAGAAGGCTACTTATTTAGGGGTTCAAATTTCCTCTAACATTAAGTTAATACACTCGCTGAATTATGCTTTTTTACTAAGTAAAGTTGAAAAACAATTAAAAGCATGGCATAAGCTACCTCTGAGCATCTTGGGTAGATGTAATGTTATTAAAATGAATATTCTCCCTAAATTTCTTTATTTGTTTAGGTCAATTCCATTGCGTATTCCGAATGCCTTCTTTAAAAAATTAGATGGAATTTTTAGTAGTTTTATTTGGGGATATCGGAAGGCAAGAAGGGCTATAGCATTAATGAAATTTCCTTATAATTAGGGATGTCTAGATCTACCTGATCTTAAATCTTACTATCTTTCAGCTTTTGTAGACCGTTTACGGAGTCTTTTACACCCCGAACTGGTGGAGTATTGGCACTGGTTGATTTTAGGGGCCGAAAGCAAATTATTTCTCTATCGTATTAACGATTCTAATTATTTCAAGCGCGTTAAGTTTAAGACGATACAGGACTTGGTCTATATATGGAAAAATATTGAATCCAGACGTTCTCTCCCTGTAATCCATAGTAGATTTCCTATATGGGGTAATCCAATGTTTCCTGGCATTTACCAAGATAGTATTGCCCTTCAATGGGCTAAATATGGAGTACAATCGTTGGGACAACTGTTTGATTGCAATGGTATAAAGACATTTGAGAATCTTTCTGTAACATTTAATATCCCACAAACCTTTTTCTTTAAATATCTACAAATTAAAGATCATTTGGCTAGGAGATTAGGAATACGGTTGGTTAAGGAGGCTAGTATGTCGGAACTTATTTATGGCCAGAATCTACATGCAACTATTAGCAGGGCATATCAAATGCTCTGTGAGAATAGGACAGATGGATGTGAGAAACTGGCACTTAGATGGAGTGAGAATTTGGGGGAGGCTATTACGAGTGATAGGATAAAGCTGGCTTTTGATTATACACCTGAAAAAAATGCTCAATGGTCTGCAATAGGGAATTTAAGCTGTGCTCCCCAGCCAGGCTCGCACCAGCATTGCCCTAAATGTGGGCAACACGCGGCAAATATTGTGCACATATTTGTGCTTTGCCCCTTGTTGAAGGGGTTTTGGGATAAGATCTCTGCGACAATATCAAACAGATTTGCTATGGATGTAAGATTGTCAACTACAGAACGGATGCTAGGATATAAGGAAGAAAGTGCTCGAAAGAATGGCCCCTTATTGTTGATTGTTACTGCACGACTAGTAATAGCTAGAGCATGGATCTCTACCAAACCTCCTACAGAGATGGAATGGTGGTCAGCTCTTAGAGAAATTGGGGAAAGAGAGAAAGCTCTGGCTAAGAATAGGGGAGCTCGGGTTCTCCTAAAATACAGATCTGTTTGGGGGGCCTAATACTAGGAAAACTCCAAGTCATTTATCGTGTTTAAAACAAAGAAATTATGTAAATGAAATGACTGTTTAATAAGGAAATACAGCCAACCAAGAATTTGGATCACGGAGCATGGTTTTGATTTGGATCTTGATTCTATATTCAAGCCTACTATTTATATGATTCCTGCTGCATGATTTAATTTAACGACATATTACTGTATTCTGCTTTTTGTCTTTTTCTCTCATATAACTATATGTATTGTATCGGAATGTATGATTATAATATCTCTTCTTTTTGACAATAAAAAAAAAAAAAAAGGACACACAGGAACTGCTGCAAAAGTGGATAGGAATACACCTGGTAACCTTTTTACTAAAACCAAAGGAAATGATGGACGGAGTGTTGCACATTGCAAGCACTCACCCCCAGTCAACTGATCTGGGTTTAATCCATCACCGTTCTTTAGCCCACTCTGCCACCCCAGTTCAGACATGGCCATATGCAAATCAGTCTGACCCTCTGCCTCATGGGAACAGTCCAGCCCGAACTGCCACTGGACTGTTCCCATGAGGCACAGGGTCAGACTGATTTGCATATGGCCATGTCTGAACTGGGGTGGCAGAGTGGGCTAAAGAACGGTGATGGATTAAACCCAGATCAGTTGACTCGGGGCGAGTGCTTGCAATGTTCAACACTCCGTCCATCATTTCCTTTGGTTTTTGCTTTGTTCGCCATAAGTTAGCAGGGTATGCTTAGACGTGAGTCCCTTGCTCACTTTGCCACTGGATTCAAGCAAGCCTGGCTGAAGACGGCTGAAATGCCGGAAACCGGTCCTAGGAAGCTTGTTTCCGGTCCAGGGAAGACATGGCTGGCAGTTCGGGCTGGACTGTTCCCATGAGGCACAGGGTCAGACTGATTTGCATATGGCCATGTCTGAACTGGGGTGGCAGAGTGGGCTAAAGAACGGTGATGGATTAAACCCAGATCAGTTGACTGGGGGCGAGTGCTTGCAATGTTCAACACTCCGTCCATCATTTCCTTTGGTTTTAACCTTTTTACTATGGTCAGGAAGGAGCCAGAAGTGACCCCCACCCTCAGGTTAGTGCCATACAAAAAAGTGGCACTACTAGGCACCCTCTTTAAAATACCTTTGAACATGTATGCAGAAAGACTGCACCTGCTGTTATGACCTATGAGGAGAGCTATATTGGCTGGGCCCGCTCCCACTTGGACCCAGAACTACTAAGTGGATTGCAAGGATCAGTTGGCTGACCTCCTGTTAGGCGCCAGGGACATAATACCTGAGAGAAGCCCACTTTCCTGAGAAAGCCCAGATGACCAGTTACAACTGGACCGGCCCTGGACCCTGCTAGTGGCTTTTGTAGAGTGAGCCTGACCCCAAGTGCTGTTGTTAATGTCCTGGAAGCCTTGTCTGGTACTGGCGATGCACCCTTGCCTAGAGAACTGACAGAAAGCTGGCATTAACCTGACAAGCCAATCCACCAAGGGTGCATCGCCGGTAGATCAGACTTCACAGCAGCTTCCGCTACGTTCTTCTCCGGAGCAGTACATCAGATTCAGAGAGCCCACACCGACCAATATTACATGATGTCTAACCTTCTCTGGCTACAGCCTACAACCTTGCCCTGCTAAAGGAATCTGACTTCCCAAAAAGAGTCTAAGGGCATCATTTAGATATGGGCGGATGGCCGGTGGGTTCACCAGAATACATTACTCTGTCCCCATGGTGGAGAGGTGGCCCACCTAATTTCTAAAAGACAGCCAAGCAAGTGGCCATTTATAGAGGTTCCTTCATGGTGGTTCCTGTCAATCTATTTTACTGTTTGCTGCAGGGGTCCGACGGAAGGAAACAACCCTGCAGCAAACACTATTCTTTTTTTCTTTTCAAAAAGAAAATCCCAAAATGCAATTTTCATTTTATAAAGAAAACAAATAGTGCTGTGTTTTTTACTTATTAGCTGTTTTGGTGCTTGCTTACACATCTCCTGTGTGCTCTGTGTCATAGCTACCAGGGGTTGAGCTCAAGTTTAAGTTATTGAAACCTTTACAGGACCTAACAAGAATAGTGACAATATTACTTGTGGTAGACCACTATCAAACCCACCTAATAATCCACTTTCTCACAGTTATCTTTTCACATGTTAACATGTTTTTGTAACAGTCCTACTGCTCCTACCCTTGGTCTACATCCAAGACTTTGGAAAATCTTCATTTGTTTTAGAACTGCTTGGGAATCTAACAAGAGAATAGATGAAGATGTCTTCAAGCAAACAAGTGTGTGGGGCTTATGTTTATGAATTAATGTTTATTTGATCGCAAAAATGCATCTGAAACATATCACAATATGTTTAAATCACAGCAACGGAGAAATGTGTGTGGATAACTGCGTTCTATTTGAGCTCTATAACAAACCCCACTTGGCAATTCTATCAACCATATTGCTCATGTTACTGTGTGGTGGAGTGAATTCAGTGAGTGCAATAACTGATTTGCCGCTGATGTGACACATACCGCTGTGACTCTCCTACAATCCCTGCAGACTACTTACTGAGCAGTGATTCACTGTAAATTTGCAAAAGATGGTGGTGGTATCACTCACTTAACTGCCCCCAAACCAAGAAGAAGGGAACAGTCTTGAGAGTACAGGTTACTGCTGGGTGTTGGAAGTTCATCATAGGTCTGCATAGCCAAAGAAAACACCACAGCTTACCCTGGATGGAAAACATCCCTTACAACGCAGTCAATACCATGACCTACCTTTACAACACAACTCCTACAACGCAACTGCCTTTACATCTCATGCCATTACAATGCATGCCATTACAACGCATGTCACTACAACACATGCCATTACAATGCATACCGTTACAACGCATGCCATTCCAACGCATTATAAGGTAAGTAATGGCTTTTTTTAGTATTAGAGTGGATATGGGTTTTGGGGTACATGAGACTAGTAATTTTTATCACTACACTATCCAACACATTCCCTACTGTTGCACTCATTGGAGTGGGAATAGTAATTTTTATCCCTACACTATCCAGAACTTATCCTACTGTTGCACTCACTGGAGTGGGAATAGTAATTTTTACCCCTACACTATCCAACACTTACTCTACTGTTGCCCTAAATGTATTATGCGTTGTAATGGTATGCGTTATAATGGTATGCGTTGTAATGGAATGCGTTGTAGTGGTAGGTTTTTTTAAATGTGTTGTAATGGCATGTGTTGTAAAATCATGCAAATTAATGGTACTTGCGATGTAAAGACTGCGTTGTAAAAGCACGTGTTGTAATTGCATGCATTGTAACATCATATATTCACCTGGATTACGACATGATAGCAGTACCTGGTTGATGCAGGGGTCAAGCTCAAGCCAGGGAGACGTGTGGTTCTCTTGCTGCTGTTAGAACCGGGCTCCTAGGAGCTTCTAGTTCTAAAACAGGGAGCAGTGCATGATATGATAGTGCAGGCCCACAGTCTGTTCGTTGAAGCTGGGGAGAGTGCACAGTGGTGATGGTAGACTGTACAGTACAGTGTCGGCCTCTTTGTGTTTGTGGTCTAATTGATATTTCTGTGTGTGGTGTGGGCAGGTTCAAAGACTAACATTTTTGGCCGTACTTTTTCTGATGTTTCTAAAAATCATATAAAACATAAAAGTGCAGCAGCAAAATGATTTGTATTAATACTAATGTATGGTTTGAAATGTAAAAGCTACAACGTTCTTGAACAGATCCAGCACAGCACAGAATAAAAAGGAAACAAACCTCCATTATTTTGCCCATCAGCAAGGACCAAGATTCACCACATATCTTAACAAGTGTAAAATGCAAAATTATATGCCTGATTCACAAAGTCGTCCCCCTGCACCGACCTCCTTACCTGGTAGACTTTCTCAGCACTTGAGGGTGACAAAGAAGTCTCAGGAGCAAACTTTCTCAATAAACCCAAACACCTACATTCAATACTTTCAAGAAACGAAGAGTCCATCTCAGGCGCTGCAACATCATTCGGGGATGCGATTCCCTCCCAGCTGAGCTACAGACTGCAAGTACTAGCCCGTTATTCACAAGCATCTAAAAACTCAGCCCTTTCCCGTTTACCTCAAAGATTATCCCACACACTGAATCCAATGTGTATGCCACAATGCTATCATCCTGGGCAGTAGGGCTGATTGATGGGCGGTTGTATTATAGGGGAAGTCTCTTCAACCTTTATTTATTGTTCGGGGATAATGTCTATGCATGTTTTGCTTCTTACTTCTTCGGTCCAAGGCTTTGCATGTTAGCACTCGAGGCCTGTAAATACAGTAAGGTCCATGTACTTACGTGGCGTGGGATGCAGAGTGTCTGAGCTGATTGCTAAGCCTTTTTAAGTAATGCATAGGGAAGGTGTCTGGATTAGTGCTCTATTAGTGACCTCTGCACTGCCAAGGTTATGTAAACTGCAGCTGGTGCTCTATCGCATATCCGAACCGCACAGTAACACTCTGGTTCGAGGGAGGTGATGCATGTTTCACACACTTGGCTGGACTCTAGGGCCTCAAATAATCTTTGCATTTTCCTGTATATTTTACACTTGTTGCTGAAGTAAAATGTTAATAAAAAATCATTAAACATGAAAAAGTCACTGTTGTTTCTTGCCATTGTTGTCAATCGTGTTTGTAAAATTATAGCATTTTGCAATGTGCACTCACTAACACTGTTGCGTAGGAGCACTGTATGAAGCCTACATAAATACAAAAAAATAAAAGAAATAAAAAAAATTATAAGTTGAAAAATTTAAAATTGAATTCGATGAAGTAGTTTTAAAAGTGGATAAATATTTGAAAGGCAGGTATGACAGACATGAAAGATGCCCCATATAGCCGGCCAGTCCTCTGCATTGCTTGTATCCCCTTGGATACAGTTGAATCTCCAATTGTGGCAATGTTTTCTCTTTTGTAATATATACACAAATCACTGAGAACAATAGCACTCTTTATACAAACCCTAAAATACATTTTAAATATATCTCACCTCTAGTGAGAACATGTGATTGTTAAGTATTGGGAGCATATGGGTTCATTTTGAAGTCAGAGGAGAGTGAGAAGAGCCGATGGAGAGATTTGCACCTGCTCTCGCATTCTTCTACTACATCGAGAAGAAGGCATTCGTTTTTAAAATAGCATAAACAAGTTTCTTGATTGCAGTATTTAAGCTAACTTTTCCCGCTGGGATGCACTTCCATTGCAGTGCACATGATCTGGTAGATAATCTCCACCATGGAGCGACAGTCATATCTGTGATCCAGCGGCGTACCAACAACAGGTACTCCACTACCATACACTCACCTGGACCCATAAACACACACAATTGAGTAAACCGCTGGAGTCCACATTTGATAATTTTCACAATTTTAGGATTCTTTATTTCATACTCCTAACTAACCTTTCACTGATCAAAAAGTTATTTCCTCTGGTCAATGGACCGTTAGTTGAACTAGTTGATGGTGATAATTAACTCTAACTCTAACCTATTCATTTAAAGTAAATAACCATAGACTCAGGAAATTTTTAAATCTTTATCGAAATTAAATGCATTTGAACCACTTCAAAAATACCCAGTACAGTCACCATCATTCATAGGAGAGAAAATTCAATTGATTAATCATCAAACACATACTTCGGACTCATGTAATGATCAATGCTCAGAAAGGGAGAGGACAGAGAGAAAAGAACATCTGCAAATAACGTGAAATTATAGTTACCAAGAATGGAGTGAAGACCAAACCCCTGGCCAAAGGGCTGGTAAGGGTCCCCCGGGATAGATCAGGCAACAAGACAGGATAGTTGACCTTTCTAGAATACCAACGATTGCGCAGCACCCCTCTCTGACACTCTCTTCCTCCTCGAGATTCTTCCGCAATCTTCTGATCTAACCCAATTAAATTAGTATAGAAAGTTCTGGATTTGGCTTCTTCATTAGCATCTCACAGCATCTCCCGCTCCAAGCTCACAGCATCTGGACTAACTGGCTAACTAAAGCTATCTCAATTATACCTTTCATTCTTCATGTTCCACCCACTAAAGTTTCAATATCATAAAATTACGAGATCCAATTGGTCAGGCAAGGGGGGAAGATGATCACACCATTCTTACATATCATCTAAATCAGTTCGACCATTGTTCACAAACCCATCCCCTTAATTTGTATTCATAATTTTATTTCACACACGCATTCACATTTTATTTGCAACATTATTATAACAGTCTGAATGTGAAACCACGTCATTGAACTTTTCACCATCAGTTCCTAGGGTATAATACTTTGCAACCTTGGCTCCTGTTCAACATCCAAGTCATAATTCCGGGTTAACTTTCAGAGGACATGCGCAGTCTTTCCTTTTACTCAGCTTACTTTAATTTTACAAGAGAGGCCCAATTACGCACTAGTGATAAAGTAAAAAAACAAGTGTTACTTTCACGAATAAAATGGTCGCACTGTATACCACCCACCTCTACTCTATCCCAGTTTATTTATTAGACCTATCCCCGCATTAGCATTAGTAAAATAGCTTGTTTTTGTTTCAGCTAAGCAGATGCTATGCACGCAAGTCTTCAAAACTCCATTTTAGTGTCTTCTGTTCATGCGCAAGAATTTCCTTCCAAGCGATAGCTCGTCATACTGCATAGATGCCGTTGACGCATGCGCAGTAAAGATTTCCCGTTTAAAGTGGTTTTTAGTCCTTCGTTCATGTTATTCACATTAGTAAACACATAAGCAAGCTTCACTAACCAGCGTATTCATGTGGTGAGCATTAGTTTTACACCAACATTTTTTAATAAGTTGTTAGTGAGTTAAACGAGCGGATTGCTTTCGAGCAAGTCTCTTTTCTACCAGTCCTTGCTCCATCATTTGGACTGGCACGTTTTTATGTGATAATTGGCTTTAACACTACGGGTCTTATGAATATTTATCTCCTCTTTTTGCTGTATCATTTTATTGGCCTTATGACTCTGAGCACTTTACTGCTGACAACCACTGCTAAAGTACATGTTCTTCTCCTCTAAACATGCTAACATTGATGTATACACAATTGGCGTATTTAGTTATCTTATAAGACCTTTGTGGTATACCATATACCCAGGGCATGTAATCTAAATGCTACTAGTGAGCCTGTTCATATAGAACAATTGAATGATGAAAAGCAAAACAATGTTAAACATTCCCCCCGTACAGAGATCCGGGCCTAAATACATTGTTTGTTTGCTCACCGAGCCATTTCCCTCATCAGCCAGGATAGCTTGACTCCACTGGCCTGGTTGATAAGGGGTGATACCCCTATACCTGTCCTAGGATGCTTGCTTCCGGTCCAGGGAGTATCTGGCCTGACAGTTCACGCTGTACTATTCGCATGGGGAACAGGGTCAATACTCATTTGCATATGGCTGGGTCCAACCTGGGGTGGCGTGGCGAGCACAAAACAATGGATTTTACCCAGGTCTGTGACTGGCGGTGAAAGCTTGATTTGTTCAGCATTACATCCATCATTTGTTTGCTTTACTAGTGGGCCTGCAGTACTGGTTGTGCCACCCACACAAGTAACATTTCAAACCTGTCTCAGGCCTTCCATTGCAAAGCCTGTGTGAGCAAGTTTAGTACCACTTCGTCGTGCCATTTATAATCACTTGCCAAATTCTGAACTCCCCTTTTATTACACATAAGTCATCCCTAAGTTCGGCCCTTGATAGCCCTTAGGAAAGGGTATTGTGTAACTAAAAGGTTGGATGTGTACTTTTAAGGTTTACATGTCCTGTTAGTGACAAACACCCACATTTGTTTTTCACTACTGTGAAGCCTCCTTCACCCACAGGCTTGCATTGGTAATTCCTTAATACACTTTAAGCTGTATTTCCTGATTAGAAAGGAGTAGCTTCATATTTTTGGAATGGTAATTATAAATTCTCTTTAATGGTAAAGTTGGATTTAACATTACTATTTTAGAAATCCCAACTTTTAAAATTGGCCATTTTTCTGCTCTTATTGCTCTGTGTGCCTTGCAGCCTGTCTCCAATACACAGCTGGTGTGGGTGACAGCTACATGTTGTGCATTCCCTCTAGACAGCCAGAAACTCAAGAAGGATGGACATGACAGAGAACTCATAGGTTTTCTGATAGCTCTTCTTGGGCAGGAAGAGAGAGGGGGAGCTGACACTTGCATCTGAATATCAGTGTCCTGTTTCCCATATAAAGGGCTGATTAACCCCTACTGATAGTCTGAAGCCAGGGCTGGGATGAAAGCGGGACATATGCACCTCCAGGGCCTGCTTTGAAGTCACCACTGGCTCTTACCCTACCAAGACAGTATAATACTGAACCTGTGAAAAACTCTGCAAGGAGTAAAGATTGCTTTGCTATAAGGATTGCCATTCTGCTTGACTGCTGCTCTGTAAGAGCATATTTTCTGCTTTGGTGTGCTGTCCTGCTGCATGCTGACCTCTGCCCAGCTGAGAACAAGGACTAGACCCATCTCACTTGAACCCAACGTGACTAAAAGAGCTTGCCACCAGTTCTGACGTCTCAGGGCCTTCAAAGACTTCCTTCAACCCTGCAACAGCACCTGGACTTTGCCATCTTTGAGTCCTGCCCTACCAAGTGGTGCCAATCCAGTCCTGGGCCTGTGAAATGTGACCTCTGCTGTACAGAACCATCAAAATCGACGCAGTGACCACTTTGTGCAATTAGAACTCATTGCCCTTCGATGCAGGAGCCAATCAACGACATTGCTTCAACGGACTGTTAGGCTCGAAGACGATGGACGGTGCGGCTCGACGATGACGCAGTGCCTGCATCATAAAGGGGTTCATCGAAAGATACCTTCATCGCTTGCACAGAGCGGAATTGACGTATTGAGTCTTCGACGTCGACGCTTGCTCCATCCAAGGTACTTTTTCTGCAGGACCTGCGTGAGTCCTGTAGCCAGCCTGCCCTCTCTCGTGGTCGAACTAAACTTTGGATTTACCCTGGTCTAGCATGACCTGAAATAACCCCTAAGCACTCTTCAACTCTAAGCTCTAGATTTTGATTTAATCTATAAAAATTCCTAACTCCAGTTCAATTGACGGAATTTTGTGTCTTTTTGGTCTGATTTTACTCATAAAATTATTATCTATTTGTCTAAGCCTGTGTGGAGTATTTTTGTGGTGTTTTCATTGTGTTACTGTGTGTTGGTATGTTGCACAAATGCTTTACTCATTGCCTCTTTAGATATGCTTGACTGGTCTGTGCCAAGCTATCAGAGGGTTAGCACAGCTTATCTCAAAGTCTCTATCTGGCTTAACCTGACTAGAGTGGTGGTTCCTTCTTGCACAGGTTGCATTCTCTGATAACCAGAAACCCCAGTTCTAATGTTGGTGATCAGCTGTGAGGATAGGACTTGTATTTGTGCAATACCATATAGTAACTCATTGTTCATTACAACTCTATTCTGAGACCAATTCCAACCCTTTTCAATTCTACATAAATTGGCACCTTTGATTTTTTACTAATTATAATCTGCAATGACTGTGGCCTTAGCTGGCAAATTGAATTCAAGCTGGACCTTCTAGTTACCTACAGAGTCCCAGCTCAAGGGGTTCTGCCAGGAAACATGGTGTTCAATAAGGGAAGTGCCGGGAAGGCAGAGTTTCAGAAAGCCTTAAGAGCATGAGCAGCAGCCCAGCAGACCCACAAAGAGGATGAGGAGGGGCCAGAGTCTGAGGAGGAATTGGAGCCGGATCTGTCTGAAGGTCTTCTCATGCAACCTACTAATGTGGGGGTAACATCCTCCCAGCACTGAAAGTCTGCAGCAGACCAGGCAGCAGTGTGTCTTCAAGGAACTGTACACCCAGGAGCTGGAGGGCAGGAGGGAGGAGAGAAAGCTGAAACTAGAGCCTCCAAAAGTAAGATTAGAGAAGGAGCAGGCCCTTGTTAAAATAGAAAAAGCTCTAGAGGAGAAAACGCTGGTCATGGAGGAGAGAAAAATGTCCCATGAGCTCAGCATGAGAGAGTTGGGCATAACAGCAATACAAGCTGGATCTAGCGACAACAATGGTGGCAGTATACCTGCAGGGTCGACTGGTGAATCCAGAGTCAGGATTCACAAGGATTGGGAGCCTAATTATAGGGTGGGGGATGTTAAAGACAAATGGTTTGCAGCCTCTAAAGTGGCTCTAAGAGTGCCCAAGATCCCAGAGGAGTTCTGGGGTGGTAGTGTGTGGAGGTATATGCCTTCAGTGGAAAGGGACACACTCCTCACACTAGAGTTAGAGGACCAGCCATGCTACACTGCTAGGAAGACCATCCTAGCCAGTAAGTTTGGACTGATCCCTGATAGGTATAGGTCCAGATTCAGGAGCAGTCACAAGATGTCATTACAAACATGGGTGGCTTTCTTGGATTATCCCAGCAAGGCACTCAAGGGCTGGGTGAGAAGCAGCAAGTTTGGTCATTATTCAAGGCTGTACATCAAATTTTTAAAGAAGCACATGCTTGATGTTTGTTTTCCAGAGCTCCGCCAATAGCGATAGTAAGCTTACTGACCCCAGGAAGCTTGATGAGGAGGCGGACATCTGAGTCAGCACCAAAGTGTCCAAGAAGGCATTTGGGGGGGGACTCCCGAAATGGTGGTCAGGGTTCCCACCAGAAGAAGGCCCTCAAAACAACTCACAGGGAAAAGGGTCTGCTTCTCAATCCCAATCCGGCCACCAGAAGAAAACTACCTTGACAAAAGTCAGCAGCCCAAAACCCCCATTTGAATGCTTTGAGTATGGACACTACAAAGAGGATCCCAAGAGTCCAAAAAGCGCACCTCCTTCCATTGGAAGAAAGAGTCCAGGGGTGGCTAGTGTAGTGCTGAGGGTGGAGTTTGTCCCAGTTATAGAGGGGAGTTTAGTTGGGTTAACCTAGTGTCCCTGGGTGGCAGTGGGATGGTTCCTAAAATCCATGTGCCTCAAATACTACGAAGTATAGGCAATGGTTCACCATCAATGGACATAGTGTTGAGGCTCTGTGGGATGCAGGTGCCAGCATGACTATGATAAGAAGTCAGATGCTGTCCTCAATGCATCCCACCAAGTTGTGGTGGCTGACAACAGGGATGATCACTACCTTGATCCCTTGTTCCATTTAAGTGTGGGGGGTTTCAGGTCTTCTTAAGGCTGCTGTGAGCCCTGTCATGCCTGTGGACGTTGTGCTTGGTAAAGACCTTATGCACACTACCTGAAAGGAAGTGGATCTCAAGGCTCATATGGAGATGCTGGGGTTACGTGACTAGATCTGTGCTACCACACAATCCATGGCTGCTCAGGATGGAAGTCAAAAAGAGCTGGACAGTGTAATAATTGCCCAGCCAGCTGCTGACAAGGGGAAAAGCCGGGGGCCTGAATGTATTCCAAGTGAGATTGAGGTGGCACCTGCGGTGGCCACCCTCGATTCAACTGAGGAAGGCATTGCTTCCCTTGGTGACCTACTTACACTTGCAGGATTGACCCACCAAGGAGGAGAGCTGTAGGGCACACAGGAATTGTCTAACCCTAGAGGGTATGAGGCAACAGGCTGGAGCCCAAACAGCAGGAGATGCCTTTGGAAGTTATTGCATTTACATGGAGGACAACATTGAGGCTCCTTTTCATTACCAACAACGGCCCTGGTGGTCCCCCAATGCTACAGGGCCTTCCTACTGGAGCCGGCTCATGAAATTGCACTGGTAAGACACCTAGGCTAAGACAAGACCTTTGCAAGGCGTGTCCCTCACTTGTATTAGCCTAGGATTAAGAATTACTTAGATGCATTCTGTAGGACTTGTGTAACCTGCCAAGCCAGTGGGAAGGCAGGGAATAAGCTGAAAGCCCCCACTTAATCATGTTCCAGTTAAGATAAGATAAGAATATGCTTTATTCGATTTTTGTCATATAAAAATCATGAAAGCGTGCAAGTTCATTTATACAAATATCACGCAGTTTTTGGTTTCCATATTTCAGGCACCATTACAAAAGAACATTTTAAAACAATTCTATTATTAAAAAGTTAAAAGTATGTTTAAAATGAGATCGACAAAACAGTTATACAGTACATTTTTTGTTGGGAGGTCTTCAGTCAATAAATTGTATTTGTAATACGGAGCATTAATATTCATCTTCAGATTTTCAATACATGAAAATAGCATTAAAGGGACGCTCTATCGTTATTAGCAGTAAGATCCAAGTCATGTTGATTCCGGCATTTGATTATTTTCTTTAAAAAAGAGGCAACATTTATAGTTAAGCATTCATTATCTAGAAATTGAAGGGCAATATAGGCTGGGCGACATTGTCGAAGGCCCCATATTTTTAAGATTGGCACTATCCACTTTCTCCTCAGATCGTTGTAAAATTTACAAAACAAGGTGACATGCATCGTTGATTGTAAAGATAAGTTGTCAGATGGGCAAGTGGATAAGTTTTTGGACCAATCATTGACCGTTGGAAAGGTAACCAATCTGTGAAAAATATTCAACCTGAAACGAGTAAGGACAAATCTGTCGTATCCCTTTATGGTGTTTTGAAGGTATGGTTGCATGCTAAAAGAGGAGGTTATCATAAAGTTTGAGAGGACAGTAGGTTTTATCGCCTCGTTCACAAATCTTAACTTCTCCATATGTTGCATGCACTGTTTTTTGAATTCTTTACCTGGGATACCGGTGATTGACTCTGGGTTGTAAAAATATTCAGGTTTTCCTAGATCTTTCATGAAGTCCCTTATATATCTTATCCATTCTATATCTAGAGAATGATCCAGTTTCAAGGCATCCTGCAACACCATCTGATTAAGTTTGTTATTTTGTGACTTCCAGATACGGTGCCACAGGATTACTGGCTGGATTTTTATACTGTCAGTTATATAAGGAACTCCTAGCTCAGCATGACAGATATAAGTAGAAGTGGAACAGGGCACAGCTAATAAATATCTGAAAAATGCATTTTCCACTTTCTGTATCACATCATGTTCCAGTTGTTGGCACACTCTCTGAGTGGGTGGGCAACAACATTATTGGGCCCATGGATCCCCAGACTGCATCAGGGAAAAGGTTTATCATGGTTCTAGAGGATCATGCCACTAGGTACCCAGAGACAATCCCTTTGAGGGCCATGACTGCACCTGTAGTGGCAAATGCTGCAATGGGAATTTTTACCTGAGTGGGTTTCCCCAAGGAAATTGGCTCTGAAAGTGACACAGACCTCAAGTCTGCATACATGTAGTCAATGTGGAAGTAACATGAAGTCACTGTGGAAGGAGTGTAGGGTAACCTACAAGTTCTCCACTCCTTACCATCCAAAAACAAATGGGCTTGTTGAGAGATTGGACAAGATCCTGAAAGGCACGATTAAAGGCCTATATAAAACCTTGATGAGTGAGTGAGACATCCTCTTGCCATGTCGGCTGTTTGCCTACAGGGAGGTACCACATAAGGGAGTGGGCCTCAGTCCCTTTGAGCTTCTGTATGGGCACCCGGTCAGAAGAACTCTGAGTTTTTCAAGGAAGGACGGGAACAAGCTTCCAAGAAGATTTCCCAGGACATAGTGAACTACATGCTGGCATTCAGGTGCAAAATGGCTAAATTGTGGATGCAAACTTCAACCAACTTAGAAGCCAATCAGGCTGTGATGAAATAGTGGTATGACCAACATTCTACCACTGTGTTATTGTAGCCTGGGCAGAAAGTGTGTGTTACAGAACCTGTAGAACCCAAGCACTCCAGGGGCCATTGGACTGGGCCCTATGAGGTGATTGAGAGGAAGGATAAAGCCACCAACATGGTGGACCTCAAGACCCAGAGCCATCTCCACAGAGTGTTCCATATCAATTGCCTCACCCCTATTTTGAGAGGTTGAGGCTCACCATGATGTTTGTGACAGATGGAAAAGAGGAGGGGGAGAGTTAACCTTGCCATGACCTCTTAGACTCCAAGAAGAAAGAAGGGTCCATAGCAGTTATAATCCTTTCCCGAGTCTAATTCCTGAAGAGCGGAGAGACTGCCACTAAGTGTTGGGACAATACTCCTTTCTCCTCTCCCTTATACCTTGTGTCCCCTTGATGTGGATGCAGGAGTCAACCTCACTGTTAAGAATAAATATAAGGTTGTTGGATAAGGTGAGGGCCAGCATTAAGAGTGAAGTCTCTAAAATGTTGGAATTGGGGATGTTAGAACCCTCCAGTAGCCCCTGGTCCAGTCATGTGGTTCTCATACCAAAGCTGCCCCACAGGGCACCACACCCAAACTAAGTGTCTGTGTGGATTATAGAGGGCTAAACTAAGTAACGAAGATAGGTGCTCACCCCATTCCCTAGGCTGATGAGCTTGTTGACAGGTTAGGGTCTGCCCAGGTCATGAAGCTTTGATCTTACAGCATTACACCTTAACAGAATGTGCTGAGGAGAGGTCAGCCTTTTCACTCCTGTGTCGTGAATAAAATATTACGCTCTCAGAATTTCAGTATATAAATAAGATCATGCATAAAGCAAGAGGCTGAGTCTGTGGTATCAGGTTCATAAAGGGCTTTATTCCAATAACTCGAGTCAAAGGGAGAATATTACCATCACCACAAAGGATCTGGAAGGGACTCAAAAGTATTCTCAATATTCTCAAAACATTATTCACAGAGTACAGTATATATACATCGGAAACGAAAAGAGCAAAAGAGAGTGAGATAAGAGCATGTGGGCGTGTAAGAGGGTGTGAAGGTGGGCGTCCATGTGGGCGTCCACTTGATGATAATGGGTAATTTGTCATGTGTGGGTGGATACCTGGAGGGGGTTGCGTGATCTGCTGGAATTGTACTGGAACTTTTGCCTTACTTGTGCTCAACTCGAGCATGACGTGTAACTGACGTGGGGAGGGTTGCTATGCAACCGGACAAGTCTGGAAGTGAGGCCTTCAGTGTCAGGACGACCAGCACATCTTGTATTATCTGATATCTAAAGTCTGGAGCAGGGACTGATTCGTGACATAGGTTGCCCATCACCAAGAGCCAATGTGGCATTTATTTCTTCGTTTACTGCTGAAGTCTTGCACGGGGGCTATGGGCTTTTCACTGACGTGAGCTTTGTAATCACACAAAAAGAGAGAGAAAGGCTAGGCTTTCTCCTTTGCAGATGGGTCATGTTTATATTCCTCCTTCTCCAGGCAGGAATGTATTTCTCGAGGAGCGGAGCAGATAACTTGAAGGCTGAATACAGTTTTGGCAGGCAACAAGCCGGGCCAGGCACCGTTAGCCGCGCAGGAAGTAAGACAAAGGTCATTGATACAGATGCAGGTCCAGGCTGGAGCATTCAGAGGCAGAAGGCAGGAAAAGGCTTGATGGCAGAATTCAGGGCCTAACTTGCCAGAGCTGAAAAACGTGAAAAGTACACCATATAAAGACGGTGGCAAGGCATACTTAGGAACGGAATATTCGACCCATTCAGGGCGGATCTGAAAGAGGACATGTTGACGTTGGACACAATTGTATTTGCGTCTTCATAGCTTGATGTGGAGGGAACATACATGTACTTGTAGCATGTACATGGAGCCGTTGGGGTCTAAGATAGGGGACACAATTGATCATAAAAATTCATATTTCCTCACCTGAGGACCACTACCAATTGCGTGTGATGCCCTTTGGACTCAAGAATGACCCTAACACCTTCGAGAGGTTGGTGAACCAGGTTCTTTCTGGTATGGAGGCCTTCTCAGCTGCCTATCTGCATGATATCGCTGTCTACAGTAGCAGCTGAAAGGACCACCTCTTTCACCACCAGGAAGTGCTTCAGGCTCTGCAACTGGCAGGCCTCACTAGCAAGGCCAGTAAGTGCTGGATAGGGCACGGGGCTATGCCATTCCTTCACTTACCCTGTCATTCAGTGCAGCAATTTGACTTGCTGCGCGGTGTCACATTCCCATAAATAAGCCCCTTAGGAGCATATTTATGAGCCCCATTGCATCACTCATGCACCACACAACGTGGTGCAAGAGTGAGACAACTCAAAAATTAGATTTATGAAGCCATGCAAGGTCTCCTTTGGTGGTACGGAGTAGCTTCATACATTTCAAATAAAGCAATGCATCACAAATCGCTGCACTACCTTATTCTGTGCCAGAGAGGCATTACATGGGTGTTGCATGGGTATTCCCACGCAACATTCATGAATGTTGACGCATTCTCAGATTTACCACAAGTGGTAGACGTGGGAATTCACAAAAACCCTACGACTCCCCAGCTGAGGTGTTACGAGGAGATATATATTTTTTCTTCTTTATGTGTGCTGGATTCTGCAGCACACATAGAAAGTGGAATATGCCTCAGAGGATTGTTTTTGTGCAATCCACGTTACAATGCAGGTACCCTTGTGCTATGGTGCAAGGGTGCCTGAGTTGGCGCTAGGCAGCCAAAATGGCACCAGCACAAGGTGAACGGCAGGAATACACAGTATTCTACTAAATAGGATTAATTCCTGCCCTTGTTCTGTCATGCAGTGTAGTGCAGCAAGGTGACTTGCTCAGCTGCACTGCGTGACAATCTCATAAATCTAGCCCTGATTTTGCAACCATGATTTTATGCCCTCCATCCGGACTCATTGATGCGATTACCCACCATTTACTCATTGATGCAGTTGTGGTGAAGGGAAAGTCCTAGGGAAAGTCATTTTTCCATGTTCCTTTTACTAAACAAACTCAATTGAATGGGTAGGCATGAGCATTGCAGAGATACTGCAGGCCTTTCCAAAGCTTCTAAATTTGATGGGGGGGCTCACCCATGACCACAAAGGAATCAACTCCTCTAGATGAGGTGGATAAGAAGGATGATGCTACCTTAAAACTCTATGCTACCTACAGTTAAGGGACATACTGGCTAACCCTGGGAGTAGTTCGCGAAGTTGCACTACGCGAAGCTACGCAAGGTGCACTTCGCACTACGCGAGCTACGCGTAGCACTTTGCGAACTGCGTAGTAACCCTATTCGCACTGTGCAAGATGTCGTTTTCAATGATTGCACAGTGCGGACAAGCATCCGGCACTGTGCAATCATTGAAAACGGCATCTTGCACAGTGCGAGCTGTAGTTTTCTGCTGCTCGAGTAGATCTTTACTCGAGCGGCAGATTTCTCAACGCGAACTGGTAGTTTCTCATCGCGAGCGGTCGCAAGCATACGCTACCACTCGCAATGAGAAACCTGACCTCCTCGCGTTGAGAATCTCGCCGGGATGTTCATTTTCCTGAGCGATCGGCAACTTGATGTTGCTGATCGTGAACAAGGAAAAAGTCTCGCCGGGATGTCATTTTGCTTGCTCGCGGCCGCCAACTTGATGTTGAGGACCGCGAGCAAGCAAAAAATGACCGCTGCACTACACAATGCTACGCTACGCATGTTTGCACTGTGCTACGTGCAGTTCGCGTAGTGCGAAGTAGCACAAACTTCGCAAACTACGCGAGCGTAGCATAGTGCTTTGCCCAGGCTTAATACTGGCACATGCATCAAAGCTTTTTGCGATCGCAAACGGTGCGATTCGCAAAAATCATCCGGTTGCGATCACAAAATTAGCTTTTGCGATGCATCAAGGGTCAAGGCCCTCGCAACTGGAGAATTTGTAATTAATTGCGAGTTCTCAAATTGCGATTGCATTTAAGGAATCGCATTTTGCGATTCCTTAAATGCAATGCAAGAACCACTTTGAAGTAGCGATTTCGCTACTAGGGGGCGCAAATTACTATGAAGTTGACCTTCATGGTAATTTGCAAAAACTTTGAAAAATGCACTAAAGTGCATTTTTCAAAGTTGTAGGTCACACACACACATGTCCTTGGGACATGTGTGTGCGCAACATTTGTGCACAGATCAATTTCAGGGGTGCAACAGGGTGTTCGTTTGACACCCTTCCACCCTTGAAATTGCATGAGCAATTTGCGAGTACCAATTGGTACTCGCAAATTGCGCTTGCAATTTCCCATTTATTACTATGGGCCTGTAGACCCATAGGAATGAATGGGAAGCTATTCCTTATTTGTGACTCGCTATTTGCGAGTCGCAAATAAGGAATGTGTAGGAATTGCTATTATTATAGCGATTCCTACTTGCATAGGATTTTGCGAGTCCTTAATTGCGAATCCTTAATATTCGCAATTAAGGACTCGCAAAATCCTAGCTTGATGCATGGGCCTGTTAATGTATTCCATGTATACATCATGATCCAATTATTTAAGACCTTGTATAGTATAATGGTGGAAGAGGTTTATTGTGAGTTTTTAAAGTCTAAGAACTACAAACTGAGTTACTATTAAATGTTGACTTTTCATTTAATAGAAGCTGCTGCTCTCACAAGATACGTCAGAGGAATATTTGAAGCAAGAAATGGAAATCATAAACAGAATGCCAGCTGAAGTAGCAAAAAGTAATGTTTGCTTTTCGTTAGTGCCTGTTATAGTTTGGTGGTCAAGGAACTCTGTCACATACTTGACACAGTGCTTTGTCTACCAAAATGCCAGTCAGCCTGGCATACTTATAGTATGGCAGAACATCAGCATTCTATCAGGGGTGCCCATGTCGACTCTGTCAATGGAAGAATTACACTGATAGCCTGACAGAGGGCTAGCCATCAAAATAAGGGCATCTCATTATCTGACAGTATGATGTCCTTTTTTGTGCCCATCACTGCCAGGGAAAACCTGGTGATGATAAATAGAAAAATAAAAAAAAGTTGCCCCCACCACCCAGGCAAAAAACACGCCTTCAGTGTGTCTTTAATTATTAGTAGGCTTTCCTGTTTTCAGTTTCTATTTTTGGTAAATTCTGGTGGGGTTTTTTCTGTGTTTTCAAGTAATTTCAATACCTTAAAAAACAGTGGTTATCAGTGGTTACACATTTTCCTGACATTAAAAACAACAGAAACAGTGCTTTTTCAGTATTTATGGAACTTTTTGCTTGCTTTCTGTACTGATAGTGCATGGTATATAGACTGTGTACGTACAGTGTATATGATGTCCAAATACATTTTTGCAAATCAAACTTTTCATAGTACACCATAAAATACTTCTTCAGTGAGTCTTTGGTCATGCATGCTCGCTCTTTCCTTCCCACGTAAAACTTAATCTATAAAAAGGCCCTCTCAACATTGGCACTTGAGACAGGCAACGCCAAAATAGCAAGCAGACAATTTGCTAACTCTGGCCACTGATATAGCTTTCCATGCCAATACTGGTGCACCTGAAGATTGTGATTCTCTGCGACAAGTTCTGCAACATATGCGTTGAACTGGGCGCATACGCCCTCAGAGTTATTGAAGCAGTCAAAAATGAGGCAGCTCTTTTCAAACTCGGGAGAAAATGTCCTTTTAGGGAAGGGATCTATAACCAGTGCAGAGTACCACAGTGAGGCTTCATTGACTTCAAATGCCATGGTTGGTGAAGCGCTATTTCTCATTCATTGTAAAATAAAAGTTTCTGAATTGCTCCTCAACATTTCTCTGCTTACCAAGTGGCAAGCACTCTATAATGGAACATGTTACAGTGCCAAAGTTACTACAGGTGTCGCCCACCCTACTCTCACGGAGATGTTTCACATCTCCACTAATTATGCTGAACACTTGGTAGACAAGGGTGTTTTCAGACTCTAGTTTTTTTGTTATGTTCACTACAGCAGTCATGCTTTGCTGTATAAACCTAGGAATGCAGTAGAGTGTACTTTTTTCAAATCACTATCAATATGTGACCAATGATCCTCACATTTCTTGCCTTTGGCATCATCACTCAGCAAAAGTTCTGTAAACGGTTGCCACATGGATAATATATCATTCATGGCCTCTAGGACCCAGAACCACCAGCTAAGTGACACAGTTTGGATGACTCTTCTTTGATGCCACACAAAGCACAAAATGAGAAATATTTATGTTTTAGTTTCCGTGCTAAACATAACAGTGCACCAGTATGGACTAAAAAGTGGATAGCATTCTTCATTAACTCTGAAGATTGTAAAGATGCTTTCAGCATAACATCTGACAAGTTACAAGGAACTCTTACAGGGAAGCACTTCAGCTCAGGTGTTGATTTTGACAGCTCATCACACAACTTATTTTATATATATAGCTGAATCACTGTAATACAAAAAATATCACTCCAATCTTTGTTGAACTTGGTAAGAAATATTTGCAGCAGCATTCCAAGTGACACAGCATTCCATGATTTCCAAAAGTCTGGTGTCATGTTTGTGAGAAGTTGGCCTGATATATGCTGTCCACTAGTTCTAGTGGGCACCTTGTATCAGTCCAAACAACCCAAGACAACCTTTATTGAAAGCTATCCTAATGGTAGCTATGGAGAGCAGCCTTCAGGCTAAGTCTTGTAGGAATGTAAAGCAGCTTGTTTTGCCAGTCTATAATCTCTTGAGTCACTAAAAGAAAGATATGCACACCAGGTATATATATAAAATATATGTATTTATTACTAAACACACCCTCCTAGTCTCTTTATAAGACTAGAGGTCAAAACACATAAGTTACACTTCATTAATCACAGTAAAATAGCACAAATACTCATCAGGTCCTCGGGGCGAGCCAAACCATATACTAAAATAGTGGTATAAGTACCATGAATTAACTAGACACAAGGTCTAGAGCCTGTAGACTCGCTGGGACCCCAAGGAACCACCCAAGATAGTGACACAGGGGACCCACCGGGGCCGTGTGCAGTGTGTGAACACAGCCGCAAGCTCCCGTTAGCTTCTATGGGGAAAGTCGCGGTTTGATTTTTAATGATTAGGGACACTTAGAAATGAGTCAGGACCAAACACTTTTGGACTTAGGAAGTTCTAGGGCTAGAACCCACGGGAGCACCCGAGTACTCGTGTTACCTCACCCAGGGAAGCCGGGTGCATAGGTGTCTTTTGGTGTTGGGTCGTGTCGTCGATTTCAATGGGAGCTGGCGAAGAAGTGCTGCTGCCGTGAAGATGCGAAGTGTCCGAAGAGATCCAAGCCTGGATCGAAGATGAGAAGAACCTGAAAGCAGAGGAGACAGAGTCTGGGTCACTTGCCTGTGACCAGGAAGGCGATGAGCAGATGCCCACCGATGTCGGGTGATTTCAGGTGAAGGAGGTGAAGCTTGACTCTTCAGCCACGAGGACCAGGAGGCGTCAATGACAACGAGGAGCTGGATTTGAGCTGTCCCTCAAATGATGTTGAGTGCTGCAGCCTTAGTGCCCAGATTGGACACAACAAGCCTTGGCAACAGCAACCCATGCAGAAACGAGAAAGATGCTTCGGTGCAGATCATCAAGGTCTGTGGGACTCACCACCTGGATGGGAGTCAGGGCATGTCTGGAGCAACCAGGAAAGCCCAAGTAAATGCAAAGTTACCCCCTCTGGGACCCACCAGTCAACAGACCAGGGATCACGAAGAGACCTCAAGACGAAACACAACATGGCAGCCCACGGGTCATTCGGAATGACCAGGCAAACAATCTTCAGTGGATTCAGTGCTCGAGGTGGGGGTTATAAGTTAGCCCAAGCACGACTTCAAGAGACGTCAAGAAGTTAATGCACTTGCAGAAATGCACGGTGACCAGGAGTTCTGGTTCCACGCTACTCACAAGGGCTGCGGGTCTCAGCTTTGCTGGGGACTGGGGTCGGTCTCTGAGATGTCTGGAAATCCTCTTCATGGGCTGCAAATACTTCGGAGTCCGGCGGGAGCTTCAATGATGCAGACCGGCAAAATGCTTTGTTGGTGCCTGCCAAGCAGGGGAGTCACTCGTTGACCCCGAGGGAGATTTCTTCAGTCCTCTGGTCTTAAGCAGAGCGTCGAAGGTCCAGGATTCAGTGTCAGAGTTTCATCCAGGGTAATCTAAAGTCCTAAGGACAGGGGTCCCATACTTATACTAAGGTAGGGGTTGGACATACTCTGGGGACCCACCTATGGGAGGGTTTGGAAAGAGGGGTGGCTACACCCATTTCCTTTGTCCAGTTTCACGCCAGAGCAGGGGCTGGGAGCCCCTGAACCGGTTTGAGCTGGGCTATGCACAGGGACATCAAATGTGCCCCCAGTGCAGGACTTCAAAGCAATCAGAGAGTGCTCCCATCCAGCCCCAATACACATAAGCCTGTCTGGAAAGTGGTTACACCTCCCTGTGACAGGAAACCTATTGTCCAGGCCTCCCCTGCTGGAGTTTCGGTCAGCAGCAGGAGGCCAGACCTGTGTCTGTGGCTGCAGCATCCATTTTGTGATGCCAGGGCTCTATTAAGCTTCTACCGGGTATACCAGTGCTGTCATGTCTCTCCCTCTAGAAGGGTGGAATCATACTCCCACACCAGTTACTGGTGTGGGGGTATGATTCCAAGGTGTTTGGCACCAAACACAACATGTTTCCATGCAGCCAGTCCAAAGTTAGCATTTACCGTTTGGTTATAATGCACGTAAGAGTATATGGTCAGGCTGCACTACAAACAGCATCAGAGAAGGGTCTCCGAATGCTGCAGAGGGGCTCTGCTCATGCAGGGGCACCCTCTCACATAAGAACCAAGCACTCTGCCTTCATGATTGATAAGGCCTGCCATAGGAGTGGCTTATAGGTGTATATGTGTGTATATAGGGTGAGATATAGTGAACCTATATCTCAGTAAGGGGTGCATGCACCATCTTACCCAGGCTGCAGTAGAAGACCTGTGGTGTCATTTTGGGTGGCTTTTCAGGGATGGCATAATACATGCTTCAGCCTCTGGTAGGACTCTGGAGTACCTATGCACTGGGTACATAGTATACCATATACTAGGGGCTTACATGGGCACCTCAGATCCAATCTGTAATGTACCTAAAGTACATGGAATTTTTTAAGAGATGACGCAGCAAGGCTGGGGCCCTTATTAGCAGGGTCCCAGCCAGACTAAAGTCAAAAAATAGTGAAACACCAGCAAAAGGTGGGGATAAACATGTGAAGCAGATCCTACTCTCCTAAAATGTTTTCCCCAGTATCCCAGATGCTTTGTGACTGCACTCTTTTTACATATACCTGTCACTATACTTTGCATTGAGGGGCTTATTTATGAGCCCTTGCGTCACTTTTTGCGTCGCCGGTGCGTCACTTTTTGTGACGCACCAACAGCGTAAAAAAGTAGCCTTGTTGCACCATATTTACAAAGTGACGCATCTAGGTAGATGCGTCACTTTGTAAACCCCTGCGCCACATTATACCTCTGCCAGGTATAAAGTATGCAGGGGGGCGTTCTGACGAAAGAAAGGGTCGTAGAAGTGACACAGTGAAATCTATATGATTTCACAGCCCCACTTCTAGAATGCAAATGTGTCAATATCTTACGCCTGCTTCATGGCAGGCATAAGACTGACGCACGCACATTTCACATGGGACTTGCCCATGTGTAATGACCAATTGCTGGAGTTGCGTCACTTTTGTGACACACTCCAGCAATGCGTCATTTTTGCGCCTACAGATACGTCAGAAATACTGACCTATCTGTAACTCCTTGCGACATGATGCATCATACTGTAAATATGATGCATCATTGGTGTCGCACGGAGGGCGAAATGAAAAGTGACGCATCGCTGTTTTCTCACAGCGATGCGTCACTTTTCATAAATGAGTCCCTGAATGTTTAAAGCCTGGGGTGTTTGGCAATTCACCTACTATCAATACTGACTCACTAGAAAAGGGGGCTGATGTATCAAGGGTTTTTACCCATTACCTGTGAGTAAATGTGATGATACATATTGGGAAAGATTCTTATGAAATCTTCATTTTCCCTATCAGTGAAAGACTCAAATGTAGCCAAAAAATTAAATATGATTTTGATATTTCCTGATTCTCTACAGTTTATAAAATAAACAAACAACACCTAAAACATGCTTCTAACCCCTGTATCTTTAGACCAAATACCACAAAACTGAAAAAGGAAGAAGAAACAATATTGTAGTGACATCCCTAAACAACAAAACTCAAGCAGAATAATGTTAGCCCAGTCTTTCTTACTGCCAGCTTATATAACAAGGTTACATTGTATTGGCCCCTTCAGAAAGAAATAAAAATGACTCTTTCACTCTCCTTTTCCTTTCTTTGAATGGCATTTAGTTTGTGGTTGTGCAGGGGTTTTTTCAGTGTTTATATGTTTTTTATTTTCTGCAAAACCATTTTGGGTTGGTTACTGGGTTTGCAGAGGAATTGGGTGGGAAGCTTTTTTAGATATTTATTTGCAATTGAATATCACTTTTTTATAAGTTTTAACTTGTGAATTACATAATTAATTGGGGGGCGTGGCTTCGGAGTCTCAGAAGATGGCCATTGTTCTCGGGAGCTCCGCCGAGACGTGAGGATCCGCGACTTCTGCCTGCAATGTTTCATCACTAAAAAACGTCGGACTTGCTTGTTCCGGCAATCGGAACTGCTGCTCGTTGGAATGCTGCCACTATTTTTTCAAAGGGTGAGCCTAGCAAGCCTAATTTAAGTTTTTTTCTGTTACCTCACCGTCGCGGCCGCCATTTTGTTTTTTCATTGACCCCTTGCTTCACACCTGGAGCTACATGACGATGCTGGTTAACAGTTGGCTACCCTTTTTTGTCATTATCTTTTTCTTTCTTTTGGGCAACGCTTATTTTATTTGGTCTTCTGGTGTTCCTTCCATCGTTGCCATTTCCTCTATGCCTGCAGTTACTGTGGAACATTATTTTTGACATTTGTCTGGACTGGTGTTTTTTCACTTTCTTTGCATTTTTTCCCAAGTCTTCACTTGGTTTATTTTCAAGGGACTCTGAGTGTCTCTTTAAATATCACCATGCCTCGCGGCAACTCTAGTGTTGCTCGTCCTTCCACCGAGGCGAGTTTAGAGGTCTATAATCCTTTTAATATTCTACAGGAGCACACTGAGGATAGCATCAAAGACTCTAGTGGCGCCAAATCTACTGCACCGCTTACTCCTCGCTTAAGCGCTAAACAAAGCTCCAAGATACCTTCTGCATCACCATCTACTTCTGGCAAACGGGTACAAGCTAACCCACCCTGTCCAACCAATTCTTCATCCCCGATATCTATGGATCTCCTTCTTGACGAAATTTGCGCTCTCAAGCCGCATTTGGAAGAAACTAATGTCAGACTTCAGAATCTGGAAGCCAACTGGTCTCTCATTGAAAAGAGAGTTGGAGACCTAGAAGTACGGGTTGACTCTGTTCAAAATCTCACAGCTCAAGTTCCTCTTCTTTCTAAGGAGGTTGTTCAACTTAGGCAACAGATTGAGAATTTGGAAAATCGAAATAGGCGCAATAATCTGCGTATTTATGGATTAGTTGAAGGCCTTGAAGGTGCTAACCCGATTTCTTTTTTCAAATCTTTTTTACCAACTCTTTTGGGTCTTCCTGAAACACCCTCATTAAATATCCAAAGAGCACATCGCTTAGGTACGTTATCCCGTTCTTCCCCCTCATCATCTACAAAACCGTCATTTTGTACTTTTTGGAGTATACGGATCTACTCAGAGTTCTTCAGGCTGCCAAACAGAGAGGGAAAATTGCTTGGAATGGTTCTACTCTTTTCTTCGCCCAAGATTATGCTAAAGTGACTGCTGACCGTCGGAAAAAGTTCTTGGAGATGAGACCTGCACTACGCAGCATAAACGCACGCTACGGTTTATTCCATCCCTGTCTTTTTAAAGTGACTCATAATAATAAAACTACCAGTTATGAGGATCCAATGTTACTCCAGCAATTTCTGAACAGTTGCAGAACAGAGTCCATGGAAGTGCCTCAGTCATGATGGTTTTATGTATTGTAGTAGTATCTGTTTGTTTCACCTTTAGTGATGTTTAGTTTCTCCCCTAGTGTCTTTTGTACCATTTTGTTGGATTAACTTGTTCCTTCTTCTTTCCTCCTTCAGGTAGCGATTTTTTGTGGTCCTTCGTCGTTCCCTGTTCTCCTCAATTTGCCTAGCGGATGTCCCTTCCTTCCCGTCGTCCTGGAGCCTCCCGTTTCAGTGTCCCGTCTTCCTTATGTGGCTTCACCAACCCCGTTCTTCATTCCTTTTTGTGGTATGTCTACTTGTTATCTTATTTCTTCATCACTTGTGTCTGTCGTTTTGTACTTTTATTTTTTGCACCACATGTTTCTTCTTTCCCTTCCCACTTATTATTTATTCTTTTTGCTCTTTTCTTTGGCCCTTTTTCTATCTCTGTTGTTTCTCTCCTTCCCTATTTCTAACTCTCAACTTATTCCTTTCATGCCTCTCTGCTTACAATCTCTTTTCTCCAAGAATTTCTCTTATTTCATATTTCTCTTCCTTACTCTATTATTACTCCTCTAAGAGCAATGTTATTTTCTCTCAAGTTTTTATAAGATGCTTTGTATTTTATTGCCTTTTGTACATATTCGATTCTCACACAACTTTTTGATATAAGTTATATTTGCTAGATGTCGATAACTATACTTACTTGGAATGTTAAAGGTTTGGGTTCCCCCATTAAGCGGCAACGTGTTTTATCCCATTTAGCAGGTTTACAGGGGGATATTGTGTTATTACAGGAAATTCATATAAAAGAAGCCGAAATCACCAAATTACGTCGTAATTGGGTGGGTCACGTTTTCGCATCCCCTGGTTCAGGGAAACGTAATGGTGTTGCTATTCTCTGTCATAAACGGTTAAATATCAAAGTTATAAGCCAAACCAATGACTCTGATGGTAGGTGGGTGACTGTATCTTTGTTGATTGATAATATCCCTATAACTATTTTTATTGTATATGCTCCTACCATACAGGATAAATTATTTTGGCCCCAGATGCTCTCATCTTTGATGCAATCTTCTGATGATTATCTAATTTTGGGAGGGGATTGTAACACAATTGTGGATCCTATTATAGATCGAAGGTCCAATTGCCACTTTTCGCCCTCTTCCATGCACACTCAATTTACTTCCACTATTTCCCAACGTTCTCTGGTTGACTCCTGGAGACTCTGCCATCCTACACTTAGGGAATACACATACTACTCACCGGTTCATTCTTCCCAATCCGGGATTGATTACATTTTTATTTCTAAGGCCTTGACTCAACATATTCGCCACTCTGAAATAGGTTCTATTCTAATTTCTGATTATGCCCCAGTTTCTTTACGCCTGGATTTACTCCCCCCCATAAAAGGTACTAGAAGGTGGAGGTTCAATAACTCTCTCCTATTAGATCCCAAATTTACCCCAGCCTTCCTCGAATTTTCATCCCTATTTTTTACAGAAAATGAGTCTCCTACAATTTCCCCTCAGGTGTTATGGGACACTTTTAAAGCTGCTTCTAGAGACTTCATTATTTCATTTGTTTCTCGTAAAAAACGTGCCGCCTCTCACTCCTCACAATCGATTAACTTGCAAATTAAGCAATTGGAACATTCTTACTACTTAACTAAGTCTCATTCTGATTTGGATAAGCTTCTCAAAGCCAAATTCTCCTTTAATAAGCTCTCCACGGAATCTACAAATTTATTTTTACTCAAATCCAGTGCCAAGTATTATTCTGCACAAAATAAGGCAGGTAATCTTCTTGCCAAATATCTTAAAGTTAAAAGAGAACGTACTAGAATCGAATCTATTGTTTCTTCATCTAATATCACTCTTCATAAGGATGAAGATATTCTACTGGAATTAACTAACTTTTATCAAAATCTTTATACTCCGGAGTATCCTCCTCTGTCAACTGACATTGATCACTATTTATCCTCTATCCCTTCCCCTTCCTTTCCAGATGTCGATTTTGCCCCTTTAGAAGCAGCTGTTGGTCCTAAAGACATTTTGGAATCTATTCAAGTGCTTAAAAAAGGCAAGGCTCCTGGACCAGATGGGTTCACGATAGAATTCTATTTACATTTCTCCAATTTGCTCGTTCCTAAACTTCATCAGCTATTTTCATTCTTTATATCATCCAAACAATCTGGGGGCTCCTTTCAGGAAGCCTTAATTTGTCTCCTTCCTAAAGAAAATAAGGACCACACTTTATGTAAAAACTATAGGCCTATTTCTCTAATCAATCTGGATTACAAAATATTTGCAAAAATTCTAGCGCTTCGTCTCGACAAGATTTTACCTAAATTAATTGGTAGGGAACAATGCGGTTTCATTAAGGGTCGTCATCTTTCTGACAACACTCGACTCTTTTTTAATGTACTAAGTAAATCTCACTCCTACCAATCTTCTTTAGCTGCTATTGCATTAGACGCCGAGAAGGCATTTGATAGGGTTAACTGTCAATTTATGTTTGCAGTCCTTATTTGGTTTGGTTTTGGCCCGAAGTTCCTTGCCTACATCTCTTTATTGTACTCCTTTCCTAGGTCCTTTATATTAGCAAATGGTCTTGTCACCTCTTCGTTTCCCCTCTTTAGAGGTCTACGACAGGGGTGTCCCCTCTCTCCTCTTCTTTTTATTTTAGCATTAGAACCCTTCTTGACAAAAATCCGAGAGAATAAAGATATCACCGGTTTTCCCTATGGGGATAAACATTTGAAACTTTCTGCCTATGCGGACGATATACTTTTATTTATTTCCAACCCCCAATCCTCTATTCCATCTTTTTTATCTGAAGTTTCTAAATTTGCGAAAGTATCAAGTTATAAACTTAATGTTGATAAGTGTGAAATCCTCCCTCTAAATAAATTTTGTCTCCATGTAGATTTTTTGGCCTCCTCTTTTCATTGGAGCCCTTCTAAGATCAAATATTTAGGATTGTGGTTTCAATACTCAGTTAAGGACACTGTAACACTAAACCTTAAAAATGTATTAACAACTCTAAAAGACTCTACAACTCGGTGGCATCCCTTGTTTTTATCCTGGTGGGGCAGACTGGACTCTATTAAAATGATGTTAGTTCCAATAATCTTGTTCTATCTTTCTAATCTTCCAATTAATATCCCTAAATCTTGCTATAAAAATATTTACTCCATCTTATCAAAATTCTTATGGCACCACAAGAAAGCTAGGATGTCTTTTGCAAAACTTAAATGTCCTGAGCAGTTGGGTGGAGTTAATTTTCCGGATTTTGCTTCTTATCATATCTCATTCTTTCTTAAACATTCTGTTTCCCTATTATCTGCCCAGTTATCTGATATTGCTTCTCAACCTTTGTGGGTAGACATTGAATCTTCTTTCTTTCACCCCTTCAATTTTGAAGAATTTGTGTCACTGTCTCATATTCCCAAGAGATTTTCTCTTCCTATTCTTAAAAACTCTCGGAAAATGTTTTCTCCTCTTTTCCTGGACGGTTTAGATGATCGCTCTCGTTTCTTGCAATCTTCCTTGTGGTATGCCCCCCTTATTAAAATAAGAAATAGGATGCTTTTTTGGGAGGACTGGAGGGATCTTGGTCTTAGTTGGACTCACCAACTTTTTCACAAAGGTACTTGTGTTTCCTTTTCTATTCTTCAATCCCGTTTTTCTTTACCAGTTTCCTTTAAATTTAAATATGACCTACTGAGTGCAGCTGCACAAAATAGTTATGATTCCCTTTCGGATTCCATCACCCATGCCAACTCTTCTCCTCTTCCTCTCCCTTATTTGCTTGCTTCTTCTTCTGCTTCCCAAGTTTACAAGAAGTTACGGGATACTTCTAACACCCGAGATAAATCTAAAGTAGAAAACGACTGGGAATCAGATTTAGAGGATTCTTTTTCTGTCTCTACATGGCAAAAAATTTGGATTAAGATAAGGAAGTCATCTAGAGCAGCCAATACAACTCACACATTATTTTTTATATACAATAGACTTTTGATTACTCCTGCTAAACTAAATATGATTGACCCCTCTATTTCTTCCACTTGCTGGTCTTGTTCAGCTTCAATGGCAGATCTTAAACATATGTTATTTACATGCCCCGTGATTTATAAATTTTGGAATGATGTGTGGCAACAGATCAACAAACATTTTTCTACACATTTTCCCTTTAATTTTTCACATATTTTCTTAGGCAGTATCTCAGACATATGGTCCTCTTCCACTTCTAGCACTTCCATTATTGATCTACTTATAGCTGTAGCGTTTCAACAAATCACCAAATCTGGGAAGGAGGCCTCAAAAGTCCCGTTTCAGGCTTGGTGGTATGGGGTCTGTTATCACCATAGGTTAGACAGGGCCTATGTTTACCCCATTACACTGGCTATTAAACGTGACTTACTATGGGTGCCAATCACAAATTTTTTAAATGTAGCTGCACGCTCTTTACCCTCCCATACTCCTTCTGCGGAAGAAGTTCCCAAACCTCCGTGAAATATTCCTGATTGTTTCAAGTATATATACATATAGAGTGTTTTATATTTATTTGTGCATTGTTATTGGAGAAGTTCTTGTACTTTTAGTATATTTGTATACTCTTTTTGCATATTTCTATATACCAATGATTACGTTCTTAACATATGTGTTTTGCTCTGTTAATTGATCATCCTTACTCCCTTCCCTTTCCTTTTCCCTCCTTCTTTATTTATTTCTTCCCCTCGCTTATGACAATAATAGCATTTTAGATTGATTCTACACATGTTTGTTCTATTACAATTTTGTTGTACTTAAATCACAATAAACTTTCTTTTAAAACTGAAAAATACATAATTAATTATACATTTGCTTATTTATTTAATAGATAATTTTCACAATATGTTAGAATGTTTTTATTTGCTTACTCCTTAGCTAGATAATTGATTGTGATTATTATTTAATTTTGTGTAATGATTTAGACTTTAATTTAAGTTATTATGTTTACGTTTTAAATACTCTATACATTATTATTAATGAGCTTTTTTGGTTGTTGGAATTTTAGAATAACAGAGTAAAAGAGTGTGAAGTATTTTAAAACTTTATTTATTTATTTTTATATAATTGTTTGTATAATTGTGTATGTTAATTTTGTGTTTTAGTTTTAAATAATGAAGATGAATTATATAATGTTAAACATGGATTAATGTAATATATATATATATATATACATATATATATTCACAAACAAAACCTCCAGGCACAGGAGCCCCTGACCCTTCAGGGCAGCCTCACAGCAATGGTCCCAGAGAGACCCATCTTACTGATACACCATCACAGACAAAAGGTGAGGCTCAATACCGGAGTTGAGGATTTTAATTGTAGGTACAGCAACGCATTTAAAACTCCGTCTCCTTACACGTTTCGGCGACCTTTTGCCTTGCTGAAAGGTTTGAGTATGTGAATCCCAAATGAAATCGTGCGCGCTTTGTCATTAAAAAGTCACGTGACAGTTTCATAAACACATCAAGTCCCATAATGCATTTCTTTAAGCATTTGCTGCAGGGGGTTTTATAACAGCCATCTGCCTTCAAAATGAAAAGTTATTAATTATGCTGGCATTGTAAATATATATATATATATAGTATTAATTTAGGATAGGGAAAATTAAATATGAGCTTTCTAAAATTTTATATTTGCGCTATTGTTACCTGCCCTGGAACAGAAATAGTAGTTCTGACCACTCCAAAATTCAACACTTTCCCTGTAGTTGCTTATGTTGGAATGGGAATAGTAAATCAAACTCCTCCAAAGTCCAGCACTTACATACTTTGCTTAGGTTGGAGTGCGAATAGTAGCTTTAGTTTAGAAAGCTTTAGTGAATAAGATAAGCATAGTAAAACATCATTACAATAACATATGGCATTATAAGAAGGTAAAAGAAAGGATAAAAGTAACAATATAAAATACAATCCCAAATAGGGATATAAAACCTATACAAAGGAAAAAAGCTTTTAAAGGTATTTTGTTTTGCGGGAGGGAAAGAGAGAAAAAGAAAGAAAGAGAAAGGGGGAGAGGGAGGAGAGAAAAGAAAGGCAACCTAAAATACAAAATGAATATCGTAAAATATCAAAAACAAATAAAAGTGAAATACAATTAGCAACCAAAAAGAAAGTGTAAGGGAAAAAAGGTAAAGTTCAAGGAAAATGTCTAGAAAGAAAGTCAGTTAAAGGTGACCATAACACATCTTTTTTGATCAATAAAGGAACTGAGTTAGCAAAGGCACGAGCAAGGCTATGATGATGACATAATAGGTTCCACCAGGCACTATGCGAAATCTTTGAGGTATCTTTCCAGTTGATAGTAATTATCTGAAAAGAAATGGCTATATAAAGATCTATAAATTTACGTACATTACATTGAACATTCCATATTGGTGAGGAACCACCTAAAAAAATGTGAACAATCTCAAAAGGATAGTCTGCAGCGAGAATGTCATTTAGTTTTGACCAGATGCGAGACCAAAGGGATTTAACTAACGGGCAATGGAAAAACATATGAAGAAAATCACTGTCAACATATGAACAGGACCAACATTTTTTGGATTCGAGTAGCTTGAATTCATGCAAATCAGAAGGGGTAAAAAAAAGTCTATTATAAAAGAAATATAAAGTCTGTGTGGTACTAGCAGAGCGGGAAACGGTGTGTATTTTAGACCATATAGAGTCCCAGACCTGGAAGGAGAGTTCCTGAGCTAGATCACTTTCCCATAGGAGTTCAATTTTATACTTGAGCCTCTCCGTAGTGGGATGGGAAAGTAATTTATCTGGTGAAGGGGAAAGGATCGAGGTGGAATTAGACAGGGAACTATGTTGAGAAATAATAGCGGTTAGGGCATTTTTAAGCAAGGGGTATTGGGAAGAGTTTATGTTGGAAAGGCCAAATGAGTCACAAATGTCTGAGAAGTCCCTTAAGGAGTTATCTTTAAGTATATGAGCATAAATAATGATGCCTTTGTCAATCCATTCCTTCCAGAAAAGCGCTCTGTTATTAATCTTTAAGAATTTATTGTACCAAATTGGAGTTAGGAAGTGGGAATCAGCCTGTGAGAGAAAGGAGCGAGACAATGAAAGAGCAAGTGCTTTGGAATGCTTAAATATGGGGGTGAGAAATCATTTCGGAGGCTGAGATAAGCGAATAGCAGTAAGAAAAGAAAAAGGGGAAAGTTGTGCGAGCTCAATTGAACTCCAAGCTGTTAGGGGAGGAGAAAACAAATCTCATAAAAAGGGCCAAATTTGTCTTAAAGTGAAGGCAGAGTGAAATCGGGTAAGGTTAGGAAAGTTGACACCACCTAAATGTTTGGGTTGTTGGAGACGAGAGAGAGAAATCCTAGCTTTGCAATTATTCCAAAGGAATTTTGTTAGGAGGCAATTAGTGGTTTTAAAGAAAAAGAGTGGAAGAGAAATCGGAAGCATAGAAAGATAAAAGTTGATGACAGGAAGAAGCATCATTTTGATAGTGGCTAGCCTCCCCCACCAGGATAAAAAAAGAGGAGACCAGCCGTCAATAAGTGCAGAGATCTTTTTAGGTATGTCGGTATGATTGAGTTTAATAGTTTCTCTATTAGTGTTGCAATAAAGGATGCCTAAGCACTTAATATACCTAGGATTCCATTTAAAGCCAGAACCATGAAACATATGGGGAAGGCAAAATTTGTTTAGAGGTAGGACTTCAGATTTATCTATGTTCAATTTATATCCAGAGACTAAGGAGTATTCTCGTAATAAGGAATAAAGTGAGGGTAAAGAGGTGGACGGATTAGAAATATAGAGTAGGATATCATCTGCATAGGTAGTAAATTTTATATCAATATTCTGAAATGTGAAGCCAGTATAGGATGGTGAACACCGAATTGTTTCTAAGAAAGGTTCTAAAGCGAGAATAAAAAGAAGAGGGGAAAAGGGACAACCTTGTCTGGTGCCTCTACGGAGAGAAAAATAGTTGGATCGAGAACCATTAGCCCAAATAGAAGTAGAGGGAGCACAGTACAACAATTGAATATATTGAATAATTGGGGGCTAAAACCATGCCATCTCAGCGCTCCAAACATAAAGTCCCAGCTAACCCTATCAAACGCTTTTTCAGCATCTAGTGTGATTGCTGCGAGTGGAGAGTCCATTTTAGAAGCAAGGTGGATGATGTTAAGGAGAGTTCTAACATTATCAGTAATGGATCTACCTTTGACAAAACCAGATTGATAAATATAAACAAGATCAGGAATGACTTTGTTGATACGAATGGCTAAGATTTTGGCGTAGATTTTACAATCTGTATTGATTAAGGAAATGGGCCTGTAATTTTTGCAAAGGGAGGGGTCCTTATCTTTTTTCGGGATTAAGCAAAGCATTGCCCGTGTAAAGGATCCCCTAGATTGATTCTCCTTCGGCAAGAAAATGGTTAATCAATGAAAGTAGGTGTGGTATTAAAATGTTCTTAAAGTGGAGATAAAAACGAACAGTGAAGCCATCCGGACCGTGTGTTTTGTCTTTGGGAAGGAGGGTAATGGCATTGAATATTTCCTTTTCTGAGATAGGAATGTCTAGGGATGAGAGATCTGTGAGATTATCAGGGGATTTGGGAATGGATTGAAAGAAAGAGTCAATTTGTGCTGAAGAAGGACTAGATTCTGGAGTGTAAAGGGAGGAATAATATTGGACAAAACAATCAAGGATTTTATCATCAGTGAACTGACGAACTCCATGGGTATCAGTAATAGCTGTGATTTTGGATTTTTACTTTTTGATTTTGAGATAATTTGCAAGGGATTTGCCTGCTTTATTCCTTCCACCATACATTTTAGCATTGAATTTGAGGAGATTATTACATGTGAAATCCCAGGAGTGCTTGCTATATTGCATTTTCGCTTTAATAAGAGAAGATAATGTATCAGAGGAGTTCGTAGTGAAGTAAAGATGTTCAAGTTCTTTAATGTGTTTAAGAATTTGAGATGACTGTGAAAGGGCCTTTTTCCTCGGGATACGAAGTCAATAATAAATCCTCTGGAAGCAGCCTTGAAGGCGTCCCAAATAAAGTGAAATTGAGAAGTAGAGTGAAGATTATTGAGAAAGACGTCCTCCATGAAAAGTGTAAACTGCTCAATAAACTGGGAGTCTAAGAGGAGGGAATTGTTAAAGCACCAGCGCCGAGAGGGGGGAGTAGGAGAGGGGTAATCCATGACCAAGATAACGGGGGCGTGATCTGAAATAAGAATAGAGCCTATTTCAGAATTAGTCATGAATTGGAAGGCATGTTGAGTGAGAAAAATATAGTCAATACGGGAATGAGATGTATGAACTGGAGAAAAAAAGGAGAATTCTAGTACATCAGGATGGGATATTCTCCAGGAATCTATGAGGCCTCTGGAAGAAATAGTCTTACAAAAGGATTTCTGCATCTTATTGGGAACATATCTGGTTTGTGATTTCCTGTCTAAGAAGGGATCCATGAGTTGATTACAGTCACCACCCACAATTAAATCATCAGTCGCATGTGAAGAAAGAAGTGTGGAAAAGTCAGTCCAAAAGGTTAAATCAATACCATTGGGACCATAAACATTACAAAAGGAAAGTTGTGTGTTATTAACAGTAGTATGCAAAAACAACCACCTACCATCATGAAACTCATTTTGCAACTGCACAGATAACGACTTATGAAACAAAATAATAACACCATTTTTGTTGTTCTCTGCCGGGGAGCAGAAAACTTCTCCCACCCATTGTTTACGCATTGAAGAGAGATCTTGCAAAGTAAGGTGCGTTTCTTGCAACAATGCAACTTGACATTTCAATCTCGCTAAATGAGATAAAACACGTTGTTTTTTAACAGGATTGCAAATACCCTTAACATTCCAAGAGATAACACGAAGACCACTCATCCGTGGAATTTGAGTAAAGATATGCAAAAGAGTGAAAAGAAGTTAGAAAAGGGTAGGAGAAGGGAAAATAAAGATAAAAAGAGGAGGAAAGAATGAAAATAGTAAAAAAGAGCAAAAAGAGGAAAAATGGAACCACAGGACCACCACAGACACAGGCACCAAAGTAGGCTGGGGAAACAATAGAAGAACCATAGGCTAAAATGGAAAAGAAGAGATGTAGAAGGAGGTAGATAGGGAAGTTGTTGCCAGAGAGGGGAAGGAACAAGAGGTAAGAAAGGAGAGAGCAATGAAAAGAAGAAAGGAAAAGAAAGAGAAAAAGAGAAAGACAGAAAAAAGAGAGGAGGAGAGGAGGGAGACATCAAAGAGAGGATGACAAAAAAACAAAAGGCTTTAGTCATAAAGAACAATACACCAAAAAACATTAGTGTGAGAGGGGGGCAGCGAGAAACAAGACAATCGCACAAAGAGAGACTCCAAATAAAGACAGGTCACCAGCCAATAATAAATAACAGTTAAAAAAAAAAAGAAAAGAAGTCCGAAGACTAAAGGTGACCAAACGAAACAAGATGAAGGGAGCTTACAAAAACATTTAGGGAAGATGGCAGCGGAATGAGTCGCAAATTACAGACATCAGGGCAACACGGATGGAAAAGGTGTACGACGAAACTGCAGAGGGAAAGCCTAAAAAACAAGGGGAAGGTCAAACAAAAAAGCAGTTAAAGTTTAAAAACTACACAGTAAAGTAAAAATGTAACAAAACCAAACAGGGAGTCAATAACAAAACAATTAGGGTTTGCTCAGTTCCATAAGTTCTCCCTTGTGAGTATGAATGAACTTGCGAAGGTCAGCAGGATCTTCAAAGCTGAAAGTTCTGTCCTTATAAATTACTTTGAAGAAGCAAGGATGGATTAAACCGTAGCGTGCGTTCATGGATCTCAACGCAGGTCTATGGTCTAGGAATTCCTTTCGCCGGGTAGCAGTTGGCTTGGAGACATCTTGGGTGAAGAAAACTCTGTGGCCAGACCAAAGCAACTGCTTATGTTGCTTGGCAGCATTGAGAATCGTCATGAGGTCAGAGTATAAGAGAAAATAAGCAATTATACCTCTAGGTTTGGATGCAGAAGATGTACTCTTTGGCCCCAGATGATGAGCTCTTTGGATGTTGAAGTCTGTGGATTTTGAGAGGCCGACGATCTGAAGGACTTGGGTTTTCAAGAACTGAATCATATCAGACCATTCCGAACCTTCCGGAATACCATAAATACGAAGGTTGTTACGCCTGTTGCGATTTTCCAAATCCTTTGTGTTTTTTTTAAGCTGGCTGACTTCTTTAGTAAGGCTATCAACTCTGGCGACAACATCCTGAGCATCACTGAGTTTTTATCTACATCCGTAAGTCAAAAGATTCAAAGATTCAAAAAAATACTTTATTCGGTTTAAAAGACAAAAACCATGAAAGCAACAACATCAAATTACAATTACAATTTACACAGGGAAAATATAAAAGAAAAGAGGGTCTAATTATATTGCATCAAGACCCATGGTTTTCCGAAATTTAAAAACATTTCTAAAAAAGCTTAAAACTGCAGTAACAGTCAGAACAGTGTCCATTCTCTGAAGTTCTAAAAAAGCTGGGCGACATTTATTTATTTTCAGTTCTTTAAGGAGTGGGACAATGTATTTCCTACGTGGTAAAGTATAAAATTTGCAAAAAAATAAAATATGGATATCAGATTGGGGCAAAGAATCATCACACGGACACGAGGGCAAATTAGGCAACCATGAATTCATTACTGGGAAGGACAGAAGTCTAAAAACAATATTTAATCTAAAACGGGTCAAAAGAAATTGATCATAATTTGACAACGACAGGGTTAAGTATGGCTGTACTTTGTTACTAATTAGCAAGGGAAGATGAGAGGTTACTGTCTTTTTCTTCATTTCCTCTTGCCTTCTTTTTTCCATGAGATATTCCATACATAGCCTAGACAAGAGGTTCCTTGATATGTTGCCCATTGAGAGTGGGTCTACAAAATATTGTTGGCAACCAATTTTATTAAAAAAAGATTTAACATAGTTTAGCCAATCTAATCTTCCCACACTTTCCAATTTTAGGACATCCTGAAGAATGGCCCGATTCATAGTACACTCATTAGTTGTCCATACCCTGTGCCACAGAAGGATGGGTTGTATTCTGATTATGTCAGATATATAAGTTAATCCAAGTTCAATGTAGCAGATGTAAGTCGCAACAATTTGAGGCACTGTCAGGACATACCTCAAAGACCTGTTCTCGGCTTTTTGGTTTGAGTCGATATTGGAGTACCCCCAAAGACCTGAGCCATACATGGCAACCGATGTGCACGTAGCTTTATAAATTGTCAAGATTTCTTTTGTCGGTTTCTTACCCAATTTTTTAATAAAATTCTTTAAGGCCATTATAGTTTTTTGGAACAAAAGAGTTCTGGCCTTTACCGCACCAGTCCACGCCCCAGTTTCATGGAACAAAACACCGAGATAGGGGAAAGTAGAAGTAACTTCCAAAGGAACATTATTCAAAAACATTCTTTTTGTCTGCTTTCCAGGTCTATTACCACAATTCATTGAAAAGGTTTTACTACAATTGACTTTTAGATCTAAACTAGACATAAAAATCTCAAAAGATTGTATCAACTTTTGTAGTGCCACAGGGGTACGGGCCATTAGGACTGCGTCGTCCGCGTACAGGAGCACAGGGACAGACCTCCTCCCAACTTTAGGCATGTCCCTGCACTCCTGAAGTAGGCGGCGCTCAAGTCCATTAATGTATACCAGAAATAAGAAAGGGGCCAAAACGCACCCTTGGCGCACGCCCCGGCCCACCTCAAACCCTCTGGTGCATTGGCCCCTACTACCATAGCGTACCGAAGCTGTGGCCCCTGAATATAAATCTTTCAGAAAGCAAATAATAGAATCTTCCACACCTATCTCTCTCAAAATTGCCCATAGTTTGACATGTGATACACAGTCGAACGCCGATGAAAGGTCGACGAACGTAAGGTACAAGCGTTCACCCTTTATCCTTGAATACTTAGATTGTGAAATCATTAGGTTTAGGCATTGTTCGACAGTGCCAATGCCCTTTTGAAATCCATATTGTAGGTCACTCATTATTTCATTCTCCTCCGCCCAACTTTGTAATCTTGCCAAGATGATTCTCCCAAGGATTTTTAAAGATGAATCCAGAAAGGAGATTGGTCTATAACAAGCACAGCTTTGTCTATCTCCCTTCTTATAAATGGGTACAATAACCGAGGTGAACCAAGACGGGTTTAAGCCCCTTGCCAATGCTGCATTAAAAAGTTGTAACAGCATGGGACCCCAGATCTCGGTATTTGCTTTATACATGTCAACAGGGATCCCATCAGGCCCTGCGGCCTTGCCACCCTTCATTGCTTTCAGACCCATATTGACTTCCTCCAGGGTTATTTCCAGTTTTTCAACCCCGGCACCTGAATTGTCCCTTATGGGAGGATCAATTGTATGGCATTCGTCTTGTGACCTATACAGATTTGAAAAATGCACCACCCAGTCCTCCTCAGCGATAGCGATCTCTATTCGCGCTTCAGAATTATCGTAGAGGAACGGGGTATTAACGGCCTTCCAGAATGCAGACGCATCCTTCAGCTGTGATGCTTCACATAACGCTTCCAGGGCCTCCTTTTTTATGGCATTTTTTCTATTTTTTAGGGCTTCATTATATTTTTTCCAGCAGCCTCCTATTTCAATAGGGTTACGGGGTATCCTATGAATGGCGCATTTCAGGTCGGTTAAGGTCCTGGTGCAGGCGTTGTCAAACCAGCTTTTCTTGCCATTTTCCCTATTCTTAACCTCCACCCACAAATTTGTCTTAATTGCGGAAGCTATTATATTAAAATGCTCAATTATCAGCTCGCTGTTAGACTTTTCATCCAAACAAATATCAAAGCTGATTGGGCAAGCATTCAGTAACTTACCTAAAAACTTTTCCGGGGCAACCTTACCCCACTTTAAGTTGTACCCGTTTTGTCTACCAAGGACCACATCAGGAACTGTACACATAGGGGGCACGACCTCATGCCAATCAAAAAAAGGATTTTCAACCTCCATTATTTGGGGCAGGTGGTCACTTACTGGCAGCTCCATGATGTTTGACTTAACAATCTTATGGCTGCAACTATTTGAAGCAATGACAAAATCAATGGTAGACAGAGCTCCTCTGCCGATAAATGTGGGCACAAAGGTGGGAGGTTTTTGGGCGATTTCATTTACAAATCCCAAGTCATACATAAACAGTATATCGTTAAATAGGTCCCCGATCAGAGAATGATCAAAATGAGTTAAATTTATCTCCTGCTCTATCGTTAAACCACACATACCCTGATTGCCTTTTCTACAGAGTTTGCAATTAAAATCCCCCCCCATAAAATCATGAATTTCCTGTCGGTTTTATCTATTTCATGTTGTATATCTTCCCTCAGCATTGTTAGGGTGCTAGGGATTTCTTTCCTCGGAATGTTATTATAAAAATTTATGACAACAACATTAAATCCCTTCTTATTTCTTAGGGTTATTAGTTTATAAAAACTAGATTTTGGCATAAACCACATCTTGTCACAATTAAGCTGGTTTGAGACAAAGGTAAGTAAACCACCCTTTGCTCTTCCATGATTGCCCCCCACGGCCGGGGAAAAGAAACTTCTGTAACCGTTAATATGCACTGGATCTAAGGACCAAGTTTCTTGGAGAGCCAAGATGTCATGACCATCTATAACAGTTCCCCAGGATGGGTTATTAATTCTCTCCCTTAATCCTGCCACATTCCAAAATAGGAATGTACAGGTTTTCCTTATTTCATTAGTTCCAGGGTCACATAAGAAACCTTTATCCCTTCTCAGATTGCTTGTGGCAGGGTCCTCCATTAAATCCCCCATCATTTAAATCCAGTATATTCGGAACCATACAGCTGGTCTTCCTGGTTTCAGCATGAGTCACACTATAAACGGATTGTACTTGCGTGTTGTCCTCAATACAATCCCTTGGCCTCTGTTCATTAATTTTCTCCTTAATTTTGTCAATGTACCCCCCTAAGCCTAATGGTTGGCTATTGCAGATGTCCTTCTTGTGTCAATCCACACACTCAAGGCCTGAAAAAACATCAAACCGATTGTGGGTTGATATGTTATAAACAGGCAGAGTGATGCCTCTATTATCCCACAGATAATTATTTCCATAATTCAGGCCTCGGGTGGGGGGATAAGGCTGTCTAGGATGGGGATTAAATGAGCTATATGGTTGCACAAAAGGGATCCGGTTATAACCATGATGGTTGAAAGCAGACCTATTATCAGTCTGCCTTCTTTCCTCCTGATTCATACGATGTTGGGCTGGAGAGTATGGATAGAAATAGTTAAGGTAGTGTGTAGAGATGGAGTCACTGCTGCTTGGATCATACCAGTCCCCAATATGTCTGACTGCTCTTTGATCTTTAAAATTTTCGATAATCACATCCCCTTTTTTATCTTTAGGACGAGACCCCACCTAGTTACAGCGCCTGACATGTAGGATTTCCCCATTTATGTAGGCAGGCAAAGGTCTGTTATTACACAGCCAGTAAATAACTTTATTCCTTAAGGCTTGATAATCTTCCCTGTTCTCAGAGGAGAGCTCAGGGACGCCCGCCATAACGATCGCATAGGGGGCGGCTTCTGGCGGTAAATCTACTATACTAAGGGATTGCCGGTTTCTATTAGTAGTGTTCCTGGACTCATTATCCTTATTGGCCGTATTGGCCTTATTTTGTAGTGGTACTGATTTTACTTCTGGGGTCAGATTATCTGCCCTATGATCACCTGCTTTATTTTGTAGTTGCGTCCTATGGGCAGACTTTTTCTTCAGCGAGGGCGGTGTTGACACTTTAATTGGGGAAGGACAGGATGACATTTGTCTAATCTGGTTAGATGGTAGGGTGATGGAGGGACATGGTGGGGCAGGTATAGAAGCTATCATCACTTTTGCAGGTAATTTGCTGGGGTTTATGTTATTTAATCCTATCGCCAAACCAGACAGTGAAAGTGTATTATCTTCTACCTTTTTCTCGATTAAATCCAGGTGCGTGTTAATCAGCGTGATATTTTCCAGAAGGGGTTGCATCAAGGATTTTACCAGGTACTCAATTTTCTCCAGAAGACCACCCTCACTAATACAGCAGTGCGTGGCCTCTAAGGGCATCATGAAGGGGGTCGGATGTTCCGTCGCATCCCTCAAAATGGGGGTAGTGTTCCTCTGTGAAACTTCAGTTTGCCCCTTTAATGATAAGCCACCCCCACTTGTCTTACGTTCAACCTCAGATGGTAACTCATCTTTTGAGTTTGCGGGAGATACGGGAGAAAAACTAGGGAGATATGATGAACCTTCATCGTCACTGCTAATATAGAAACTCAACAAGGGCTCACAAGTGTTATCAGGCGTACGTAAGGGGGATTCAACAATACAGGGGCTAGCTGGGACTTCCACTGTGTCCTCCTTAACTCCAATATTAAGTGAGTCGGTAGATTCTGTTAGGAAGTTTGTTGGATTAGTCATTTGTGTAGGCACCATCCCTAATTCCTCCAAAGCGGAGCTTGTTCCCAGTGATAGCTGCGTTGAGGAGCCCCTTTTAAGATTAAATGATGATACACTTTGTTGGTCATGCTTCCCCCTATGCCTCCGTTGTGCTTTTTTATATTTCCTTGCCGATCTTACGGATGGCGAGGCATGTTCCAGTTCAGCCCTAGAATTAACTGGCTGACCTACATGCCTCTCGTCATGCACCTGGACTGAGGCCAATACAACTTTCTTTACACTAGTGATAGGGTTATTATGCGCATGTGTATCCGCCAGTGAGAGAGGCGCCTCTTCAAGTAACATAATGGGGGTCTCTTTGCCCAGAGAAGCCCTTCTGGCATTGTTGATGTGGTTCACCTTCTTAATCAGGTAATTGTCCAATGTGCCCATCCCGTGCAGGATATTATCACTTTTACCTTTGGCCATCAGAACAAAGTTGTTACTGGCAACAGAGACGGATAAAGTATATATACAAGGTGGTGGCACATATACTGACCCCAGATGATCAACAGTATTTACCCCAGTAGTTGGACGAGCATAAGCGCGTTGGCAGCCTCAGATGGACGGTCCGTGCACAGCCAAGGTCTCTGGCCCAGGCCAGGCACTTCAGGCCTCTGAGGGCCACAGAAGGCCCGCCCTTTGCCCGGGCTTAGCCCGGAGCTGCCCGCGCTCGTCCCGCGACGCCGAGGGAGCCTCCTTCACTTAAGCGCCTCCGGGCGCGAAGATTCTGCTCAGCTGGGGAGCGCTAAGCCCTCTGGGAGCTGTAGTCTCCCCCTGCGATGGCCGCGCGATGTCAAACAACGGCTGCAGGGGAGACACGCAGCATCAGGGACCCAGGGGCGATATTGCAGGTGAGAGTAAGATGCTCGTGGTTCCTTCCAGGCAGGACAGCGTCTGAATTGTGACCCGCTCCACCGAGGGAGCCTCCTTCACTTAAGCGCCTCCGGGCGCGAAGATTCTGCTCAGCTGGGGAGCACTAAGCCCTCTGGGAGCTGTAGTCTCCCCCTGCGATGGCCGCGCGATGTCAAACAACGGCTGCAGGGGAGACACGCAGCGTCAGAGACCCAGGGGCGATATTGCAGGTGAGAGTAAGATGCTCGTGGTTCCTTCCAGGCAGGACAGCGTCTGAATTGTTACATCCGTAAGTCTCATATCAAGGACAGACCATTTGTCGGCCAGCCGTTGAAGAGTAGCGGCGGTGTCAGACATGAAAGGACGATTAAGGCGCAGTTCTTCCATGATGTCTTCCAACGTGAGAGGAAGTGGCGACTTCGATGGAGAAGGTGGATCCTTCTTGGAACGTTTACCAGTAGACGCAGCTGGCTCCTTACGACCACCGAAAGAAATCCCATGAGATTTGCTTGAATGTGAGGGACCCATAGTGAAGATATTACCACAGGAAAGTTACAGCCAAGAGCCAATTTGAAGGCGGGAGGAGAGACAAAACTGGTGTTAACGTGGAGAAGGTGCAAAAATATTGAGGAACACCAGTAGTCTATGTATCGAGGAAATAGCAAGTGGTCCGCAAAATGCAGTGATAAAAAGAAATGCAAATGTGGGTCACCGAAGGAGCAGACGTAGAAGTGCAACTAGATATCAGTGAGAAAAAAAAATTACTGCAATAGCTAGACCATACATCCTGCGCAGACTGAGAATGCTGTGTGAAGAAAAGTATAATTCCACCTCTCTCCTCCTTGATTATTTGCTATTGCCAATGCTTATTAAGCATACATACTGATGGAAAGTAGAAGAGCAAAAAACCAGTACTGATAGCAGGGCCAGAAAGCTGCCTCAGAAACGAAAGAAACAACAGTCAATATGCCGTTGCAGCAATAAAAAAACTCTGCGTAGGCGAAAAAGACAAAATGGCGGCCGCAATGAGGCAGAAGCAGAATGAGCAGCATAAAATGTCAAAAGGACCGTATTTAGGTCCAAAAACTTGCCAGGTTATACCCATCCATTTCCAATGAAAGAGCCTGCCGATGCCGTGCAGCAACACCGCCGGATAGAGGTCCCTTCTTCCGCGAGCATAGCTCGACCAAACGGAGCTTCTCAAGAAGCAGCCATCTTGCACCGCTGCGCCGCGCGCTCTCCGCGAATAGTAGCTTTAATCAATCCAAAGTCCAAATCTTTGCCTACTGTTGGTCATGTTGGAGTGGGAATATTTTAAAGAATATATTTTTATTTTATGTTTGCAAGTTATACATTTTTTATATTTTATTATATTATAAAAATATATGTTTAGATGTAATATAATTTTGTAAGTTAATATATGTTTAATAATTATTGTAGTGTATATTAGTTACATTTCCATACAGTATGTAAAGTCAATATGTGTGTCCCTAATATTTTTGGGAGATATTTTTGTCACCAAAAGTTTTGTCTGTGATATTTCGTCGTACAACATAGGGTCATTATTAGGAATCTTGGGATTTCTGGCAGCAATATATCTACAAGATAGATGTACACAGATTCGCAAATCAACAAATAATCTTTTAGAAATTATAGCAATGCCCATCTACCTGAAGACAACTCTCCAGATTTTTGCAACAAGAACAGCACCATTCATAGGACATCTGTACATTGAAGGCCAATTTAGTAAAGACATGAATCAAGTGTGTGGGGGATGGTAGATATATGGAGTCATAGACAGCCTGAAGCAATTCACTTCACACATGCACAATTACTTGAATCTGTAATGGCATCACGGAAGCTGAAAGTATAGCAGTTTTTCTGCCAATAGCTTAAGATCAGAACTTAAGTAAGATTTATGTTCTTTTATAAAAATACCAGAGACACCAGACAAAAATTGATGCTTGCAGGGAGTGCTGTAAAGCAACTACATTCCTCACTGTCCCATAGACTCTAACTTATGTGAAGCCATTCTTGTCTCATCCCGTGGCCTGTTTGGATTCAGCTTTACAGAGATACATCCGGCTGTTTTTAGTATTAGGGATGATTAAGAGGAATCTTCAATGGTTGCTGCGGTAAAAAAATCCATACAAAGAAGTTGTGCTGGACTATTCATTCCTCGGGTGAGAACAGAATTGTTAGTGTTATTGAAGGTGGTCAGTGGTCAAACATGGAAGCCACCTGATTGTCACATTGGGAGTAATTGGTGGCAGCAATCAGTCAGTTGTCAGAAATTGTAGAAAAGTGATGTTCACATGAGGAGGATTTGGTGTAACTATTCAGTCTCTACCAACATTCAGAGACAGTCTGAGGCATGCTGCAATGTTAGTCAGTACTAATGACGAAGCTGCAAAGTCCTAATTCAACCTCTAGGGAGCTTGTGGAAGAATTCAATTTCTGTAAGACCTGGAAGTACATTTTTATGTGGACAAAGAGCTGGTAATCTTGACAGTGGCCCATGTCAAGATAGTATACAACCTGATAATCTGTTTGATTATCCAAGTGTTTTCTGCATCTCACTAACTACAGATTTCCCTGATGCTGTTCCAAGGGAATGCGGGGGATTCAATCTGCCACTACCGAACCTGATAACACACAGGTAGACAGACAGTAGGCTAACACATTATTTTTATTCCAGACGCCACTATGTGCAACTTGTGAAAATTAATCATTGATGATTTAAAGACAGCAGGAATTGCCTTAGCTCTTCCTTGCAGTCACAAGAGGTTAAGGAGTTATATGCAAAAATTGGTATTAGCGCAGCCACTTCCATTAGCAGAGGTTCTGATCTCCCTATCATGATCCATAGTATGTCCTACTTCTGTCACTATATGCCGTCTTATCCTGTTCAATTACATAAAGAGTTTAGCAAGCGATAATTGGCAGTATGTGGGTTGAATGGAAGGATTAGAAAACATGGTGTTTTCCGCTCAAGTAGCAGGAGTGTAGTCAAACAAAAGGCTTGCAACTCATCTTGTGCCTGCACTTACCAGTGACCTCACACCCCTCATATATGTATGTGTGTATATGGTATTTCTATTGTGCAAACCTAGCCAAAATTCAGTGGAGCACTGTATGTGGTTAAAGGCAAGCATAAAGTCAACAGGAGTAACAGGAGAGGAAGCTGAGTTGTGGATGTTTAATGCATTGTGATGTAGTGTTCATTTAGGAGGTGAGTCTTCGACTCTTTTCTAAATAGCAGCAGCATTGGGGCAGTCCGAATGAATACGGAGATGTTGTTCCGAATCCTGGGTGTACAAGGTAAACACTTAGCATCATGATGCCCCAAATATTCTGTGTTTTTATCTAAAAGAGTTTCAAATTTCATACGATTTTAAGTTCTTCCTTAGCCCTTGCATGCTTGGTATGCTCAGCCAATTATTGTTTTATCTCTAGATTGGCTTCCTGTTGCTGATTCTGCTGCAGTGGAGGATCCTTGCCACTTTGGATCTTCTGTGGGTACTTCCTTCCTGGGTCAATTTGTTTACTGACATTTTGTGAGGGTTTAATGGGTCTGGGAGATTTATTTGGTTTTGAAACTTGACTTCTACTCTAGAAGAGGAGATTCTTGTTACAGATTGTGGCTTTAGTAATGCAAATGGAGAGAATCAAGATGGTCTAGCTATGAGAGGAGAATTGCTGATATATCGAAAAGGACAGCCTTTGTAACATTTTCCCATAATTAGTTAATTTGTTTTGGCATGACTAGAGAGCGGTTAAACCTGCCCCTTTTCACTTTAAGCAGGCAGATATGCCACCACATCTCTATGACTTATGAGGTGCCTGTGCGAATTTAACATTTACCGTGCTGAATCGGTCCATGTGCCGGAGGGAGAGCAACACAGGGGTGGAGGGGGGCAATAAGTGACCTCCTTTTGGAAATTTGAATGTCAGCTTCTAGTGCCTCTCTGACTACTTTTATATCCCACGAGAAGCTGCAGGGTGGATCACCCGGAACAGCCGCAGTTGAGTTGACCGGTTCCCTGCATGCTCGTCATTGTGACATATGTAACCTGTTTTTCTCTGGCTTGGTTATATCTTCAAAATTAAAGAATATACTGAAGATGAGCAAGGAGCAGGTAATGGAGAATGTCATGCTGAGTCAAAGCATTATTAAACAAGGTCTTTGAAAGTCAACATAGAATAACAGGCATTGCTATTCTCCACACGCCATGCTCAAATCACTCCATATAATTTCAACAAAAGTGCACAAAGCTGTTCTTTTAAAGTCCGTGGTTGCATTTGTCCTTTTAATTGTGGTATGAGAATATTGCAATAGAAGTCTAATTTAGAGCACAGAATGATATATACTGCCTCCGTTTTCACTTTGTAATTTATTTTGCATCGATGATTCATTACTTAATAATGCCTGCTCTCGTCCCAGCAGCAGTGTTTTGTGGTAAGCGAGATTTTAATTGACTGCAGTGTTTGGGAGGCTGTTGTTACGGAGAGCAACTGGGATGTGCAGTTACTGTAAATGGTTCTTCAGATGGCGATTTTCACGTCTTGCCCGTTTTTTTATAATGAGTTCATTCAAGTCATAATTAAGTGTTTAGTGGTGTAAAAAGAGAGCAAAATGTGTATTTTCCCGCACCTGTCAGACAAAAATAAACTATGGGGCATATTATCAAGAAACAGAGTTAAAATTATCGCCGCTTTAGCAGCAGAAAACTGCCGCTAAAGCGGCGATAATGGGCTTGGTAATATGCCCTTGAGAGTTCCAATAGAAGCTCATGTTTTGGTGACAATATGGGCTTCTATTGGAATTCTCCTGAGCATATTATCAAGCCCATTATCGCCGTTCTAGCGGCAGTTTTCTGTCGCTAAAGCGGAGATAATTTTAACTCCAGACTTGATAATATGCCCCAACATTATTTATTAATAAATATTAACTGACTTCAAGTTAAAATGCTGATTTTTAAAAGGGAGTTTGTTATATTAAATAAATGTTGATAGACTAAACTTTAAACAGGTAGGAGAGCACTCCTACGTGATGAGAGGGTCCAAAAAGCTCCCCCCCCACAAAAAAATTTAAAATGATAGGATCAGACGTATACATTTCATAGCTGTCCATCACACATCCTGTTCACTGTTAGAGTCTGTTCTTCGAGGCTTGTGGCTGAGATACACTCCCACACTCGGGGGCATATTATCAAGACAGGCGATAAAATTATCGCCGCTTTAGCGGCAGAAAAATGTCGTTAAAGCGGCGATAATGGGCTTGATAATATGCTCAATGGAATTCCAATTGAAGCTCAGGTTAGATGGTTTTCCTTCACATCTAACCTGAGCTTCAATTGGAATTCCATAGAGCATATTATCAAGCCCATTAGCGCCGTTTTAGCGGCAGGTTTCTGCCGCTAAAGCGGCGATAATTTTATCGCCTGTCTTGATAATATGCCCCCGGTGCCACACAGTGAGTCACATCCCTTCAAAGGGTATAGGTGGGTGAGTAACTAAAAGCTCGAGCCCGGCTCCAGCCTGATGCCAGATCGCGTGGACCCTCCAACCTAAAGCGAGCCGATCTGTAAATAGGGTTCTGTCTTCCACCCATGCTATACCCTCATTCTCCAAGAACTATAGGCAAAGTAGTAACCTTGGATGTAGAATGGGCAAGAGAGAGATATACTAATTTAGTGGCTGAACTGAACAATCTAGAACTAGAAGAGATCAATCGCGGCTTCCTTGCGTCGTAAAATTGTGTGAACCTTGGCAAATATTATTATCTATCGAGCCTCCTTTTCTTATCACATAGGAGAATAACTTAAAATATGCAAGATTAGCGTATGTGCTAGAGGAAAGCTTTTTTTTGTTTGATTTAATGCTTTATAAATATAATGCGGCTCCCTTGAAGAATCCAGGTCATATATTATTGTGTAAACACGGAAGTGGCTTGCCCCTTAGTTCATCGATGGCATGGTTGTCGGGTCAAGGGGAGTACGCAGGAATGTTTTAAAAACGTAATCAGCTTTAATACATTCATGTCAAGGCAGTGATAGATTCAGATATATTAAGGTGAAACACTTTTGCATGTTAAAGAAATAAGCTCTTTTGAATTTTGACTAAACTTGCTCATATTTCTACACAATGTTTATTGTATGATGTACACGCCAAAAACGTTCACGGCCGCTCCTACACGACCTATAGGGCCCGATTCACAGAACTAACTTAAGACAAAATCCTAAACTTACTACTTTTGGTATTCACAGAAGGCATTTAGTAGACGTAAAGTTAGGATTTTGTCTTACGTTTGACTTAAGACAAACTTAAGACAGACTTAAGACAGACTTAAGACAAACTTAAGACAAACTTAAGACAGACTTAAGACAGACTTAAGACAGACTTAAGTTAGAATTTTGTCTTAAGTTTGTCTTAAGTTTGTCTTAAGTCAAACTTAAGACAAAATCCTAACTTTACTACTAGTAAATGCCTTCTGTGAATACCAAAAGTAGTAAGTTTAGGATTTTGTCTTAAATTAGTTCTGAGAATTGGCCCCATAGAGCCCAGCCAGACCCTTAGTAGCCAAAACCTACTGGACTATCACAACAGAAAACAATAATTTGTAAAAAATAAAATGACTTGCTGTATGATGTAGGTGTGAGGGTTCTCCATGTAAAAAACATGTCCAATATAAGCTGTGTTTGCATAAACCTAGCAAATGCATTGGATGGATCAAAATTTCTTATTTTGGCTATCAAATTTCTGTATAGTTCAATGCAAAATGTTAATGGCTAAATGGAATGGTTTTCCTATCACGTCAACTGCTATCCCGTTGCTATTGCGCTAATGTAGGTCCACCCTAACATAGCAGAATTGTTAAAAAGTTTGTTCTAACATAAATTATTCACACCTTTTCGCCCTTTCAGTCAGCTTCTATGCTGATCTGAAAATCACAATAATATATTTATTGTAATTTGGCCTGCAACATTCAAACCTTTGCACATATTAGAGTTTGAATGTTTAGCTATCTATCTTACTTATGGGATATTGTGTGCCTGCTGGATCTAAAGTGAACAAATTAGATGCATACTTTAGCTGAGTACCTTTGAGGCTTTCTTTGTATCTCTGCCTGATGAGCACCATTTCACCTGACACTATCTGATGGTTGTCTTGTGAGACATCCTTGACCTATGTTAAACCGATCAGCACAGCATTGTTTTAGCTTTTTGGGATTAATGTAGCAGAAAAATCATTCAAATTGGGGGGTGCATCATAATCACATGTCGAACGCATCCACATGTAATCATGTAATTATTGTTCATATGGGGTGTTAGAATGTTGAAACATATTAAAGCAATCATGTGACATGCTTAGTTATGGACAACTGTCATGGAGAATTAAACGTAGAAAATAAATGTAACTAGCAGAAAACGTTAACATAAAAAACTCGTATTTTGCAACTGACGCATATTGAATGTGTTTATTCATTTTGTCATTTCACAGGAAGGTAAATGCATTAGTTGAAACTGCATTAATGATATGTGAATTCGTAGGGGTTGTACGATGTTTCTCTTATGTTAGCTGGAGTCCTAGGCCTGAAATGTAAGCCCCTGGAAACTCTTGCTTTACTAATTAATAGTTACATTTTATGTGCATTGCATATTCTGATTTCTCACGTCTCCATTGCAGGTGGAGAATACATTCTGTAGGAAAAGTATTGTCTTTGTTTTAGTAAGCTAGGCAAGGAGAGAAAATGTTACAATCGTGTGGCTTGAGAGATAAAGGAAGGTCATTGTGTTTCCTGGAAACCAAGGACAAATTGGTACAAGGGAAGCTCGCCATCGACATCAAGGAAAGTTACCTCAGGACTGTACCCAGGGTGGATGGTGTGATCCGAAGTGCATCTTGGGATTGCTACCTACTGATAATTGGTCGTTAGAGTAGGGATAGAGGGCTACTCCTTTCTTGCCTCCAGAGATAGATCATACTAGATCAAGCTCTCTCTGCTGTAGCTTTATGTTATTTGACCCATGGATCGTGGAGAAACTTCTTAGGGAGACTCCACATGCTGACACCTTTTACCTTTTTTTCCAAAAATGCTTATTTAGGGATGTCACTTTAGTGTTAGAGTAGGGCTAGATTTATGCTTTTCACTCACCAATCCTCAATGCAGGGAAATGTGGACTCATGCTTCCTGATTTTCTGTATTCTACTCCTAGAATTACTTCTATTGCTCATATTACATCATCTAAATTGGATACACAGATTTGGCTTCATGCTAATCTCTCTGTATATCTATACTGTCCTTTTGAGGTGTCTCTATGTTCAGTTGCTCTTTACTTTGTAATAAATTAACTAACCTTGAGTAGTTGTCCGTGGTTGTTATGTATCCAGGAGAGTTATTGGCTAATTGATTACTCCTCTAATGATCTTCCTCCCCTCTACACTTCCTTGCTGCTAAAAAGAACCATCAGAGACTGACTCTAGGACAGTCTAGAACTTATGGGCCCGGCCCTTTCAGGGTCATTTCTTGCTTACGCCTTCATAACTTTCATTCCTCAAGAAGAATCCAGTCTAAAGTTGTACGTGTTTTCCCACACGTTTCAAATGTTATTGATACCCAGGGTTTGTCGATTCTGTAGGAGGAAATCAAGTAACGAGCCAAAATGTATATATATTTTTTGTTAATATGGGACCAACTGTTATACAATGAAGCATATGTAAAATATAAAAATGGCATTGTAAGAAAGCGCCTCTTCTTGCATTATCACCCCCCATTGTTCTGGACTAATGCCGTTGTTATTCTGACTCTGTGCATTGGGACACTGCTAACTAGGTCCCAGTGCTTCTGCTTAGGTCCCTAAACATGTTGAACTTGGCTATACTCCTAGTTGGCACATTTAACTTGCTAAGACAAACAGGAACTACTGAAAATGTAGGTAGGCAAAGACCTGGGGAGGATTACTTCGCTGACCAGAGAGAGTCTAGGAATGGCTTCAGGTGCCCTCCACCCACAGGCTGGTGAACCTTACAAAACTGGATCCTCACCAAGCCTTCCTCAGAACACTGCTGGGCTTGTAAAAGGATAACAGATGGACTAAACCTTTTGCACTCTGTGGGAAGAATTTGAGGAGGTTGAACCCCCCTTTCCACTTGAAATTCAAAGACAGAAATCTCTTCAAGGATCATAGGGCTGATTTGTGTGGTCTCTCTAGGAACATACACAAGCTGAAGAGGACATTCTTGTAAAGAATCCCAGTGGACCAGTGGCAATTGGACAGGGACAGGACTTTTCTGTTGGCCGCTGCCCTGCACCCTGGAGTCTCTAAGTGCCTTCCCCATATTTCCTGGGGGTCCTAGCTATGGTTGTTTGGGCATCAGAAGAAAGATCGGACATTTTTGACTGGATATCAGCTTTATCCCAAGTGGACAGTTCTGCATCTCTGAAAAATATACCCAGTCCCATTCTGAGTTTGGGCTTGGAAAATCTTTAGTGAGAAACCTCAAAAGAGGCATCCCGCATAGGGAGGAGTTGTTTCTCAAAAAACTTCAAATTTCCATTCTACATTGAAGAAATTAAAAAAAAATCTTCAAGAAAGTAACACAGTTCCTTTCTAAATTAGGATTTAGAAACGTTTTCTTAATTTTTGACTTTCAGACCTTCACCGGAAGATAACTACGTGGTTTACTCAACTCAGTCGCCATCCCGGTTGGCCTACTATTGTAACTATTCCTAGGTCCCAGTGTACAGCACCCATTGATTTACATTTGGTACTTTTTTTTGTTGGCTGTGTTTCACTTTAATTCTTTAGAAATTGATATCTCCAGTTCCCCTTTTGGATTTCTTGTGATGTGATCTTATTTTACTTATAAAACGTTCTCTTTATTTTAAAATTGGTTGTGGAGATTTGTTGTGTTTTGGTAGACTTTTTCTACTGTTTATGTACTGCTTCAATTCTTCACACGTTGCTTTTGATTTAGACCTAACCGTTGTATGTCTATCTACTGAAGATGGACACTTGTCCACCGCAAATAATAATCCACTTTCCTACATTCTACTATTCTCTGCTTCCATACTTCTCCCACAGAAAATGGTATCATGTTGACTTCAGTAAGGCCTTTGACTTGGTTGAGTAGCCCTACCTCTTTGCCCTTCTCTCTAAACTGAGCTTTGGCCTGAAATTCTTTAGTTCAGTCAAACCTCTTTATACTGAAATCATGGCCGATGTATGGGAGGGGGTCTCGATGTCCTGGGGCTTCCCCATATGACAGGGCACGCAAACTCAGGTGACCACTCTTCACACTTCACTTTGCGCTGGCAATGGAACCCCTGGCAGAATTGGTATGGGTGAATGTTCAGTTGCGGTGATTCGAGTAGTGTCCAAGAACGTCTGATAAGATCCCTTTTATGCTGATTGTGTTCATTTTTCTGTCGGATCCACCCCTGTCGGGCCCACACGCTCTCCATATTCTGCAGATCATAGGGGAATATACCGATTTACATATTAATGTCACTAAATCTACTCTTTACCAGGTAGGGAGCCAGACACAATCATTATCTAGGGCCTAAGAGCACAGGGTATGCACTGATGGTTTCCGATACTTGGGGTTTGTACATAACTTAGGATAGCCGTCGGACTTGGGAGGGGAACCTACAATCACATACGGTTTGCTAAACACAGATTTTGAATTCTGTTCTATGCTTCCACTCTCACTCAGGGGAATATCGACAAGCTTTAAAAGGGTCAGGCTCCCCCGACTACCATCCCAGCTGCAAAACTAACCATATATCATATCCAAGACTTTCTTTACATGCCTCAGTGAGGCCCCGTGCTGCTCCCTCTGAAATTGTCATCCACCCAGAATTGCATTGAGCAAATGCCACACGTTCACCTTTGAATAATGCATTGCCACACCACATCTTCTCTCATGCTACAGGGCCGCACATTTAGTGGTAATCAATTAATAGTGGCACAGGCATGGAAATGGCCTGATATACACCTTTGAGAGATGGGCCATGCAGGGGACCCCAATTTCACACTAACTGTATGCTGATTTTTTGGTGATACACAGTTTTTTCAAAACTAGCTATCAATATATTATCTAAAGATAATCTTCACAATTTTGAAACAGAAAAAAAACACAATAATATAATACAATTGATTTTCAAACATAATCCAATAATTAGCACTTCTTAATTTTATGCATACATTTTTTGTAATGCTCCTTCTGCCATTACAGCCTTGAAAAAGTGGCAGGGGTCATGAAACACGTGCTGGCTGGTTATTTTTGAAAAGGTGTGGGCTGTCCCACTGCTTGAAGCTGCTATAATCAAATTTAATTGCTTGCTTATTTTTGATAATCAATTGTATTATATTGTTATCTTTTTTCTTCTGCTACAGATTTGTGAAAATTATCTATTAACATCATACTGATAGCTAGATTTGAAAAAGCAGTGTATCATAAACAATTAATCAATTGTGTTGATTAGATGTGAAATCTTGTGTTGGTGTGATGCATAAGAAAAACTGTTTTATAAAACAATACATTTAATTTTGTAATTCAAAGAAAATGTATTTTGTTGATCTTTTGGGGGTGCCTTCTGCCTTAGATGATCCTAATTTTATTTTTCTGATTATAATGGGCAACTCTCACTTTGGGGTGCAACCATGCGTTGGACAGATAATCACATTTATTTGCCCTACTTCTTTTGAGCGAAAGATATACTGGGATGAAATGGAACAGATTAAGAAAACATAGTAAAATTATCATTTTGATGAGATTACAACATCCAATTAATCCAAAAGGGAATTTATACATGCATCACATCAGTTTGAAAAAATAGATCAATCCTGATATAAGTGGCATACTTGACATAATGTACAGGATCTGTGTTTTCCCAGGATATAAGAAATCAATCAATCACTCAATAAGGATTTATAAAGCATGGCTAATCACCTGAAAGGGTATCTAGGTGCTTGCATGCCCCGGAGTCTTATTCGAACAGTCAGGTCTTGAAGGCCATTTGGAATCCCGGAAGTGAGGTGATGGTCTGGAGGTGTGTGGGGAGGCTGTTCCAGGTCTTTGCTGTGATGTGGGAGAAGAAGCGTCTTCCACTTCTGCTTCTGTAGATGCGGGGAGTATAGGCAAGTGAAAGGGAGGCAGAGCGTACTCTTCTCAAAGGCTAGTGGAATTCAGGTGGTGGTTAATGTAGGCGGGTCATTAGTTGTGTAGAGCCTTTTGTGCGTGGGTCAGCAGTGATGGTCAAAAATTGTAATAGATCGTAGGGCTTCATGTTTGATGGAGGTGAAGGCAATGGCTGGATTAAATGTGACTACAGTTATACCATCTGAATATGCAGCAATGGAAACATGCTGTATTCAGAAACAATGATCGAATAGCAATAGATTGTTTGAGGTATCACTAAAAGGTTCTAAATATGTAGCAAAAACTTTGTAGATAGTGAACAGCCTAATTAAAAATAAATACATTCTTTTTTTTTTTTCTCAGCTTATATTGTTCATCTTTCTTACCTGGGACCGCCATGCTCTGCACCAATATATTTTTTAATATCTGATTATGTAATACACAGGCAAAGAAAACTAAAATCAATCATCTGATATGATATTGTCAACATATTTTAGATACAATCTGTTCCATTAACTCAAGTCTATTTATAATTAATATTCTTAGTACTTCTTTGAACTGTTTGTACCATCCGGTATCAGCTGTCATGTTGTACACTTTTCACTTTTTCATTTTGCTTCAATATTTATAGTGAAATTTCTGAGATCTCTGAATAGTGAAGAATTACAAAAAGTCAAAGACTAAATTGAATTTTCCAGCATAGTCGTCATGCGGGGGGTGCATAGCAGGGTGTTATGTTTGTTGTTTTGTTATTCTAATCAGAAGATCTTTGAGAGGATGGGACTAAAGTTAAAGAAATCTGTTTTTTTTTAGAAGGGTGTCAAGATTCTCTAGAATTAGGGTAGATTTTTTTGTTTTTGTTTTTACTACTGCAGTCAGTTTTTAAATTGCAGATAAAATGGGTCTGGGAATTTCCATTTCTACGGAATGGTCAATCTGCTCGCCAGTAAAAATTGTGAAATGAGTTTGCCTGTAAGTGTGCAAGTGGCTACAATCCTTCTTCATCTATGTCACATAACAGCACAATCAAGGGATGCATTTGTATGTTCACAACATCTTCTATCTAGGACAAGACTTCTTTCTAAAAATCCTTTATGTTACCACATACCCACCACATGCGGATTTATGGAACTTGTTCAGCATATCCTCTAAGGGATGTATGACGTTACAACGCATGCTGTTACAACGCATGCTGTTACAACGAAAGTTTTACAACGCGAGTGCATTGACAACGCAGGACATTACAACGCAAGTCTTTACATCGACTTGCACTAGATGGCGTGCTAACATTAAAAAAGTGTAATTTACTATTCCAACTCCAGTCCACGTAACAGTAGGGAAGGTGTTGGGATAGTAAACTACACTAATTTTAATGTTAGCACGCCATCTAGTGCAAGTTGATGTAAAGACTTGTGTTGTAATATCCTGCGTTGTCAATGCACTCACGTTGTAACAGTTTCGTTGTAATGGTAGTGCGTTGTAAAAGTTGCGTTGTAAAGGTTGTTCCCCCCTCTAAAAGCACCCCTCTGACCTCCCATGCATTACGTTTAATCACACTGGAGCCAGATATCATCTTAACATTAGTTTTATAGGCATTCTCTTTATATTATGTGCATATTGATGTTTTAGGAGCCTTTTGCCATATCATTGTCAATGAACTTTCAGACATTTCTTATTCTAGGTCTTCTGACCATTTAATGGTGTGGAGTAGGGACTGTAAGGGTTGGTTAAGTTAAAGGGTTTTGTAAATGCATGACATGGCTCTTATTTTAGTCTGGGCGGTGAACTCCGCTCCGCTCGCGGAGTTTGCAGAGTTTTCCGCGCTCCGTGCTACGAGGAGCTCGTGGAGTTCCAAAAAACTCCACTCCGCGAAGTGGAGCAGATTTTTTTTCCTCGCTCATGCTCATCAACATTAAGTTGACGAGCGAGGGAAATCAACTGCCAGGCGAGATTTCTCAACATGGGTGGTCATATTTCTCAATGCGAGTGTCTGCGTTTGCTCGCGACTGCTCGCATTGAGAAACCATCTGTTCACGTTGAGAAAGCTGCTGCTTGGGTAAAAACTCTAGTCAAGCGGCAGAAAGGAAGCAGTGCCCACTTGCATCCGCTTGCGCTGTGCATGGTGCCGTTTGCGATAATTTCAGAGTGGACAAACCCCCGGCACTGAAAATTATCGCAAACTGCATTTCTTCTAACCCACTCCACCGCTTGTGGAGCTCAGCGTAGCACGGTGGAGGTTTTTTTTGCACTTCGCAGAGTTCCGTAGCGAACTCGATGAATTCCACTCAGGCTTCCTCTTATTGTCTCTCATTCAGTGAATATATCATCCATTTTAGTGGTTTCTCTGCTCCCTCCCTGTCTAACAGGTGCCTGTTGTGTCCACTGGAAGAGGTGAGTTATTCTGAAAATATCCTCCCGGCCTAATCGAAAATCTGAAATATATTACCCAGGTGATTTTATCAGAAGAATATAGAATAGTCTTTGTGTATTCAGGATTACAATACATATGGTATATATCATTCTCGTGAACCAGACCAATTTTCATTTGGTTTGGATTTGTTTCAGATTAAATGTTTCTTCCCTTTGTAGAAGTCATACAATGTAATTGATTGGGTAACGCTTAATCCTGAATACACTAAGATGATTCAAAATTCTATAGACATACAAACCTGATAATGTACTGTAAGATGCCCAGGTTCTGAGGAACAGAGTCACCTCATTGAAAACGAATGTTAACTGAAAATCTATGCCACACTTCTTTTTTTAATGACACCCTGCTTAAATAGAGAGCTAAACTAGTTATCCTCTGTAGAAAATTGAGTTTTTTGTTGAGGTGGGGTAAGAACCCTGAGGGGGGTAAGAACCCCTCTCAAGCTAAAATACACAATCCCTGTCAGGGTGCACCACAAAAGACAATAAATTATCCTGTATTTAACCCAAGTTAGCTTGGCACAAACGCAGTCAGACTTAACTGAGAGGCAATGTGTTAAGTATTTATGCAGAACTCCAAACTTAATAAAGTAAAAACACAAAACAAGATAAATTCCACATCAATTAAAAATATAGAAATAAATGTAATAAATTATCTGACACCTGAATGAGAAAAATCCAATTAGTAGAACTAGAGTTATGAATTTTTAAAATTATTAGTAAAAAGTAGCACCTAAAATATCAAAGCGCCAACCAGAGACATCTAGTCCCAAGAGACCGGGATAAAGTCAAAAGTGGTGGCCGACTGTGATGGTACAAGGTCAGCGGGGGAAGGCAGCCAGAAGTGCATGAGAAGGAAGCATCATTGTCAAGAGCCACTGGACGAAGTCGTGCTGAAGATTTCTACATTTGGACTTAGTCACTTTTAAGGAAGTTTGGGGCAAAACTGCAGGCTGCAGCCGTCAAGGGCTCCAGGAGGCTTGAAACTGTTCTGAAGAGGAACCACTGAACAGGATTTGCTGCTGCAGAGAAGTATGTAGCGGTCAGGCCAACTGGTAATGCACCTTGGGTGGATTGGCATGCAGGTAGGTCTCAGTTTCCTGACAGTTCTCAGAGCACTCTCTGATGGAACGTTTTCTAAATCCCAAGTTTTGGTTTATGGTTGTTTGGGCATCCTTAGCAAAACTTCCAAGGGTCCAGGATTAGGTGGGTTCGCTTGAGTCAGGATCCAGCCGCAGGTGGGAAATTGTTGGAGCTTTTAATGTCCCTATGTTCCAGACAACTACCCCTTGGAGTCACTCTGGTAGTCCTGTGATCACGCGGGAAGTCAGGTATAAAGCACTAGGGTAGTCCTCTGAGGGTAGAAGGCAGGCTTCAAGCAGTCCTCTCGTAGCAGCAGGGCAGTCCCCTTATTTCAAACCAAGCCTCAAGCTGCAGGGCCGTACTCTGAAGTACTAGGCAGTCCTCCTGGGTGTCCTCTGCAGGTCCAGGAGTGAACCAAAGAGTGGGTCTGAAAGTCCTATTTCTATACCTTCTGCTAGCTTTGAAGTAGAAGATGCTACGAGAGCTACCCACCCACACACATTGTTCTGGAATTTCCTTCCTCCCTGCCCGGACCCCAAGGAGTCTCAGGTGATGAAAGGCTAGTGTAAAGTTATTTGTGAGTGTGCAGATGCAGCTCCTTTTTTGTAAGTAGGGCAGGGAACAGCCCCCGCACACTTCCTGTCAGGATGGCCCATCCTGCCAACACTTAGGTGCACATGCATCAACATCCCGAAAAGCGAATCCTAAATAGCGAGAAATAAAGAATCGGTAATAAGGAATCGCATTTCGGAATGCATAAACAGATTCGGTAAATCTCAGCGATTCCTTAAAAATGGCTAATATTTACCAAATACTCAATAGCGATTTCTGAAAATACCAATTAGCAAATACCAAATTTGGTATTACCGAATTCGGTATTAGCGAGTTCGGTATTAGCGAATTCGCTAAAAACGGGTCGCTCCAGAAGCGGGCTGATGACATCACAACCAGGAAGTCAACCAGCCCCACCCTCATTCACTGCCCTGAGGAGCTCACAGGAGGAGGCAGAGCACACAGGCTGAGGCAAGAGAATTCACCCACTGAAACGATCCACCCTACCATCATCCAGGATGGACAAGGATGCACCAGCCACTGCAGACACGCCCAGGAAGAGGAAGAGAAAGTTCTCTGACAGGGAACTTGAGCACTTGATCGAGGGGGTGAGCAGCAAGCATGACAAGCTGTTTGGCAAGCTGTCACTCAAGGTGCCCGAAGCTGAGAAGAGTAAAATTTAGCTTCACACCAGGGAGAGGGTGAATGCTGTGGGAGTGACACACCGCAGCATCGACGACCTAAAGAAGAGGTGGTATGACCTCAGGAAGAGGTCAAAGGAAAGAATTGCTGAAAAGGTCAAGGAGGCAGCTGGCACAGGAGGGGGGCCATCTACAGTACCTGGAAACACTGCCCTGGAGGAGCTAGTCGAGGAGACGGTCAGAGGCGGTCGTCGGAGAAACGCAGATGGACACCTCCGGCGCAGTCACCACAGAATAAGGTAAGATGCATGCCTGCGCCCATACGCTGCGTATCGTATACCCATCCCCATCCCCCCAGGTCAATCACAGTGTGCAGGCAGAAGTGCATAACACATATGCCCTCACATCAGTATTGCATCATGGGAGTCGAAGTCATATCAGCAAAGTGTGCATGTATAGTCACAAATGCTAAATAAATGAGATCAACAGTACAGGGCCAACTGTCATGTAATTCATTGTAGGACATAAATGCAGAATGACAAACAGATGTAGTCACAAAATAAACTAACAATGCACTGTTTCATACACAGATGCATCTCCTGGGGATTCAGATGATAGTGAGCGCCTCATCATCTCCGAAACACCGGCAGATTCCGATGGCGACACTCCGCAGGAAGGTCAATCCCCACCACCACCAGCAACAATACCACCACCACCAACACCAGCGACAAAACCACCAAGATGCAGGGCACATGTCCCCTCCCTGCAGGTGATGGATGCATGCCCGAGTCCTGCACCAACAAGTGGGCAAAGTCATACATGTGTCACACCGCCAGCACCACCACCAGCACGTGACAGAGTCACGCAGCGGTGCAGGTCCATGTGCAGTACTGCCGAGAGAGCCGACCAGGCAAGGAACATTTATGGTGGAGTCGAGGCCTAGATGCTGCGTGTTCAGCGCCTGCAGGGGAGACACATGGGGACAATGAAACTCAATATTTCACGACTCGCCAAACATATGTGCACTCTAACTGACGCTGTGCAGCACATGACCACAGTTGTGGCAGAGGGCAATAGGGACATTAATCAGAACCTCCAGGAGCTCACCCGTGCCATCCGAGCAGGACAACACAGCGAGCGCCAGAGGCATAGGCAGAACTTGCTCCGTTCCACAGCATCGACTAGGGCCATCACGAAGCTCTGCAACAGCACTGCTGTGTTGTCCCACCGCTCCGTGTCACTGCAGGTGGACTTCGGACATTACTGTGGTGACATGGCGAAGGCCTTAGGCCAGGTGACCACTGCAGTGGAACACTTGCAGTCAGGGACATTCAGTGGTAGCAACTTGGGAAGGGAGGATGGCAGTGAGGCTGCATCCAGTGTGAGCAGCGTGTCGGTGCTGGAGACCTGCACCAGGAGGCGCAGTTTGTGCTGCTCCACAGCCACAGAGACACAGCGTGGTGAGGTGGAGGAGACAGGCGATAGGAGGGTGGGTGTTCGTGGGATGCGCCACTAGAAATTCAGTCCTGCATCCCTGACCATGGTGGGGTAACCATGGCCCACATTAATTTTGCATTTGCACTCCCGTGAAGCCAACGGTCATGTTTTTGCTCACAATGTGTGGGGGAACTCTAATTTGCATGTCAGTGTAACATTACCTACATAAGTGCTCATGTGAAGTAAACAGTAGCACTCCTAATGATATCATCATGACTCATTCTTAACTGGCTCTGAAATGATGTTGTGTGATGTATGTCCGCCTCCTTTGACCTTCAACTGTGTTTGGAACGTGTGACTGTCGGTGTTGTGTGGGTGGTTGATCATCCCGGTAGTTGTCATTCCTGTCCACCTCTATGGGCATCCCCCTTCTGGTTGCAATGTTGTGCAGCATGGCACATACCGCTACAATCCTGCAGCAGGTGTCTGGTTTATATTGCAAAGCACCACCAGTCTTATGTAAGATCCCGAAGCAACTCTTCAGGATCCCGAATGTCCTCTCAATCACATTTCTGGTGCTTATGTGGGCCGCGTTGTAGCGTTGCTCCTGTGATGTTGCTGGGTTGATGTAGGGGGTGAGTATATATTCCCGCAGGGCGTATGCACTGTCACCTACAGTATGGAAGCAAAGGCTTAGCGTCAGCCATGATGATACATGTGTGATACAAATGTTATGAATAGGTATGTTTACGTACCAAGCAGGAGTCCCTCTCCGAATTCTCCATTGAGCAGACGCCTGTGGATGCCACTGTGTCTGAATATATAGGAGTCGTGTGTGCTCCCTGGAAATTGTGCCACTATGTCCGTGATGATGTGCTTGGCATCGCACACGACCTGCACGTTGATGGAGTGATAGGACTTCCTGTTACGGAAGATGTACTCATTGGCTGAGGGTGGACAGATGGGGACATGCGTGCAGTCAATGCATCCTTTGACATGGGGGAATTGGGCCACCTGGTAGAATTCCTGTTTGGTGTGGTCCATCTGCTGTGGGGTTGTGGGGAAGCTGATGTGGGTATGTATCATTGTCAGCATGGCATCAATGAATTTACGGAAGAAGCGTGATAGTGCGCTTTGTGATGCACCTCCCGCTACCGCTATGACCCCCTGGAAACTTCCAGACGCCAGTAGGTGCAGGCTGCATAGGACCTGGACGTGCGCAGGAATGGCATTGGTCCGACGTGTCTGGTGCTGCAGTAGTGGTTCCAGGTCAGCAATTAGGCGCATTATCATTGCACGATTGAGACGGTACTTGTCATATACCTCATCCACATTTTGGCCAAGCAATGTAATGCGCACTCTGAATACTCTCTCCTGGATCCTTCTCCTGCGCTGTGCTGCAGCATTTATTCTCATCCTCCTTGCAAGCACTTAGAGGGCTGCCATTTTGTGAAAGGAGACAGGGTCTCCAGGCCCAATTTGTATGGCTTTCTGATTGATTGCATCTGTGGAACACTTGTGAGTTTTTCTGGGATTTTTTTATTTTTTCTGCAACTTTACCTCCTGGTTCTGATTCCCCTTAATCTGATCATGCTAAATAGCGATTTTTGAGATTTTCGGTATTTGCGACTTTTGATGCATTCATTAGCGATTCTTTATTTTCGATTAGCTAATGCCGGGCGCTATTTGTAATTTCGGTATTTCCGATTCTTTATTTTGCGATTCTTTATTTTAACGGGGACGTTTTTTGCGATTCTTTATTTTAACGGGGATTTTTTTTGCGATTCTTTATTTTTTCGCTATTGGTGTTGATGCATTGGGATTCATTGTTTGCCACTCGCTAATGGGAGATTTTAGCGAATCAGTATTTTTGCGAGGTGATTTTTGCTTGATGCATGTGCCAGTTAGTCATCATTTGTCTCACTTTCTATTAGGGATACACAAAGACCAACTGCCATGCTAATCACAGTCAATTGAGCCAGGACACAGGCTGCAGGCATCAAATTGTTAGGGCAAGAAAATGTCAACTTTCTAAAAGTGTCTTTTTTAGAATTGTGACTTAAAATCCGACTTTACCATTAAAGAAGATTTTAAGTTGCAATTCTTTTGAGACCAAACATGATATTTGCACCCATTCCCAATTAAAGGTTCGCACTGATTCAATGTAATGAGGTAACCCAAAGTTATCCTATGTATTAGAAATTGGGCCTCTAGTTGTCAGAGTTTATGTACCCTGTCCAAGCAGTAATCACAATCCCAGTCAGGGTAAGTTAGATACACACCCTTAATTAACCTGCGCTCACCCTCTGGTAGCTTGGCACAGAGCAATCAGGCTTAACTTAAGTGGCAATGTCTAAGGTACTTGTGCAACATTCAAAACGCAGAAAACACATCGCAAAAATAATTTACACCAGGTTACACTAATAGAGCTTAATTTAATCAACGAAACAAGACAAAAGCGACAACAATTTAATAAGCATAATCAGAGTCATGAATTTTTAAAGAATATCTGCAAATATAGTGCTTTAAAGCATAAATCAGGGCTATCTGGTCATTCTTGGTGAAACATGTAAACCCAGGATATGGGAGATCATCACTATCTCGCATCACATCCACCATTGTTTTTAAGACCTTACCCAAGGTTCCTAATATTAAAATTGCCTTGAGTGGTGGGCAGCCTTGAGGTAATTTTAATTGACTGATGCCTGCAAAAACAGAAAACTACTCCACTGTAATTCAGGCATTGTAGTACACCAAGATGCGGTAGGTGTCTCGGGTGGAAGCCCTATGATGAAACATGCCACTAACTAGCGTTAGTGGGTGAGAGTTCATGAATAAACGTATAGGGTTTCCCTACTCACATAAGTAAGCAGCATCCCAAGATGTTTTGAACTTTTGTAGCTAGCTTTCTTTCACTGATTGTTGTATTTGATAAGGGAAGTGAAGCAAGCGTCCTCTCTTCCCATCTCTCCTTTTGTTATCCTCAAATTTGGAAATACACTGCACCCTGCTCATGTGGCTGTCCAAGGCCTACCTTAGGGGTGACTTATATGTTTGAAAAATAAAGCTTTGGACCTGGCAAGAGGGTTAACTTGAGAGGTCAATATGTCAGTTTAAAACTGCACACGCTGCAACATGTTTAAAGGACTACTACAGTTGGTGGCACATTCAGTGTTGTGGGCCCACTAGTAACATTTTATTTACAAGCCCTGGGCACATGTAGTGCACTGTTTAGGGACTTACACGAAAATTAAATATGTCAATTGTGGACAAGCCAATGTTATGTTTTAAGCAGAGAGCACATGCACTTTAGCACTGCTTAGCAGTGGCAAAGTACCCAGAGTCCTAAAGTTAACAAAAATAATTTCAGCAAAAAGGGCAGGAGGAAGGCAAAATGTCTGGGGGCGACCAGGCAGAAAAGACAGCTTCCATCACTATGGGAGAGGTAGGCCTTGCAATAATGAAAAACAAATGTAGTAGTTTTTCACTACCAGGACATGTAAATCTTAAAAGTACATGTCCAGGTTTTTCAAAACAATGCACCCTGCCCTTTAGGCTGCTTAGGGCTAATCCTAGTGATGACTTATGTGCATTAAAAAGGAAGATTTATGCCTGGAAAAGTCTTATTTTGCCAGGTCGAATCAGTAGTTAAAAATTGCACCCAGAATAAAATGGCAGACCTGAGACATGTTTTAAAGGGCACCCTAAGAGGTAGTACAATAAGTGCTGCAGGCCACTATTAGTATATAATTTACAGACCTTGGGTACATGCAGTAGCACTTTACTCAGGACTTATTAGTAAATTAAATGTGCTAACTGGTGTAAGCTAATTTGACCATGTTTAGAGTGTGTAATTCACAATCATCAGGACGGATCTTCATCAGGACTGGGCCAGAAAAACAGCCTGTGTGTTAGAGAACATGTGCTGGTGTCACTAGGTGAAACCTTTTCCTAGTGACACCAACACATATTAGACACTTAAGGGGTTGAAACGTCGACGATAATCTTTGGTATCCTGTATTCCTGCCAAGCTATTTCCACTTGTAAATATAGAAGGGACATCTATTTCATTTGGATACCCTGAAAACAAATTGTTTATGTATCATTGTAATTGTGTATGTTTTGAGTCTATAATTTGTATCTATCTTCATTTTGGTATATGTCTTCAGTCCTTGTTTTTCAATGTTTATGTCTCCAAACAGTCCTGTGCAATCATGTTATTCATTATGATTTATCATTCATTTCATCACTTTATCATATATGATTATTAATATAACATAATTCCATATTCTTGTGTTTTGGTGTCTTAAAATGTGTGGTCTGTACCAAGGCATCCTTGAGTCATTAGTACTGACATAAAATATTAGTGAATGAATTAATGTTCTTGTGAATGAAAATACTACTCCCCACAGAACCAATTGTTGTTGCATACCAGCATGTACCTGTCAGCATGTATCTGCTAATGAGTGGCACTCCAAGTCCTCCTAGATATGGGGACCCATAAAGAATTGTTTTGACCACTCTGGTCTTTTTTTGATTCCTGTTAAATGGTGCACAGTTTATTCTGGTTGTCTAGAAGATGCCTGGTGGAAATACTATAGATAATGTTCTGGTTAGACACAATAGTCTAGGCATGAGATTCCTTTTCATGCAATTTATCTTCCCTAGCATTGAGTTTGAGTTTTCTTCATCTGTCCAAATCTTTCTATAGCCTTTCTAATAGGGGTTGCTATTGCATATTTCTTGTATGGTAAGTGGGGAAAATTATACCAAGGAGCCCTTTCAAACCCATATGTCCTTACTATGTCTCTGCTATCCTTATTTGCTTTGCCTTGTCACTTTCACTTTCATTTTTGAAAATTAACTTTAAAGACGGATACTGCTTGGAACATGTGTAGTTCTTTAAGCAGACCTGGGAGTAACATGACAGCTTAGACAAAAAACAAAGTGAATCATCCATTATTACCTCTCGTTTATCTGCCCTTTCTTTGTGAGTAGGTCAGAGATCTTTTGGTTGGGCTCCAAAGTTAATGACAACAGTGAGGGAAATTGCGGACACTCTTACCTCGTCCCTCAAGATAAAGTAATAGATTCCAACTATTAAGATCCCATCGTTAACTTAGTGGGTGATCGATGGAGGTTGGTCAAAAAGAATGGGCACAATCTTGGTCCTAGACCTGTTTTTATTATGTTTTTCTTGATGCTTTTTGAGCTATTGAATTCCTTCCCTGCCCCAAGTGACGGAAGGAGTAACGTGATGACTTTCCTATTGGCTCTGTCTATAACATCAAAGGTCAGTCCGGTATTATCTCCCATCTCAGTTTTTTATAAAGCCAGCTTAGTAGGGCAAAATCAGGGTCAGCCATAAGTTCTTGATTCTTGCTGTGAGCATCCCATTGAAGATATTGACTATTTAAAAGGGCTATTGGTGTGTTGCAACCACAAGATTATCTGTCTTTTTGGAGAGTTTGGTGTTAATGTAAGGGATGATTCTATTATGTTTGGAGTTACTGCTACAGATTCAAAGAAGGAATTTAATACTTTGGTTAGTTGAGGTGTCAATGTATCGAGAAGTGCCTAGTAAAACAAGTTCAGGATCCCATCTAATCCTAGAACATTATTGTTTGGTAACAATTTAATGTCTTGTCTGACCTCATCTTCAATAATTAGTTCGAGCACCGCTTGAACCTCACAAGAGATGACAGGGAGTTTAATACCATCTAAATAATTTTCTTACAATGAGAAGTCACAAGGTTCTCCCCAAAATGTTTCTAATAGCAATGTATAAAAGTTGACATAAACTATTCATTGATCATTTGACTGCCCCACCTGCATTCTGAACAGCTCATATATAATCGTTGTTATTGGCTTGTCTTATTTTGTACGCTGACAGTTTATCCACCTTGCTGCCTTTCTCATGGTAGGTTTATTTAACATCAAGTAATGGCATTGTCCTTAGCAAACCAAACGTCTTACTCTCCTCTGGCTCTGTGTAGTTTCCTATGTGTTGGTCTTGAATTGTTAGTTTTATGTTCTAGTTCAGGCCGAGAGATTTCAGCCTCCAAGTTTCATTGTTTTGTTTTAACCAGCTTCACAACGGTAGTTGTACATGTTATGAGTTCACTTCTCATCACAGCCTTTGCTGCATGCTATAGTATGGCCCAAGACATTTCTTCTGTTCATTTTGATCTATGTAGTTCCTTAAAGCTTTGTAGATGTTGGCTATGAGAACCAGATTTTATAATGTGACTTCATTCATTCTCCAACTATGTGGGAGTTTGGGATGTTTGGGGGTGATAATTGACATCATCACATTCATCTTATAGGATAATACGTGGGAGACTATGCTTGTTATGTGACACAGGACACTGGCAGAAGGCACAAAAGGTTGTGACAAGAAAATAACAACTTTCTAAAAGTGGCATTTTCAGATTGTAACTTAAAATCCGACTTTACCATTAGAGAAGTTTTAAATTGACAATTCGTTTGATTGTAAGTGGCATATCTCACTTTGCTCCCAATCCAAAGTTAGCACTTACTAAATGTAATAAGGTAAGCCAGTGTTCGTCAGAGATAGGCCTTACAGCAGTCGTAAGCGACTTTAGGAGTTTTTCCCTACCATGATATGTAAAATTTAGGTATATATGTCCTACTTTTTTTTTTTCTTTTTTTTTATGTCCTCATTCGCCATTAGATACTTTAGAGCTGTTAAATTAACTCCTGTGGCCTCCCTCTCGAGTAGCACCAACTGGAGAACTCCGTTTCTGAATGGAAGCAAAAAACATTACACAGAGCCTCTCTATATAGTTGTTCTGTGTAATCCTGGGCACCCTACAGAACCAGAGAGATAAAGTAAAAGTGTAAAGGCTTAATCATCAGACTTATTTACCTATGAAGCAAGAGTTTTCAACCATTCCTCGCATGGACCCCAATAATCTATGCTTTTATCCCTATTGTTATTAGAACTCTGTAGTTTAACTCTATCCAGCTTCATTGTATATTTAATGGAGATTACCCAACCTAAAAAGTTGGGGGAGTATATCCACTTTTTGCAAATCTCTCTTCTTGCAAGTAAAATCAAATATAAACATAACTTATTTTCCCATCTGGAAAAAGATTTATAATCAGAACGAAAGACCAAAAAAACTAGAACTGTGCTTACCTGGATATTCAAACCCAAAATATTTTCCATACCTTTTTTTATCTCCTCCCAAAAGCTTAGGACAAGTTAAAAACATATGAACATCATCTGCTTCAACTAGAAGGCACTTAGGGCATTTAGGCAATGGACCCTTGGAGAATTTTGAGAGCTTTAGAGGAGACCAATTCACCCTGTGAACTCAAAAAATATAATTTCTCCTTAAATTTGCGGGTTGTACCGTAGCATAGAGAATATCATGAGATACTTGCCATATATCTTCAAGATGACATCCGGGCAAGCTCTCCCCCCACAGCTCTGTAGGCAGTTTAAATTCTCCTTCCTCCAGGTCCAGCATTAACCAGTAGAAAGTCGATATCTCCTTTTTTTTCCAATTTTTCTCCATAACATTTTCTCTAGTTCATTATACAATCCCACTTCAATCCCAATATTTTGATGCCAACTTTTTATTTGCCAATACTTAAATTTAGAAAGCCTATTATTTGTAATTAAATCCAGCTCGTCCCAAGATAACAGAAACCCTTCCGATATTATCTGCTCCCAGCGGAGAATACCTGCATCGATCAATGGAATTGACAAGGAGCCTCTAGTCCGCCCTGGTGATCCTGGAGTATTCAAAATAGGAGCAAGAGCACTAAAGTACTTAGGGGGCAGATTTATGTTAGACTTGCGCCACTTTTACGCCGCTGTTGCGTCACTTTTGTGACGCAGCAGCGGCGTAAACCCTGCGCCACGTTGCGCCCTATTTACATCATGACGCATCTATGGAGATGCGGCAGGGTGGGCGTTCCATCGGAAAAAGCCTCGAAAAAGTGACGCAGTGAAATCTACAAGATTTCACTCAGTCACTTTTCCGACGCTGCTGCGTCAAAACCTTGCACCTGCTTGAAGCAGGCGTAAGGCATGACGCAGCATGTTAGGTATGGGCAGCCCCTAAACATTGCTGGAGTTGCGTTGTGCTTGCGACACGACTCCAGCAATGCGCCGCCCTTACGCCATCAGATGCGTCATGCATCTGTTTATCCTTTCGCCATGATGCGCTGCATTGTAAATGCGGCGCATCTGTGGTGGCGCAAGGGTAAACTTGCGTGACGCATCTTTCCTGGCGCATCCCTGCTGATTTGCAGGGATGCGCCAGGAAACATAAATCTGCCCCTTAATCTTCAAAGTTTTCCTAACCTTGGCCCAATTTTCAACACAACCCCTTAATATTTTCAAGCGAACTTTTTAAAAAAATCTTGGGTCTCCATATTTATATAGACAGCCTTGGCTCCCATTCTCATCATCTAGGAGCATCTCTTTAAACATTTCGCCCACTTCCAAACCATCTCTGTCCTCAGCGCAAACGTTCTTGCATACAAGACTAAGTCAGGTAAACATAACTCCCTCGTGTTTCTTTTCCTGCGTAGCTTCTTCCATGAAATTCGTGTCGCTTTTGAGGCCCAGACAAAGGTGTTAAATTTCGAGCTTTTGTCATTGAATACCAAGGGAATGTTCTGTAATATAAAAATTCATTTTGGCAGCAGCATCATTTTTATTAGTTTCACTCTACCAATCAGGGTCAAAGGTAAGTAAGCCCAACTCGTTAAAGAATTACTTATTTCTTTCATAATCTTTTGAAGATTCAACTCTGCAATCTTATCTATGTTTTGGGTAATCAGGATTCCTAAGTACCTCATCACTTTTTTTTTACTGGACAAGCACAGATACCATGATTCCATGCCATACACTCAGTTTTTGTAGCATTTATTTCATACCCTGAAATACTTCCAAACTTCTTTGCCTCTTCATATATCAGTGGGATGGCGGCACTCAGATCAGATGTAGAGACCATTAAATCATCGGCGTATAATGCTACCTTCATTTCCCAATCTTTAAATTTAAATGGTTGTATCCCTGGGTTTTGTCTGATCTTATCTGATGTATAAATTAAAAAGCGTCGGGGATAGGGGACATCCGTGCCTAGTACCTCTCTAAATTCTCACAGGGGTAGAAAGGTTAGTATTTACTAAAAATGTTGCTCTAGGAGCTTGATATATAAGAGAAACTGACCTTCAAAAATTATTACCTAGATTACATTCTTTCAGTATGAATTTTAAATAGGCTCAGTTTACTCTATCAAATGCTTTCGTAGCATCTATCGTTATCATGGCTAACAGGGTTTTATATACCGTAGCTACATCAATTGCCCCTATCAGATTATATGTCAGGTCTCTTATTCCTCTTCCTCTAACAAAACCGTTCTGGTCTTTATGAAGAAGGCAATCTGATACCCCATTCAACCTCTCTGCCAATATTTTTGCGAAGATCTTATAATCAATATTCAGCAGAGAGATGGGCCGATATGAATCACAAAATCTTGGTGATTTTGATGGTTTGAGAATCAATGAGACCGTTACTTTATTCCACAACAGTGGAATGTCTCCTCCCTCTTCAAAAATATGAGCAAATAGTAACTTCAAAACCGGAGTCAATATGTCCCTCAGCACTTTATACAGTTCCGCAGGTAGCCCATCTGGGCCTGCGGCTTTCCCATGTTTACTTGTACTAATGGCTCCCTCAATCTCAATTATTGAGATCGGCGTGTCCATATTATGTGATTTATCATCAGTTATTTTTTTTATCGGGCCTGACCCAGCCACATCCTTATTTCTTCATTCTGGACATTTAAGTCCTCATGATACATTTCATTAAATTGTGACTGAAAGGCCTTTTCAATTTCATCTAGGGACTTAAGTGTTTCCCCCGGAAGCTCAGAATTCAGTTCATTAATAGTACTTTTGGCCAGATCTTGCTTGGTCTTCCAAGCCAAGAGCTTCCCGCAACTCTCTCCATGCTGAAAGTCCATGTGAGCCTTTCGGGCCTAACTTGGGGGGATTATAAGTATTAGAAAGGAAGATCTTGTCCCAGCAACAAAAAAAAATTTCGTCAGGATGAAATGCCCATTTAAATCTGCAGTGGCAGGCCTGAGACATGTTTTAAACGGTTATTTTAGTGGTGGCACAATGAGTCCTGTTGCCCACTGGTACCATTTAATTTACAGGCCCTAGATTCAGGTAGTGCTATTTACTAGTGACTTACATGTAAATTAAATGTGCCAATTAGGTGTCGGCTAATTCTACCATGTTTGAAGGAGAAGCACAAGCACTTTTACACTGGTTAACTGGGAATAATTACAGAAAGACCTGCAAGCCTACAAAAATAGATTCAGCAAAAAAAGCAATGAAAAACAAAAATCTGGATTGGCCCTGCAGAGAGGCCCAGGCAAAACAGACCCCCATGCCATGGGATAAATCTTGCATGGTGTGAGGGCCATTGTTTTTTATTACCTTAGCAAAAAGAAAATCCTGCTTTGGCATTTCGTTTTTGAAAGCAGGATAACATTTTTTGCCATATGGCTCCATCATGTTGCCATTCAATGCGTTAACAGAAACCGCCATGACGGTGGTTCCTGTCAAGGCAATTGATGTCTGCTGGGCCTTTAGATATCTCTAAATTCGGCAATTGGGTACTCCCTCTAGAAGACAGAGTACTTCACTCCGTCACCCTAATAGAGTATATCATGTCTACTGAACTCACAACCAGGCCCCAAGTGACCCTAAAACTCAGGGTGGACTAAAATATTTTAACTGCAACCAGTAGGATATGGTATAATGTAATTTTTTGGAGAGCAAATAGCAGCTTTTGTGAAGACACAATCCATTTCCTGAAACACAGAATCAGGAGTAGGGGATTTTTCTTTTTTTTGTAAATGGGATTTACTCACTGATAATTTTATGCTAGGAGTGGGAATACTTGTAAAGTTTGTTAAACATACAAATACAAATGGATATTCACAAACCTAGCGTTCGTAGTTTCCCATCCTACAATTGGTTGAAATGTATTCCTGTTTAAGGTAGAAGTAAACTTGTTTTCATGGGGGAATCACAAGGGAACGCCCCTCCCAACATATTGCTTGTTGCGTAGATAATGAGACTTCTCCACGTGGCAAAATATATTTCTCCTAATAAATAGTTTCATTAGTTTTACTAGAAAAAGTACATTTGCTATAATTTATTTCATGTATACTTTTCAGGGATGGGATGGGTGACTGTGATAGTCACAGCTTCTCTTGGACAGATCTGTAATTCTTTGGAAATTGCAAGTAAAGTTGAAATCGGCTGTAAAGCTACAAGTAACCTCAAGGGAACAATCTTCCAACTATCTTCCCTTCCCCTATGGTAATCGGGGTCTAAGTTTGAAAATGTTGTAGAGGGTAATTTGCAAATACTCCAGGGATACTACAATACTTTGGCTCATGTGAAACACAGTAGACATCAGACACCTCAATCAACTATGGCCCAGATTTACTAACATTTGCACAATTCAGCAAGACATCTTGCTGTGCTGTGTCAAATGGAGACAGCAGGATTGTGCAGGATTTACTAATATACGGCGTATTCCTGCTCTCTCTTTAAGCTAGAGCTCTAAGAACTGCCTAACGCCAACTCAGGCACTGTTACAGGCTCCATTGTTTTTGCGAAAGAAGGTGCTCCTAAATGTGTGCAGCAAAATGTAACACGTGTAGAAAGAGGAACTAGCGAGGAGGAATAAGGATATTTCTTCTTGTTACACCTCTGTTGGGATGGCATTCAAATTTGACACATGCCCTCCTTTAGTAGGTAGTCTTAGTAAATCTAGTAATGCACCAAAATCCAAGACTTGGTTAGGCCTAATACATGCTCAGTGCTGGGTGGAGAAAAAGTTTAGTATTTCCGGCCTGGAGGGAAACCCTTCTCATCCCGAAAAACAAGGGGTTAGATATTTGTTACCTACAAAGTTAGCGAAAACATCCTTCACTGTTGCCTGGAAGAACCTAGCCAGTTTATTTCAAAAGCCTTTGCTGCAGATGTTATTATTTGCCTCAGGCAAGTTGGCAAGTGTTTTACTGTGCTAGAAAGCTCTTTAGAGGATTCTTTTGAATTTTGTATTTTGTTAGTGAAATATAAATGTTTTTTCTCTATAATCAATGTTTTATATTTAGCAATCAACTGTTTATTGGTATCTCTTTCTAATGGATCATGGTTTCTTCTCCACTTGTGTTCCTGTCCCCTACAGAGCTATTTCTGTGCTCTGAGTTTATCAGACAACCAAGGTTCTAATGGTTTAATTCTACGATTTCTGTAAACATTTTCGGGTGCAAGTGAATCTATCACCAAGCCTACCCATGAGTAGGTCGAAATGGCTGAATCAAGATCCTTGATAGTGGTGGGCTTGCAGCTGAACAGCAACGTGTTAAACTCCATAGGATCAATTTTGTTCCATGCTTGACCTTTACTGACTGTGGTATTGTATTGTATTGTATTGTATTGTATTGTATGTGGAACTTATAAAGCACAGCTATCACCCAACGGGTATCTTGGCGCTGGTAAGTAGATTCTCAACAAGTGGTGGGGGGAAGAACAATATAGGGGGGAGAAAGAACAATATAAACTAACAGGGGCTCCTAAATACCGCATACTCTAGGGAAAAACCACGTTTTGATATTTTTCCTGAACTGTAGCAGATCAGTCATCTGTCTATATTCCAGAGGAATGCTGTTCCATAATTTGGCCGCAGCCGAGCTAAACGCTTTTCCTCCTGATCTGACTCTTTGAGTTCTTGGGACTTTCACCAAACAGGCCGTGGCTGATCGAAGGCGCCTTGATGGTAGGTACCATGTAAAGAGCCCCTGCAAAGGTCTAGGTCCCAGGCCATGAAGGACCTTAAAGGCCAGACGCAGGGACTTGAACTGAACCCTCTGTAATATGGGTAGCCAATGAAGCTCTGCCAGTGCTAATGACCCAGACGAGCGATGAGGCCTTATCAATGCCAACTTAGCTGCCACAGTTTGGACTCTTTGGAGGCGTTCAATCAGAAATTTTGGGGCCTCCAATAAGAGGGCATTACAATAATCAAGCCTACTAAGGATAATACTACCGACAACCAGCGCCCTGGTCATCTTTGGCAGTAATGGAAGAATTTTGCTTAGTGCTTTAATCAGGGAGAAACAGCTTCCAACCACCCTATTTACCTGCATTTCCATGGTCAGATGCGCATCCAGCATCACTCCCAAATTCCATACTGTTCCAACAGCAGTTTGAACAGATGTAGTTGGGGAAGGCCAAAGATTTGACGGAAAAGGAGGGGGGACCTTCCCCAAACCACAGTATAAGACTTCCGTCTTATCTGAGTTGAATTGGAGTGAGTTATTTCTCAACCATTGGGCAGTGTCCTGCATGCAGTCATGAAAGGAAGTCAAGGAGATCGACTGATCTCCCTCCAAAGAAAAGAAGAGCTGGGTGTCATCGGCGTAATTCACTATTCTCACCCCATGCGCTTTCATAACTCCAATCAAGGGTCTCATGTAGAGATTAAAGAGAATAGGGCTTATAGCCGATCCCTGAGGAACGCCATAGTGGATATCACATTTTTTTGATTGGTACGGAGGAAGAAGAACCGCCTGACTTCTGTCAGAGAGGTAAGATCGAAACCATTCTAAAACTACCCCTGCCACCCCAGCCTCCTTCAACCTAGTCAGCAAGATGCAGTGATCCACCGTGTCGAAAGCGGCAGACAGGTCAAGTAAGACTAAGATACCCGATTGTCTCCTGTCTGCCCGTAGTCGCAGATCGTCTAACACGGTCACTAAAGCAGTCTCAGTTCCATGGCCCGGTCGAAAACCAAACTGAACATCGTCCAGCTTAGAATTAGCCTCCAGGAACTGAGACAGAGAGTTACTTGCCAGCCGTTCAATGATCTTGATCGGATATGGTAGGAGAGAGATGGGTCTAAAATTCCCCGTATATGTCGGGTCCAAAGTCGACTTTTTTAGGAGCGGTGTAACCATAGCCCGTTTCCAACAGGCTGGCACCATACCAGAAGTTAAGGAGTAGTTACAAATCTGGCGCAGAATAGGAAAGAGCTCAGAACCCAGCCTCTTCCAGATCTTATGAGGAAGAGGATCTAGAGGAGACCCTGAGGATACACTCAAGGCAATTTTATTAAAAACTTCTTCCGAAGGAAGTTCAAATGCACTTAAGGAAGGCAGATGCCCTATCTCTACCCTAGTATCTCACCCTAGGTCTCGTAGCTTATTACATCCAAGTATGATTCCTTCTTTCTGGGAATGATTTTTCCTATTCAGTCCATCAATGATGTTACTGATTTTCTCCATGAAGAAGGTTGCTAGATTATCACATAGAGCTTGAGTTGGAATAATTTTAGATTGAGTACACTCTGGGGTGCTCATATCCTTCACTATTTTGAAGATTGCTCTAGAATCATTCTTAGAATGTAAAATAGTGTTGGCAAAGTAGTTAGATTTAGCCACATTGATCTCCTTCTTAAATTCTGCCATAGAGGCCTTCCAAGAGGCTCTGTCCTCATCCAGATAATACCTCCTCCAGTTCCGCTCAGCCTTTCGGCAGTTCAATTTTAACTTTTTCAAGTGGTCGTTATACCAGCATGCCGACGGCCTACAAAGCTTTTTACAGTCTTTAATTGGAGCAGTCATGTCAAGCCTATTTAGGAGCTAAGCGCAAAAATCCAGATAGATGTCTTCTACTGTTCTATCTGGATCAGAGGCCTGATCCGCAGTGAAGGTTAAGGAAAGATCAATCTTCTTTTTTAAAAAGCCTTTCCAATCTCTGCTTCTAAACACTGTAGTTACTTTGGTGGCAGGTCGACCCCCTCTAAGGTCAAGTAACTGAAGCTTGACCAGGTGATGATCAGACCAGTCAACCGGGAGAATCTCCACTATTTCCACCGCTTTTTCCTTAGAGAAGACAAGATCCAAAATATTCCTTCCTATATGGGTGGGTTCAGTAATTCAGTAGGCCTGGATAAGATTACTATATCCAGAGTCCAGCTTTCCATTGCACCATAGATTGAAGTCACCCATAAGGAGTAAGTTAGAGTGAGTAAGGGCCACATTGCAGATAGTGTCAATCTGTCCCTGCAAATGAGATACTTTTATCATTCCTGGGGGTCTGTAACAGATAATGCCCGACAGTAGGCATCCCCTGGAATCTTTAAAGGAGAAGCCAAAAAGTTCAAAGCCCTCGGTCTCATCGATCTCAATTTGGATAAAGTCCAGATTTTCACTAAATATAATTCCTACCCCACTTCCACGTCCTGAGGCTCTCGGCTTATGTATAATTTTATAACCCTGAGGACAGGCCAGGCCTAGATCGACCTCCAGTCCAGACAGGCTCCAGGTTTCGGTCATGAAGAGAGCGTCCAGGCAGTGAGAGTCAAGTAACATTTGAATCTCTACAGGATGTTTGGGCAATGACCTAACATTAAGCAGCCCTCCCAGTATGGCATTCTTCCTTTTTGGATCAATTTTAGTGTCCAAAACACCTTTCAAGTAGGAAGTACTGATCCTATCGCTTACTAACCTGCCTATCCGTTTTAGTTCCTCACTTGAGTAGCAGAGCCGCTCCCTGACGGTATCCCCCACAGCATCACAGGCAGCATAAGTGTCGCTAAGCGCGGTCCGAGCGCGGACGGGTGCAGACGGGCTTGCATTAGGCGCGGCCACGCCAGCGTCCCGCTTATGTAGTCTAGCGACTGACAACTAGACTGCTAAACCGAGCGATGCAATTCCGCTCAGGTCGGTAAAGTTAAACTCTTTCACTTTGTGCTCGCTTAAACGCTACACATTAGGCAATTCCCTTGTTTCCCAGCATTAAAATTCCCTCAGTTGCCAAGTATTAAAATCCCCTCAATTCCCAAATATTAGACTTTTTTTTAATACAAGTGTGCAAATTAGCATGTGCAAATGCGCGATTCTTATCCCCCTCCACTCGAAGAGACAACGAAGCTAAAGCTGCGCGGCTACGCCAGCGTCCCGCTTATGTAGTCTAGCGACTGACAACTAGACTGCTAACGTAAGGTCAGCAACATGGGTAGGTACATTCGCCACTGATGACGTCCTAGGCCGGTCATAGTATCGACTAGAAGATCTGTATCTATATCATTCATGTTTCATGTAGAAATAAAAGTCTTCTAGAACTTGAGGAAATAAAACTTGAGTCAAGCAGTGAACTAATGGCCTGACCAAAAGTGGACCTAGAGTCAGGAGGACCATATAATAGCAGTCTTTTAAATGTATAATTATTTGTAAGTCATAGTTGAAATAAAAGTGCTTCTCACTCAGGGTTGGTAGATACTATTGAAAAAAATACAGGAAAATGATCGCGATGTATAATCAACAGACCACTTCCCCACTTACCAACTCAATCTGCTCTAAAAATGGAAAAACCTGTTGGAGTAGCCAGAACCATGTGGGGCCGATAGTAGAATCCACCCAGGTTTCTGTCACAAATAATACAGCAGAAATGTGGGTATCTATAAATTGTCCAATTCAATGTTGTGCATTATTAATGATCTGGTATTGATTAAAGTACAAATAAAAGCTTCAAAGGAAGAATCTATATTAGTTGCACCTTGCCTAATTGGACAACTTGAGCGAGTTGCATGATTCGTGAGCATAAGGTTACATGTCGAGCATTTTAATATGTCAGTGATAACGTGAATGCTCAAGAAAAGCCCATGACGGATTCTTACCTCTGAATTTAGCTCCAAGAGTTCGTCCTTAGTGTATTTGAACAGCAGAGGAACATTTTGTATGAAAAGGGCAGGGGTGCCGGCGCACGGCGCAATCTGGGTGCACCGGACAAGACTTGCTGTATGCGTCTGCTGTACCAGCAGTGAAAGCCCCCTCCCAGCCGGAAACTAGACAGGAACAAAGATGTCGATTATAGAGAATCGTGCTCTGACAGGCAAGGTCTTCAAAATACAAGAGCACAGTTCAAAATTTAAAACAGCAGAAGTTGTTTAAAAATAGCAGCAGCAATTTAATAATAAAATGATTGTGAAACATTATTTAAAAATCTTTTAAAGAAGTGTGATTGCATTGTATCAGATTCCCTTCAAAAGCAGAGGCTAGAGATCTATCTATCTGTCTATCCGTCCCTCTGACTATTTATGTCTGTCTGTCTGTTTATCAAACAGGAATGTTTTAAAAACTATTTTGAAATATAGATAATTGGAGTCCATCACGTCAAGGAATTTCACATACAGGAACTCTGTAGTAGAAACCACTTCACCTAGAACAGGGGTCTCCAACGTTTTCCGTACTGAGAGCTACTTCTGGCCACGGAAAAGCATACTGGACTAGCGCCTAATATATGGATGTTAGACAATGGTACATAAAGTCTGTGTAATTTAAAAACCTTCCCAGATTATCACAGTCCTGCTTCAGTGAGCATATGGCATTGATGCTGTATGAACTCTATAGCAGATTTTAACTTGAGGGGTCCCTTAGGATCATTTTTTTTCCTTGTTTCTGAGTCACACTGAGAGGTGAGAGTCTAATTTCGACTTGCGTTCTCATTGTCATGCAATACATAACAGGATCATACTCTCATTTTGTGATTTAGGGTACAAAGGGCCATTAGCAGTAATACATTTTAGAGGCCCGTGCCCACTACAGTGGTATCTATAAGTAAACATATCTCGGCAATGGCCAGCACACTACACAAGAGCCAGACAATAATGACACACAAATTAATGTATGGAGAGATTGCTTTAGAAAGAAAGGCTTTCTTTAAAAAAAGGAAGAAAAAAAGAATGACACAAATAATGTAATGAAGAATGAAAAAGATAGGAAGGAGAGGAAGAAAGGATGAGAAAGGGAGGAGAGAAAGAAATGAAAATGAAGTAGAGGGAGAAATAAAAGGAAATGTGAGGAAGTAAAAGGAGGCGAGGAAGGAAGCAAGACACAATGAGGAAAATAAAGTAAGGAAATGAAGAAAGAGAGAAAGATAAATAGAATGGAAGGGGAAAAGAAAGTCAGGGCAAGAGAGAAAGAAAGAAAAAAGGATCCAAAAACAGATGAATATTAAGAAAAGAGAGTGAATGAGAGAAAATGAAGGAAGAAAGAGTAAGGTGGGAGAGCATGAACAAGGGAAGGAGAAAGAAGGGAGAATAAAAGAGGGCAAGAGAAGTGAACAAAAAGGAGAGAATGAGAGAAAATAGACACAAAAGAAGGCAAAATAACAACAGCAAAATAAAAAGGAGAAAAAGAAAAGAAAAAGACAGAATCTAAATAAGGGGAAAAAAGAAACAAGGGAGTAAAGAAAGGGGGAGTAAAAGAAACAAACAGAGGATGAAGTCAAAGGAGAGAAACAGAAAATGAGGCAGAAAAATAAGACTGGAATGAGCACATCAGGAAGAAAAAAGAGTGAAGGAAAGAAAAAATGAGAGCAAGGAGAGTAGAAGTTGAAAATCAGTAAAGCAAGGAAAAAAAACAAAGTTAATGAAACATAAAAGGAGAGTAGGGAGAGATAGGAGGAGGAAATGAGAGAGGGGTAAAAAAAGAAACAAAGAATGAAAGGCGAGAAAAGAGAAGTAAAAAAAGGAGAAAGGGAAAGCAAAAGTGACAGGAAGAAAGGAAGAGAAATTGGAGGCTAACAAGATCAAAAAAGGGAGATAGGAGAGCAAATAAGCAGAAGAAACAAGAAGGAACTTTCCTTGCCCACCGCTAGGGTCCAATCAGTGCGCTTATTGTCGCCAGGAGGTTCATTGGCGCGATGAGTGTCCCTTGTTGGTACGGAACCACTCTGCTGCTGCTGACCGTTTCACAGGTCAACGGCCCCAGAGAGGACGAGGACGAGGCAGACTTAGAACACAGTCACAGGACAGGCGCCCCCTCATGCACGAGAATAGATTTGATGCAGCCAATTATGAAGATCGCAATTATTTTACGGAGGATTATGAGCCCGAAGAAGGGACGGGTTTCTGTCCTACTAGAAATGCCAAGGACAAGGAAAGGGACCCGTGCCTATTCCTGTTGACCAGAAGGGACCGTATGTTCACATTACAACACTGGGTTCTACGGAACTATTCTTGGTCGACACTGGTGCAACCAAAAGTTCTATTGCTAGGTCTAAAGTCCCTGGGGCCCCCTTGTCTGGCGCAAATAACGTTTCTGTGGGATTTTCTGGTACCCCAGTGTTTAGCCCCGTCTCACAACCACTGGAACTAACGATAGGACCCTACACGGTTGATTCCCCTTTGGTTTTGACTTCCACATGTGGAGAACATTTGTTGGGTTTTGATCTATTGAAAAGATTACATGCCACCATATACTGTTCTCCTGATGGTGTTTACATCACTATGGGCCCCCCACCACACACCCAATATATTTAGCATCCTCAGATTCCCTTCCCCAGGAACTTCAAAATGTCCCTCCCACCCTTTGGGCCCAACATGATACTGATGTAGGCCTTTTGTCCATACCTCCCTTTTCTGTTACCCTAAAGGAAAATGCTCGCCTTCCCCGACTTCCCCAATACAAAATACCCAGAGAAGGGGAGAGGGCATTACTCCAGATCATTTCTGAACTTGTTGACAAGGGCGTGGTTGAAGAGACAAGAGGCAATGTGTGTACCAGCCCAATTTTGCCTGTCCTCAAACACACCGACCCTTCCAAGCCCCCTGTTTATCGTTTTGTCATTGATTTACGCGAAATAAATAAAATAGTAGTTCCCCAGTTTCCTGTGGTCCCAGATATCACTGCCTTACTCACTATGATCCCCCCATCATCATGTTTCTTTTCTGCCATTGATTTGAAGAATGCCTTCTTTAGTATACCGGTTGATGAACAGAGTAGGGATCGTTTCGGATTCTCGTTGGCAGGTCATAGTTTCCGGTTCTGTAGAGCTCTACAAGGATATACAGAGAGCCCTTCCATTTATAGTCAGGCCCTAAAGGGCCAACTTTATTCCCTGTCCCTACCTCAAGGTGCCGCATTACTCCAGTACGTTGATGGTTTGTTCATAGCAGCAGACACCGAGGCATTATGTAAACAAGCTACGATGAAATTGCTCCTGCATTTGGCACAGTTCAATTACAAAGTTTCCCTCTCCAAGCTCCAATATTGTCGACGAGAGGTTACCTACTTAGGTCATCTCCTGTCGAAGGAGGGACGCCACCTCATCCCTGAACAAATACAGACTATCAGAAAAATGCCCCCACCAAAAACGCAGAAAGAGGTCCGTGCTTTCATTGGTATCACCTCCTACTGCCGCCAATGGATACCCAATTTTTCTCTACTCATTAAACCTTTGTTGGCCCTCACACTTAAAGATGTTCCCCACCCGCTTCCTTGGACAAATGAGTGCCAGCGTGCACTTGAAGAACTGAAAACCGCCTTCTGTTCGGCCCCGGTGCTAGGCACCCCTAGTTATCAGAAACCCTACACTCTTTTTATACATGAGCATGATAGTTGCGCATTGTCAGTATTAACACAGCGTTTCGGTGACAGACAACGCCCCTGTGCATATTTTTCTGCAGTTCTAGATCCCATGGCACACGCGTTGCCCAGTTGCTTGAGAGCAGCAGCTGCCATATCCATTCACCAATCTGCTGGTCTGGTTCTTGATACTGGGCTTCCAGTTATGGTTCCTCACGCAGTTGATACTTTATTGAATAGGACAAAAACTCAACACCTTACTAGTGCACGTTTGTCCAGATATGAGTTGACTCTCTTAGCCAGTCATATCACCATCTGCCGCAGCACTACACTGAATCCAGCCACATTGTTACCTTTTATTGATGGTAACACTAGTTCTGATCCGCATGATTGTGTCCTCCGGACGGAGGAAGAGACTAAAAGCCGCGTAGACTTGACTGACACACCCCTCACTGATCCTGATGTTACCCTGTATGTGGATGGTTCTTGTTTCAAACTTCCTGATGGTAGCACAACTGCCGCCTATGCTATCACCACGTTATAGACAGTGGTGGAGAGTGAGAAGATACCTTACCAATCAGCACAGGCCGCTGAGTTAGTGGCGCTGATAAGAGCGTGTGAATTGAGTACGGGGATGGCCGTCAACATCTACACCAACAGCCAGTATGCTTTCGGAGTGGCTCATAATTTTGGGTGATTGTGGGCTGAGAGGGGATTTTTAACTTCTCACGGTACTAAAATACAACATGGTCAACTGGTCAGCAGACTGTTAGAAGCATTGACCCTTCCTTCGAAGATAGCTGTGATTAAATGTAGCGCCCACAAAAAGTAACAGATGACATAGGAAGAGGTAATGCATTTGCTGACCAGACTGCAAAGGAAACAGCAAAAAATGTCTCCACCCGTATGTATGTAGCTGGCCCCTCAAATTGGGTACTGGAGGGAGGGATGCATGAGGACACTCTTGAAAATGTGAAGGAAATACAGGCGGAGGCAACTACAGAGGAAAAAACTCTCTGGGAAGAGCAAACAGGCCTATTAGATGAGAATGGCTGTTGGACAGATCTGTCTGAACAACAGTGGTGGTTGTTACCCGATGCGAATGTTTTGCCAGTGGTCACTATGGCTCATGGCCAAGCTCATATTAGTGCAAAAGGTATTTGCAAATTGCTAGCTCCGGTATGGCAAAACAAGCACATCCCAAAATATGCTGAGAAGCTAGTCAGGAATTCCACACTAACACCTGCTGGGAATTTTGCGCCCCCATCTTGCCCCTTCGAGGTGCTCCAAATAGATTATATTCAGATGGAAAGATGCAACAACCTCCGATATGTCCTGGTGGTTGTGTGTGCCTTTAGTAAGTGGATTGAGGCATACCCCCTTAAGGACAACACTGCTATCAGCACTGCTAAGATCCTGTTGAAGGAATTCTTTCCCAGATTCAGAATGCCCAGAATTATCTGGAGCGACAACGGAAGTCACTTTACAGGAGAAATAATGAAGAAAGCGTGTGTAGGGATGGGGATCAAGCAGAAGTTCCATGCCGCCAATCGCCCCCAGTCAGCGGGTCTGGTTGAACGCCACAATGGGACATTGAAATTGAAATTGGCTAAAATACAGGCTGACACAGGACTGTCTTGGCCGGACGCCCTGTCCCTTGTCATTTTATCAACTAGAGCCACGGCACATTCTTGAACCAGACTATCTCCTTATGAAATAGTGTTTGGTTGAACAGCTAATGTTTGGGGAGTGCCCCACCCAAAGAAATATTCCTGATATCGAAAACCCATTGTTGATTGATTACTTACATGAATTGACCACTAACCTGCGTCTTATTCATCGTCAGGTACAGGACATCCTGCCACCCAAACCCGAGGGCCCTGGCCACACCATCCAGCCAGGTGATTAGGTCTGCATCCGCAACTTCCAGAGAACCAAGAACCTGGAGCCGAGGTGGAAAGCGCCCCAGCAAGTGTTGTTGGCTACCAGGTCTGCAGTGAAAGTGGCAGGAAGAAAGAATTGGGTACACGCGACGCACTGCAAATGAGTGCCTCTGCCACTGCCATACGACCAGTGGGTCAAGGAGGGCCTGCAAGACGACGAATGTGAACAAGTCCCACGCTTTGTACCCTTCAGTGACGCTAACGTTGCCTGGGCTTCATCTGAGCGAGAGGACGACGATATCCTGCAAGCTGCTGTTCCTCCGCGTTTGAGGCTGCGGGACACTCAACAGCCGGAGCCTTTGTTTCCTGATCAAACAACGCCCGGGTCCACCAGGTACAACCTTTGACCCAGAAAAAAGGACTGAAGAGACAAAGGTTTCTGCCCTCTACCTCACCTGGCCTGACGTTCGCTGCAGAGCTGTATTTGCCGGCGGATATATCCGACCGGTACCGGTGCAGCGGACCAGAGTGTGTCAATAGGACTGCTGGAATCACTGTCCGGTGAACCTACCAACATTCACAGGCAGCAACTAGGGAAGACCGGGTGAGGCATGACGGTGACAAAAATGAACGCTGAAAGCTTGAACAACAGGAAAATGAAGAAGAGAAAGTACATAAAGATAATACATGGCCGGTACATGATCTGTCTACTTGTTCCCATAATTATTTTACTTGTACTGGCCTGCCTCCGGTGGATAACACACGCTGCCCTTGCAGCACCTGAGTCTCCTACCTCTACAGAATCGCCTCATCAGCATGTGTCATTGCCCCTCCACGTGCAAACAAGAAGGGCAGAATTTTAAAACAATACTTTCCTTCAGATTTTACACCAGCACCAGCTTTTGGTGAATACAATGAACTGTTGGGTATGTGGGTTGCTGCCCCATACTGCGGGCACAGGGATGCCCCTGATTCCCGCTCCCTTTTCTGGAGCCGGTTCAGCCTATGGATGGTTTACGGTATTCTTTGATGGCTTCTATTCAGGTAAACCATCTATGCGATCCCCAGGGAAAACAAGTAGCAAGCTAGCATTCACCCACATTTTGCCTACGGAGTGGCCAAATATGAATAGGACTTCACCCGAAAAGAATGAATATGAGAACAACCACGGGTCTTTCTATCCGCTGAGCCTCACCGGCAGTGGAGGGAGACGACGGCTGCTGCCCCTCAGGGACCTCCCTGTCTACCCACATTCTGGACGATACTGCATCGAGAGCAGTGGAACAGTATGGGTGGGGGAGAGTGACTGCGCCAGCTTAATGGCTCGACTCGCACAGCTCTGGTGGCTTCGCTCAATACCTATTTTGTGTGAGGGAGCAAAGCCTACACCTGGCTGCCCAAGTCATGGGCTGGAACCTGTTATATCGCTTGGTTGCTTCCCCCAACATACACAGCCGATGCAACACACCACATCCAGAAGAGAGGTGTAATTGACGCTGAAGACACGGCTGGCCAAGAATTTGGAGACTTTGCTAAAGGGTTCCTCCCCTTTGGGGCCCTGTGGGCAATAGTCGCAATATTCGACACCTTACAAGAGTGGTAGAGGCCACCATCAACGTGACTGCCGGTGCTCTCAGTAACATCACTGCTGAACTTCAAGCGGACCGCCTCATAACTTTGCAGAACCGGATGGTTCTTGACATAATCCTAACGGACCGTGGAGGAGTCTGTAAATTGATCAGAACCAGCTGCTGTGTATATATACCTGATAATGCACCAACAGTTTATAAAGCAATCCAGAAGCTCCATAAGATTGTTTCCGACATCCATCAGGATGAGGGTTCATGGTCCCTAACTGGTTGGTTTTGGGGCCTGGTCTCTCAGTGGGGATGGAAGATGTTGATTTTCGTTGCCATCATTGCAGCCGCATTCTTTTCTTGCTGCCTCTATGTTCAATGTATGCCCACGCTATGTGGCCTCTGTGCCACCTCTTTAACACCCAAGCCAGTAAATTCACACCACCAGAATGCCATGATGATGCTTGAGAAGGAGGTCCAGCATATGATGGACATTGACCTAGGTGATGACTGAAAGTTGCCTCTTCATGGCAAAATTAGGGACTGTTGAACTATGCTTAAAATGGCCACTGAGACTCCATTTCGTGTTGCCATGCTCTCGGCAACCTGTTGAAGGATTGCTTTCTATGCCCCTGTTAGAACTTGCTTAACTCTCCTCGCTCCTTGCGGTTGAGACGATTCCAGAAGCTGCTTGTGTACTTCGCCAACCCCGGTTGTGCCAGAGACTTACCCACATCCTGTCCACTGTTGGTAACTCAGCCTCTTACACCATCAGCTGTGCTCCGTGACCACGCCATCTGGGCGCTGAAGCAAGAGGCTGTACATTGTGCAATCAGAGACCGACGCTCTCTGGCCACGATTACGCCACCTGAGACTGATGAGGAACTTGTTGGATGTGTAAAGGGTGTGGCTAGTGCTATAATTATGTGTGCGCTGCGGAGTGAAGCAGCAGTCTCCGTAGAATTGTCTTTGTACCATTCTGGGACCCTGTCCTTAGCTCGAGCTAATAAATTAAATTTACTTTCCTCCACAGCTGAGTTATCCTGGTCTCTTTGGTAATGCATGAGTAATCAAGGTGAACCCGTAGATTCTAGGTGTCCCCTGCACCGCTGGCTTTGACCCTCCAGTCGGGCGGGTTCACTAAAAGCAGGTTCTACACCGGGACCATTCTGGTCCACGTTAATTAGTTAAAGTCACCGCTACAGCTACGGGTTAAAATAACAGAATATCTTGCTGGCTGAAGGCGTTACTGTGTAACGCAGAGTTGAGCTTGGGCATGGCTCATTGGACGTACCAGATGCAGGCGCCAACAGCACATCAGAGGATCCTTGACAACTGGGAGGGGTGCCTGTGGCAGGAGCACCCGTGAAACAGTCAGGGAGGTTTGCAGCAGTCAGATGCAGTGCGGCACGGTTTGGGTTGGAGCGCAGTGCTGGCAACACAATCCTGAGAGGCATGGCCCACCTCTCACCAGGTGGGATGGGCAGAGTGACTACACGGTGCACTTCGGTCACAGATGGCCGGCAAGAGTGCTCTCACAGCAAGCACAGGAGGAATGGTGTGTGAGATAGACGGGAGCCACTTATGAGGTCTTTCATATTCCTGAGACCTCAAGAAAGAATAGGAGGCAGCCAACAAGCCATTGGAGTCACTCTGGGGATGTAGTAGTCCTTACAGCATGGGGGAGGACAGAGGTTAGCAGGTAGCCGCACAGCTCACACAGGCAGGGCACCAAGAAGGCAATCATTCAGCACAGCACCATTTAGTCCTGAGTTGGTTCTTCCAGGTCCAGTACAGTACTAAAAATGTGGGATCAGAGCCCCTGTTGTTGCATTGTGGTGCCTTGCTTCTAGAAGGTGTTAGAAGTTTCCAGCAAGGCCTGTGAAGTTCCTGGTGTTTCCTTCCTCCCCTACCTTGGCTCTAGACATCAGTAGAGCGTAAACTAGCACTTTGTGTAAGGGCAGGGCACAGCCTTTACAAATGTAAGTGTGCCCTGCCTCCCTCTCTCCAGCGCAGGAAGACTATCAGTATGCCGATGCACCCAGCCCCTCCTGTGCAATGGCTGCTGGAAAGTATGCAAGAGTCCAGCTGTCACTCTACCATAGACGTGGATTGGAGTCAGGCTGCAAAGCAAAAAAAAGTCATAAGCACAGAGAAAACCCCACTTTCTAACAGTGACATTTCTAAAATAGTGATAAAAAATCCACCTACACCAGTAAGAATGATTTTTCACTACCATTGTAAATATATAAAACATGGCAGCGTTACTCTTTTCAGATCAAAAATGAGCACTGGAAAATATATCAGGGAATTCCCAATGCAAACCTGTGAGAGGAGCAGGCCTCACAGCAGCGAGAAAGCAAATAGGCTGTTTGTCACTACCAGGACATGATGCACAATGCAGGCACATGTCCTACCTTTTACCTGATTAGCAACAAGCCCATAGGGCTATCTAGGGCATACCTAAGGGTAGTTAAGGCTTGGCAAGTGGTTTTAAATGCCCAGTCAATGTGGCAGTAAACTGCAGTGGTAGAGGCATGAAACAGGTTTGAAAGGCTACTTCTGTGGGTGGCACAAGCAGTGCTGCAGGCCCACTAGTAGCATTTAATTTACAGGCCCTGGGTATATGGGATACCACTGTATATGCGACTTACATGTAAATTAAATATGCCAAACAGGGGTAAACCAATCATACCATGTTTAAAGGTAAGAGCACATACTCTTTAGCACTGATTAGCAGTGGTAAAGTGCCCAGAGTCCTAAAAGCTAACAACAGAGGGTCCGAAAAATAGGAGGAAGTAGGCAAAACATTTGGGAATAAACCTGCAAAAAGGATCAGGTCCAACACCCCTTTGTCTTGCTTCCATCCCTTCTCTCTCTTCTTCCTCCCATCTTACCTGCCCTGTACCTCCTTTCTTGTCCTACCTTATATGTCACTCCCTTCTCCTATCTATCCCTGTCTCCCTTCTCTGGGCACATTCTTCTGTCCCTTATTGTTATTCTTAAAAGCACCAGGAGATGGAATAGAGCTAGTAGATGTGGATGAGAAAGGCTGAAGCTGTGAGTAATGAAAAATCTGGAAAGGTTACACTAAATGCCTTTAGACATAGGGAAGGAATAGAACTGAAAAAGTTGAGGGTAAAGCTGAAAACGCATATGGTTGGTTAATAAACAATAGGTATCAAATGCCCAGATAGAATGGGGCTTGCAGTCCTCATCTGCTACTATGTTTCTATGGTGCACAATAAAATATCTCTATACGTGTAGCCTAGTTCTTCCATCCCATAGTGATGTCCACATGGTTTTTCCTATGATGTGCTCCAACTCATGTGTTGTGTGGTCATATCATGTGATCTCACAATCATGTTAAAGGTCATGTACTGACATTTCCTTTGATATCATCATTATGCAAAATAGCTTGTTTGAAATATGAAAAAGCCTAACTCTTTCGATCATAGAATGTTGGCAAGTATAGCAGAGCCTAATACAGGGCTGTCCCATGGTCCACGTTCATGCCAATCTGTGGGCTATATGCGGATCAAGGCATTCAAAGAGCAACTCGAGAAATGGAGGGATGTTAAGGGGTACGGGTGCTGATTTTAAATAAGCAATTGTTTATCATTTGTCTTCTTTTTTCTACTATTTCATAAATGTTAAGAAATGACTCAACAAGCATGATTTATCTCAAAATACATCACAAATTGGGAACAGCGGCCCCCAAAATAGGTTTGGCCAGGGGTACCCAAATTCCATATTGTCCCTGATTGTGCAGGATACAGGGAACAGGTTAGTCCTGCTGAAAAAGTACCTCCTAAAGTCCTCCTTAAGTGTCCAGTTCATGGTTGAGGAGAGAGTGAGAAGCAGGGAGAGTGTCACGGAGGGTCGTCACTGTATCGCAAAGAGCAGGCTGGGCATCGTAGACAGTTATCACTGTAGCACAATTATCCACTTGGGCATTGCAGTCAGTCATTACTGGAGCTTTGCATTGGCGGCAACAGCAGGCTGTCGATGCTATAGTGGAGATCTTGTGTGGCTGATGGTTGCTAGCAGTTTCTGTAGCATGAAGAATTGAGTTCATCGGAGCTTCATGTTGGCAGTCAGCACTGGTCGAAAGATATTGATGTGAACAGGCCTGTTTACGGTCACGAAGAGCCCAAAACTTTAAGATGTCTCCTTTTCTTCAATGAGGAGCTCAACTAACTCCCCACCTAGGGTCCTGCACCTGGGTGGCATCTCTTTGGGGTCAGAAACTCACTCCAGTAGAGGCCAGCAGGTCTCTGGCAGGTGCAGTTGCAGGTCCAGTCATGTCCAGTTCAGTCTGCACCAGTGTCCTAGCCACAGTTCAGGTGCAACTTTCATTTGGGCCTCACACCCTACTTTTTGTTATACACCATGCCTTGGCTTGCCCCTAGCCCTCCCTCACTTCCAATCCAGGTTTAAGATCTTGCTTGAAATCTTGTGAGATTTCAAGTGGATCATGTGACCATAGCCATTCAAGAACTGGTGTGTATAAATACCATGCCCCTTCACGAGACCGTGCTTGGCTTCCTGGCACAGAAGAAGAAAGGACATTCCTTTCCCTTCTCTTCTATTGACCAGCCAAACTCCTGGATCCCTGTCCTGCTGCAACAAACAATGAGGGCTGCTTCCACTGGACCCGCTGTTATGAGCCCCAATATACCCCAATATAGGTCTAGGTGGCTACACAACCTTTTGCCTACATTTCATCCAACCTTGCCCTGCATAACCGTTCTGGCACTGACCTTGTACCTAATTATATGCTGAATAAATGTTGATCAATTTGCTCCAAAACTGGCCTCATTTATTATTCATGAGGATACCTGGTATCATCTGTTAATCTCCTGCCCAGGACGTACACAGCAAGATTACCATATTCTGTACAACAACTCAGTACAAAAGTCACCGCTAACGTCATCCTTGGACTACAGGCCCACTATACATAATGGCAAGCCATTACATATCTAGGTAGAACGCCTGAGGGTACTTTCTGGGAACAGAAGAAGCACATCTTCGCAGTGTAACCAGAGGAGAAGCTTCCCCGCTGAGGTCCCTACCTGCATAAAGCTACAACATGCAGCGGTCTGACATCCCTTGCTGGGTGTCCGACTCAAGACCAAGACGGGGTCCTTCATTCTCTTCCATCAGGTAATGGGGTTGGCTCTTTCCTAGGAGATTCATGCCCGTACACCCACGCACATGCTAGGTACACTTAGGTACACTTAAGATAGGACTGACATCTTGGGAGAACGCATGATTACTGGCATGTATTGATGTGCCTGCATATATTTACTGTTTTAGCACTATGGTAGAAGTCTACCTTTTATTTACTTGTTGGTGTTTGTAATCTTATATATATGTTTCTGTCTAATGATTGTCACACCAAACATGTTTTATATTAGAATGACGCTGGTTCAATAAATGCTTATTGAAAAAATCCCCATTGTTTATTTGGTGTATCTCTCTGAGACCAAGTGAGCACGAGTGACTGAGCGAAAAGTAGTGCACTGTTTCCACAATCACTGAAGGATCAAGGGTTGTCATGTTCGATAGTTGCCAGAAACTATTCGCTCCTTGGTAAAGTTTGGGGGCTTATGGTGGCACTGTGAGCTAGCTGGTCTAAAGGCTAACATATCCTTTGGGGGTGTCTGGAATCAGTCTGAACACCTATCCCTTAGTTTATGTTGTCTAAATGCATTATTGGGAACTACACAACACCGCTTCAAGAACATCTCATTTTGATTCCTGTTGAAAGAGAAAAGAACATTAATCTCCGAGCCAGGTTAGTGCACTGTAAAGACGCAGTCCATCACAAGAGAGTTGAAACAGGAACCATTATTCCAGTAACAGGTACACAGGTCTAACGGGTCCAGAGGATCAGCACCAACTGAAGTTGATGTTCTAATCCACTGTTTCCATACATTCTAATACAGCATTACACTAGGTAGAGGGACAGAACAAACCCAGCATTCTGTACCATAAAGAATACAACAGGAGGGAACACTGAAATACAATATGCAGCAATATATAGAACACCACATATCTTCCCCCTTAAAAAACAAAACAAATAAAAAACAAAAACTAAGCGATGAGAAAAACAGTTACTAATCACAAAGTTTGCTTGGAATTCTTCTTACTCCACAACTCCCCCGTAAATTAACATCAGAAGAACTCATAGCTGCAGACCAGAAACATTACCACGCTCTGTGGCCTTGGACAGACAAGAAACATTCCACCATTGACCACTGTCAAGGCGAACAGCATGGCCCTTAATCTCGGCAATGTAATAAGGTTCTCTGAATTTTGCCTTACCTTTGTGTAGTAACAAAGGGTCTTCAAACCTGACCAAGTCTCCTATAGTAAACTTAATCACTCTCCTTTTTCCAGAGTGACAAAGCTTTTCATATTTAGAGCGATTGAAATTGTCAGAGGCAATCTTAGCCTTAGAGGTCTCAGCGAATACAGAACAATCACCTTTGATAGCAGTGAGTTTCCAAAAGGGGCACAGAGAAGATGGAACCTTTCTGCCCCTCATCAAGTCAAAGGGAATAGTACCAGAAACAGTGTGGGGGTGGTCCTATATGCCCAAATCATGTTTCTAACAGCTGTCTCACAATCACCATTGCTATTGAGAGTACTTTGCGCACATTCCCTAGAACCCTATTAAACCTCTCAACTTCACCGTTGGATTGAGGGTGATAAAGAGGAGTGCGTAGGTGTTCCCCACCCAATTTGGCCAAAAACTCTTGCATAGATACTGAGGTGAATTGCACTCCATTATCAGTTAAAAGCTCCTCCGGAACATCCTCTCTGGAGAAAACATCTTGCAGAAAAAGGATGACAGCTTTAGAATTGGGATCAGAGACACCTCTTACATCCACCCACCTGGAAAGATGGTCAATAAGGACGATAAAATACCTCATGCAGTTGGGCAAAAAGTGAAAACAGAAACTCTTTGCCAAAATCGAGCTGGACACGGGACAGGTTTGAATATAGGAGTGCTGGTGGTAAGATGCTTGTCACTGTAGCAGCACTGCACATAATTCTTGACTAAGTTATCAATATCTCGGTCCATGCTGGGCCACCAGAAATCATTTCTGATCCTATGCTTGGTGACCAGAGTGAGCAGTTTCCATTATTCTCACTCTGAATATGTCTAGTAGAATGAGTTTGCTATCTGTAATTAACAAATCATTTTCAATGGAAAGTTTGTTTGAAATTTTACAGTATGGTTGTAATTCAATGGGAAGGGAGCTCACCTGGGCCAACCTTTGACTACAAAATCTATTACTTGCCTCAAGGTGGCGTCATTGAAAAGAGCATCTTGCCAAAGTGACATGTCTGGACAAATGACAGTGTCATCAACATTGGCAATGATACACTCCTCAATATCATCTGGAATGTCGGGAGTAGTTTTAGAATTGTCCATTGGAAGTCTGGAAAGAAAATCCGCCTTGACATTCTTTCCACCGGCTATGTGAAGCACATCAAATTGAACTACAGAGGTTTGGTGGACAACTAGAGGTTTATGGTCAGTTCTTAACCAAAACGTCCTTAGGATTTACATTTTTCAACGCCCCACACACAAGCCAACATTTCCTTTTCTATTACAGAATACCTCAACTCTCATTTTTCTGGATGCAAACCCTACAGTGACTTCCCTGTCACCATCCATCTGGGATAACACTGCACCCATACCATAAGCACTGGAGTCAACAGTGATGAACGTGTCACGGCCCTCCACGTAAGCTTGGAGAGCTGGAGCAGACAAAATTCATTCTTTGATTAGAACGCAATGTTCCTGACATGTGGCTGTCCAAATGAAATCTAAAATTTTTTTTTAACAGGTTCCTAAAACACTCAGTAAGACTTGAAAAATTCTTAATGAACTTGCAATAGAATTCGCACAGACCAAGGAAAGAGCGTAACTGGTCTTGATCAATGGGGTGTGGAGCATTGACAATACTCTCAACGATATTGTGCTTAGGTTTGACACAATACTGGGTGAGCACAGGACCTAGGTATTCAATTTCATTCACTGAGAAAATACATTTATCTTCTCTCAAGGTGACACCATTGCTTTGGAGAATTTGTAAAACAAGATCTAAAACCTGGTTATGTTCAAGTTCTGTGTCCGTATGCACCTGAATATCGTCCTGAAAAATTACAACATTGGGAACATGCTGAAACATCATAGTCATTACTTTCTGGAACACAGAAGCTGCTGAAGCCAGTCCAAATGGCATCCAGCAAAATTGAAATGTACCATCAGGTGTTACAAAAGCTGTAAGGTGGCGAGAATGTTCATCAAGAACTACCTGATGGTACGCTGAGCGCAAATCCAATTTGGAAAACCATTTGGACCGACCCACAGCAGTAATAAGGTCATCAATGCGAGGTAACGGAAAGTTCTCCACCCAGATTGCTTTGTTGACTGATCTTAAATCAAAACATAAGCGAAGTTCTCCAGTTCTATTTTTAGCTAAAATGATGGAGGATAACCAGAGGATGGAATCGACACGTTCAATTACACCATCATTAAGCATCTTGTTAAGCATAATGGTATGATTGTTTCTTATACAATGAGGAACAATCCTTAATTTGTGCTTAACTGGGGATACACCCTCTTTGATCTTAATAGAGTGTGTGAAATCTTTGATTTTTCCAATCTTATTTAAAAAAATGTGTGCATATTTTTCTTTCCATTGAGAGGAATCGGATATGGAATTAACCAAAGAAACAGGGTTCTTCTGCCCACCATCCTAGTACATTAATCCCTTTAAGGGCACCATAAACTTTGCCATGGATGCTTTTGTTTTGAAAAGAGATATCAGCCCAAAAGTAGTCAGCAAGGTCAATCCTGCTTTCCTCAAATGCAGTAGTGATGACATCAGGGGGTAGTAAGACCATATGAGACCAGGATTATTTATATTTATCAATGGAAATAATGGTAATTCTCGCACTGAGTCGATGAGTAGCAGAATATCGTTGCATTGTATGGATACCTGGACAAAAGGATCGCCAAATTTTTTCTCTGTGTGTACATTATTTATGTCTAAATATTCAACAGAGACAACAGATAAGGACAATTCTTCGACTTTCTTATCTAACTCATCTGGAGTCCAGTTGGGAACTAGTTCTTGAATGCATCTAATAGGGAAACGTTTGCCCCCTCTGCACACCTTGTCAAAATGGCCAATTTTTTTACATTTATTGCACTCTAGGGCAATAGCAGGACAGTTTCTGAAATTCGAAAGGCGAGAGGATGAACCCCATCTATAACATTGGAAACCAGAGAGATTACGTCCAGGAAGTAGGTTCTTATTGTTCCTATCTGGTAAGTCTTTACCCCTTTTTAACTTGACATCAATAAGATACTGTTTAGTGCTGTGAGAAGAACTAGTGGCAGCAACCGTAGGTATTGAGCTCCAATTGTTTAGAATCCAATTCTGAGCGTTCGATGCTCTTTGCGATGTCAATCATTTCTTTCATTTTTGCAGGAGAGTTATTTCTGTTGGATCGTCTTGGAAAAACACCTGGAGACAATTTGGTCTCTTATTAACTGAGAAGTAAAGTCATCAAAGTCGCAATAACTAGCTAAAAACCTTTAAAGCAGTGACGTAAGTGTCGATAGATTCACTTGGAGCCTGGACACGAGTGAAAAATGTATGCCTGTGCACAACCAAACTGACTTTGCCTTTGAAATATGGAACTAAGTTGTTTAATTGGTACTCATCCATGTCACCACTATCATGGCCAGTGTAAGCGGGTAAATGGTAAAAAAAAATGTGCCCCTCTGCGTCTAAATAATAGTATAGAAGACTGCGTTTTCTATCAGGTTTGAACTTCATAACATCAATGGCTCCCAAATAAGCATTAAACGATCTGAACCACAACTGCCACTTTAATGGTGGTTCACCATGATCTTGTAAAAAATAGCTGGGAGGGGAACAGTTTGCATGGTAAAAAGGGATAATGAACGAAGTGAAGGAGGAGAAACGTAGGAAAATAAAGTGTAGAAAATATGAGAAAAGGATAGGCAAAGAGAGAAAAAATAGGAAGAGAAAAAAAATTAAGTCACAAAATATGCATATATAGTTAATGTGATGATGTAGAAAATAAAAAATATGTAGAAAGGTAAGTGAGTGAATCACTGAATTCACACACACTGGAAACGCAGGTCAAGTAGAAGTATACAACGGAAAGTGTGTGGATCACGGAATCCACATGGTAAAAGCAACGTAAAGATGACAGGTCGTATTGCAGGAACAAATTTGTGACGGTATACCAGGAAGTGTGTGGATCATTGAATCCACGGGTTATGGAGGTTGATGTGCTAGTGTTTGAAAAATGCACTTCCTTGTGCACAGGAAGTGAGGCAACGAAGTCAAGGAAAGGACTGGAGCGATGTCCCACGGTCACAGAGAAAGGTTGGCAGTTATGGAAGCATCCAGAGCCTGAGAGAATGATGAGGCGTGCTGTAAGGGGTGAAAGCTAGGAAAGGCTGGTTACACCAGGAATGATGGATAAAACAGCACGCAATTCATAGGTGAGACAGGTGAAACTGGGAAATGTCAGAGCCGGAGCGGTATCACACGGCCAGACGAGCGAGAGAAAGTCAATGCAAGAGCACGAATGCTGTGAAGAGGTATCCTAGGAGATCAGGATTGTGGTGTCAGCCAGCGTGTCCCAGGAAGCCCAGAGGGGTGATGTTGGGGTAACCAGGCAGGGCGCGTGAGAAAGAGCTCAAGCAGTGGCACGCAGAGTAATTTAAAAGTCAATACTAGAGCATGTGAAAGCGCTCGCGGAGCTCCTTTTTGGCAAAATGTATGAAAGTAGGAGTGCAAGAGGAATATGAGCGCCAATCCCAGAAATGAGGAGCAAGGCAGTGCGAGCGGCACAGAGTCCTCCAGAAATAGTGAAGGGAGCAAGGTGGAAAAGTCAAAAATAAAAATAAAACGATCCCAGGGCCTGTTGGGGAAGCAAAGACAAAGCGCAATACCTTAAAAAAGCTGAACAAGTAGAACTTGAGCAGGGAAGCACTTTCCAGGCAGGACAGGTCCAGATCCCATGTCAGTCGCCAATTGTAAAGACGCAGTCCATCACAAGAGAGTTGAAACAGGAACCTTTATTCCAGTAACAGGTACACAGGTCTAACGGGCCCAGACGATCAGCACCAACTGAAGTTAGTGTTCTAATCCCACTGTTCCCATACATTTTAATACAGCATTGCACTAGGTAGAGGGACAGAACAAACCCAGCATTCTGTACCATAGAGAATACAACTGGAGGGAACACGGAAATACAATATGCAGCAATATACAGAACACCACAAGCATTAACATAGAGGCTGGCAAAATAACAAAGTACTATGCTAAACGGCACATACAACGACAAAGATTCGATTTGTTTACGAAGGAACTCCCGCAAGATAAAGACATATGGTTTTTGTGAGACTCAATTCATGCATGATATTTAAGCTTATGCAGTGGATGTTAAACAAGATATAGACTTGGACCATTCCACAACTTGTCGAGGCCTAAGCAGTTAAGACTTGACTTCGAGTTTTGAGCTGGGACTGAAACAGCTTGCACATACGTCAAGGAACTTTCTGAAATGGGCTCAAGAATCCTTTAGCAAAAGCACTTCTTGCCCTATCAGTAAGAATTCACTATTGTGGTGACATAACTGTTATTTTTTTAAGCACAATTTACTACTTTGATAATTCCTGAACTACTTATGTTATGTTTTTATGTATATGATAACTCTACAAACAAGATAATAGAGGTGATCCATAAGTATCCAAGGCTCCTTAGAAAGAAACGTTGAATATCCAATTCAGATCAAGTGGAGATTCATTCTCTCTTTTATCTCCAGCCCCCTTTCCCTTCATAATCATCTGCCAGTGTCCACATAGGCAATCACACATTGAAAGTTGTTCAGAGGGAAGTGGTGGAATATAGTTGCTCATGCAGAAAACCTGTAATTTACAGGTGATAGGCAAGCATAACAGTGAAGTTCTTTGTGTGTAAGCTGAGCAGTGTCTATTGAAGTGCAAGCGTGACAAGTGAAAGCTCTGCCCCTCTCATCATGTCAGGATTGCCCATCCTGCCAACACACAAGTTCCGTATTGTGTGGCTGTCTTGGAGGAATGCACAAAGGCCAACTGTCAACTACACCTAGTCATGTGCCCTTGGAAAACAGGCTGGAGCCACCAAATGGTTAAGGAAAGAAAATGGCAACTTTCTAAAAAGGCATTTGCAGAATTATGTGTTTAACATCTGATTTCACCTTTAAAGAGGGTTTTAAATTGCAATTCTTTAGAGACCAAACTTGATATTTCTACCTGCTACCAATTGAAAGTTATCATGTTTTAAGGTAATAAGGTAACCCAATGTTATTCCATGGGAGAGGTAGGCCTCCCTATAGTGAAAAAAGGAATTTAAATGTTTTTCACAATCAGGACACTTATAACTTAAAAGTACATGTCCAACTTTTTAACTACAATTTACCCTGCCCTATGGGCTGTTTAGACCCTACCATAGGGGTGACTTACATATATTAAGAAGGCTTAGGACTGGCAAATGGTTTATTTTGTCAGGTCAAATTGGCAGTTTAAAACTGCACACAACGGCTGCAATGGCAGACCTGAGATGTTTAAAAGTGTTACTTACTCGATGGCACATTATGTGCTTTGGGCCCACTAGTAGCATTTAATTTACAGGCCCTGGGTATATGTAGTGCTCCTTTACTAGGGACTTACAAGCAAATTAAATGTTTCAATTAAGTGTAAGGCAATGTAACCATTTTTAAAGGAAAGAGCACAAATACTTTGCAATGGTTAACAGTGGTAAAGTGTGCAGAGTCCTAAAGCCAAACAAAAACTGGTTAAGAAAACAGGAGGGGTGAAGGCAAAAGGTTTTGCACTGGATCTGCAGAGAGGGTCTGGTACTACAGTTTGTATACAAAAAAAGGATTCAGAGTGGTTTGCCATTTGACCTATCTCATTAGAATGTATGAGGTAGGTTGCAAATTGTGACTCAATCCCCTAAAGAAAATAAGGCTCCTTCTTAAAACAATTTTTTTTTTTTAAGTTGGCTGGGGTCTCCTGGACCACTGCCTAATAAATCCCACACTTTTTGCAAAATTCATAAAGGATAAATAGTTCTGGGGGCCTCCTTCCCCTTTGTATGGATTACCTTATTCTTTGAGGAGTTTGTAACTTTTCAGTGGTTTGAGGCTGAAATTATAGTCACAAACCATGGATAGATACGGTACTGAATCGCTATTTGGAAGAGCCTATCACAACGCGTCCCTTCTAAGTAGTGATTCATGTACAATTTCTAAATGCACTTCTGAATAACAAATACTTTCACCAAATGGACTTAGTACATAAGCAAAACCATTTTAGCTGTTGTAAATATAATAATTTAGAGAATCCCATGGTTTGAAAACACTTAAAACTTTAGGGGTATGTAATAAAGACCTCAGACACCTACTCCTCAGTACACTTTTGGACCTGTAGTGTCATGCACTCACCTGATAAAAAGAATGGATGATGGACGGAAAGCTGGAACTAATCAAATATTCACCCCAGTCACAGATCTGGGTTTAATCCATTATTTATTTGCTCACCACGCCATCCCAGTTTGCACCCAGCCATTTTGCAAATCAGTCTTGTCCCTGCTTCCTATGGGAACAGTCCAGCACAAAATGCCTAGGCTGGGAACAAGCATCCTGGGACCCGTTTCGGGGTATCACGCCTCATCAGCCTGGCTAGCTTGAATACAGTGGCACAGTGAGCACAGGACGACACTGAAGCTGATGCTGGACCTCCTATTCCTCTCAGGGCCTACCCTGTTCAAGGAACGGAAACTCCTTAAACAAAGCGTAGCGCTTGAGGGGAGGTGGAGTTGAGATAAAATAAGAAAGTAGAGACTTTCAGTATTGAATCTGCTCTGTGACTGTGTAACACTGCATAACAGGATCTGTCACTTCTGAAACCTTCTACATATGTGAGGTAGATATGCAGAACCTCTGTTTTTCTGATGTCACAATGCACTGGAAACAAGAAGAGGAGGCAGTTACCATCAGTACATGAACAAGTGTCTGCATACAATGAACATGCATTAACTTCTGTGACAGAAACTTAGAGGTTTCATCAGCAGCTCGGCATGAGAGCCAAATAACCAGAATCACAGATTGGAGTGTGGCACTCCTAGAAATAAGCTTGAAATACAGATTGATTTAATACAAGGTCCATACATTTAATACAAACTCTGAGGTGCTTACTCTGGACACTACTATTCATCAGAAAAACAGAGAGCTCAAGTCTTTAATCCATTCAAGATACAATAGAGTATAAACACACAAGAAGCACTAGAGTAAATCACAGAGAGGACATGGAGTAAAAGGCTTTAGTATTTGAAGACAGGGGTGTTCAGTCGTGTTTGCTACTATAGGAGGTTTAGTGCAAACTAACCGGATATCAAGTACTTAGCCTAGTTCCTTCACTTGACTGAAGTTCAAAGAAGATCTCAAGGCTTCGACTCAGGGAGCTGCGGGGGATACGTAGTAGCTATGCAGGAGGGAGCAAGGAGGAAGACATCGAGGGAGCTGGTGTCTTGGAAACCACTGTTTTGGATGGACTTGATGGATACTGGAGCACTTCTTGGTTCCGACAGGATTCTTCAGGTGAATGAGAAGGATGAGCTCCGCAGGAAGCAAGGCCAAACCACGATTTCGGTTTGGTCAGAGTTTTTATACCCTCTCAAAGGCTCAATGGATGTAGCTTGGTCACATGTAGCACTTAGGGCACATGGCTGTCTGGAAGATTCTCGAACCTTGGGGAAAAACACAGGTTAGTACACTCTCTTTGACCTTACAGAATGGGCAGGTGCAACTTGCTGATCGGAACCAAATATTAGGACACAAATGTAACTTTTCTCTCGAACATGCATTATGGAAAGCAACACCATGGCCCTAGCAACAGTGGGAACCATGCCTGCCATTGACTCACAGGATTTTGGGGGAAACCTGCAGGGATTTGATGAACAACCACACAAAGGCACTAGGAACAGTGGGAGCAGTTACTCCATGGGTTCGCAAAATTTGGAGAAAGCTTGTAGGGGTTCAAGTGTAATATAATTACGGGTGTTGGGGAAGCATTAGTCATGAGAGTGCTGGGTGAGCATCAGTCAGGAGGGTGCTGAGGGAACATCAGTCATGATATCCTAGTGTGCCATAAAGCACCATAGGGGTAAAGCAACATGATCCCTGAGTGCCAGGCCCACTACACAGAGGGCACATGAGGGGTTCTTGACATGTGGATACTCTACCAGGAAGAAGGACTGCTATGGTGCTACAAAAACTGCCACTCTTCTGGACTGCTGCTCTGAAGCAACTGATAACCTGCGGTGCTGACCTGCTGACCTCTTGCCTGGGGAAGAAGAACTGGTCCTGCAACTTCATCTTGAATCAAGGACCCCAGAGTGACTCAAAGGCCAAGTCTGCCGGTCTCCTGATCTGAGCCCTAGGGACATAAAAGGCTCTCCAAGAGCACCTGGACCCCTCTGCAGCAAGTTCCTGACCCCCATGTGGCACTCACAGGCTCTTGAAATCAAGCTTTTGTGATCTTCACAACTGCCATCGACCCTGTTTGCACCAGAGTCACGCCGCTCGCACCAAAATTGAGCAAGATCCGTTGCCAGCCCTTCAATTAAAACAGCAAGCATCAATACCCCATGGAGGGCAACCATAGTGAAGCTCCAGCCACCTGTCTGCGATGCCCAACCTGCTCTTTGCACAATGCAGACCACTATACGCAATGCTCTCCTTGCTCCCTGCAACCCTCTCCAACACGAGCAGGACTCTTGGCACAAAACTTGAGAAGGTAAACCTTGAGCAGGCTAAATTTGGAACTGTGTCCGACCTGCGCTCCATTGCTGTCGGCCTGAACTTTTGACCCGGTCCAGTGCAGCCTGATATCCCAGGTGTGGGCTTTATGCTTTTAGGAGCTATTTTTCACTTAATTCTTTAAAAATACATAACTTTGGTTCTACTGATTGGATTTTTGTCACTTTGGCCTTGTTTTATTTATTAAACTAGCTCTATTTTGAGTGGTTTTTCAATGTGTGACTGTTTGAAGTGTTGCACAAATACTTTGAACATTGCTTCTAAGTTAAGCCTGACTGCTCTGTGCCAGGCTACAAGGGGGCTGAGCACAGGTTAATTTGGGGTTTGCTTGCCCTGACTAGGATTGTGGTTGCTGCTTTACCTAGGCTCACACCCCAGTCAATCAGTAACCCAATTTATAACAGAAGCTTTATGATTCCTAATTCAGAATGCAGGACTTTGTTCTCTTCTGTATGCTGAGGCATTCCACATAACGTGACTTTAACATTTGAGTACAGCCCCTAATGGTCTAGGTTTAATTTGATTCTATATGAGTTTTGGTTGACACTGACACATTTAATAAACCATTTCTTGTAAAGCAACATTATTCGGTTGAGGCAGCTTACTCTGATGCTAAGGGGGTTGTTATGAAGTCTGAGGTGATCAACACATTATACCAATAGTGTTCCTTTTTAATCAGCTTGTAAACTGCACTTAGACACTGAGGGTTTTTGCCGCAGACACCACAGGCATGATTAATTAAAAAATGTTCTGTATGTATCACTTAATCCTGTAGTGCTCCTATCTTTCTACTCCAATGAGATGGGAGTACAGCTGTCTTTACACCTGGGTAAGTCCTGGAATTCAAGGGTAAACGAAGAGTACTATAAGAGTAAATATTACATGTTCACAGCCAAATCTTTGTGACTCGGCCCATATTATCTGTTAAGTAGGAATGTTAATTAAATATTAATTTGGACATCTGCTCCGGTAAATGTATACATTGCCAACAATGACACAGTACATGCAATTTGACCTAAAACCAGTACACCTGTTCAGCTATCTGCTTGTGCCTGTGAAGGCATTTAATATTTTGTACAAAATCCTGTTTCAGCAGCCTAATGTGATGAATACTTTATTGAAACTTTTTTTTGAAAAATATTTGGAGTGCCAGTGTCATCTGATAGTTTTCTGTTCCCAATCTTCCAAGGGAAAATATGAAATGGCCAGAAAGAGAGGAAAAGAATAGAGTGCATGCTTGGACATATATTTGGGAATATAGCAGATCACACTTGATTCTAATTGTACAACACGGGTTTCTGACCTGTAAACAGAACAGTTTTTGCTTTTGAACCTCCAAATGTTTTGGACCTCTGCTATGGGTAAGTTTCCCTGAAATTGACTTGACCTGTAACTGTCAGTGCCCATCTTTTGAGATAATTCCACTAGTGCAAAGCTGGTTTTACAGGCCCTGATGTTGGTTACACTCAGCCTGGTATCTGTGCACGTGTACCACTGTCACTGATGGGAACCAAATACATTTTTCATAGTCTGCCAAGGCCATATAATTTAATTGGGAACCTAACAAGAAATGTTCCCTTTAGTTTTGGAAAAATGTAAATATACATTGTTTTAACTGTATGTACACTCTAAATATAATGTGCTTATCATGAACGCTTTGATTGGAACACCATAGAAACGGCATTGACATGACTTTTCCTACATTATCTTGGGTCCCTATCACGTGAAGAATGACAATTTTGTCCTATAAGTTTCCATATATGCAGTTTACATTTTCCAATATTACTGAGCCATCCTTAATGAGGTTTAGGATTTGAACTACACTGCTGGGAAATTTTAATTACTGTGCTGGCCAGGTTTTATTTCCCCTGGGATGATTTACCTTCTCGTGGAGAAAGGGTGCTGGGGAGAAAACTGCTTGAGGTTGGTAGCTGTCTCTCACTAACAAGCTTGAGCATGGTTGCCACCTCTGTCGACCGGGTGAGGACAAAAAGAGAAGTGGCACTTATCACCCCTAGGATAGCTTTGAAGTCTTGGAGGGAAGAAACCAGTTTAGGCTGGCAGGATCAAAGCAAACAGGAGAAGTCTTTCTCAACATTGGTTGAAAATGCCATTTTGTAAATTCCCAGAATGCTGCGCAGGGGTGTTGGCCAGCCTGCGGGCTGCTCCCATGAAATGTCAGTGCTGGATGCAGGGATGCTGCAACATCTCTAACTTTGGTACAGGATACGGAATTCTAGAAATTGCCACTTTCATGTTTAAACCCCTGTACAAGCGAGGAGATTTGAAGAACTGGACAAAAGAAGCAAGATGGGCCAGTATGCTGGTGAGGGATGTCTTGAGTGGAAGAGCACTTCCCTTATATATCTTGGACCCTGTTAAACTCTATCTCCAGAATAAGAGGAACTGGCATCCCAATTCCCTTTGGGGGCAGTAGATGATGGAATTGCTACTGACCTTAAGAGAGGGGTGTTCCCTTGGATGTCTATACCCTACTTCTGGCTCTGTGCACCCTAGAAGAGGTGCACACACAGGCACCCTGAGAGTGGCGCAAGGCCTTGGATGCCCAGGGAGTTCCGGGAGTGTATTCTGCCTTGAGAAACATGGGATACTGCTGCAGGAAGATGCAAGGTCAGTAGACCCCCAAATGACTGGTAGGGAAGGCCTGTCCAGAGCCTCACATACCCCTGTTGTAGAAAAAAAGGAAGATTCAGTATCTACTGGCTGGGAAAGCATTTTAGAAGGCAATTGGAAACAATTATCTTTTAGATGAACCGGGGGCCTTACATAAGTACTCTTGAATGTGCTACCAGGAGCAAGGAGTACCAAATGCCATCCCAAATGGTCTTTGGTGGCCCAGAGAAATTGCCAACTGAAGAGGCCACTGGTGTGCAGCCTCCTCACTGTATCCCGGAGGATTCCTGTTTCTTTGTCAGCCTTCTGGGTTGAAAACAAATCCACCACATCCAATAGTATTACTGATATAGCCTCAAGAAGCTTAAAAGTCATGGGTCCTGCCGTACGATTGACAGGATCATTGGTGCCTTCTCGCTAGTGCTACTGATATTGCACATTTAGGGGTCTAGAAAACATCAGATAAAACCCGCAAGGGCCCGGGCGGACCATGTGTGGCCCTATGAGGGCAGGCCTGTGGACATGAGGCACACAGACACTGGCTCATGGTTGGCTCACTGTACCTTAGACGAAAAAGAATGGGAGAGCAGGAAGACGGGAGGAGGAGAATAAACAGTCTCTTCCACATCAATCCCACAGACCTCTTGGCAGGCAGAGGGCGTAAGCCTGGACCTCGTGTGCTTAGGATCCCAAACAGCCCCCTGAATTTAGATCATTGGTGCCACAGAGAAAGGGAGGGGCACCCACTTGTGATGCCAGTGGACATTAAAAAAAAAAAATAATTACCGGCCACATGGCTGTCCAGTTCAAAGCACTGCCTCAGTGTAGATGATCACCCCATAAGTCCCAGCAGGAGCTACCAAATTTGCATATTGATACTTGTGAGGACCCAGAAGGCCAGGTGTACAACAAAAATGTTAGCATTTTAAGGACTGCCGGGAGCGAGACAGCCCTCCCAGAAATGTCCTATTTGTTTTCTGTGTCTGGAACCATAATTTTCTCATAACCCAACAAGCAACTTTAAGAGACGTTATATGATTTGTCAAGCACCTCCAAAGGTGGGGTTTTCCCTCGGAGGCTCAGGAGCGTGCTGGTGTTTGCTTCCTGGTCCCTGCTAGGCAACCTGGTTAATAGAAGGAATTAGGTAATATGAAGTGTTTACTGTTTTATGTTGTTTGTTATGAGGGAGTGCCAAAGACCATAGGTCTGGCATATCCACAGTAAACATCGAAAACAATAAATATTTTAATAATATTTTGTTTAAATATTTATTACTATTGAATGTCTTATATTTTGTTGTTTGGTGTCATCCCCTGACAAAGCCAGTAAGCATGACTTGTTAGACATATATTGGGGTATTGTTTTACATCTTAGAGCCTGTGGGTGCACATACCATTATAGGTGTCTCTGGTATAGGGTGTCCCTAATCTGCATGTAACGGGTTATTAATTGACAGTGATCTTTACATGTTGCATGCCCTCTTCAGTTTGTGAGGCCCTTTATAGCATATCCACATTGGTATTTCCACCTGCCAGTCTGTTTATATTTGTAATTTTCTGTGTGGTATTTAGCCTGGTGTACATTAGAGTACTTTTCCTTTTTAAAAGAAGAAGCACTGAGGTGACATTGATTTATTAAGTGTTGTTTTTGAGTTGCTGACTTCACGGTCTCTAGCCCTCAGCATCATCCTGAGTAAGCCTTAGACTGCTCTGCGTCACTATTCTGAGAGTCAAATGCTACAAGGGATACTAAGTTCCCAAATTGTAGGTCTGCAGTAAATAGCCACAGGACACCACATGTAAAGAACACTTTTAAACTTCGATTGACCACTGACCCTCTGATCTCAATTTCTCCCATTGTTCATAAAGATTTCTCTGACATATTAACAGTCTCCACTAATCAACATGCTAGATATTCTTTGAGCTTAAATGGTAAGTAGTGGTTGAATTGTCAAGTTAGGGACAGCTCTCTAACACTACTCTTTTGCCCTGCCAGCTTGTATTCGAGCAAATAAAGCACTGTGACAGTATTTGACACTACTAAGCATAGGAACCTGATCACCTTAGGGTATAAGGTGTCATCTTAACTAATTGTTAAGATGTTACACATAAAACTTGCCTCACACATTTTCTATGAGGATTGTCTGGTTGCTCTAGCCTATAAAGTAAATGGAGAGCTAAGGTACCCTAATGGAAATCTGTTTACACCTATGAAATGGACAATGGAACATAGTCCATCATGCACCTTTTTATGCCAAGGGGCAAATTTACTTAGATGTCACGCAAAGCAGCACAGAAACGCATGTCACTGTGTTGCATGAAAAGGAACAAGCAGAACAGAACAATATCTATTAAAAAATGGTGTTCCTGTTCTTTCCCTCAGCACTGGCACAGTACAAAAACCTATGATTCACCACAGCTTTTCCAATTGTGTATGTGTGCTGTACAACACTGCATATGCGCAAGGTTTGCATAAACAAAATATTTTCTCCAACTTTACACCTGTTTCAAGGAGTCATAACTTTTTTCCACAAAACCATGTCTAATAATGTAAGTAGATAGGATAATTGTCAAAATAAAATTCATGATCTTGACAAAGAATAGACCAAGGCAGTGCATAGTACTACTTTGTGTTAATTTAGGGCTTTTTTCCAACCCAAAACAAGTATTGGGCCGGAAAGTAAACCCTGATGATACCATACCAGTGCAAAGTGTTGATAACTCTGGTCCTAGGTGTCCTGGTCCGGAGGAAATAAGTGCAGCCTTAGCCATGAGACCTTAAAGTAATCCTTATGACTTCAGGATCTTGCAGATAAACATTCTGACAATGACTTACTTCTAAGAATCTATTTGTAATCATCTTACTGATTTGTGGACAAGATATTGATTCCAGTGTTTACTTACTGATATTTCGAATTGGCCCAGGTTCTAGAGATATGAAATGTTTTATTTAAGCTGGCAACTAGACTATGCTAAATCATTAATCTATGCAAGTGTAAAACACTCCTTTTGGTAAAAGTAAGCTTATTGATTTTTTTTTTCAGGATTTAGTTATGAACTAATCATACGAAATTTCCTTCATGAGGTGGGATCTCAGGATATCTCTTGGCCTGTCAGTCGTGGTATATGCTGGAATTTCCCACTTCATGAGATAGATGCAAAGTAAGAAGATATCTGAAAGCAACATTTTTATGTCCCTCTTCATCGCATTTCTTTTCAGTATCCAAATCTGTGTTGTAGCATCATGCCCAATGCTGAGTTTTCTGTGATGTGTGGGTAATTGGTGAGTGTTGGACATGGCATCCATGGCGTGGTTTCTCCTATCTTTTTGCCTGTAACTCCTGTGATTTTTGTTGAGTTCTGGATTTCATTTTTACTGGTCTAAATGCTTTTGGGCACTTTGTCACTGCTGATCAAGGTCAAAGTGCAAGTCCTCCCCATATAAATTGTCTGTATGGATTAGTGCTTCCATGATTGGCTTATTTGATTTACTGGTAAGTCCCTAATACAGTGCACTGTGTGTGCCCAGGGCCTGTAAGTCAGATGCTACTTGTGGGCATGCAGCACTGAGTGTGTCACCCACATGAGTATCCCTGTAAATGTATCTCAGACCTGCCACTGCAGTGACTGCACACAGTTTTAAATTTCCATGTCGACCTGGCAAGTGCACCATCTTTCCAGGCCCTAACCTTCTTTTTTCTTACATGTGAACCACCCCTAAAGTAGGCCTAATGTACCCCCATGGGCAGGGTGCAGTGTATGTGAAAGGTAGGACATGTACTGGTGTGTGTCCTGATATTTAAATACTGTGTATTTCGTTTTTCACCCCTGATAGGCTATCTGCCCCATAGGGTAGCATGGGAGATACTTTGTAACCTCTTACAAGTATAACTTCCCATTGGGACAAGATGGGAAGATGAAGTTTAGGTTCTCTGAACTCAGAAGTAAGGACACACATCTTTTAGTAAATATTTTTTTTTAAATTGTGTGTTTGAAAATGCCACTTTTAGAAAGTGGGCATTTTCTTGCTTAGCCATCCTGTGTGTCTCTGCTGGGTTGTGTATTGATTGTCTGGTTTTGGAGTGATAGGAGCTGGGGATGTGCATTCACTGTAGATAGCCACTGGGGGGTTGAGGTTTGTCCTGAGTTTCCTGGATGACTCAGAGCTGGGCTAAATAGACCTGGGCTGCATTTAGAGTCATCGGAGGAGTTTTCCTTGCACCTGAATTGGCTCTGTCACCTGTGCATAATGCTGTCTTCCTCTCCTGCCTGGAAGCTCTACCAGAGAGGACAGAACTGGTTTGGACTAAGCTGAGATACTCTTCACATCAGAGAACAAAGGTAAATGTGGTATAAATATTGGGGCCCAGACTCCAGAATTTTAGAACTCGCTTGGATGAAGGAACCTCCCAAGAAGAAGAGCTGGGCAAGCTGTGAGGAGAGACTACCACTTTGCTGTGTGATTTGCTGAGTTGGCCTGCAGTAGTTGCTTCTGTCTTGGGCAGAGAAAGGACTAGACTAAACTTTCTGTAACTTCTTCTGCTGAGTATCTCCACCAACTTCAGGTAGAGCTTGCCCCCTGTTCAAGAAGTCTCAGGGACAGCAAAAACGTTACCTTACTCTGGGTACTACCTCTGGGGTCGTGGGTACCAGTTGCCACATAGAGAAACCGCAGCCCGATGCCATCACTGGCACTGCCGCCGGCTCCGTGATCTGAAGACACAGCAGAGAACAAAGCCACATCTCGTACTGCAACCATGGACTCACCAACGATGCCGACCATCGCCACCGAGCCACTGTTTGCACTGCTACCTGTGGGCACTGCACTTCACACTGCCTCGCTTCACTCCATTGTCTGGTCTCATCACAACGTCGTGGTAAGCTGACATCACTGCCACTGCCTGCACTGTGGTTTGGGGCCCCCGCTCGTAAGCCATACAACGCACCACCCCATCCCACATCACAGTCTGGGCCACCAACGCCAGTTTCTTTGACCGGCAACACCACCTGCATCGTTACCTGTCAGCACCGCAACAAGCACAACTCTACTTTGCACTACCACCCCGGTCATACTGACGCCACTGGACTACCATCACTGAGCCACTGTCTGCACTGCGCCCTGAGGGCACTTCATGCTGCTCCACTTCACACCACAAACATAACAGTTGCCAAAACCGGCCCGCACTGACACGGACGGCTAGAACCAAAGGTACTGTTTACAAGTCTTCTGGCACGACTGAGTTGGCCGGAACTGTTGGATTTGTTTGTTTTCAATGCCTCAGTAGCCCCAGACAGCGATCTGCGATCCTCACTGTGGCTGGAGTTATTTATGAACTGAAGTGGTACAGGAATTTTTGGTGCTGCAGACAAAAGTCCACTTTGCAGTTAAAAAATGGTGGTCTGCTTACCCTTGCACACCATCAACCATGTGAAAAGTAGCCCTTTGGAAGGAGTCTCAACTTGCGTCCTGCCTAATGATTTTTTTCAATTAAACTGAATGTTATTGATTTTTTAAGAAATTAACAACCCACGACATTTCAATCGGCCCTCAAATACAATAAAATTAGAGTTTTGAGTGTGCACCTTCCCATCCCACCTGAACATACATTTCAAAGCAGTCCACAGTACTCCAACTACTTTCCCATTACCTTTATGTCCTTTTTGGGGCCTCCTCAAGCCATGTATACAGCCTTCTCCTGCATTGCGCACCAGTCCATTGCTTGCTTCCAGGGAGCTAGCAGAGGACAAGAGGGCAGTCTCCACCACTTAGAAATACCTCTCTTTGCCACCGTCAACCCAATCCCCACCAGACACTTATCCCCGCTGGCATCACACACCTCTTCCAGGACTCCCACAGAATGGGCAGTGGAGAGTTGTCAATAGGCCTACCCAGTACCCTATACAGGACTTCAATGATCCTACCCCAGTATTTTCCAATCATTGGACATTCCCACACTAGATGATAGAGGTAAGCATGTGGCCCTGAACAACGCCAACATGCCTCGACTCCAGCAAGCCTGCGCGTCAAAGCCGCTCTGGTGATTTATATGTCATATGTAAGTAATTGAGCAGGATGAGCTGGAGCTGTGAGGAGACAATCTGCACTCTAGGTGCCATGCGATTATCCCTCCAATCCACAGTGGGCCCCACCCACTGTTACCATCGGGCCCTGAGGGGCACATACAAGTCTGGGGAGTGAACTATAAGGGATTTGTAAATATGTGAAATCCCCTTCTCTGCAATAGGTCCCATAAGGATCTGGGACTCCGTAGGGATAGATGCAGGAACATTCCCTAAAGGAACCGCAATGTTGCTTCAGGGCATGGTGCGAAAGCAGGTATCTAAAGAACTGAGTCCAAATTCTTTCTGCAGCGCCTGATATGACTTGGGGTGCGCTCCCTGCTAGACGTCTCCCACCCTAGAGATCCCAATTTTATCCTACTCACCAAACCACTCTAAGGAGGAGGACTGATAAACCACCCGCCTACCCATGGAGGGGTCGCAAGTGTAATCTGTCAAGCCCAACCAGTCCACCCTAGTGCCATATGCCAGGTCCCAAGAACCAGCCTCGTGGGCTCGGGGAGATGCGATGGAATAGAGGTGCCATTTCAACAGTCCTTTGATTCTGTCCAGGCCCATTCCAAACACTTCCAGCCAAAATTCTGGATCACGCCATCCCCCACTCTGTCACTCCTTGACCACCTGCAGCTGTGCCGCCCAATAGTAAAGTAGCATGCCCCCCATCCCATGTGGATCGAGTGCATTTCCCATATGCTAGGACGGAAGGTTGATTAAGCCACAAAAAGGCCTGAATCTTGGCCTACAGTAGGTGCTACCAAAGCTGTAGCAATAGCAAGGGATACTTCTGTATTATGTAGAGTAAGTGGGGAGGGCAATCATCTTAAACAGAGTGGCGCGGCCGAAGATTTTCTGGGGCAACTTAGCCCATCAGGTGAGGTCCATCATTAGGTGGGACAACAAGGAATGGGTATTTATGCTCCAAATTAGACCTGGCTCCAGGGCTAACTACATTCCCAGGTATTGAAAACTCAGCCTGCGCACCATAATCCATGAAGACCATTCTGTAGCAATTGGTGGCCCCTTTAAGGGGACCAAGACAGATTTTGGCCAACTAATGATGAGCCCCTATGCCTCCCCATATAGATCAAGGGCTCTGCAGCACCAATGGAATCGTGAGTGACAGGTGCGAAATATACAAATGCACATTGTCCGCATGGAGAGATATGCCACCCTCCGTTGCCACCCTCAGTCAAATTCCAAAATCTGAGCATCACAAAGAATCTGCACTGCTAGCAGCTCAATTGACAGAGTAAACAAAAGTTGCAACAAGGGGTATCTCATGTGGGTGCCTCGACAAATTGTGAAGTAGCAGATAAGGTGCCATTGACCTGCCCCTGGGCCTTCGGGTTAGAATAGAGCACTCACACAAAAGCCCAGAATCGAGGCCCAAGACCCACCCTGATAATTACTTAGGCGAGAAAGATCCAATTAACTGAATCAAAAGCCTTCTTAAAATCCAAAAGAAGAAGAGCTGCTGGATCCCCCAGCCGGGAAAAATGCACAAGTCCCATGTGGGCCCTGCAAAGGCAGTGCCTAGTACTCTGATGGGGCATGAGCCCACACTGATCAGGGTGGACCGACTATGAAAGGACTGTGAGCAGCCGATTCTGCAGTATTTTCACAAACGTTTTCACCTCAGTTAATTGCGGAAATCGGGCAATATAACATACACTGATCTGCACGTTCACCTCAATGGTCGCCAGGTTAAGCTAGGGAGGATACTGTGCCCTGCGAACTGCTATAGGCCAAGATGAAGCATCAGGTGGGCCTGAACATGTTTAACTCCTTCAGTGCCCATGACGAGATGGTCTCGTCATGGAGCGCGGTTGCGCTGTGCCCATGACGAGACTATCTCGTCATGAACCCCGCCCGCTAATGAAAGGCCCGGCACAGGGCGGGGAAAGGGCGGGGCACTGTAGGGGTTAAACTACTTCATGGGAAATCCATCCAGGACCGGAGTTTTTATCAACCAGTTTTTCTAGAGTTCATGTCCTCAAGGACTAGAGTGAACTTCTCCATTTCAAGGGGCAGTCCAAATCCGACCTGCCGATCACAGTCACCGCGGGAATTGGAATGTCAAACACTAAGGGGTGGGACACCTCCCTTTGAGGCCTATCCCTCTGGGAATATGGGTCCCTGTAATACGCTGCAAAAATAGCTGCTATATCCTCAGTTGTTTCAGCTATCACCCTCACTTCAGAAAGAATAGAGGGGACAACCCGGGAGGCAAGCTCCAGCATCGCCAACCAATACAAGAGCTTAAGAGCTTACCTGACTTTCCCCCCACTCATGAGGCCATCCAGCATTTGCAAGCCTCCCCAAGAGCCAGCAGCTGGAGCATCTTCCACTTCAGAGCTAGTTGGTTTAAATCCACTCCATCCATATTCGCAAAAACCTTGCATTCCAACCCCAGGATATTGGATTCTAGTTTGGTGATCTGATCAGTCTCCTGCTCCCTCAGGTACAATCTCGCAGCCCCTCTCAAAACTGAATTACTGGCAAGCCACAAGGTTCCTGGAGATTCCACAAGGCCACGGTTCAAGTCAATGTAGCCCTCCACCTCTTGACCAAGAAAGCCCTGAAATTCCTGAAGTTGCAGAAACTATAAATTAAGTTTCCACATCGGGCGGGGCCCCACAGGCCATTTGCCAAAAGAGAAAGTCACATGGGTGGGTCCAAGATACCTCAGGCAGAATATGTGAGCCGGCGGGAAGATCCAATGTCGGAAGAAGGATCAGGTCAATACAAGATAAGGATTGATGAGCAGCAGAGTGGTGAGTGTAAGTCAAACTGCCAAGGTGCCATACCCTTCAGGTGTCACAAAGGCCAAGACCATCTGACCAACTGAGTCACCTGTTCTCCCTCCCACTGGCCATGCTCAACACAATGATTCGTCCTCTGGACTATAATATCTTTAAAATTCCCTGCTCCCCCAACGAAGGACATCCCAAGAAGGAGCTGGAGAATCCACAACCGCAGTTCATCCATGGTACTGTGTAGCAGGGTGGGAGTGATAAATACACTAATGAAGTGATATGTGCACACATGTAGTATACTCTCTACCATGAGATACCAACCCAAGTGATCCAAACTGACCAGAGACACTACCAATAGGAATGTCTTGTGGAGGAGCAATGACGTGCCTCTGGATACTCTAGTGTGTCAAGCATGAAAGACCCTATCAAACCCAAGAAGGAGCAGTTAGTGCCAAATAAGTGGGTTTCCTATGGGAGCAGGACCGCGCGGCCATGCAACTTCGCAAAACAGAGCACCGCCCCTCGTTTATTATGGTCCTTAAGACCATGGACGTTTCATGTCATCAATACACAGGGGGCCATGGCCTAGGAAGAGAGCGATCGCAGCCACTGGTGGCCCAAGTAGGTGTGTGTACAAGTAGTGTTAACCCAACCAGGGTAAGGGTGATGTATAAATGCAGTGTACTTGTGGCACCCGCCCTTATAGTCAAACAATGAACAACCAACCTGAAACAAGAACAATAAAACAAACATTGCACACTCCCCAACCATCCCCCACTCCACACTTCCCCCAAAAGTATCTGTTGCCTAACCCACCAATAAGAGCACACATATAGGTAAAAGTCCTTAGTTTCACTCCCCATGCGGTCCTGAATCATTGCACCATAATTAAGGAGACATTGGCACTGACAGAAGTATGAAAGAAAAGAGTTGGGAAGGCCCTAGGCCCTGTCCATCTAGTCTGCTGATAAGTCACAGGCCAATGTCTGGACAGGCTGTTGTTGCGAAGACAGTAGTCCTTGGGAGCCATGTAGCCCGGCCTCGGGTCCCAGTCTCGTACCTCGGAGTCAGAGCCTGCCCCAGAACCTCGGCGGTCCCGCCTAAGCAACTTCCAGCAGTGAGCCTTAGGCCCGGCCGCCCAACTTCTGAGGGCCCCGGCACAGGCGGGTCCCCCATCCTTGCACCGAATTCAGTGTCAAGGCATGCTGTTCCAACACCCACTGCCAGGCCGTCTCAGGTGTATCAAAGAAAACAGCTTTAGAGTTGTGAATTACTCGCATGCATGCCGGAAACATCATCATGTATTTCAAATTTAGGGAGCGGAGTTTTGCCTTAACCCTATCATAGGATTTCTGGGCCAGTAGCACCTGGTGAGTATAGTCCGGAAAAATCATGATCCGTTGTGCACCGTGAACCAGGTTCCCAGTCTGGTGAGCCTCCTGCAGAATACAGTCCTGGTCCTTATAATCGAGTACTTTGGAAATAATCAGATGTTCTAGGGCCCCTGGGGGTGCATTCCGCACCAAGGACCTATATGCCTATTCGATGACGAAACAGGAGGACAGTTGGTCAGAGAGCACCCAGGATGAGATCCATTCCTCAAGAAAGCACTCCAATGTCACACCCCACGCCCTCTGCGAAGCCCACAAAATGTAAATTACTGTGCCGAGCACGATTCTCTGCATCCTCAGTCCTTTCAGCAAGGTGTCGCATCCCGCCAACCAACCAACCATGGCCTGCAGCTCACCCAAAGTGTCCTCCACAAATGAGACGTGGCCTTCTGTCTCCGTCACTCTGTCTGCCACCATGATTAGGTTCTGGTGCAAGAGGGAGACCTCCAACCGACCTCATCAATCTTGGAATCCTGTGCCAACCGAGAAGCTTGAATAGCCAACAAAATGGCCCCATATTCTTCCTCCGGGGAGGGGGCCCTGGGGCGATCGCCAGGTCCAGGGCCCCACGTGTGCCATGTGAGGGGCTTGTTAAGTGGTCAGCTTTAGATTGGTCCTGGGCCCCAACAGGTCTGCCACAACTCATGGGGAAAGTAGCTGCTCCAGGCCTCAGAACAGCGAAGAGTCCCCTGCAAAGTATTCCATAAATGCAGGAGTGCGGTGTTAGTGATGATCAAAGCTCCATGGTCAGCTTGCACTGCCAGTCTCCTAGGTCGGCAGCACATGCAGCTGGAGCCTGCCCTTGTCATCCCACACCGTGCACAGCACCCAAGCCAAACTGATTCTCCTCCAGGCCTCAAGCACCACTCATTGAGTGAGGGTATGCCCCCTACTGGTGAACTGGAGACCCTCCAAGAATCTGAGACGGGGGGCTCCTGCTTAAAGCTGCCCTTCACCAGATCGGGCACCATGCCGGCCATCAGGGCCCTCGTCTGTTGGGGCCCCATAGGCCATCCTGAACCACAAGTTGCTGAGTGGGGGTGGGGGGGAGGAAGAAAATGATGCACTCCCACAACCCCAGGGTGCCACTCCCGTCTCGCTGGACTTTTCCAGAAGTACGGGCCCGCCTTCCAGCTAGCGCGGCTCAGCTCACAGTCCACCTTGGTTCCATGCGATCTTCAAAGCATCATACTATGGTTTTTGGGCCTGTAAGGCTTGCACGGCCTGTTTTCCCACCGTTGCGGGTGAAGAGCGGCAGAGGGGGAAGAAAGGGACCCCCTGCAACCCCAGGGCCCCTGCAGCTAGCAGCAGCCTAAACCCTGTCCAATGGCCATCATTCCTGCTGCGTCGTTAGGCAGCCACCATGTTGGGACCTCTCAACCCTGGCCGTCGCTGCCTGAAATGCTATTTATGAAAACAATTGGTCATTCAAACACGTATAAGTAGGAGAACAATGAATATAGACCAGAATCAGTACTATATTAGGAAGAGATGTCCATTCGGACATGTAGATTTGATATTATAAACCGTGGTCATTCAAAATCAAAGAGAGCGTAATAGAGTGGGACACAGTCCTGTATCCTTCAACAAACAACAATTAAGGACAATCACATAAATATAGACATTTTTCAGGCAAAACAAACAAGCTTAACGCCAATGTAGATAATAGAGGCAAGCTTTTTAGGAGCTAACAGAAATGCACTTGCTTTAACACATGAGTTTAACGTGCATGCTGTTTAAAGGAGTCGACGATGTTTCGATCTATCACAAGATACATAGATCATCATCAGGACAAGAGTTAAAAACAAGCCTGAAACAAACACTGCGGGAATTCGTTCAACAGACTGTTCCAGATTGCGGGGTAAGAGAACAATGCGTGGATGAGAGGCAGCGCCAACGGAACAGGATTACAAGTCCGGGCGTTCGTGGTAGATCATGGAACTTGTCGATAACGAGTGAGCCTGATAAGCGAGTAAGGGGAGAGGGGGTCCGTGTTGGAGATGAGGTAGCGTGGGCTAACTGTTCTGATACGCAAGGTAGGATTAGATTGCGTGGATGAAGGGCGGCGCCGATGGTGCAGGAATTCCGGTGACGGTGTCCGCGAAAGTTCAGGTTGCTTGCCGATCACAAGTAAACCGTGTACTGAATCGAGTTGAGCAGGATCGCTAATCCTACCTTGCGTATCAGAACAGTTAGCCCACGCTACCTCATCTCCAACACGGACCCCCTCTCCCCTTACTTGCTTATGCAGCAGTATTGTCACTGTGGGTGCCGCCGTACACCATAAGTTGTGCTACCCCCCTGGGCTCTACTGCTGGCAGTCTCTAGCCGTCCCACTGGGCCTGCCAGCACCAGGCTCTTAAGGGATGCGGCGCGGCCAGCGGGACCTCTAGCAGAGAGCGACTGACCTCTTTGCCCATAAAGCTCCACCCTCCCCCGTCTAATGACTGTTAATTAGGCAGGTCATTCTGCACCCTCCTCCAGATCAGCATTTTGCGAACCCACCTGTTAGTACTTAGGTCAGTTTGCAAAATATGATACTGGTCGCAAAAAGTAGTCCCAATTTGCAAGCACTTTTTGCAATCAGTATTTTAGTACATATGACCAATAGTGCTTTATCTCACTCGGTTTACCACAGCATGCCGTTATGTAGCATTGCCATTCAAGAGGAAAACTGGAGTCTGGGAATCCCTGCAAGAGCATTACTTAGTCATTTTACTCTGGCTTTCCATTAGGTTAGACGTATGTCTGTGAAGAGTGCAGACGGACATTATTTTACTCCAGATTCTCTTCAGTCTTAATGGATCTTCTAAGAGTAAAGCTGAAGACCACCTACACTGAAGTGGAGATATGCAAGATAACTAAAGAGAAGAAAAGATGAGAGTATAGCCTCTCACTATACATTCATCAAACAATTCTTCTATCACCCAGAAATATTTTTAGTCTTTTGACAGCAGTCTCACAGTACGCGGAAATATGAAGAGTATGTCATGCTTCTCACATTTACAAAAAACCCAATCTCTTGCCAGTCTGCAGCATTCCATTTGTATTCTAAATCACCCTTATGTTCTCCCAAAATGCGCATTATCCAGACCCATCGTGGTAACACTTCTGCCTATGTCTCTTTTCAACGAGTAACCACCCAGGGTACAATTATCACAAAGGTGCTGTAATATAATAGCTTAAAAAAGTAATATTTTATTTAAAGAGCTGATTATTCTGCGACTGTAGTGAGATATTGTAGCCATAACTCACAGATAATTCTGAGCAGTAACATACCCTTTAAGTTCACGATACAAGACAATTATATTGCTGCTGAGCACATATTATCTAATCATAAGCCCTAAGGGGGTTGCTGTGACCTCCTTTTTAATTTTCCTTCTCGTGTTTGCTCTGTTGTAGATTGATATTTGAAAGAGGAGGATTTGGAAAGCCGTGGCCGTTATTGGCATAGCTCCCTTTTGTATATTTCATCACTGCTTTGACGTAACATTCAAATTAAGGATGCCGAATGGCTGGAAATAAAAGTCTTCTGCAAAAAATATCACCGAGTGAGAAACAACTACTGCAGCATAAAGAACTCAGAGGCGTCTGGGTTTTCCCACTGTGACAGGAAAAGAGGGGGGAATTGTGGGGTGGTGGGCTGCCTCGCGCTAAAAGGACACCCCTCCGTCTGCTAGCAGTGCAGCAATATTCCAATTTAAATCCCATGGTTCAGCACAAACCTCAATTTATGTTTTTCGTTTTATATGCACGCTAAAGCTCACAATACGTGGAGATTGTGAGAAAGGATTCTCCTCACACACAAAAAAAAAAAAAACACTGGCTGTTGTATTGAATACCTGCTTGCAGTGGAATACAGTGAGCAGCCCTGAAAGGAAAAATTGATAATGTTCATGGAAGAATAATTTGAATTAAATTGCACTTGACAGGCTGTCTCCCAGTAAACAACGGAAGTGAGGGAGTCTTAGCTGAGCTCCGAGGACTTGCCTAAGCCACTGCTGTTGGAGCTTCACCGAAAAAAAAAACAGTTTTGCAGCGTCTAATTGAGGCTTTCCAGCAGATTTGTGCAGCAGCTTCTACCGAAGAAAGGTGAACATGGAGGAAAATCTGGAAGAGGGGCAGACACAAAAAGGTAAGCCATAGTATGGTGTTTTTACAAGCGTGCATCCTTTTTTCTTATTAATTCACATATTGCTGCGTTGCCAGTCGCACCAGTATTTTTATCAGCGGTAGGACATGTTTTAATCACCACTTCCCTTGCGCGTAGCTGTCTAGTATCCGGCATCCTTAATGCGATTGTTTAAATATCGAAATGGTGCAGTCATTTATTATGATGCATTTAACCTGTTAGCCTTGTGTGAACCTACCGTTATTGTTTTCGGTGCTGACGCGTCTCAATCTTGGACGAAGGAAGCCCAGCGTGGCAACCGAACCATTTATGTTAAACTTGAAGGTTGTTTTCAAAAAGGCAACCTTACATGTAATAATTAATTGGACGCGGCATGTGTTTTTGTCGGGTTACGATTCACATTTTCTTCTGCGCGTCCATTGTTTTTATGCCTCATCTCAGCTGTCATTTTGTGAAGCCCTCGGTTCTCCTGTTGCGTATTGAGTGAACAGCACGCGCACGCGCTTGTGCCTTTAGAAAGCAGGATAAACGTTTAACGGACACTGCTTGCAAGAAGCCGTTTGTGGGTTGCTTCTGTGGGCTGCAGCACGTGCGGCCATCGGACCCGACTTCGTCTGTGTATTCTAGAGTTACAGCACCGTCGTGATGCCATCGCTGTGCCCGCCAGGTAGCAGCATCCCTGGACATTGCCATGGTTTCATGCCCATGCAGCATCGCCCATCAGTACCTGCGTCCCCTATGCTTGTCGCTGTTTTCAATGCAATATGAACATAGCTAGTACCCTGCATTACATACAATTCGTATAGCTCTGGTATCCAAACAACGTGTCTATTTTAAGGTTCAATATCACTGCACCTTAACACAAGTAACGAAAGAGATAGGATGTCAAATGCAAATGCCTCATTTTTATTGATCCCTTGTCGTGCCTGTGCATTGGGCAGCCTTCGATTAGTCATTCATTTGCTGTCAGTGAAAGCGGCGCTGTCTCTTCGGGGCTGACCCAGTTTCACGCGGTGCAGCCCTTTGGTGATGTTTATTATGTAGGCGCGTGCTTCTGTTTCAGCAGGCACTAGCCTCAACAAAGAATAATGACGTATTGCAGATTATTCTCATACACACAGCATTGCGTAGTTGCTTCTCTAGCTACCTACGGTCTGCCGGCTTAAGTTTAAACCAGCGTTTAATGAAGATTTGCCAAATCAGTTATACATTGATGAAGTTTTACCATATGGATTTTCGGGTTCTATACATATCTAGTCTAAAGCAAATTCACATCCAGAAATTAACTAAAATATCAAATGAAACTAATAAACGTCATTCTACACAAACAACCAGATTCAAGTTGAACCTGGAATTGACAGCAATGTCTGCCTTAGCGGTGTGGTAGAAGCCCGAAACCCTTATGTCAGCAACTGGTTGGCCTTTGAAATTAGTCAATTGCAATATCAACAAGAGACTCCCTAGGTCTCGACTACAGACAACTTTAGCTGTCGGATGGCAGACGTATTTGTTCCAATACACAATATACTGATAGTGCGATTTGGATCAGTCCCTTGCTCATGGTTGGATGGCTTTGTTGTACATCTCATATATTCACTCTTTAGTGAATGGCTTTCCTCTACTTGTTCCTTCAAGGAGCATCACAGTCTCACAGTATTTAATTGGATGAGTAGTATCCTTCCACTGCTGACTTAATGGGACTCTTTTCCTTCTGTGTTCAGCACTACACGGGAATGCTTGTGTTTCTTTGGTGTCTCTCCCTACTTTTTAACTCTACCTCCCATATATTCTTTTTACTGCTCTCCCTGATGCTCTCATCCCACTCCCTATGTTAAATGTATGTATTACTGTTTATTATATGTTTTACGAGCACCCAGGAGCTGCAATGTATTGCTATGCCACTTGCTTCCATTTTTCCACTTATGCTCTTGATGCTCCCATATACTTTCAGTTCTACTCCACAGCATGTTCCCAGTGGTAAATTATTCTATATTTGTTTACTTTAAGAGGTATCTTGGCAGCTGGAAGTCTTCCATTTTTATTGGGCTTGCATGCACTTTCGTTTTCTTTTTTAAATGTTTACTTTACTATCTTAACCTGACCATCTGTCTCGCTAGAAAGGTAAAATAAAAAAAATAAAAATTCCTGTAGTGTATCACAATTAATGCACACAAATGGTTCATACCAGGGCTGGTGCAAGGCACAGGCAGTGTGGGCAGCAGATCAGGGCCTCACACCCAGCCTACCCGCATGGGGCCCAGCAAAAAGTGCAACATAACGTGTTCATGTACCCCTGCCGATCCAATTGAAAGAAAGGTTTTTCGTAACAATTGGGCCCATGGGATGGGGACTCCCTCTCTGGGCCACTCAGGGAAGGAATGGGAAGGCCTAGGGCAGGGGGACACATCCTCTTGTCCCAGTTGCAACGAAACACATTTTGAAGGTTTGACTAGCAATTAGGCCTCCTGCCCGGCTGCCCATTCAGAGACACTGCAGGATGCCCATTGTCCAGCACTTTAGTATACCCACAGTTTTACCTCTCAGCCCACAAGCAATTCTCACACCTTCAGCCCGATATGAGCTGTAAAATAGGTGTTTGTAGGAGGCAGAGAGGAGGAGCTGCAGCCCAGGAGAAATCTCCACCAAGCAGAGTCTGGAGCCCTGAAGGTGTCATTCCCCTTTGCCCGGGGCCTCAAAAATCCTAGAACCGGCCCTGGTTCATGAGTGCAATTTCATAATGTCACATGCTTAGTGTCACCTGTGTACACATCGCAGCCACCCTGGGTTGGATTTTCTTTAATTAAAAAACCCATGGAAGATTCCTGCCACGCATGTGCATGCATCTTAATGCATGTGTTCACAAGCGAATGGCGAGGAAAAAGCAGTGGAAAAACGAATTGTTCAGTCTTTTAGAGCACAGACCTATTGAAAAAGATTCTATTTTACTCAATTGTTTGTCAAAATTTGTTGATCTTCACATGCTTATAAAACCTGATTTTCGATTTGCACATATGCAGTTAAAGCAGTGTGCTGCTGCCTAATGCAAATCAATGCTGAATGCATGTAGCCTTAGGGCACCAGCACTAGGTGGTGCTAAAATGCAACACAACTGTGTTGCTGTTAGTGGTTAGGGAGAATTCCTCAAGCAAAGTGTTATTTTGTTTGAAGTGTTCGTTCACTGGATCTAACTTGTTTCTCTAACAGACTTAATATCTATACAGCATGTTGAGCTGCACGTGTTGCCATTCCCAAGAACTCTAAATAACAGAAGTTACTGTAAGTCAGTTTAATGTAAGGGTACTGAGTTTATTAGCCCCACAAAGATAATAGTTGAGTTGACTGCATCTGAATTCAAACTCATGCCATGCGTCTCACACCAAATTTCAGCATAAAGTGCCACCTTGCTGACTTATAGTGAAGAATGCATATTCACAGAAAAGTATAATTAACTTATAACACAAGCTCTGGGGGCCCACGACTCACTGACTTTTTACCGCGGTGCTGGGAGGGAGAGAAACCACACCTCCCAGCACCCTCTGCTTGGCCCGGGGGCCGTCAAAGAAATCCACTGGTGCCGGAGCACCATAAGTAGCTGAGAGGTGTCCCACAGCGCGGGGGCGCGCGGGCTTGGCCCGGGAGAAGACCAGGCCAAAAGCGGGCCCGTCTTCGCCCATCATCGCCTGGAAGAGGCTGGGCTGGGCCCCCCTCTCATTTACTGAGAAACCAGCTGGCCACACATGGTGGGTGAGTCCCACTATAACATTTTGTTCCTCGCCTCCAAGATTGTTAGATATTCTAGCTGTTTTACTGAGTTTGATCTCGGACTGTTGGGCTTGGAACAGTGAAAGTGCTAAAAAGGGGAAGAATAAGGTTCCAGGATCCAAAGATACTACCATCAAATTCACAAATAGCACTACTTTGGACTCTTTTTTTGGCCCAGGCAGTAGGAGTCATCACCACTGAGATTGACTTGGCTGAACGCAGGTTATCTCTCAATGTAGGGGGGTCTGGTATTATGCTGGGGGCCTCATCAACACATGATCTACATACTGCCCCTCAAGTCCAGCCAGGTGAGGAGCTTATCAAAGCCTCGCTAAGGTTTCTCTCTCTAGTGGAATGCCCCCAGGACAGAGTTGCATTGGAAATTCCCAACATTGGTATTTGCTCACCCTTACCTAAAAGGAAACGACAAGCAAAACGAGTTGGAACAGCCAAGAGCCCTAAAGGTCCCTCTTACCCACAAATGAATCAGGATAGCACTGCTAACCCAGCGCTAACGAGCGCTGTAAATATGGATTGGACGATGGTGCTTGACAAAATTAAAGACATCATTTTGCAAAGTATTGCCCCCCGATTGAAAGACTTTCTGCACTGGCGGCAGCTGTTACAGAGTTGACGAAATGGATCGAGCCTATTAAGGAATCTATTAACTCTCCTCATCCTATGGGACCTAAGGTTTCGGGTGTGAATGCTCAAATTGGTAGAGAGACTTTGGGGCATATCAACAACAACCGGCGATAATTATCGCAAAGCGCACTTAGCGCTAGGATAATTATCGCCGGCTAGCATGGATTTTTATCGCTGAGATAGCGTGCTATTAGCAACGCTTATCTCAATAGCGATAAAAATCCTCACGCTAACTGGCTAACGTGAGATTATCGCTGGAAACCCAGCGATAATCTCACGTTAGCTTGTTGGTAGGGACTCACAAACTTAGCCATGATATCCTCCTTCCATAGAATATCATGGCTAAGTCAGTCCTGAAGCAGGTGTTAGGAAAGTAGCGATAACAGGTGTTATCGCTACTTTTCCTGACGCTATACTTCATAGCGTGGGGCTTGATGATAGGAGAAATGTCGCTTAGCAACATTTCTCCTATCATGTCAGGTCAGGAACGCTCACTTTTCATCTCATTAGAGATGCAAAGCTGGGCGTTAGAAATCCCCACGCTAAAGCAAGGCTTCACGCGTTAGCGTGACCTTGCTAATATAGCGATAAAATTATCGCCGCTTTTCGGCCGAAAACGGCCGCTAAAGCGGCGATAATTTTTTATCGCCTCGTTGTAAATATGCCCCTTTGTCTCAACGCCCAGGCCTCGAAGCCCCAGATATTTGTGTTACTAAGCAACCCCAGCTGTGCTCTCCCAAACTCTGGTGCCTCCCGTATTACCGCCCCCCCCAGGAATAAAAAAAGGGAGGTGTAATGAGTTCTAGTGGAGGTATACATCGAATGGAGATAGGGGAAGGGGGGCGAGGGGCCGTGAAACTAGAAGTAGTGTCTCCCTGTCTAAGTCTACCTTCTGAATGCTGTCCTTATGTAGCAATTTTGACAGTGGTTCATGTATTAGTGGTAATGCTATAGAATCCACCGTTCAACTAAAAAACAAAGTATGCCATTGGCTAGCTGCAACTGCACATTTTAACTGCAAAGACTATGATGATATTTTATTTGTTAAGAGGGTTGCGCTGAACGGACCCATGTCAAAAACCCCAGAGGGGTATTGTGTTGTGATCAACTGTAGGTCTTCTGTTTTGGCTGAGCGATTAATTCAACGCTCCGATTCATTGCCTATTACGGATACAGGTATTAATATTCTCCTGCTTGTTTTTTTTTATTGATGCCTACAGCCTAATCTTTCAATGAGGGGTAGCATAATACATTACCCTCCCAGACAACAGTCTATCTCTACTGCCTATAGATTTCTCCCCTTGACTGACTTGGACCAAAATGACTGACTCCAGGGCATTCCACCCCCTGCGGTCCCAACTATAGGCCTCTTAGCTCAGCTGAGCATAGTACTAGTAAATCACCCATTGAGACTACACCCGTTAGCGAGTTGGGACTTTCGTTGAAAGTCCATAGCTGGAATATTGCTGGCATTAGGCATAAGATTGTGGACCCAGAATCGTTTAATTTTGTCATTCAATTTGACATGATTATGCTCCAGGAAACCCGGGCCCAAGCGCCGGTTGGCTGGGATGGCTATGAAAGCTTTAAAGTGGCAGCAACCACATCCCCTAGTCATAGATCGCGAGGTGGGCTAACTACCACTGATTCGTCTTTCCAAGCAATTAAGGGTCTTTCCAGTTTCCCTGAGTCACAACGGGATACAGATCTTATGAGCGATTGTCTCTAGAGATTTCCATTTTTTCTTGGAAAATTTTAATAACTCTATCATCCCGGGTGTCAGATTGAGGCTCTTTTTAAAGTAGTAACTATTCTAGAGGCTAGATCATATGCCTATTTCAAATCTTTTAACATCATAATAAGTGGGGATTTTAATGCTAAATTAGGAGTTAATCCAAATGATTGTAACCCCTTTGTGGCTGAAGATTCTCTGATCAGTGATTTAAGCTCTGATCAGTGGGGACTTAAACTACTGAATGCACTTTGTCATGATGGTTTAAGAAATGTTATATCTAGGAGGACCGGCCTGTCCAGGGAATTACCCACTTTTGTGGGACGTGAGAAAGGGACTATCATTGACTATGTTTTCACATCAAGGTCACTTGACAACTATGTCAGCCCAGGGATGGTACACAAAACCTGTTTTAGTGACCATAATCCATTAGAAATTAGGCTAGAAGTAAATGCCACTTTAGGCACAAACCTCTATCCAGGTCTGACTGGTTTAATTGTGAAAGATAGGGGATTTAGGGTGAAGTGGCACAATCTCCCAATCCCAACCCTGTTCAAGTCTGTATTTAGTTCAAACTTAGCGGTAGCGGCTCCTGGAGGGAGTGCTGCGGGGCGGTGGGGTGGGGCGGGGAGGAGCAGGGTGGGGGTAGGAAACTACGGCATACGGCCGAACAGAGGTAAGTAAACAAATAAATAAATAAAATAAATTTTGTTGCACGCGCTGCATCACATTTGGCAATGCAGCGCGCGCAATGAAATTTGTTTTATTTATTTATTTGTTTACTTACCTCTGTTCGGCCGTATGCCGTTGTTTACTCCCCCCCACCCTGCTCCTCCCCTGCCACACCGCCCCGCAGCACTCTCTCCAGGAGCCGCTACTGAAACTTAGATATTATTATGGAGCCCCTATCAGCTCTTGAAACATCACCTGCCACCATTTTGGAAGTTTTTGACAAGTTAAATAGCTCTACTAATAACATTGTGAGGGAAATGTCAAGCAAACATAGGTGGTCAAAATTGGGCTGGTTTGATGAAGTATGCAGGCAGGCCAGCAAGTATCTGCGCGAGGCTCTGAATTTCAAACCTCGCAACCAGGATACCATCAAGGATCAAGAAAGGCATATAAATTAGCTATCAGGAAGTGGAAAGTTGAGCTCCAGGAGGCCTCTTAGGAATGGTTGGTGTCTACTTGTTCCACTAGGGACTCTAGGGGACTCTGGGCAGTGGTCAAGCGAAGGCAACAAAATGTGGCTGTTCCGGTTGACATTAGTTCTTTCTCCACAGCTCACTAGGTGGCTCACTATCATAGGATCTATTCTCTGGATACTGTTGTGCCCATAGCTATGGATAAAGATGGTGGCTTGTACCCACTCAAGATCAGGTTTGATCCTGAGAATGTCTATGCAGCTATTATCGGCAGCCCCTCCAACAAATCCCCTAGCCCTGATTGGATGCCTATGGAGCTATAAATGCAGATCCTCATCTCTGGGCCTCTGTTTTGACTAATGTATTTAATGCTGTGACCCAGATAGGTTTACCCCATCTTGGAAATCTGCTACCATAGTACCAGTATTTAAAAAGGGCAATAGGCATGATCCCACCTGTTATAGACCAATCTCTTTGTTAAACTGTTGTGAAGGTGTTAGGTTGTATAGTCTTAAAGCATGTAGAAGCCTGGGCCCAAGCCAATGATATGATTTGCCATGTCCAATATTGATTCAGAGAAGGGATGGGCAAGCTGGAACAATGTGTGAACTTCAACCTCTTGATATGTAAATTTATAGTGGCATTACAGGAGCCCATCGTCCTTGCATTCATGGTCCTCAGTAGTGCCTTGGAGTGGGTAAACAGGTCAAAGCTTTGGGACATCCTGGATGTATTGGGACTTCCTTCCCGCCTGGTTAATTTTTATTAGAGCCCTACATATGGACGTCAATGCTTGTGTCAGATATGATATGGAGGGGGATTGTACCCAAGCATTTAGTATCCCGCGGGGGTAAGGCAGGGTTTTGTGATGGCACAAATTTTATTTTTGTTATATATCAATAGTTTGAATACTTGTATGATAGACAAAGGGGTTGACCTGCCCAAGATAAAGTCACTTAGTGTGCCCTCCTTGCTCTAAGCTGATGACGCAGTATTGATGGCTAGAGCGGCTAATAGGCAAAAGCTATTGGTTGATCTCTTTGTTGATTTTATGGGTGACCTGGACCTAGACACAAACATCTCCAATACTCACTATATGGTTTCTGGGAGGAAGACTGCAAAAACAAGACCTATTGATATCAAGGGCCGAACAATTACTAGGGCCCCATCTTATCCATATCTGGGAGTGTCTTTTGACTATCAGAACAATTGTCTTACCTGCATATCTAACCAATGATCTAAATTTAGTCAAGCTTGTAGGGCTGTGTTTAGATTGTATGGAACTTTTTAATGGGCTACAGTTTCTTAAAAAAGGAGATTGGAGCCTCCTCAAGGAACATTTTTTAAATCACTTGAAGGGGGAGAGCGAAGCTAGAGCGCTGGAGAAACAAACCAATAGATTATTTTTGTTCCTGAAAACCATCACAGGTAGAGAACCGTACCTCACAGCTGTTAGACATCTTTGGGACAGATCATTGCTTACCAAATTTTGCTTGGGCTTTATCTGTACAATGATCTGTTTCCCCCAGGGTCAGTATGATCCCCATGCACTTTCATATTGTCCGTGCCCCCGCCAAACCTTGACGCATCTGGTTTTATTTTGTAAATGTTATGAATTTTTAGGTAAAACATATTTAATAACACTTTTAAAATCTAGGGTTTCCTACAATTTCGACCTGCCTTTTTATATTTACAGCTATTACCTGATCATGTGGTGATATTGGTGGTTACGGCCTATTTAAAAGGAGCCCCATGTTGGAATAAAATTATGTGCAGCTAACTTACAATAATTTGACATACAAATTTGCCTCCTTTCTCCCAAGTTGTGCCTAATGTTTATAGAATGTGTAATTTGAGCGTATTATTGTGAAATTAACTTTTTAATGCTTTTAATTGTATTTATGTGGATCTTATGTTTTTATCTTTTATGATTATGATACCTAATCAAATAAAGATTTTAATTACTACTAATAAGCGCTCTAATGAGAACCAGAATTATTTAGATTGCTATAAAATATCACATTTTCTCTGAACAGGTCATAGTTTGATATGTCTTTGGTGGTGTATTTTATGATGGCAAATGTGATGTGGCAAGTAAGCTCATCTGTGATGTTATGAACTATGTCATAGGGATGGATTACGAGTGGGTCGGTTAATTCCAACCCATGCGTAAACCCCTGTTTATGCACAGGTTGTTATTATGAGTTGTTAGGCATTTAACACAACTGATATTCATTAGATGTGTTAAATAACTCAACCATCGTTAACTTTCGGCAGCCCAAACCTTTGCCATTTCATGTAAATTCTGGTGTTTTAAACACCACAATTCACATGTTATTCTCCATAGACCTGAAATTGGTGTTTGTAATAGCACCCAATAAATAATGTAACCCATGGTATCATTATTTGTCAGGTGCGTTAAATATTACCTAAACTTGTAATCAGGCACTTAGATGGAAGAGTAGCTGCCTTAAATGGGAGTAGTCAGAAGTAGAAGTGTCTAAAATTGGGTTCTTATTTTGGGAGGTGATGAACCCTACCTACTTCATAAATACAATCAGTTTATGTCAAAACACAATTCTGAGAGAATCTGTGCTCAAAGTCTGGTAGCTATGGCACAAGCAGCAGGTAATGCCCAGTAAAGCATGTGCTAATTTCAATCAGTAAAGGCAATTTAAAATGAAAGACATAACATAATATAATCCCCAATTCAATCTAGGCTACAAGAGAACAATTTAATGACCCAAAAACACTAGGATCCCTAAAAGTTGGATAAGTAAACTGGAGATGTGGAGTTTAAATGTTTAAGGCAAAAAGCAGCTAGAAAACGTAAAGAGCAAGTGAAAATGAACAGTTTATGATTCACTGGAACCTAGGCCTGATTTCAGGCTGACAGTGATGAAGCAGAGGTTGACTACACCAAGTGGATCATCCCAGTCAATGTTTTTACCTTTTAACTTAGTTTCTGAAGTGGAAGTCAAAATCTTGCAGCGGAGCAAAGTACAAAACCTTGCCTTGCAAGGGTCGATTGAAGTCAGATACGTTTTTCTCTGACTGTAGGGCTAGGAGTCAAAAGCTCTAAATTGGACTAATCTGGATTTTGTGGCAGTTGAGGTTGCTTTGCAGTCAGGTGTATTTTCTGCCTCACAACAGTCCAAGATTTTACCTTCAAAATAGTTCACTTTAATAGAACTCAAAGTCATCTAGCAAGGCAAGACTGGGAGCCGTAGCTGGGCAGAGCTCCACGTGGCCAGAAAACATTAGTGAGGTTCCTTTGAACCTGTTTTCAGCTCGACAAAAAGTTGCAAGTGAGATGAACCACATTTAGTTGCTGACCTAAGATGCTATCTTCTTGAGCAAACCTCAACACGACGTTGCAGTCCTCCGGACAGTAAAAAAATGACTAAGTGACACTTTTCTCCAGCTACTGGGAAAGCTCCTACTGGTCAGCCCAGCACTCCCCAGCAACTTAGAGAAGGCTTCGAGACAATTAGGGCAGATTTACTAAGGTTTTCAATCAAGGTTGCATCACTGTTATGCCGCAACCCGGTGCAAAATCCTTTTTAATATTTCCTGGGGAAGAGTTCCCTGGCTGGAGCATGGGCGTTCCCATGCTTCCACCTATGGATTTTGACTCAATACCAGATTTACTAAGGTAAGTAAACCTGGGATTGACCCAAAAAGCTATGCCTCCCTCCCTATTTCTTTATTTCTCCTCATTATTTCCTCTTTCTATATGTGGTGCATTCTGCAGCACACATAGAAAGAGGAAATTGCTTCTAAGAATAATTTTTGTGTAGAAAGGTATCCTTTCCTGCCCAAAACAATCCTGTCCCTAACACATGTCCCCTTGCAGCATGGTGCAAGATTGCCTTCATTGGCGCTAGGCAGCACCAAATTACTTCTGTTTCTCTTTTCTCACACAACGTGACCCAGCAACTTTACTTGCTGCCCGGCTTTGCTGTAAGTAAATCTGCCCCCTGGTCTTCTGCCGGATCTGGTCCTTTGTAGTCAGCTGAGTCATCTTTGAGTCAGAAGTCCTTTTAGTTGCAGCCGCCACAAAGAGCAGTGGGGCGGGTGTAGGGAATGAGGGAGGGGGACACACGGGGGTGTTAGAAGAATACAAAAAATTAAATAACTTACCATAATTTGCCGCCTGCCTCCAGCATCGCGCTTCCTCTTCTTTTCCTCCTCCCAGCAGACACTGGGACCACCACGTCACAGACCCCCATCTAATCCTACGCTGCTCTCCTGCTGGGAGAGCAGCGCAGGGATTGGCCTGAGCCGGCTGAAAAGAAACTCTGCTCAGGTTAGGTAGTCTGCGGGGGTTTCTCCATCCCGGCTGTACACAGCAGCCGGGCTGAAGAAACCTTAGTGTACATGTGTGTTTTGGTCGGCCTGAGACGGCCAGCCAAACACATACGTGCACTTAAAAAGAGGTCAGATATCACTCCTCCTCTTGTGCCCCACCCCGCCCTGCACAGCCTGGCTTCAAATGAAAAACAAAAAAATGCCAGAGCATTGTTTTATTTTTCATTTGCTGGCTCTGAGTCAGGCAGTGGGGCGACGCTCCTCAGCCATTACGGAGGTGCCGCCCTCGAGTCCTTCTGCTGTTTGTTTCACAGAAGCAGGTCAACCACTTGCCCCTTGGATAGAGGTTCCAGCGAATGCGTGTCAGCAGCATTCAGTAGTTCTTGGGTTCTTGAGTGAGTCCTCTCCTCCCAGCAGGAGTTATGAGTCAAGATCCTTCTTTCAGCAGAGAAAATCTGCCATCCAATCCTATTTTCTCACAGTCTCCCCACTTATTTATTTTACAGCACTTCCTCTCTGTGTAAAAATACCCAGGAGCCTTACTTTGAATATGACAGACCCATCTGCCACGAGCTAGGCCTGTCTTTGGCCCTTGAAGACCATCCTCTATTTAAATGAGCTTTCCTCCAGCTTGACATCATCTAAACTCGTTCTCCACGCCCCACTATGAATTGAGCCTAGCTGTCTAGGAGGATCCTGAGAATGAATACGAGAAGTCCTCCCTTGCATCTTCCAGTCAAAAGAGGTAGTGCTTTGGCTGCCCTTTGTTCTGCCAGCTGTTCCTGTTGAATAACAGAAAGCTCATCTCTTCTAAGTGGTCAGTAGTTAACACTAGCCTGTACATCCTTGGCTCAGAGGCAGGTCCATGTATTATGAACCAGAGTTGTAAATCGTCATGGACAAGGATGTGTAATCCAGCTAGAGATGTGGTGAGTGGCAGAACTGGTGTTAATCCAGTTTCTGACCCGGGCTGACTAAAGTACATTTTTATAAAGTTACATTCCCACAAGTGTTCAACATCTGATATTATTGGATCAGATTATAAAAATAGAATAAAAAGTAACTGTGAAGAATTTGCTAGCATTTTCCGAGGCAGAGCTAGAATTAAATATTTTTATCCTACCAAGGGGTACCTTATAGAAAATGTTATTGAATCTACACAGTGAGATAGCTTTTATGCTTTCAGCCACTGTAAGGGCACACCATTTAAATAAAGAGTGCCACTTGTTTATATACATATTAGGTACCTTGCCTTTTTAGCTTATAATTCTCACTTTACGTGTTATTTATTAATATATAACAATAGATTTTCTTACATGGCACATGCACTTTCCCTTGGCATGTGTCACTGCAATGCCTCAAAATTAAAGTAGTTCTCTTGGCAGTCTTATATTTTGTATCATATATGTGGGTGTTGCAAATATACACTGCAACACACAAATTACTTTTACCTACCATGCCATTGCTGCATCGTCTGCTTTGACCTTACAGGAAAGTTAAAAAGGCCAATTGTACAAACACCTTCTTAGGGCTATAGCACTGACATCGAGGCACTGAATAGAAGTGCCACAGGGCACTGTGTCCTAATGCCAGAAAGAATAGAGTCCAGAAACAAGTGAAAAATCTGGGGTGACAATACAGAAAAGGTATCTACTTCAAGTAGTATTTCTCCTCTTTCATCTTTCCATCTTGATTTTGAAACTAGACAGCATGTCACTTCTTTTGAGAGTATATATATGATTCTTAATTTTACTTTTCAATATGTTTTATTGAGATTTATTGTATGACATTTAAAGTGCACTTTACCATCTTGCAAACATATTTCAGATTTTCTAAATAACCATTTCTGTGAACGACTACAATAACATAACATAACATAACATAACATAACATAACATAACAACAGAACACCACAGCCCTTCCACCTAGATTCTGAACACAATCCTACTTCATACCTATCCCATCAAGCCCCTCCCATCACACACTCATAGCTGTGGTAATCTAATCTAACCAAGGATGTCTCACTTCTAATTGGGAAGCTCTGAATCATCCAACTGTGACGTTTTCTGAAATGTTGAGCACTGTTACTCTTGTGGGACACCTCTAAAGACCAATGATAAGAAACCATCATTGGACACTAGTAACCCAATAAAGAAAGGTTTGTCTGTGGGTGGTGTGCTTTACTGGTATCCTTGGCATGGTTTGCTCCTAACGTTTTGACTTTAGGCCTCCTGGTTTGCTGACTTTGATTTTGCTGGCTTTGGGATTCTGCTCAGTTTACCACTGCAAAACAGGGATAAAGCGTTTGCGCTCTTTGCTTAAAACATGGTAATATTAGCTTATACCCAATCGTTATATTTAATTTACCTGTAAATCCCTAGTAAATTGTCACTACCTGTGATCAAAGCCTGTAAATTAAATGCTACAAGTGAGCCTGCAGCACTGATTGTGCCACCTACTTAAGTGGCACCTGTCTCAGGCCTGCCATTGCAGCCTATGTGTGCTATTTTAATCTACCATTTTGACCTAGCCAAGTAAATCTTTTTCCAGGCCCAAACCTTTCTTTTTACTACATATAAGTTACCCAAAGGTAGGCCCTGGATATCCCCGAGGGCAGGGTGCAGTGTATTAAAAAAGTTGGACATGTACATTTGAGGTTTACATGTGTTGGTAATGAAAAACTCTTGAATTAATTTTTCACCACTGCAAGGCCAACCTCTCACTTAGGAAACATTATTTATTTATTTTATTTAGACGGTTTTATATAGCGCTGGCTAGACCCAAAGGTATCAGAGCGCTTTACAAGGGTTGGGAGTGGAACAAATTGCAATATAACATTTGTATAAAAAGGAGAAGTGCAAGATAATGAGAACAAAATGCAAAGAACAGTAAATACATGGACAGGAAAATAAGGAGTACAGTTGTTAAACGGTAGCGGCAGTTTCAGTCGATAACCTTTCAAGTATTGCCCGGCGGTAATCGCCTCTCATACCACTCGATAATTTACCAATGAAAGAGGCAGGCGCCGGAGACTGGAAGGCAGGAAACAAAGTTTTATTCCGTCGGAGCAGAACACATCAGATCAGACAGCAAGGTATCGTCACGAGGTGCTCTAACTGCATCTCTGAGGCCTGGCCTCTTATACACAGGTTTATGACTTTATTGCAGGTTTATCATACATGGCACATTCTTGAGATTACTTTGATGTATAAAAGAACGTCTTCGGAATCCCCACTTCGAACTCGTTCCCACACATGTCTACAGTGGAAGTCCCCACCCCATCTACAGTAGGAGATGGCTATCACGCAGCTGGACATTCCGCCAATTCCCGGGGGTGTGTGCAACCAGCCGGGTCTCAGGGGGTAGGGGCTTTGATCCACTGTAATCCCTTTGATGTGGGGTGTTTCCCTCACAGTAGGGGCAATAAACTGCATCCGCAGGGCTAGGTGATGGCCTGGGATCGGTTCGGACAATGGGGCGCAGAGGAAGGGGGTTATCAAAGAGAGGCATGACCATGTATGGGGTGTCGGTCAGGCGTGGGATGTGGTTCCATGGCAGGGTCGCGCAGAATGAGAGGGTTTATGGCCTGTGTATGAGAGAGCGGAGGTGGCCGGCGCGCGGGGGATGCTCGCAGCGCCAGGGGAACGCGCTAACGATCGAAAATGAGCGGGGAGAGAGTGGGGTGCCTAAAATGGCGGCCGTGCGTTCGCTGTGTGTGGCGCTGGGGAGAGGCAAGATGGCGCAGATAATGTTTAGTTACAAGCTAAATTTCCACAGTCCTCCCTTTTAACATATCTCGCCAGCTTGCCTGGACGACATTTCACCTTCGTTAACCCTCCAGCTATAATATCGTTAATGTTTTCCATATATTCATTAAAGATACAGAGTTTTTAGGGCAGGCAGGAGTAATCTGACACATTTATACATAGTTACATACATTTGGTAAAGTAGTCGAGGAGGTAGTACATACAAAATTACATCAGCTGCGCCGCATGTCAGCCCCAGGGATAGGAGGAGAGGAGCTCGTTTGAGCACCAATAGGGTACTGTAGATCAAAAAAAATGTTTCTGGCAAAACAAGGGATATTTCGTACATTACTTAAGGCCCAGACTTCGTGCGGATCAAAAATAGTCAGTATAGTCGCGTGCATGGCTGGTGTACAAAGTTAGATTTTCTTAACATCTCAGTGTACAGTCGGAAGTGATTGATGCAACATTATGAAAACTCGATAGGAAAACAGTTAATATAAAAAGGTGGTTGGGAGAGGATTTTCAATTTAACATGGGTTCTTCTTTCCAGTGTCCTATTATAAAGAGCCATCACTGGTAAGCTCTTATTGTTGTTCTTCTTCCGTTGGCACTGTTGAGCACCGGCGGTGGAGCTAAGGTCCAGCTCAAATCCAATTTCTCACGTGGCAGGGTGTGACCATTCATTGTTTTCCGATCACAGTCCTGTTCCTTAACACAGTTCATCATAGGTACTTTGAGACAGGGTACCCGCTTTGTTCTTCTGTAGTTAAGTCAAATTCATAATCCATATAAAAGAGGGAGAGAGAGAGAGAGAGAGAGAGGTGTGACGTGCTTCGGGATGCCGAGGGAAGAGGGGGTGGAGTGGGATCGGATCAAAATGCGGACCAAGGAGAGCAGAATCTTTCAGCACTGGGCCCATCAATCGGGCCCGACGGGTTGGGACTTCAGGCACGCTGGTCAGCGAGCAGGGGGCCTTGATATAGCCCTTCGTTTTATCGCTTATTATCCTGATAATGGTGCCTCGTCTCACGCCCTTTTTGCTTCGATGCTTCCCCCTTGGTCGATGCCATAGATGTTCCATGGTCTGCAGCCAGACTGTGCGTCACGTCCGACCCCTCTCTTCCGATGGTCGCCGATTATCTTTGAATGGGTACAAGAAACAAAAATCTTAGAGAGTTGGCAGGGAAGACATTTACATACTTCATCCTCTTTCCCAACCACCGAGTAGTTGCGGGAATGCTTTTATCGGTTGCTGTATGATTGATGTCTATTAACTCTGATGTTAGTGTGCGTGTTACTAGTTTATTATGCATTGCTGTGGTGCAGGTTTCTGTGGGTGTCCCTGTCCATCATCTGGCCTTCTAGGTGTCGATTCCTGCGCCCTGTAATTGTTGCAGGAAGCTTGACATCTGTCAACCTTCTGGTCTATTAAAAATTCGAACCGGCTTCTCCGGTAGAGACTTGTTCATTTCAACACAAGTTTTGTTAATACACATTTTCCTCCGAGGACTGCTAAGTTTATGAAAACTACTGTCATGGGTTCACGAGTATCCTATTTCGGGGAAGAACATAAGCTAAACATTATTCTTGCTGGAGACAATAGGTAACCCTTATCAGTTTAGGCGATGTATTTTTAGAGAATAAGGTCATCGGCTCTTTCGTTCGAAATACTCTGAGACGGCTAGTACAGGGCTGGGGTTATCTTTGGGAGAACGGGGTGCTTTAGACATTCTATTTTGGGGTAATTGGTCGGGGGTAATTCTGGGTGGTGGAGATGGTGTCTCAAAAAACAAAGACCACTGACATATAGTCCCCGTGTTGAGGGCCAGATTGGGAGACATCAGTCGTCTTACCTGTCCTTTCTTTCTCAGCCGATTAAGCTCAACATTTGCAGAAAGGAGAGGTAGTAACGTGGTAAAGTATGGTCGTTTTGTTTCTGTCAATTTGTTCGAACACCACCGTGTTTCAAGCCAATTATACACTTATCGAAGAGGTATGTGTCGTTAATTTATTCAAAAGAAAGAGGGCAAGAAAGCCTTTAGCGAGGGAGGGGGAGTGAGTGAGAGAGAGAGAGAGAGAGAGAGAGTGAGAGTGAGAGTGAGAGTGAGAGTGAGAGTGAGAGAGAGAGAGTGGTGTGCATCAAGTAGGCTATTTGGCATATGTACGACACAAAACGAGAGAGGGAGAGAGACATGGGTACGATAATAGGCGACTTGGTGCACACACAACATGGAGTAGCATGGGTCTGTTCTATGTAAGAAAACACAAGCGGGAAAAAAGACATAAATCCGGTGATCACGTACACACAAATGCCGGATAGGGTGTGATAGTACATACATCAAGTGCAGAAACTTAAGACGGAGACTCAGGGCTATGTTGAGTATGGGGACCCCTCCTTTCCTGTCCTCTTTTCCTATGCATGCTGCGTATTTTCAGTATTTTGTAGCTTATCTGGGGGGGGGGTGTCGGACCTTTTATTCTCCTCCCTTTGAACGATGGACGAGCACTTCAATCATACAGTGACGCTCTCTTCAAGTGACCCAAGCATGAAATGCATACACATTCATGCCGTATAATCGTAGCACACACGCACAATCATACCATACAGTTTTTCATGTTCCCAATGGTGGTCTGCACTTTATGCGCTATCTCACACCGTTTGTCTATGTTTTCCCGGATATTGAACTCGGTGCGGTCCATGTCCATTCCATTCTTCAGTCGGAACTTCGTCGTGACCTATAGAGGGGAAAAAGAGGGGAGGGGATGTGCAGTATTCAAAGTACCTTAGCGCGCGTAGACACAAAAAAAATTCTACTTACCACGTACCAGGCTGGCCGCAGGAGTGGGTAATACCACAGACCTATTATTCCCTTTTGTCCGAGACAAAGACGTTCTATTTCATTCATCTCCTAAATTCGGGTTCCCTGGTCGTACATGCCTTTCTCACTCGGTCGTGTATTATGGTGCAAGATACCATACCTTGCGTTCGGCATATACCTTAGGCTATAGTTGATCATCGGTTTGACAACTCTTGAAAAAGGACAGGTGTGATGGGTACAAATTCCGTTAATCAAAAAGATTTAGGCAAATGGAGTCTGTATTATCTGTATTCTTTTGCTTGGGAGTGACAGTCATTTATTCAAACGAAAAACCTTTAACAACCTAGATGATTTGTCATGACACTGATTCCGTAATTCCTTTTAAGAAGCCCTTTATTTAAAACAATGTCAGTATACAAATACGGGCCTACAACCGTTATAGGCCGGCCACGGCATGAGAGGCGTCGAGTATCATGGGCAACACTATTTTAGCATAAAATCGGTTCCCTCCCCGCCCCGACCATCATGTGTGGAAACCTCGCATACATATCTCTTTTTAACACAAATGCCACGTGACTGGAACGCCACAAGGAGTCGCAGGCCTCTCCTACATCGGCGCCATTTTGGGGCGAGGTCGGGCCAGTGTACTGTCTAAGTTTTTCCATGAATCAACTGTTGGACCAGAATTCCTTTCGGTAGTTCGAGAACCTTCTTTAGCGTCAGCTTGCATCAGCATGGCGTCACCGCGATCTTGTAGCAATGCCGTGGTCCGTTCTGGGGGTGGGGCAGCAGGCGGGTCTTCCGCCGGCGCCTTAAATCAGTCTTTCTTACTGCATCAAGCGGAGGCAAGGTGGCTGCCGCCCGGGGCAAAGAACAATGGCGGCGGTTTGTCCTTACCGGAAGTCTGCGGGAGTCGAGTGCCAATGACTCCCGCAGACTCTGCAAAGCTGAGAGGGCGTTTTGTCAAAGGTGGGGCCCATGCCCAAGCAGACAAGCTTTCGAGTCCAGAATCGTCTCACGGTGGGCTAGGCCTGGGTCCGGAGAACCGACCGCCGGAGTCAAAAGGCAGCAGTAGCAGCAGCTCTTCGGTACAGCCACCAGAGAGGGCCCAGCAGCAGCAACGACAGCAGTTCGGATGGTACCGCCACCGGGGTGGGTCCCCGATTTCTCGGCTGCGGGGGCCCACTCCTCGCGTCGGGCGCTAGTGGCAACCCTGGTGAACCCGTGCTTGGGCGGTTGTCCGGCGGTCGAGTGCAGGGGCGCCACTCGGCTGGCCGATGAAAGAGACAGTTGGGGTGCCCTCATCTGCCGGCGAGCCTCCACCTGGGGAGGTGGGGGAGGCCCGTCCGCGCCGCTTCCCCCCGCCAGGGCACCCTCCGTTATTGAAGGAAGAAGAGAATGGGAAGATCCGCACAGCGTGGCAGGCTCCGCCTTGGCGCTGCCAGAGCTTCGGCGCTTCGTGCAGCCTCCGGCCTATTCGCACAGTCGTCCGCTACTGATGTCAATGGATTTTTGCATGGATTTTATAGCCCAAAACCGACTAAGAGGACCGCCCAAAACAGGCCAATGTTGCAACTCCGAGGAAGGGGAGGCGAGGACGGTGTCACGTGGACGTAAAGGTTTTGGGATGCAGGTCGCAGCAGACTGTTATGTAAATAGTTGTTTAAAACGTGTTTTAACCTGTTCATCTTGTCGGAATGTTGTTATACCTATAAGTTATTAAAATGTTTAACCATACTACTTTGTTGGAGTGTTGTACATATTTGCAATCTAGTTAGTGTAATCGAAAAAATGGCATTGTCCAATTGCACGTGATCCTAGTCAAGTTCGGTGACGTTTGATGGTGGGTATCAACAGACTTCCGGTTGTGTCTACTGGGCGGGGTGGGTGGTAGGGCAGACATGTTTAGGCAGCGAGAGCGATGGAGCCGGGCTACCTCGTGGCCGTCTTGACCGCGAGCTTGGTTCCTTCCCCTAGTTCCATATATCCCACAAAGGGCCATTTCCTAGCGTTTCTTTAGTTTTGTAGGGTCAAAAAGGATCCTACCAGTGGCCACTGACTCTCGGGGTCCCCCTTTGTATATTTTATGCCATAGCTTGCTATAAACTACGGCGATTAGTTTGTATTTTAGTGAACATGTCCTTATTAGGGATGCCTTCCAGAGGAGCCGGATGGTTCACCTCTAATAAGCGGTCCGGGCAGAACCAACTACCAATCAGTGGGGAGAAGATAGGCATGACGGGTTTCAACGGGGACAAAAGTCAGCACTACCTATCTTTTCACTGCTTGCAAAGACTAGACAGAATATCTCTATTCCTCGTTATTTGTAAGCAGGGAATACCTCCAAAGAACCAATATCGAACAACTAGTGTTCGGACAATCAATCAATCAATCAATGGGGAGATAAAGATAGGCACGACGGGTTACAACGGGGACAAAAGTCTGCGTTACCTACCCTTCACTATTTGCAAAGACTAGACAGAATATTTCTATTCTACGTTATTTGCAAACAGAGAATATCTCAAAGAGCACTATTCTTCAAAACAATCAATATTCGGACAATCAATCAGTGGGGAGATAAAGATAGGCACGACGGGTTACAACGGGGACAAAAGTCTGCGTTACCTACCCTTCACTATCTGCAAAGGGAGAGAGAGAGTGTTTCTACTCCTCCCCGTTTGTAGACAGCGAATATCTCAAAGAGAACAATCAATGAGCAATACTAGTATTTCAGACAATCAATCAATTATTTCACAATTTGTCGTGTTTCACGACCTTACCCGGACCGCGTGGACAGTTTCTCGTCTTCCGCCTCCAGCGCCCGATCGTCCTCTACTCTCCGTATTTGCCGCGGCACTCCTGATGGTTCCCAGTCAGGACCGTAGATCACTCGAGAGAGGTCTGTTCGGAACCAGTGAAGTTCGGATGATCGGCTGCCAGACGAGGGTCTATCGGGCAGGAGCTCTCCCGATCGTTGCAGTCGTTCACTCTGTCGTCAGGACCTCTCCCACTGGATCCACGTGTCGCTGATGGGCCCCACGTTTGGGACGCCAATTGTTAAATGGTAGCGGCAGTTTCAGTCGATAACCTTTCAAGTATTGCCCGGCGGTAATCGCCTCTCATACCACTCGATAATTTACCAATGAAAGAGGCAGGCGCCGGAGACTGGAAGGCAGGAAACAAAGTTTTATTCCGTCGGAGCAGAACACATCAGATCAGACAGCAAGGTATCGTCACGAGGTGCTCTAACTGCATCTCTGAGGCCTGGCCTCTTATACACAGGTTTATGACTTTATTGCAGGTTTATCATACATGGCACATTCTTGAGATTACTTTGATGTATAAAAGAACGTCTTCGGAATCCCCACTTCGAACTCGTTCCCACACATGTCTACAGTGGAAGTCCCCACCCCATCTACAGTAGGAGATGGCTATCACGCAGCTGGACATTCCGCCAATTCCCGGGGGTGTGTGCAACCGGCCGGGTCTCAGGGGGTAGGGGCTTTGATCCACTGTAATCCCTTTGATGTGGGGTGTTTCCCTCACAGTAGGGGCAATAAACTGCATCCGCAGGGCTAGGTGATGGCCTGGGATCGGTTCGGACAATGGGGCGCAGAGGAAGGGGGTTATCAAAGAGAGGCATGACCATGTATGGGGTGTCGGTCAGGCGTGGGATGTGGTTCCATGGCAGGGTCGCGCAGAATGAGAGGGTTTATGGCCTGTGTATGAGAGAGCGGGGGTGGCCGGCGCGCGGGGGATGCTCGCAGCGCCAGGGGAACGCGCTAACGATCGAAAATGAGCGGGGAGAGAGTGGGGTGCCTAAAATGGCGGCCGTGCGTTCGCTGTGTGTGGCGCTGGGGAGAGGCAAGATGGCGCAGATAATGTTTAGTTACAAGCTTAATTTCCACACAGTTAGTCCATAACCAGAATTGAATAGTTGATCTTGCGTGGGTGGTCAGGGATGGGAGGGGGGGAGAGTGAGGAGGTAGGGGGAAACTGAGGAGGGTGATGGGAGAGGAGATAGCATGTAGGAGTAGGCAGAGATTAAAAAAGAACAAGTAGGGGGAGGGTGGAAGTATATGTGAGAATGAGAGGAGGGAGGTAGTAAGTCAGGTATAATGTGGTGAGGACATAGCACCATCATGGGCAGGTTGAGACACCCTGTTAGGTGGCAGGATAAGGACCCCAGTATTTGTTGAGAAGGTGCCGCTTGAAATCTTTTTTGAAGCTGAGATAGGAGGGGTTGCAGCGTAGATCTTTGGGGAGTGAGTTCCAGCTAGTAGGAGCATTTCCGGAGAAAGAGCGTAACTGGGTAATTTCTTGTTGACCAAGGGAGGCACCAGCATGAGAGTATTTGTGCTCCTCATTTCTCTAGAGCAGCCCGCTTTGTGGAGTTTGTCTGAGAGATACAATGGGGTATGTTGATGCAAAGTGTTATGCGTAATGCACGCATTCTTGAAGGTGGATCTACCTTCGATGGGAAGCCATTTGAGATCTTTGAGGATGGGGGAGATGTGATCAACATTGGAGTTACTTTATTACATTTTATAAGTGTATTTTCAAATGGTAACTGGTAAGCAGTTCATGTTTAGTGTCATTGGAATTGTCATGAAAAATCCTAACTTATGGTGAAGTCAGATTTTAAATTACAATTTTGAAAAGGCCCCTTTTAGAAAGTTGGAATTTTCTTGCCATTTGATGAGTGCAGACTGTCTCTGGGTGAGGACATAGCACCGTCATGAGCAGGTTGAGACACCCTGTTAGGTGGCAGGATAAGGACCCCAGTATTTGTTGAGAAGGTGCCGCTTGAGATCTTTTTTTGAAGCTGAGATAGGAGGGGTTGCAGCGTAGATCTTTGGGGAGTGAGTTCCAGATTGTAGGAGCATTTCCGGAGAAAGAGCGTAACTGGGTAGATTTCTTGTTGACCAAGGGAGGTACCAGCACGAGAGTATTTGTGCTCCTCATTTCTCTAGAGCAGCCCGATTTGTGGAGTTTGTCTGAGAGATACAATGGGGTATGTTGATGCAAAGCTTTATGCGTAATGCATGCATTCTTGAAGGTGGATCTACCTTCGATGGGAAGCCATTTGAGATCTTTGAGGATGGGGGAGATGTGATCAACATTGGAGTTACTTTATTACATTTTATAAGCATATTTTCAAATGGTAACTGGTAAGCAGTTCATGTTTAGTGTCATTGGAATTGTCATGAAAAATCCTAATTTATGGTGAAGTCAGATTTTAAATTACAATTTTGAAAAGGACACTTTTAGAAAGTTGGAATTTTCTTGCCATTTGATGAGTGCAGACTGTCTCTGGGTCACATGACTGGGTGTGGGTTACCTTTGGGCGTAATAATGACTGGATGGGCCATCACTGGCAGGATGGGAGGAAGGAGATGGGCTTAGGCCCAATTACTAGGCCGTGTGTCCTTCCTCCACACAAAGACCTGCATTCGTCCTGTAGTTAGTCTGGAGACAGGGCAGGTAAGGCAGGGAATCTGTGCACTGCAAAGGCCTACCTCTATAAGCTTCTCCCCATTGTAAAGGCCTAACTGGGTATATATACTGGACCTCGGACACCACCACTTAAGTACACTTCTGGACCTGTAGATAATTTGCCAAGAAGATGGAATGCTGTGCTGCTGAAAGAACTGCCACTCTGCTGGACTGCTGATCTGAAGGACTGCCACTCTGCTGTGCTGACATGCTGTTTGGTGTCCTCTAGCCTTGGTGAGAAGGATTGGACCTGCATCTCTTGAACCCAGAACCAAGAGTGACTCCAAGGGCTAGTCGGCTGGCCTCCTAATCTGTTGCCTCAGGGACACAGCAGGTTTAAAAAAAACCTTGCGCCTGTGCTTACACTCTGCCGTCTGTGAGTCTACCCTACCAAGTGGAGCTACTCCATTCCTTGGCCCTTGGAAGTGGGTTAAGGTGCTCTGGCAGCGGGACCAACGCATCTCCTCTGCTGCAATACGCAAACCAAAGCAGAATTGATGCATTGTCGCAGCTGCGTGAATTTGACCTGTAGCAAAGAACTGCATCGCCTCCGCAGCCTCATTGGTACCGCCACTGTGCAATCCATTCCTGGCGCAGGCCCTCGCATCCCTCACCGACTACATCCTCAACAACAACACTGGATTCCGTATCACAGCCTCACAGCTCCTCAGACTAATACATCACCCCGACTGCACACTACATCCACGATACCGGACTTCGTATCGCAAGCCCCATCGATGGGATCTGCAGTGATGATACAGGCCCTCGCATCACAGCCTCACCATATCTCGGAACCAATGCATCGCTACGGCAACACAACGCATTTTCAATGAGGATCCTCACAATGCTCCGTAACCCAGGATTGAAGGTGCTCTGTTCAGCGGGCCTAATTGAGTCAATATAGCTGGCACGTGCTTCATCACAGGTGGGCTGAATTGTGCCTTTGGCCAGGTCTGGCACGACCAGATATCCACAGTTGGCACTTTTTACTTTTTTGTGCTATTTTCAGTGACATTTTAAAACTTGAATATCTCCAGTTCATGTGCTGTTTACACTTTATTACTGTTTGAGGAGTGGCACAAATATTTTACTCATTGCCTCTAAGATTTGCCTGACTGTACTGTGCCAAGCTACCAGAGGGTTGAGCACAGGTTAATTTAGGGGGGACTTGTGCTTAACCAGGGCTCACACACCGTCAACCCATGACCCAAGTTCTCATACTTGTTCTTTACATAGAGCCCTTATTTAGAGTTTGGCTGATGGGATATTTCATTAAAACCTAATTGATATCATGTTCATCATATTACAGGTGTCATAGTCTGCAATGCACTTGTAATGCAGAGGACGTGGAATCCACCACTTTCGTGATGGAATATCTATCTACCAACCTCTAAATATAGCCCTTAGTCTTGACTTCTAGGAGTAAGTTGGGATTAGGACAGGAGTACTCCTGTCCTACAACTGAATACCTGGAGAAAGGCAGGAGTGCTACATGAGTAGGTTACATGTAGTCACAGCCAGATCTTTGTTTATTAGATTTGATGTTCTCTTATTGAATTAAACCTTATTTTGTCCATTATTTGTATCATTTTAACCCCACGAGTGACCAGTTTCTTTGTACCTCATAATATGTGTGTTTTTCACCGTAATGCATGAATGGGTTGCTCGGCTGCTAAAGCATTTGTGGTACCACTTTACACACTTCCATAACAGTGTGTATTCAGTGGGAATAGAGTTGAATCGAGCTAATCAGACCTATTCAGCCCTGCTGTAATTTCCTGCTTGCTCCATAGTTGGGTAAGAGGCAAAGGGACATTGATAGTCCCAGCTTGCTGCTGAGTGAGTTCTAGACCCTCATTGTGGTGGACGTAATTGGTGAGTGATAGAGAGTGTTACTCCATTGCTCCTTGGGCTTCACGGCATTTAACATAGAGGCTGTTCAGGGAGTGTTTGTCATCCATAAAGCATCTCAACTTGTCTGTGTCTTCCTGCACGCTTCCTACCGAACATTACAGCTGAGAAGCTTTACCGTGCAGGAGGAGAATTGGAAAATGAAACCCTTCTTTTATGCCCAGGAAGCTTTGCAGTCTTATCCTCAGCTTTCCTTCCGAAGTGCAGAAGGTATCATGTAGTCTGCTAATGTTCCCCTCATGAGGCACAAGAGTTGTATTTGGACGTTACAGAGGATTATCAGTAAAATATACACCTTTATTACTGGATTTTCTCTAACAAAGTGATCACGCAGTGTCTCCAGGTCAATAGACATGTTGTGGCCATTCTGTTTAGCACCTTAAAGTTTCGTATCAAAGTTTAATGCTGCTCATGTGCTGTAGATATTCCCAGGTAGATGATCGCCTCCATGGCCCGAGTAAGTGGATAGAGGCTTTGTGCCACTAGTGCCTGTGCTGGCCTGCAGTCAAAGTAGGATCCTCTGACTTTACTGTATTAATTTTGAATGAGATGCTGCCTGGCATTTTTGTAGTTCTGAGAGCAGTATGGAACGGGGGGCTCTGCTCCACTACTATCTCAGCGATGCTTTGAGTGAGCATAGGTAATTTAAACTCATTTTCCATTGTTTAGTGAACTCCAGTGAGAGATCAAGACAGGGGCAAACACAGACTCCGCAAACCCCCGCGGTGCGGGTGGGCCGAACTGCAGGGGGCCCCCTCAGCACAGTTTTCAGGCCTGTTTCAGGCCTGAGAGCTCTGGATTAAACCCGGAGCGGGGCCCCTCCATGTGTACCTTGCAGGGAGCCCCCTCAACTTTCGTTACACCACTGGATTAAGCAAAAGTGTTGAATGCATGTGGATCTGCCGAGTGCATGCAAATTGGTGTATGTCTACTCTTCCTGACTGATGGCTGTTTACTCCGGTCCTTGCCGTAGGGGTGCAACAGTTAGAGAGGTTCCATCCCATGAGGAAGTATTACAGAGTGCCCTCTATAAAGTGCCAGTCTTACCTATCAAAGGTTTGTAAAGAGTCTACAGAAATAAGGGCCTCTTTCTGTCTCCTCGCGTACCTCCATTCATCTTATTCAGGTTGTGACTAGCTTGCTATCCTCTGATTCAGCTGGCTTAGTATGGGTGGGTCAGAGACACCATCAAGTCAGTCAGTCTGGAAACCAGAATCTTTTGAAGATATTAGCACCACGGTTTAGTAGGGGGATATGACTATACGAGTTGCAGAATATTACATCTTTGGAATAAGTATCAGGGACATTGTTTCCTTAGTCCTGGAGGTAGCTACTTTTACGAATCACTAATGTCATTGATTACTTATGTGAGTTCGGTAAGCATCCAGGGAGCTCATCTTTTGTCGAAACTTATTAAGATAAAATCCAGTGCTGATGCTTCTACTCGTTTAAAGTAACCAATGGTGGTGAATAGCTCTACTTTCACGGACGGGGTCTCCTATGTTTCTCTATCTTTCTAAGACAGATTTTGTAAAGTAATTTAATTCAGGTAAGCTACATAACATCATCTTTTGTCTGCTCTGCTGAATAGAACTCCTGGCAGAACTCACTGAACTGATCTGACATCTTTTTTATAGCAATATAATCTTGGCATTAGACTTACAAATACACGTTATGTTATGAAATTATGTTTCCCCATTTCTTTTTCTACAGTTAAGCAGCTAGTTTAATATGAACAATATATAAATAGTAATTACGACAATTATTTTTCATTAGGGTTTACTTGCTAAATAGCCTTGCTAAAACGTCACATGGCGCTACTTTAAGATGTTTCCACAGCTGCTATTATGTGCAGTGCTATTGATATGTAATATATATGACGAAGGCAACTTCACATTGTACATTATACATAGTTAATTGCAGATGCCACTTCATGACCTTCAAATCGGAAACAAAGTATTATTTTTGAAGGAGTGTTGAAGTGGAGTGGGCTCTTCACCGTATCATAAACAATTGAGAAAACAGAGAGCTGCCTTGCAGATCTTTGCTCTGGAGCAATGGTGGATTATAGCCGTGAACATCAATAAGTGTGGTTCCCAGGCCAAATCACCGTCTTCATTTTTTCTTTACATGAAGGATGTAGGGTTTACACTAACAATTTTGAAGAAACCACTTGTTTGATTTTATTGATTTTATTTTATTGGGGATATATATATAGTACACTCCTGGTCCAGAGAAAAGTAGAATGAGTTATATACCAAATATGTGGCATCAATGCATGTTCCCAGAGTGGCTTCGAGGACATTTACAGAGGTAATGGAGTATAAAAAGCAGTGCATGCAATGGGAATGGGTGAGGTTTGCCTTGGGAAGGAATGGTAAACCAGAACAAATGTTTAACGACAGGCAGTAGTGGATTCAAATACCATATTGCAGAACGACTGAGCAAAGGTGCTCAGAAAGCTGCAGACATTGCTCAACATGGCACTCTCATGCGTCCTGTGGAAGGATAACCACTTGTCAGCTACCAGTTTAGGAGCAAAAAAGCACTCCGTCTGTACAGTAGATATACTACTATACAGATCCCTCAATCCTCTCTGATCTGGTCATCAGAAATGCCAAGTTAAGTGTTAAGAGCTTTCAGATCAATTTCTGGACAACTGCTAAAGTGCTCTTTGGCAAATGAGCCCACTGCAGAACTGTTAGAGTTCTTGGCCCTTTAATCTGGAATGCCTTACTTCTAGAGCATCATTGGAAATATAATATCCTTTTAGAAAGTTAAAAAAAAAAAGTTTTTAGTTAGAATACTCTTGCTCATTAAGTTCTTGGCTATCTCCTCTTTTTATTCTGTTTTATGCTCTATGGGTCTCTATATATCTTATCTTAATGCCATGATGCCACACCCGCTGACATGCTTTACAAGTATGTAAATGAAATAAGGATGTAACAAACTAGAGATCTGAATCTGTTTCCTTGAGTACAAATGGTGGATGCCTGACAATATGTAGAGCTAGGTATAGGTAAAGTATAAAAATTAGGGAAAGCTTTAAGATTGGATCACAATATTTATTGCCAGCTTGTACAACTTGGATATTCTAAAATAAATTGATCAAGGTTGTACACAGTGGTTGCCATTACTTTTGATCACTGAGAGATATGAAAAGCATCAATAAACAAATGAGGCAATAACCATTTGGAAATGTGTAGACAGGAAGCATCTCAGTAACTGAGCTTTACACCCCATAGATGTTTTGATGGATAATGTTTTACATCGGTGGAGGATTTTTGTGTAATTTATTAATGACTGTCAAGATGAGAGACACAAGGGTGAATGAATATGACATTTCTGGATCAATATCTACATGAATCACTTATGTTGGTCATTCATGAAACGTATTCATTGACCCTGTATGTAGTGCAATTATCCATTCATCACTTGTATTCAAATACTCATCCAAAGAAGATCAGCATACATCTTTAGGAGGACAGAGTCAATATTCTATGCTCCATTATCCCTAACCCAAACATATTTGATGACATGTATTTCATGTAGATTATGTTTGCCACCATGAAGTTGTTGCCTCAAGGATACTTTATTATTCATAAGAAGCACCTCCTGGGTTCAAACTATATCCATAATAACTCTTTCCCATTGCCACTAACATTTCTCTCCAATCATTAAATCAATCCTTTACTATAATAATGAGAGATAGTAAGGAACCTGTGATCATTACAGTTTTTTAACCAACTTCTAATAAGTCTCACTTGATCATTCTTGTCTTAAGACCTTCACCAGGAATGGTATGCTACAAAACCAAAATGAAAGAGATATCGCCACAATCCCAGAGCCAGAAAGTGCTCAATAAATTACTTTACAGCACTGTCTGTATCAGCAGCGGTCCGTGGAGGGAGTTCAGTGGGGCGGAAAGGCGGGGCGGGGGAAGGGCAGGGTGGGGGGTACTAAACACCGGAACATGAATAATTGGAGGTAAGTAAACAATTAAATAAATAAAACAAATTTCGTAGCACGCACTGCACCGCATTTTGTGATACAGGGTGCGCTACACAATTATGATGATACCATAACCGTTGTTGGGGATCAAAACGTCATCAACAACAACATCTTAACTCCGACTCAATTTTTGTTTTATTATTGTGGAGTACAAGATGTGTTTTCTATCGTGACTACTGTAATCTTTATCACTGAAAAGTCACCTTACCACTATATACGTGAGGTCAGGAAATCTTTTGATTTCCAGTACCCTTTCACTTGTTGCCCACTTTATTGTATGTTCGTTCTTGTTTATCGAATGAGTAAATAAATGTAATAAGGTCCATGGGAACAACAATACACCCAATGCTGATTTCAATTTTGTGGTTAAAGACTAATACCGTCCATAATAAGGACCGTTGTTTCTAATAATATACTGCTACTCTTGGTCCATTCCGACTTACAGGGTTCCCTTGTTCCTTTTCACAGACATTCTAATTTCAATCCTCTCAAAGCTGCTCACTCCATAGCCTCTCATATGCTAGGGAATTCGACCATATCATCCCTATTCTCATCAATTTAAACGTATTCATTATTTTGGCCAGAATAAAGTTCAAACTGGAATGTGTAACCAACAAGTGTTGCATCTCAACAGATGATGTTATCTCATCAACAATCTTATTATATCTTGTGGTAAAGAGTGCCCAGAGTAAGGGCACAAGTCACCCAACTTGTGGAAAGCCTGAAATTCAAGAGGGCACATGTACGGTACTAGTCCTTCTCTGGAGCAGCCTCTATCTTATGGATCTCACAGCTAGTGGACCTAAGAACCAAACTTTTGCTATTATCTTTCAAAACGCATCTGAAGACTCACCTTTTGATAGTTCACCTAACCCACAGCCGCTAATTACCTTGTTTTATAGGTTTCTGTCTCCTATGCTCAGTCATCAGTATCTCTGAAGTGCACGTTATTAACGCCTACTCTCTGAGTTTGGATTTTTCTGCCTCTGTTGTCCTCTTTTTGTGTTTCAACACCTCTTCTAGTATTTGCACTAGGTTGAACAAAAAATCTCTGTATATGGCTTTGTAATGAATACATTTGATTATTTGTCTACTGTAAACAGTACTATTTGTATATATCATTGCTCTATTGAAAAAGGTCCTTCAGACTTGTCTAATCTTATTTTTATTCATATGTTTACGTGATGTAGTCTCTTAATACGTCCTCTCTCTAATGTAAATCCATCATGTCTCTATTTTCAAATGGGCATTGTCTAGAGATATGTTTGTAAAAGTTCCTGAGATATAAAGTAATCACAAACTTTTCTAGTGACTGACCACTATAAAAATAGTTACATAAAATAAAAAAAATAAAAGAGATATTATTGAATTAAACAAGACAAGACACAATAAGGACAACACTCAAGGAAACCAGATAAGGATAAATAAAAGGAGGGGACCACATATAACCACAACAGAATCACAGAAAATAAGAAGGCTCTAAACAAAGGAGTGCTCAACAGCTTCTCATATAAGTCAAATGTGTGCGTTGCAAGCTTTTAATGTTACATGGCTTTCTCAATTACTGCTTGGATACTCAAATCATGAACTACTTTAAGGATGCCAAAGACTAAACAGAGAATAGAAGAAGGCAAATATGCCAGGTAACATTTAGCAAGCATCAAAGACAGAACCTGCAAACCTCAGAATTATCATCACATTTGGTTCTTAAAAGCTGCAAGTATCAGCAAAGCTAAAACAAAGACATACACACCTAAAGAAAATCTGAAAGGTCCGTAACATCCCAAAACGTATATCACAATGGTCCCGCCATTGAAATGCATGCAGCGACTTTAAAGCTAGGCTATACAGGCCACCATGTAGCCTTCTATCTTTAATGATCAAGTTCCGATCATGTTTCAAGTGCAGGAAAACATGTTGTGACAGAATATATAATTGTAGGTTAGTTTGTGACTGCACACTTTTGTCTGATTACAGCTTCTACTGTTTTTTGTGATTTATTTTGCGATATTGATGTTGCGGTGATCATTACATCTAGGGTGTACATTTGTCAACATCTTTTATTTAAAATGGTATCATTTTTGTAAAAAGAAAATATATAGTTAACATGATTGTTGTAGGAAATTGGGTTACTGGTTAAGGGGGGTGAACCCTACTCACCAGCAACCATACTTTTTATCAGATTAAAACAGCAAACAAACCCCAAATTAACCAGTGCTTTACTCTTTGGTAGCTTGGTACAAAAGCAGTCAGGTTTAACTTTGAAGTGCTGCATAAATACATTACACATCACCTCTAACATTAATAAAATGAAAACATAATACAAGATAAATCCCACACTAATTTAGAAACAATAGAGTAAAATGAAATAAATTATTTGACACAAAAATGACAAAAATCCAATTAGTGGAACAGGAGATACGTAGTTTTAAATATTTAAGTAAAAATAGTGCTTAAAAGCACAATGTGCCAACTGTGGTTATCTGTTCACACCAGACTGGAACAAAGTCATAAGTTCAGGTCGACCACGAGGGAGCGTGTGCTGAATACAAGGCCCAAGTTAATCCTACCAACAAATTACCTTAAATCCTGGTTGCAGAGTGTTGTGAGGTCCCATGTAAAGGATGCGTCGAGCAGTGGTGAGTCAGAGCTCTGATGCAAGGTTCTGCATCAACGATGCATTGAACAGTATTGGTTTCGGGGAGTAGCAGGGTCCTGGTCAGGGATGCGTCATGCAGGGGCGTTTCTTTTGCGAGGCAATGAATTGTGTCGCTTCTGCTTTGACCATAGCTGAGCTGGCAGAGTATCTTCGTGCCCACTTACAAGGGTCCAGGACTGGGTGGCACCACTTGTGGGGCAAGACTCACAGTAGACAGAGTCCAGGTACTGAGTTCAAGGTGGTTTGAGCCTTTTCTGTCCCTGAGGCTCTGAGCAGGAGGGCAGCCAACTAGCCCTTGCAGTCACTTTTGTGGTCCTGGTTTGCAGATGCAGGTCCAGTCCTTCTTACGCCAACAGCAGGGCAGCAGAGTGGCAGTCCTTCTTGCAGCAGAGTAGCACAGCAGTCCGCCTGAATCTTCCACAATTCCAAAGGCATACGGAAGAGTTAGATCTGAGGGTTCTATATTTATACCTGGTGCTAGCGTTGAAGTAGGAAAAGTTTTAGAGGTGTTTAGAAATACTTTCCTCCCTGACCCGTTCCCAGCTTGTATGGGGGCACAAAAGATTAGTGTGAAACCTTGTGTGCTGAGCCAGAGTGTTTGTGATGTGCAAGTGTGGTAGGTGACAGCTCTTCTCTCCCTATCAAGTCAGAACTGTCCTATCCTGCCTGAAGCTATTCCCTCTTTGACTCACTCTCTGGGGGCAATACACAAAGATCAACTGCCAGCTACACACAGTCATGTGACCGAGGATAATGGCTGCAGGTACCAAATATTTCAGAAAAGAAAATGCCCACTTTCTTAAAGTAGCTTTCAGAATGGTGACTGAAAATTCGACTTCACCATTAAAGAGAGTTTTAAATAAGAATTCTTTAGGGACCAAATTCGACATTCCAACCTGGTTCAGTTGATAGTTAGCACTTCTTATGGGTAATAAGGTAAACCAATATTATCCTGTGGGAGAGATGGGCCTCACAGTAGTGAAAAACACATTTTGGAGTTTTTCACTATCAAGGCATGTAAAACTTCAGAGTACACATGCAACTTTTTAAATAGATTGCATCCTGCATTATGGGCTGTGCAAGGCCTACCATAGGGGTGACATGTGTATTAAAAAGAGACGTTTAGGCCTTGCAAAAGGTTTATTTTGCCAGGTTGAAATTGCTCACATAGGCTGCAATGGCAGTCCTGAGACTTGTTTAATGGACTACGTAAGTGGGTGGCACATTAAGTGCTGCAGGCACACTAGTAGCATTTAATTTACAAGCTCTGTGTTCATGTAGTACCACTTTACTAGGGTCTTACAAGTAAATTAATTGTGTCAATTGGGTGTAAGCCAATTTCACCATGTTTAAAAGAGCGAGCAAAAGCACTTCAGCACTGGTTAGAAGTGATACATTGGTAAGAGTCTTAAAGCTTACAAAAAAGAATTCAGTAAAAACAGGAAGAATAAGGCAAAAAGTTTAGGGAAGACCACCATAAGGTTGACAGTCCTAACAATTGTGTTTTCAGTTTTGCACTAACAGTTAATACATCTGCCCTAGTGAAGCAACCTTATTCTGGAAATATCTAATCAATAACATGGACTAATCGTGGCCACCAATGGTTGGCAATGTGCAAGTTATGGATAATTATCATCTGCCCATAAACATAAATTAAGGGCAATCATATATGCCGCCCTGTCTGGTGTATGAGTTCTTACCAACACTTGTTTCCAGTTTTAGTAGCTCTGCCTAAAACTAAACATATAAAAGTAAGGCACCTATAGGACCCTGTTTTTCCCTACTAAAGAACCGTTACTAAGTAGAATGTAATCCTGAGAAACATTATAGATTATTGCATATCATTGATTTCAGTTACATTATTTTCCTCATAGATCGAGTTAGACACTAAGGGGCTGATTACAATGTCGGTCGGACGTGCGTCTGACCAGCATCGTAGCGGAAGCAGGATTGCCCAACAAGGAGTCGAAGGTCCCACTACCCAGAATATGATCTGACCGCCATGTTGGCAGTCAGATCCTGTATTTTTTCGCAGCACAAGTCGCAATGGAAAAAAATAGAGTTTAAACATCCCTGTACCATGATGCAGGCACCATGCGGTGCCTGCCAGACAGTGCAGCGATGTTAAGGGGGGCACCATAGTTGCCCCCCATGCCCCATAGTGGAGGGTCAGGGGGCCCTGCTAGAGATCCCCAAAGTCACTTTCCACCTGCGCATTCATGGCAGGTGGACTATCATGAAAGGGGAGGCAGAAAGCAAATTTGTAATCCCGATGGCGGAGCCGAAGCTGGATCTGCTGCTTTTTGTGGATTACATTTCCACCCAGTGCCCTGATGGGCTCACGAAGTGGAGCGGTATTCACCCACAGGTCTCCGTCTGACTGCCAGTGTCATAATATGGTGGTTGGATGGAAACCTCTGATGTTGGGCGGAAAGCCTCCTACAAGCTGTCAGATGGGTTTTCACTCGACAACATGAGGCCTTAGGTCTCACATATTTTCCCAAAACAACTTTGACCCTAATTCAACCACTGACATATATTTATTGTCAAATGATTCTAAAATAGTGTTTTTCCAATAAATTGTATATTGTTGGACAGCCCCAAGCATCGAGAAAATATAATGAAATAAATTTCATTTTAGATTTCCAATGGTATCGAAATGCAGGTAATAGGACGAAAGAACAGAGAAAAGAGTTGTTGCTCATGGTCGAATCTGACAAACAGATGGGAGAAGGCGAGAGGTGGATAGAGGAGCGGACAATCTTTCAATATCCTAAGGTTAAGAGGCCAGAATGATTGTCGGTGAGAGGATGGGGCAGTAATATTAGACCTAAATTACTGCCACGTGTTTTTCTGTACTTTGCTAGTGCGTGACTCCTTGATTTATTTTCAGACCAGCAGAACTAATGGTGTCCCAGAATTTAAAGTTTGGATCAAATATTTACCATAGCATAAGAAATAGGAATACATTTCCTCATTTCATATTGAATTAGACTTGAAATAAATCAGGCCTTCAGTGCTCCTCTCTATCCTTTTTGTAAAAGGTGCGATTTGGCTGCCTGTAATTATTATCAACTGACTACCCCTAATGCGTCGCAAATCAGAAAAGGTGACAGTCGTAAAGCAACATCCTTTCCTGAATGCAGAGCAGCAGGTCCCAGGCAGTCCTAATTTACATATGACTAACGCTAGCCATTGGAAGAGAGAATTACAAAAGCATCCAACTGAGCAACTCGTGAAGGATGATGAGCAGCAGGCTGAATGCTTGCATTCCACAAAGAGATTCACTTTTATGATAATGAAGTTTAACAATAGGAAAAAATAGGATATGGTAATGTTAAATGAATTCAGCAGATAAAAATATCATGCACATGTAATTTTCATTCCTTAAGAATATAGTTTGATTTAAAAAAAAAAAATGAAGATGGATATTTGTTTGCCAGTTCGCTGTTGTTGAGCACATCCTTGTACGAATCCTTTCAAATTCCACTGCACAGTAGGTTTTGATATTGTGTAGACGGTGACATGATTGGACCAATTTTCTAAGAGATCTTGTTATTATCCCATCTGAGGGTAAACTTGAATGGAAGAACAGTAGTATCATTCCTGTGATAGATAGATATTTTAGTTACATTAGAGCCCTTAACGTCTCAGAGGACAATCCGTTGAAAGAGTCATAAGATCCCCCTATGGGAGCAAGGTGCATGTAGACAGGAGCCCGGGCAGGAAACTGATGTGAATCGTAGACTCTCAAAGATTGCAAATCAAAGGTCTAACAATCACAGTCGCAAAAATTAGAGAAATTACAGGGTCGACACAGTATAGCGATGATAATAGTGAGGAGCTTTATCAAGTCAAAGGATTCAAGTAGATTAGGCAGAAAAAGGAAAGTAATTGTGTATAAAAGTGTGAGAATGAACCAGAGGGAATAAATAGGCTGCTTTGGCGGGAAAGAGGGTGGGGAGGGGGCTAACAAAGGTAACAGGAATAGGAGAGAGAGGAGTTGGTTGGAAGAAGAGATCAATGCTTTCCAAGAGACCAAAGGGCTAAACTGGGGAGAGCAATCTATGCCGAGTAAAGCATAGTTAGGAAGAACTATTTACCCAGGCTTTATGACTGGTTCAGAGGTAGGAAGGAGAGTAGTCTTCACCAGACCACATTGTGGTTAATCTGTGCAGAAATGCTATGGACACCTGTTGTGCCAACAGTTGTTTGCTCCAGATGAACTCAAACTCCAAAACTTGGGTTTCGGCATTCGAGAGCGCAGTCTAACCTCCTGCAGCTTCAGCTTGATACGGCTGGGTGATCATTGATCTTATTCCAAGTGCTCTACAACATATGCAAAGGTCAAAGTATATTCAATGTTAATGTCTAAGGTCGCAGGAAGTCTACATTGTAGAATTTGAACTTCCACCCCAGAATGAGAAAAGTGAACACCTTATTGTTGGTCAATCATAGAAGATGACTGGGAATCAGCGCAGAGCCAATCCAATAATGTCATATCTTTTTTGGATACGCTCATCGTCATCCTCTTATTGAAAGAACCTCTATCCTATGAGCTCGAGTTAACCAGAATCCTCTCCTGAGCCCAACAGAGGGTGAAACGCCTTTATTGTATTCCCTTAACCCATTGTTCATAATCCTAGGAATGCAAGCACATTAAGAATAACTAGGTCCTGACATAAATGGTTTTATTAATTTGGGGGAAAGTAAGTGGAACCAGAGATATGTGGAACCAGAGATATGAATTTGTAATATTTTAAGCAATAAAGCACCTAGAAAATGTCAAGCACTATGAAAAGAAAACATTCTCAGTGGAGGCTTAATGTCAGACCAACCGTGACAAAGTGGAGGTTGAATAGACTAAATGGTTGTCCAAGTCAAAGGTCTTTTCTTCAGGCTTAGGGGCTCATTTACAAGCCCCTTGCGCCACCAGTGCATCACTTTTAACATGGGAAAACGTGAAGTACCGGCAGTGCAACTGGCTTGTAAATAAGCCTCTTAGTCTCCAACTGTTGGGGAAGCTTCTGGTCAGTCCTGCAGCCCTTACCTCCAAAGGGCAGGCTTCTGGGCGCTAGGGCCCTCTCCAGCCTAGGTCTTCTGTAGTATCTAGTTATCTTTAGTTAACTGGCCCCTCTTGGAGTCAGGAGTTGTTCTGCTTTTTCTGTCCCTGAAGCAGGTAAACAGGAGGCCAAACATGTATCCCTGGGATAGCAGTTCCAGTCCTAAGTTGCCAGCATGTTCCATGGGCCCTTAAGGCCTTGGTTGATGTCTTCTTCCTGCAGCAGTCAGATGTCAGGATTCTTCTTCCAGCAATGCCTTCTTCTTCTTTCAATGGAGTCTTCCCAGGTCCTCAAATGTTTTGAGGAGGTGGTGGTGGGAGTCCCAGATTTAGCTTGTTTACTAGCCAGTGATCGCAAAAATTTGATCACCCAATCTTAACTTTTTTCTCGCAGTCCTCCACCTCTATTTTCAGTACTTCTTATTTGTCTTACTGTAATATTACCCACTAACCCCTGTTTCAACATGACAGGACTCGTCTGCCACCAAGTCTTGGTCACTTCAAACGGTCAAAACATATGTTCCGTCCTAGTGTGGCTGGGGTCAGACTGTCTAGGGGGGTACTGGAGATGAATAGGAGAATCTCTCCCTGCCTCTACAAGTCAAAAGAGTTACAGCTACAGCTACCTTTTGTTCTTCTAACTGTTCCTGTCCTTCTAGATAGCTAATACCTGTTAAATGGTCAACAGGTAATATCCATTCCCCTTTCCTGGAACCAAATTCAAGCCATTGGCCTCTGAGCCAGAGTTATTAACCAGCCAAGGGTGTGTATTCCAGTTCTGAAGGTGTGATATGTGGCAGACTGGTTTCAGCACTACTGTGGCTGGAGACTACCTGGCTAGGTGGGTCCAGGAATGAATAGGAGAAACCCTCCCTTGCTTTTACAACTCAAAAGAGGTAGTGCTAATAGCTGCCCTTTGTTCTGCCAATTTTTCCTGTCCACTTACAGATAAGTAACCCCTACTAAGGGGTTAGGAGTTAAAACTAATTTGCCTTTCCTGGCCTCAGAGGCAAGCCATTGCCTTCTGAGCCAGTCGTTAAATCTCCGATCCAAGGATGTATATTCTAGCTCTGAAGGTTTAATGAGTGGCAGGACTGCTTGATTCAGGCAGCCCAATGTATATTTATAAAAAGTTCCATTACTGCTTAAGTTATCAAAATCTGATTTCACCATTAAGTCGAATTTTAGATGCCATGCAGGTACTTTGCAGCAGTTTTCTTATCTTTTCTGAATCAGATGCGAACAATAAGGATGTTAGTACCCTCTATTTGTATTAGAGAAAAGTCTAGCCAGGCTTACATAGTGAGACAGCTTTTGGTTTTTATTTCACTGTGAAGGCACCAGCCCCAATATGTAGTGTGCTCTAATTATATATGTTAGCACCCTGCCCTGTGCGCTTACAAGGAACACATTTCTGGTAACTTCCCTGCCATGTGTCACTGAAGTGCATTTAAGCTGCAGGTCAGCCAGAGCAAAGTGGTGCCCCTGGAAGACATTTATTTTTGTCATGCATGTGGTTGTGTAAATGCACACTCAAGCCTATGTAGAACGTTTAACTTTCCATGCCATAGGTGTGGTTGAGGCACCATTGACAATGGGCTTATAGGGTAGGTAAATAGGCCAAATAGTAAGATCCAATGTCCAGCTCATTTTTTAGGGGGGGGGAGCATAGGCAGTTTACCACTGCGTAGCAGTGATAAGGTGCATACAATCCTAAAGCCACGAAAAATAGGATCCAGAAAAAGGTAAAAGATCTGTGGTGACCATGCAGAAAAGTGGGGTTTGCTACAGTAAGTCCTAAGTTACATTTGTCTATAGGAACAAATGTCTGCCATCAGCCATCTAAGTCACACCTGAGCCCATGCTTCTCTAAGATATCCATGATTGTTCTTACATGAAATTAAATAATATATTTCTTTTTAACCTATGAAAGAAGGCTGAGTTGGCAATCTTGCACATACTGTAAGTTATCAGATTTCATACCAACAACAGCATCACTTTTTGCTTGCAGTTTCTGTATGCTATGATCTATTATGCCATGATATGGGCATTCAGATGCACGTTTCATGGAATTATCATTTTGATATTGATTATAACAGCAGATAAGGCTTTACAAGTTGATTAAAAATGAGCGGGGTGAACTCAATATACAGATATTCTGACACTAGCTGTTTAAAGGGGTTGGAAACAACAGAAGTCAAGCATCACTAACATACAGTTTTTGGTTATCTTAATATCGAAAGTAAGACGTTCTTTCTTCAACTAGAATAATTGCACTGTCTTCTAGAGAAAAAGACAGTATTAAAATGCACTAGTAAATGCAATGCTCTTGCCTTTAAATGGTGGGCAATCGGTTTATTCTCTGGAAACAAAGGTTCTACGCAGATTGATTATTGAATTGTTTCTTGTGATTTCTTATACCCTATCCTGAATTTACCATTAGAAAAATGATTGCTTTGTGAGCAAGAGAAGACACAGGTTTGCTCCACTTCTATACTACTCTAAAAGGCCAGTCAGCAGTGTTAATGTGTGGCAGATATTTAATAGGGTTGGTAAAGGCCAAGTTGCATTGTGAATTGCAAATTGTATTTATATAGCACTTCCTACCCCAGACAAGGCATTGAACCTCTTTGGGGCACGTAGCACGCTACTCAGGAACCCAAGGTTAGAGCTGAATAGTTAGTAGCTTAGTAATATATCAGACGCAAAAGGGTTGGAGCACACTCTAAAAGGGATGCCCAAGTAGTAAGCATACAATTAGTAAGAAATAGTGCTAGGTTTGAAGTAAATGTCCACAAAACAAATGTAATATTCTTCAAGAAGTGTTGCAGATATTCATTCGGCAATATGAACAGCTGACTACATGGAAACTCTGCGGCAGCCGACAAGTGTTCCATCTTTTCTAACTTTATCAAGGCTGATAAACTATGTAGGTTACAGGCCAGGCATTTCAAACGTCCAATAAGTAACTACTTGTTCATGTATATGTAACCTGCATTCAATCTAATATCCAACAGTGTTGGAAAGTAACTATACCTGAATCCCAAAAAAAGTAAGCCATGATAGTAGTCAAGGATGTGGACATGCATCTGAGGAGTTGCAAGGTAGGAGGCGAGAGTGAAAACTTTATGGGGAAAAAGGCAGTGATAAGCCATCCAAAACTGAGGAGCCACTTTGACTCGGTAATGCACCATTTTGTGTATGTATTCATTGACTTTATAAGGCTGGCGGAGTGCAGAGGTACCATCATCCATAATGCAAGCAAAGAAGTCACCGTCCCAACCCCCTCATTTGCATTGTGTATTTTATTGCAACTTTTATATAGTGCTTACTACCCCATGTGGGGTGCTGAAGCGCCTGCCTACATGAATATCATGCTACACTGGGTAGGGTGTATGGTTGTAAGTGGTTTCTTTGTTTAAATCATATGGGGGAAGTATTTCCATGTCATGTGTGATGACTACTGATATTTCAGTTATTGCCCTATGGGAAGCAGCGCTTAGCAATTTGATGGATGAAGAAGTAATTGTACTTTAATTGTAAATTGTATTTATATAGCACTTACTACCTCTGACAAGGCATTGAAGTGCTTTAGTGTGAGAGAGAGGTGCACAGTTTTTGGTTTTCAGTAAGCTGGCAGCTTTGACTACCTCTGCGGGTACCCTTGTGGTATTTCTTACCTCCAATTAGCTAGTTACTGCACTGGGGTGTCATTCTGAGATATTTTATTTAAAGTTTATGGTACTGAGTAGGCATATGTTAGAGGGAAAATGGTGGTGAGATCTGCTGGAATGGACTTTGTTAATAACCCCCATTTGCGCGAGTGCCACCCGGTGCAACAATCGTTTTTGGAGCCTCCCCCTACCAATGGCATCTTCTCAGGTGTGGCCCGCACAGGTAACAGCGGTGATGCGGGGCAGGGCGGGGCGGTGGGGGGGAAGTGGACAGATGGCAGGATAGAGAAAGTAAAATAAAAAAGTACATTACACCAATTACCTTGCACTCGCCGCATCGCTGACTGAGCGATGTGGTGAGCACAAGGTAAGTGGTTCTATTTTATTTTTTTATTTTACTTTCCCTATACTGTCGTTTGTCCACTTCATCTCCCTGCCCCAGCCCCTCCGCTGTTACCTGAGCCAGCAGTGCCTGCATCCTCTACAGATTCCCTCACTACCACCCTCCAACAGTGCCCCTCATCTCTCCATAGCCCCTCTCACATACATTTAATTTATTTCAAAGCACTGGTTGGAGTTGGCTTTACAAATAAGAATATATCGACACAAATGAACGCTTTTTAGCAGCATTACGAATAGATTATGAAAGACTGGAGGGGAAACACACTGCCCCAACCTATATTATGCAGTTTGCATGCAGCTCTTTGATGCCAGTTTATAAGTCACTGTGATATAATAGGATTTTAATTTATGAACTGCAAGTAACAAAATGTGACAAAAGCAGTAATCCACTGAGTGATCCATATAAAATACATAGTACGCGCACAACGTGACATTCACTCCTCCCAATTGCCCAAGAACTCTCAGAATCAGAACGTGTTGTTCATGGCGTAGCCTTTTTATTCATGAAACAGGTAATTCACCAGTGACCAACATGAGAGTAACAGTATCCCTTTTGGATATAAAATTATTAAAGCATCACTCTTTAGCGGCATTAACATGACGAAGGCTGCAAGGCAATTAGCCACGACATTACACTTGAACTTGAGCTTGGCCGCACACTTTAGTGGCCTTGACCAGTCAAAGGCAGTAAGGAAGATATGCACCACATTACATTTGAACTCTTGAACTTAGCCATACACTTGAACTTGGCCGTCTCGGCTCACCAAGCCCCCACTCTGCTGTGCACATTGTGCCAGCAGGCCCCAACGCGCTACAGCGAACAGTTGACCTACTTGAAAACCAGGGCCCCGCATGGCACACTGGCATGCCCACTGGGGTACCTGCACTATGGCAGCCTCCCCAAGGTTCACCTCAGTCCATACGTTGTGGGTTAGGGCAGAAGAGTCCAGGACCACCAGCAGGTCAGTCCCCCCTTCCGCCAACCCTCTGCACACGTGGCTCCTACCCCCTCCTGGGGGCCATCCTGTTGAACTGCCATTGTTGTGCTTGCCCTTTTGTTGTTAACTGCCAGCGCTCCGCCCTCGCTGTCTTGCTGGTGGGTGGGTGGTCGACGATGCGCCCCTGCAGCTTGCCAGAGGTCCAAGGGGACAAAGAGGCTGAAGATCGCGGGGCGCAGACTTAAATATCCTTCCAGCGCATCCCGATGACGTCACCTCATCCAGCCCCCTTTTCGGCCCTGGGAAAGGCCCAGTCCCGTGGCGCTACTAAGGGCGCCCCTCCTCTAGGCGCGGGGGGCTCCTGTCAGTTCTGTGATCTCCATGGTACCGCACTACTTTATGATGAGTCAAACTGTCACGAGTCAAAACTCCGATCTCTCTCCAGCAGGAACATTAGTCATTTTTTTCCAATAAAACATGCACCCCATGAACTTAATATGTGGTTTTCGATCAAGGCTAGTGTTCTGAAATGAACGTTGTATGCTCCTCATGCAATCTCTATTATAAACGTTCGGCCCACCATCTTAGTAGGTACCCAAATGTGAGGTATGCTACTAAGAAATGGCAGGTTCTGGCCCCAATTCATCTGCAACTAAAACCTATTGTGGAAAGGCTTCGGCGCTAAACCAGAAGCTACCATCAGGTTGCAGACGAGAGGAAGCGCGTGCTAGTTCATGGAGATAATCTATACAGCGCGAGAGCGGGGGTGCAGCACTTGTCTCCATGGCAACCCGGAGTACTGCTTTTCTTGTCGAAATGAGATCACCGAGGGCTGCTTTTCGCATGCTGATGTTCGAGTAGTTTCCTGGGCTAGAATGCTGCTTTATCCCAAGGCCTTGTTTTTACTGCATATTGGAACACGGAGAGGAGAGCTCGCCTTTCGCTGCGTGTAACTAGAGGGCAGTCAAGTGTTACGTGTCATGTGCATTGGCACGCGTTACCTTGACAGCGCGAGGCCCGACTCGCTGTCTCCTCTCTGGTAGCCGCCCTTTGTCTGTTTCTGACAGTTAACACTGTATGCTGGCTGCTCGTCTTCGCTGTACTCCCGTGGGAACAGTACGGATCAATTAGCTGCTCTTGACGAACCTTCAATAAAATGTCAGGAGCTAGCGAGCCCTGTGGTTTCTCTCTGTTCGGCGCTTCTTTTGGGATGGGATAACGAGTGATAATAAACAGAACAACACATGCAACTATTTGTTAACTGGATATGTCATATTATTACTACGTCTTCCGTCTGTACCATTTCCTAAGTGGAAGTGCTTTAAATGGAGAAACAGAAGTACAGGGACTCAACAGTTACAGTACTTGTTTGCTCCTGGGAAGTGCCGGTACTCTCCCATTAAATGTACTGCATCAATGCTGAGAATGCAGGTATTCCCCATTTCAAATTTAAGAAATGCAGGCTGTCAATAACAGGCAGTACCTGCACATTTCAAGCACCGCTCAATGGTACATGTCAGATGGCAGCTATGAAATGGTAAACTGGCTGAGTAGGTTACTGTGTAAAATCTGCACATTTTAGGTTGAAATATGAGCAATCCCGAATCAGCCTTTCATCCTTCCCTGGCCGATAAAGCGAGTTCAATCAGATTGAATAATTGTACCATATATTATTTGACCACCAAGGCAGAATTTCATAGATGCTTTGCTTTATATGACAACTATTATATTTATTCCAGATACATCTGTGTTATAAGCTCATCCTTGGGACCGTATTGCTCTGCACAGTATTGTACACCGACTGAGGTGATGCCATTATTTACCAGGCTCCATCGCGAGACTGCAAGGATTGGACAGCGTTTACTACATAGGCTGCCCGTGGGAAATGGGAATCCTGTTATTGCGAGCTCGGTAACTGATCTGAAATGCCCGCAGCGAGCTGATGCCCCACCGGGGCATTGCACGTCCTCTCATATTCTCTCTCTGATAGCCTGCCTCCGCATTATGGACTGTAAATTAAAAGAGCGGGCTACTCTCGAGTCCTTTCCAACAAGATTCACCTAGAAGATGCATTTCATTCTATGACGGAGTAGAAAACAACCAACCTGATAACACACTTTTATGTGAACTAAAAGCCCATCACTGATTACAGCAAGCAAAACATTACTGCACTTCTACCGTTCCGGATTTAAAGTGAATCTGTAAAACATAGGGAACACCGTGTTCTAACTGTGGGATTGCTGTTATGTGTTTGTCGTTGTGCAAGTGATTGCTGAGAAAATGGGTCCGGGCCTGATTTTCAAGAACCTATCACTAGCTCCCTGAAGTTTCTTCTGTCTCTTGGAGTGTGAAGTGGCCAATGTTTGAATAGCTTCCGATTTAAGAAGGTGTCCTTGTCTGTGGATTGTGTTGATTGTACCCTGCTATGGCACGGCTGCAGTTAATAACAGGTGCATTATTTGTTGGTGCTTATTGGTGCCAGAGATGGCAAGAAGCACCCAGAGGCATTGCTGGAATGGTCTACTTGAGCACACACAGTAAGGATTTGGTAATTGTAATTGTATTTACATAGCAATTACTACCCCTGACGAGGTGTCAGAGTGCTTGGTGATTAAAACGCTACTCCAGAACCGAAAAAGGATTTGTGGTGGATCAGTATAGGGAAATATTGGTTAATTTGAGCGGTGGACGTGCAAGTCTTTTAGTTGGATTGAATAGGACAATAGAGGGCTAGAAGAGAGAAGAGTCTAGAAAGTTTTATTTTGGAGATCATAGTAGTAAGATGAGATTTGGGATGAGCAAAAGGAGAGCTAGAGGATGGAAGAGTCTCTAGAAAGGGATTAGGAAAATCTCTGTAGTAAAATGATGTTTGGGATGAGTCAAAGGTGGGATACATGAAGGGAGAATTTAGACAGGGTTGTTTTGGAAATGGCCCTTTCTAGGATGCTTTCCATTGACTTTTTGCTTTTATCCCTCTCGGTTTTCACGGATCTAGGTGCTAGCATTAGGACTTTGAGCACGTTTGACACTGGCATTGAGTGCCAAAGCGCTGTGCTTATCATATACAAACTGGTGATTGGTGTATACATGATTGGCTGATTTGAGTTAGCTGTAAGTCCCTTGCCTAGGGGTAAGACTTTTTTCCAGGGCATGTAACTTGAATGCACGTCCGTGGGCCTGCAGCACTGGTTGTGTCATCCACGGAGGTAGCTCATCGAATGCGCCACAAGTTTGCCCTGGTAGGGCCTGTGTGCACAGGTTACTGTTACTTGCCTTTGCATTTAAAAAGCTTTGTGCCAAGGTTCTGCATGTCTCTTGCTATAGCGGAGTTCTCCCTAGTGACAGGGTGCTCAGTTGGGAAGAGATATGGCATGTGTACGTTACATGCAAGGGACGTGAATGGCACTGGATGATGTGTTCGGTACGATGGGTCTTGCTTTTCACATTGGATTAGCATGACGGAATGTAGGGAAAGACAATTGAGCAGTATTTCCAGCGTGCAGAATAGTAGCAGTATGGTGTTGGATATTGATGAGTTCATAATGGTGAATCCTCTCTGGTAGTGTGAGTGGATCTGACATTACGTATGTTGTAATGTCACTTTGTGAAAGTGGGCAATTTGATGCTCGTGACTCTGTATGCCTGTGGGCCTGTCTCCAATATGCATCTGGGTGCTGGGGGGACAGCTACATCAGTGCATTTCCGAAAGAAGACCATAAACTAGGGGCTCAAGGGAATCTGCAGACTCTGACTCTGAGGATCCTCTCTAGATGGTTACGTGGGGGTGGAAATGGCACTTGCATTCCGAGGGGCAGGGTCTTGGCCCCACTAAAGTGAGTGATCAAATCTCCTGGGGTAGGATGGCAGACAAGATTTATTTTTTAGAGAGGGCCTGTGCATTTCAAAGGCGGCCTTTTGAACTGATCATATCTTCAAAGGCCATTGTGGGTATAACTAATGGGTCTCTGGCCTCCGAAAGTAGAGACACTTTTGGATTTGGAACCATACTATGCTGGTTCGACTGGTATATCAAGAAGAGTAATCAGGAGGGACTGGAACTGGATTATCTGCAGACTGGTGGTGGTCTGGAGCTTTTCGTGCTCCAGGAAGGGGACTTTGACTTGGTAGATTTTGCCTGGACATTGCTGTTCTGCAGCTAAGTGCCAACTGTTGTGGCCCAGGTCCATAGGAACTCTCCAAGTGCTGGTTAGCTGGCCTCCTGTCCATGATATACCAGGGACACATAGGATCTCCCTGTTTCCACAAGTTTGTAAGGATCCCACAGGGTGCGGCAGAATAGGCTGGGAGTGATCGCCGGTTGAGCCAAGAACCATCCTTACTTACCCAGTAATCAGACTGTGCAGAGGTGTGTGCTCGTAAAGATAAGCATCCCACTAGAGGCGGTGGCATGTGAGGAGTTTGAGGAGTGCAGAGAAGCTTGCAGAGTCAGAAGGTCTTGTGCTTGCAACCTGGAGACCTGTGCTAGCTTGCACCCTGGAGCATGTGGTGTCCGAGGGGTGGTGGCGGACCTGAACTTGGAGCTGAGACTGTCTTTGACCTCCAGATCAGGAGGATGACAGTACCTGACATTGCGGCCTCCATCAGAGGTTGCTGGCTCTCCCTGGAACACGCCATAAGGCACTTACTTGTCGAGAACATTGTGATTGGGCCCAAGGGGTTTTGTTGTTCTTTGTGGGCACCCACGGCTGGCTGTCAGGAGCTATGGCAGCTCATTCCTCCACCTGAGGGGACACATCTCTTCAGATTTGGAAGCACATCATCTTCCTGGGTCACAACCTTTTGTCTACAGAGAGCATAGCAATCTTGTAATCGTACAGGTTCCGCTGGGTGCCTGGAGGTCTAATCCGGTTGGACAAAACAAAGTAATTGTTTCTTTCTATTTTAGGTGGTTCCGTCAATCTAATCAACATGGTGACAGCAGGGGCAATATGTAGTTGAGTGACTGAGGGGCTGGTTGGTATTTAACTATAAGTAATACTTGGATGTAGGATGGGACCCAGCATGCATTTCCCACGCATGCCTTTACTTTGCAGTCATTACACTGAATGCAACAATACCATGCTTTCCTTTACCACGCATGTCGTTACAACGACTTGCCTTAGGGGGACGCTGGACTTTGAAATAGTATAAATTACTGTTCCAACTCTGGTCAGTGTATCACCAGGGAAGGTGTTGGACTTAAAATCCAACATCAGTCCAACAACCAGCCCTCTAAATCAATCCGTAATTACTGCGTGGTAAAGGAACGCATGGTAACGTCACAGTCTGGATAGTGACTGTGGAGTAAAAGCAGGCCATGGTTCTGCCTGCAGGGTAGCGGATGTTTCCTGTAATATATAAGTTTGTTACACAGACCTAAAGATGAGTATGGTGGTTATGTAGGCAATAGCCAACTCTTTTTGCTGTGGTAAATGCCAGTTCCCTGGTTTGCAGCCTTTAAGAAGTTCAATGAACACTTCAGGCCAGATTTACATAGAAGTCCAACCTTTTTGTCTACGGGGAGGATAGCGATCCCGCAACCGTGCAGGTGCCTCTGGGTGCCTGCAGGTCTAATCTGGATGGACGAAACTAAGAAACTATTTCTTTCCATTTTAGGTGGCTCCGTCAATCTATTCAACGTGGCGCCAGCAGGGGCAACATGTATCGTTGGCTGGTGTAGTTGTGTGACTGAGGGGCTGGGTCACAAGGGGTCGTTAAAGACCTGTGATTGCTTGACAATTGCAACTATTGGGGGGTATACGATATTGGGGAATGTCGTGTTGGATGAATACCTCTGATGGGGGGATATATGTTCATATGATTCTGCTGCTAATGGGAAAGTTTGACAATTCCATATAACTGTAAAGTGTATATACAATGTGTATCTCGCTTTGATTTCAATGTGTGTGTGTAATACAAAGACCACTGTTTTATACATATGGTTTAGAGTCTTTTTTTGTGGCGTACGTAGTGTGTTGTGAGGGTAGTGTTCTCAACACTTTACACTTGGGCCCTGAGAATAAGCTTGACTGCTTGGTGCAAAGCTACCCAAAGGTGAGCACAGCTTATCAGACACGTGTACCGGAAACCGCTGGGCCTACCAGGTTTTTTGGGAGATCATAGTAGTAAAATGAGGTTTGGGATAAGTCAGAGAGTGGAGGTAGAATATATAATGACAGGGGTGTGTGGTTAGACAGAGTAGTGCATTGGAGAGAGTCAAAGGTGCTTTCTTCTTTTTTATGGGTCTTCACTCGCCTTTGTTGGAGAGATTCTTCTGGATTTGCGAGAGCATGCTGATATATATATATATATATATATATATATATATATATATATATATATATTCACTTCAAAAACCATAGGTTTCACACATGTTATAGTTAGCTGGACATTTCACTCGTAAAAAACCATTGAAATTCCCCCGTTATAGTTAGTTCAGATAACTATAACTCGCGCGCCCGCAATCCACTGCTCATGACGTCACATATTACATCACTCATGACATGGTCAGTGGCATCACTCATGACATCACTGATGACATCATCCTTGTGATAGAGTGGCGGTCGCGTGAGTTATAGTTATCTGAACTATCTATAACGGGGGAATTTCAATGGTTTTTTACCAGTGAAATGTCCAGCTAACTATAACATGTGTGAAACCTATGGTTTTTAAGTGAATTTGCAAGGTTTTTTAAATGCTAATTCCTAACTATAACGTGTGTGAAACCTATGTTTTTTTAAGTGAATTTGTAAGGTTTTTTAAATGCTAAGTTATGTATGTATTATTATATTTTTTATATATTTATTTTACAATAAGCTACCTATGTATATAGTTATAGATTGACTGTATCCTGTAATATGGAATGGCTCATTTAAAATGTAAATTTTTTAAAAAAAGTTTTTTATCGTGCACGCACGGTGCGCGCACCCCGCGATTTTTTGAAAAAAAATAAAATGTTTTTTTCACCCTTCGGGTCCTTCAGGGACCCCCTGACAAAGGCTAGGGGGTCAGGAACTCTCTACCCTGCCCCCTTTTCACGTTCTCCACCTTTCTTTTTCACTGTCACACACAAAACACACAAAATGGCGGCCGACACTTCCTGATTTCGACCGATTCGAATGTTGACTGACATGTAACCACCAATCAGAATTCGGCTCGCGCAAGTTATGGTGCGCGCACCGTGCGCGCACCGTGCGTGCTTATAGACATTTATGTACTTTTAACTGCAATTTTCTCAGGAACTACGGAAAAGATTGACACCATATATGCAAAAGGCAAATGCCTTACCTGAGGACTACCTCTTTGCCAAATTTCAAGTAATTCTGTTCAGCCGTTCGGGCTGTACCTTCGACTAAAGGTCCTATGGGAAAATGCATGGGGAAAACGCGTTTTGGGACCCCGCTTTTTTCTCAGCCCCCGCTTGACGAATTACCCCGAGACTTTCAGGGTAGGAGCTGAGCGGGGCGCCCCATTAGTTTTGAAAATTTCGCGAGGATTCGTCAACCGGCGCCAAAGTTATTCAAAATAGAATTTTCAGATTTCCTATGGGAACTCGGTCCTAACTATAACTATCTATCTATCTATATATATATATATATATTCACTGAAAAAACCATAGGTTTCAGGGGTGTTATAGTTAGCTGGACTTTTCACTTGTACAAAACCATTGAAATTCCCCCGTTATAGTTAGTTCAGCTAACTATAACTCGCGCGCCCGCAATGCACTGCTGATGACGTCACATATTACATCACTCATGACATGGTCAGTGACATCACTCATGACATCACTGATGACATCTCAAATGACATCACTGATGACATCACTGATGACATCATCCAGTGAATGTGTGTTTTTCTGAAAATTAAATATGTTTTATATATGTATATCTCAAGGTCGATGGAAGAATAAATGGGTATATAAGTGTCTAAATGGATGATTTGTTTTTGAAAAATTGATTGTGTAACTGACTGATTAAGTGTATCATAGTGAATACATGGCTTAGTGAGTAATGTTTAAATATGTAAATATCTGTATCAGTCTCTCACTTTGTGTATAAGTGGCTGCATGGGTTGGTGAGTAGCTACATGGGTGTCTATATAGGTTATTAGTTGGTTTTTTGAGTATCAGTCTGAGTGTCTGCATGGTTCGGTGGGGGGTATTACGTAGTGCATAGGTGCATGAATGAGTGACTCACTGTTTGTATGTGTTGAACACAGCATGTGTGCAGGACTGTATGGGTGGATGAGTGTGTGTATGGGTGTGTTAGTGAGTGAATGACTGTCTCAATAGTGTCTTTATGAGTAACTACATATGTTTTAAACTAGTATATGTGACTATTGGTGTATATATGTGAGCATATGTGAGAGTGAGAGATTGAAAGAGTTCCTGTATGAATAAGTATGTGTTTCTATAAATGATTGTTTAAAAGACTAAGTATGTGTAAGTTTCCATAGAAGTAAGTGTGGTGGTGTGTGTATATAACTGTATATGCAAGTAAATGTATGTTTGATTCTTTATTAGCATGAGTGACTATGTGTGTGAGTAACTCTATGGATGAGTGGCATTGTGTAACAGGATGTATAGGTGCATGAGTACATATGATGAGTGAGTACATGTATGAGTGACTGTATAGGACTGTTGGTGAATGAGTGGATGTGTATGTGGATCTTAGAATTACTGAAGAGGTTGTTGTAACTGGTATTGGTATGTCCATTGTTTTGAACATTTTAGTCTCTATTTTTGAATGTGTGTATCAAAGGTTATATTAGGGTGAGAGGAGGTCTGCCACTCTATCACAAGGATGATGTCATCAGTGATGTCATCAGTGATGTCATTTGAGATGTCATCAGTGATGTCATGAGTGATGTCACTGACCATGTCATGAGTGATGTAATATGTGACGTCATCAGCAGTGCATTGCGGGCGCGCGAGTTATAGTTAGCTGAACTAACTATAACGGGGGAATTTCAATGGTTTTGTACAAGTGAAAAGTCCAGCTAACTATAACACCCCTGAAACCTATGGTTTTTTCAGTGAATTTCTGAGGTTTTTTAAATGCTAATTCCTAACTATAACGTGCCTGAAACCTATGGTTTTTTCTGTGAATTTCAAAGGTTTTTTAAATGCTAAGTTCTAACTATGCCTACAGAGATAGGACATATGAAGAAAGAAGAAAAAATGCACAGAAAGAAACAAAAGAAGTGCAGAAAGAAGCAACAGAAGTCCTCAAATACGAAGATAAGTGCAGGAAGAAGGATAACGTGCAGAAAGAACAAAAAGAAGAGCAGAAAGAAGCCTTGTTGCAAAATCATCCTGTACCCTCAACTTTTTCAGACGGATACTGGTGGTAACTGAGTCTGACTAGCCAGTCCTAGAGCCAGTGCTATGTTAAAAGACACTTAGAATACAGTGAAAACACCTACATACACTAGGGAACATTATGCGTTGGGGTCCCCCTGTGATTAGCATGACCTCCTCTGTAAGCCCCTAGTACATAATAGGGCATGGGGATTAAAACTACCTCTTAAAACAGGCCACAGGGCGTTTTTGCACACGTTAACTCAGGCCCCGTCCCCTCCCTTCACCACTGTGTAAACACGCCCTGTGTCCATTTTTAGTTGGGAGATTAAGTTCATTTGAATCCTGAGGGTCCCTAGGGTCCAACTAGCCCACTAGGTACCTCCAGTAAATGCCACAGAGCTGTGTTGCAGAGAGGTGTAAAAAGGGGCACGGCCTGGACCACCTCCTTGCAATGCAGCTCAGTGGCGCTTACTGGAAGCACTTGGTGGGCTAGTTAGCCCCCAGGGGCCCTCAGTATTGAAGGGAAATGATATCCCCAATTTAAAACATGCCATAGTGCGTGTTTGCACACGTCACCTCAGGCCCTGTCCCCTCCCTTCACCACTGTGTAAACGCGCCCTGTGGCTGTTCTAAGTTGAGAGATTAAGTCCCCTTGAATCCTAAGGGTCCCTAGGGTCAAACTAGACCACTAGGTACCTCCAGTAAGCGCCACAGAGCTGCGTTGCAGAGAGGTGTAAAAAGGGGCTTGGCCTCAGAACACCTGTCTGCAGCGCAGCTCCCTGGCGCATACTGGAGATGCCTGTTGGGGGCGCGTTTGCAGAGTGCTGCACGGAGGGGGCATGGCCTCCGGCACGGTGCCAGTCTTTTATTTATTTTAATTTTTTAAGAAGGGGGGCTGTGTGGTTCCCCTTCTTATTCTAATTTATTGGCCCTGATGACCCCATCCCCCAGGGCCTGTCTCCTAATTATATTTTTTTGACCCCAATCCCTAGGGCCGGCCACTGTTTTTTATTATTTTAAAAAAATATTTATTTATAGACACACCTAGGACATGCTGGACAAACCGTACGTACCTATCACCATGACGATTTGCGGGATATTCATTAAAAGGCGACTATGCATGCAATGAATCCACGTGGAATGTATTTACACTACTAGTGAAGCTCTAACATGTCTGATGCCCTACCGTGCCTAATCCCGGTAGACACCCTTGTCGTTTATTTATACAAACATGGGTAGCTATTGACGGGCACATTTAATACACATGCACACCAAGCCATTCAAAGGGGATTCGACAAAAATTAGACCAAAACTATGCAAGAAACCCCCCTCACGGTTAATAAAACACACATCCACTGCCGGATGTGTAATACTTTTTATTTTACTCTCTGGAAAGGGGACGAACATCACTTGAGAGTCACAGCGCGCTCCTGACAGAGCCCAATGCTGTGTTACACCCACCATTGCCTGCCGAGTGCCACACACCTCTGTGTTGTATTCCACTAGCTAGTGCATATGCTATGACACTCTCTAGCCCATGTGCACTGTAACACCACCCCGTGAATATGTCATGCCACACTTGTCTTCGCACGGGTTATATTGCCCCATCTAACGTGCCTTCCTCGATGCCTATGTTATAACGCACAGTGCTATGCCATACATATTACAATCTGCGATCCATATCTGTGTCACAGTGCATATGCAACGTTACACTCCCCAGCACATATTTTATATTACAACTTTAGAGACTAGTTAGGTTACACAACACTGCCCTGTGCATATTACACTCCAAGGCGCATATCGCATAGCACGCGCTAGTGCCTGTGCTATCTCGCGCTCTCCAATGAATCTGTCATTGCGCACAATGTATTGCATATTATATTTCACGCCCGGTTCATCTTATATCACACTTTTTGGTGCATAGTTTATACCATACACTATATCTAGTTTTCATTTTCAATCGTGCTCTCAGGACTATGTTCTATATAACACTGTGTTCACCTACCCTTTTCACGGGCATTACATTTTGCGATAGGGGGTGGAGGGTCAGGGGGTGTTTCTGCCAAGTGAGCCCGGAGTCACAGTCACAAACGTCCTCTTCTTCCTGAATAAAAGTGAGATTATGCTGCATACTTGTTCATATTTTAAGTAGTTCGCACAGACTCAATGTTTTAAAAACAATAAAGTTCCTAATACCCGCCTTCTCTGAACAGTTAGCTTGCTGCCCCATCCCCCTCCTCCCTATCCTCTGTTGTGTGAATCCATGGAATAGCCTCCTCCCTCCTGCCATGCATGGTCTGATGTGCTGCCACTGCCCTCAATTTAGTATGATGTACCAGTCCACTCCTCCTGCCCTCCATTGCCCAATTCTATGCCCCATCATTGACCTCCTGCTTAAACTCTGTGCTTAGCTTGCTGCCCCTATTCTCCTTCCCCCTGCCCTCCGATGTCTTTGTGCATGCCCCTGCTCCATCCTTTTTGCCCACCATGTCCCATGGACCTGCCACTCCTATCTACTCTGAGTGTTCTGTTGAGCTGCCACTCCCCTCCCACCTGCCTAGCATTGTCAGATGACTGTAACCTGTCCCTGCCACCTCCACCCTGCCTGTCCACATGCCATGCCCCTATCCTCTTCCTCCTGTCCTACATGGTCCATTGTACTGCCACACCCTTCTGCCCTCCCTGGTCTGTTGTGCTGCAACTGCTCCTCCTGCCTGCCCCGTGTGGTCTGTTGTGAGGTCCCTTCCCCTGAACTTTCTTGTCTGTGCACAGGTCCTGACCCTCCCTTCTATCCTCCATCGTCCTTTGTGCATGCCCCTGCACCCTCCTTCTTGCCCATCATAGCCATTGGTCTTCTGTGCTGCCATGGCCCCTCCCACCTTCCCTGTGTGGTCAGTTAGCTGCCCCTGACCCCCTCCCACCTTCCCTCCATGGTCTGTGTGTATGCCATCACAGTCTCACTGTTGCTCTTCATGGTGTGTCTTGCTTCTAGTGCCCATCCTGCCTGACCTCCATGGCTATCTTGCTGCTCCTGCCCTGCCCCCTTGCCCCCAGCCCTCTGTTTACATGTGAAGACCCCTACTCCCTCCCTCCTGGCTTGTCTGTTCCATTGTAATGCCCCTGATCCGTCCCTACTGCCCTTTATGGTCTGTAATGCTGCAGCTTTCTCTCCTGTCTGTCCATTATGGTCAGCTAGCTACCATTGCCTCTTGCCCCTCTGTTCTCTGTTGTCCATGTGCATGGTCCTGTCCCCTCCCTCTTGCTTTCTATGGATTGTTGTGCTGCACTCCCGTCCTGCATGCCCTGTGTGGTGTATTGTGCTGCTGCAAACCCTGATGCCTGCCCTGCAGGGTCAGTTTGGTGCACCTCTCCATGTCCCTCTTGTCCTCTGTTATCCAAGTCCATGTCCCTATCCCATTTCCTTCCATGATCCAATGTACCATACTTGCGAACATTTTGAACTTGGTAAGAGGGAGATTTTGAAAAAAAACTGGGGTATTGATTTTCCCCTTTGAGTGACATTGAAAAAGAGGATATTGTAGACAGGAGACAGATCAAATAAAGCCCATTTGAGCTTAAAAACATTGGACGTTTCCTGGCTGAATCGGGTCTGTTGGCATGTATGGTTGTACTACCATTGCCTCTTCCTTCTGCCCACAATGGTCTATTACATTGCCACAGCCGTGAAGGAGGGTAGATTTTGTATCACAGGGGGCCCCTGGCCCGTTCTGTCCACACCTGAAGTATGAGACCCTTGTCCTTGCCCTGCCAGCCGCATTTGTAGGCCGTATTAAATTGACCAGCGGGTCCTGTGTTGCTATATAATTATCCTGAGACATCCTTACCACTCAGCCAGCATAAAACCCCTGTGTAGGCCCTTCTGTTCAATATGTAGGCCTCTTTGTTAAATTGACCATAGCTCTGCAATTTTAGTGTATAGCAGTCTGAAGGCAGGTCTGCGAGGCCTTCTGCTCCAAACTAGTAGCCCCCACCCTACCCGAGTGCTCCGTGCTCGGTATCAAAGTTCAACATCCCACTGAAGCTGTCGACATACAGTAGGCTGCATCCTGGACTGGTACTTGCTTCCTGGGCAGGTTTCCCGCTTTTAAGGAAGTGGCAACCGCAGAGCGTCAAGTTAGGAGAACTGAGGAGATTTTGTACATGAATATATTGAATTCCCGTACAATACCCATTATTTTCTGCTTGCTCTATGGAACTTACGATAAGCGATTGGCCTGAGAGACTGACCTTTTCACCCAGTCCATTGTCAGCATTAAGTGGGTAAATGACGAAATGTCTGGTAAAATCTGCAGACGAAGCTTTTGGGTAGCATACGTAGGTAGATGTAGCGTGCAAAGGAGCCCACAAAATGATATAAAAAGGGAGCACCCACAGATATCGACGGACTACCTCGCCGTCTGTATGTAGGTTAACAGGCTGTGCAGGTTTTCCCCAAGAGCTGGGAGCTCTTGTCTTCCTTTGCTTAAAATGTCTTGCTCTGCTTTGCTTGAAGTATCTTATTCTATTTTACCTATATGAAATGTCATGTTATGTTTAACCATTGTTCTCTTTACTTTTGCATTTAAAAGATTTTGTATTGTAATTGCAGGAATGCTTGCTCTAAGAGTAAACGTGAGTGTTCCTAGGTAACATTTTCCTTGGTGTAACTTGTTTCTCATGATGCATTTATAGATGTGTTTTCTCTCTCTCTCTGTCAGTACATTAATTGAGATACAGAGAATATCATGACAGCTGTATGATTATCTGGATTCTGTATTTTGTACTTTATGTCTCTATTCTGCGGTTTCTTCGAAGTTGTATCTTCTCATTAAACTGCCATTGTATTCTGCAACCAATTCCATGTCTCATATGTCTGTTTTCTTCATTTTTGGAGCAAGCGTTCCTAGGCACCCCGGCTCAAATTAAGGTGCCCCTTTTGTCCCTGACTCACTCTCCTGCTCAGTTCTGTGGTGGCTCCCGGGGCTCTGGGGACCGCCTCTAGCTTCCTTGACCCGTAATAGATCTTCCCTCCAACAGCCTCTCTTGCAAGTCCTGTATTGTTGGTTTGTTGCCCCTGCCCCCCTTTCCACTGCCCTCCATAGTCTGTTGTGCTTCCACGGCCCTTCCTGCCTGCTCAGTGTGGTTAAATTGTTGCCTTTGCACTCTCCTACCTGCCTTCAATTTTCAGAGTCCGTGCCCCTGGCCTTTGCCTCTCAACAGTATCCCAATGAACAACTAGATTGCTAACATTCTATATTTATTACAAAAGTGTGGAACGCCTGACATCATCTTGATGTAATCAAAACTGTAATACCTAGAGCATTTCCTTTAGAAATTACATATATGAGAGGGTCTTATTGGCATCAAAATTATGGTTAGTGCTCTAAAAGACTAAAATAAGGACATTTTGTCTGAGTTTTCAAATAGCGACAAAGCACTTTTAAATTATTTGTTATCTTTATGTTTTTTTATCCAGTTGACCACTTGATTAAATGTTGCACTTAGGGGAGAGGATGTGGTGTTACTTCCAGAACTGCAGACTTTGCAACTGGGGAACCAGGTTGAAGTTTCTGCTTCAGCTCGACATTCTGTGATTCTGGTCAAATCACTTAGTCTCCCCATGTCTACAACCAAAATGAATATGTGCTTGTGTGATGTAACCAATGCTCATGTAAAGCACTCCAATACCTGACAAGTCTGCACTATATAACACTGCAAAAACACTAAATAATAAGTGTTTTGCACACTTCTGTCATTGGGCTATATTTGGGCTACATCTGGGTGATTTTGGGCTACATTTGGGCTCTTTTGTCTCCGGTGGCCATCTTGGGAGATTTATTTGTTATGAAGTTTCCTAATTTCCTCATGTACTGCAGTCTCCTCAGTAGGAAATGCTTTCAGTTTTTTACGTTGATTCCATCATGAAGGTATTCAGATATGTCACACATTTGCCATAAATTCTGAATGTTAGCACTCTAGCTGCTCATTAGATCACTGTAGTAAAACTACTGTTCACCATGGAAGTCTGCTCCTGGTATTAAAAGTGCATGTTTCAGTCTGCATGTCAGAATTTTTTAATGAAATAGAAGAGGATTTGAGAAGTCACTCAAAATGTGCCCTCATTTTCTTTCTTCAGCATTAATGATAATTTCTATGGCAAAATGAACCCCCTCATTGTGTTCCTTTTTAAATTAAATGTTTTAAGTGTTACCAGTTTATTCCAATCAAGATGGCTTCAGGTGTGCCATACTTTTGTCATAATGAAGACAGTAAGCGCTCTAGTTTTTTTTAAGAACATTCTGGGACATTCTGTCATTGGGCTATACTTGGGCTACATCTGGGTGATATTTGGGCTACATTTGGGCTCTTTTGTCTCTGGTGGCCATCTTGGGAGACTTATTTGTTATGAAGTTTCCTAATTTCCTCATTTACTGCAGTCTCCTCAGTAGGAAATACTTTCAGTTTTTTACTTTGATTCCATCAAGAAGGCATTCAGATGTGTCACACATTTGCCATAAATTCAGAATGTTAGCACTCTTTTTGCTCATTAGATCACTGTAGTAAAGCTAATGCTCACCAGGGAAAACTGCTGCTGGTATTGAAAGTTCATGTTTCAGTCTGCATGTCAGAATTTTTTAATGAAATAGAAGAGGATTTGAGAAGTCACTCAAAATGTGCCCTAATTTTTCTTTCTGCAGCACTAATCATACTTTTTATGGAAAAATGAACCCCCTCATTTTGTTCCTTTTGAAATTAAATGTTTTAAGAGTTACCACTTTATTCCAAGCAAGATGGCTTCAGGTGTGCTATACGTTTATCATAGGTAGGACTGTTAGCGCTCTAGTAGTTCTTTGGAACACTCTGGGAAGCTGCAGTAGAACACAAAGGAATCAACTGACAGTCTCTGCCCTTGTTGGATGTACATGTTTTACTGAGAATGTCAGACTTCATTCTCACATGACTGAGAAAGATAATGTTAATTTACAGAAAATAAGCTCTCAGTTTAGCTTATAGATCACCTTCCAAACCTCTGTGGTAAAAGCATGAGAAAATATTTTTCTCTCAATCATGATATCCCAGCAGAAGGCTTTTTCACATGGTGAAATCACCTTAGAACATACCACAATTCCTAAAATGAGTATGGTACCATCAACAAATGATTTATAATGTAACTAAAGTCTTAAAACCTTCTATTAACTGCAATGCTTTTTAATGAGGTGCTATCATGTATATTGGTCCCAAGATGGCTGCCAACACTTCTTGGATGAAGTGCTGACAGCCAATCAGATCTCAGGATGAGATGTGTGGTTAGGCTCCGCCCACATATATATATATGCTTTTAAATGCTATTTTCTCAGGAAATACTGAACAGATTTACACCAAACCTACAAAAGGCACTTCCTTGACCTGAGGACTACCTCTCTGCCAAATTTCAAGTAAATCTGTTCAGCCGTTCGGGCTGTAGCCCTGTCTAAAGGTCCTATGGAAAAATGCATGGGAAAAACGCGTTTTGGGACCCCCCTTTTATCTCAGCCCCCGCTTGACGAATCCCCCCGAGACTTTCAGGGTAGGAGCGGAGCGTAGCGCCCCACCTATTTTGAAAAATTCGCGAGGATTCGTCGACCAGCGCCAAAGTTATTCAAAATAGAATGTTGCGGATTTCCTATGGAAAAGGGGTCCTAACTATAACTACCTACTGGCGACCGCCAGTAGGTAATATATATATATATATATATATATATATATATATATATATCCATAAGTAATATATGGATGTATGACGGAACCCAGCATGCATTTCTTGCACATGCTTTTACTCCACAGTAACTACCCTGACTGCGACACTACCATGCTTTCCTTTACCACACAAGTCATTATAACGACTTGCCTTAGGGTGGTGCTGGACTTTGGAATAGTATAAATTACTGTTCCAAATCCGGTTAGTGTATCAGCAGGGAAGGGGTTGGACTTAAAATCCAACACTAATCCAACAACGAGCCCTCTAAAGCAAGTCAGAACTACTTGCGTGGTAAAGAACGTGTGGTGATGTCGCAGTCGAGAGCGAGAGTGACTGTGGAGTAAAGGCAGGTCGTGGTTGTGCCTTAATATCTAATTTTGTTAGCCAGACCTAAAGAATATCTATATATTTTAAAAACCCTAGTTATTATACATTTTTGTACAAAGAAAACGCACACACACACACACACACACACACACACACATATATATATATATAGTAAATATAAATGTTTACAAACCTAGGAATATGCTGTACATTAGTGTTTGAGTATGGTGGTTATGTAGAAACAAGCCAAGTCTTGAACAATGAGTGGGCTGGAACGGGGTGAGATATTTCCTGTCCTAGGAAATGCCAGTGTCCTGGGTTGCAATCTTTGAGAAGATCAGGCCAGATTTACATAGAAGTCAAGAAACGCAGCAAGACAACTTGCTGCACTGCATGATAGGGAGAGCGCAGGAATGTACCATATCTACTAAGATAAGACACATGCCTGCCATCTCCCAGCATTGGTGCACTGAGTGCTGCCTATTGCCAACACAGGCACAATTGGGTCATGATGCAAGGGTGCCCGGATTAGAGGTAGTAATGTTTTTGTGCAGGAAGAGACACGTTTGTACACAAAAACAAACCGCAGAGGCATTTTCCTCTTTCTACATGTGCTGCAAAATAGATCACATGTAGAAAGAAGAAATAACATTTTTCTCCTCGTAATGCCTTTGTTGGGATGGCGTAGCATTTTGACGCAGTCCCAGGTTTATTATTTTTAGTATATCTGGGATTGCGCCAAAATCCATGGGTGGATGCATGAAAATGCCCACACTTCACCCATGAAATGCCTTCCCAATGCAGATTTACGCAAGGCAGCGATTTGAATTTCTTGAATTACTCTGGGTTTACTAAGCCACACAGAGCCGCGCACGGTGGGTTTGCGTGGCTTAATAAATCTCACAGAAGCCCTTGCGTTGCCTTGTGTCGCTTTGCGTGATGCAAAGGACAAGCAAGGGCTTCGTAAATCTGGACCCTCCTATTCTGAGCTTACATTTGGAAATGTAGTTATTACTGTAAAAACCAGGTGCTCACTGAACCCATACCATTTGTTTTGAAATGTATTTACCTGCTGAATCAAGCGGAAGGTGTGCAATAATTTACACATTACTCGTAATTCAGATCCGTACGAATTTAGCCTTGCATTCATAATCAGGGCCTACTTCCGACCATTTCAGGTGAGATTGCCGCTGCTCTGTTTCCCAAGTCCCCAGCTGCACTTTGCTCTTTGAAACGTTATGTAAAAGAGAAATCAAAGGCTCTACAGGGCCAGCCCGTACTGTGATTAACATGACTTAAGTAACAGCCAGGAACTCTCCACAGGAATTCGGGCTGCGAGCCAGGCGGAAGCATGGCTAACTGACTCTAATCTATGATTTGATCAGCTGCCTTGACTGGGGCACTCCGAGCAAAAGATGCTCTTAAATCTTGTGCTATAAATAAACAGAAACACTGGATTTCTGTCGCAGTTGAAAGATGCTGCTGGAAAACCACAGAAACAGGACAAAGGCGCAATAATCTACGCTCTTGAACAACGGCGTTTGGGAGGATTGTCTAAACTGTCCACTCAAGTGAAGGATTTCATAGAATGGCCGATACACTCCAAAGATCGACACCATTGATTGAATGCCGTAAGGATATAAAAATGCATAACTTATTAAATGTTCGCTTACAGTACAGAACATATGCATACACATTACAGCACAAAGAAGCCTTCAGGTAATTGTGCACTAAATAGAATAAATAAATGAATACATACATAAATGAATATCACAAAAACACATCATGACTTCTATCCTCTTCTGAGTCTTGAAAGGAGAAGCAAATGGTGGTACAGCGACATCTTAACATGGTACATCTCGACTCACAACCTAAGACTCACCAATCAACGCCTCCTAACTTTACCAACCTACCCTGACCAGCATCGAGATTCACCCCTTCCGCATGCTATGACTCCGCCACTGGAACTCACTTCTGATTGTAAAATTGCGTAGTCCCCGCTGAACATGTTTCTCCTGTTCCTTAAAACCAACAATCGCTAGCATCCTCTCTCAGTCCTCAACCAAGTACTGTAAAATTATTAATACTGCCATATGTGTAACTGTGGTTTTTACTGTTTTTGCAACTATGTTGTGTCTTCGTCTATCCTGTTAAAGACAGATAACAGAAGTTCTTTCTTTACCAACCAACCACCCAATCCCAAAATCAATGACATTGTATAAAACATTTCTAATTCAATGTTTTTATCTGCTACAAATAAACAAATACATAAATAATACATGATTATTGATTCTGTTGGCTGTATTATAGTAGCATTTTTGTTTCTCAGAACGAAAGACATTCCCATTGACCATTCGTTTTCAAGAATGTTGTTGGTTTTACGATAGTTTTCTATTGTAATAGTTGTAAAAAGTATCTTTTTTTTATTATTTTAAAGCATTTCAGTTACTATGTTACCTATCAATTTGTTAGCATTGTTGGCATAATTGTTATTAATTTAAAAAAAATATATAGTTTGTAATTTTAGGTTATTAACTATTTTTTTTAAATTGTTAAATAATAATGTAGTATCGTAGAGGGATATTGGGTTTGTAGGGGAATAGGGTGGGGTGTTCTTTAAATTCAAAATATTTATTTTTTAATATTGTTTTCTATTGTTTATGAATTTTATAATTGATTACCATTTTGAAGTGCTCCTACTTCAAACTCCTAACATACACATTCAAGCAACTACATAAATAAGACCCCACCTACCTGAACAGTCGTATCTCCTTCCACCAACCACCCAGACACTTCCGGTCCTACTCGCAAACATCCGAGGCACTTAAATAACCTGAACAGTAGAGTGGGCATCACTCCTAAAGCATGGAATGACCTCCAACTCCACATCAGAGCCTCCTCCTCTGTTCTGGAATTCCGCAAGAGGCTGAAGACCTGGCTTTTCAATCAACAAACCCACTATAGGTGGGGTTAGGCACACACCTGCTTAATGCAAGGATAATTTTGGTGGTAATAGTGTGCTTTATAAATACACATAACACACACACATTGAATGTTAGGTTGTTCCAAAATGGAGAGAAGTTTTTCCTCAAAAAAACAACAAAGTCCTTTTTCAGATTGGGACATAGAAACGTTTCCAAACATCCTTACTTCCAGACCCCAGCAGGGCCAATCTACTTGGTGTAGTCAACCTGTTCTCCATCGAGGTCAGCCATAAATCATGCTTAGGTCTTGTTCTACCATGCACATTGGTTACCATCGGTGCCAGTGGTGGCTTGTATTTGAAGGCAGTGGGAGGGGCGGGTCACGGGGGAGGAAGAGAGGAGGGAAATAAACAAAAATTAAAATACACACTTACGTGTCTGCCGCTGCCTCCTGCCTTTGCCGCTGCCTCCTCTCGGTCCTCTTCCATGCTTCCAGGGCATGAAGCAGGAATCACCCGGCTTCCAGCCTCCCGATAGCCAATCACAATGCAGCAATGCAGCGTTGTGATTGGTCTGAAAGCCGTGGTCCGGCCCTCAGCCAGAGAATGGGAGGCTGGGCATGTTCTCCATGCTGGCTGTAATGCAGCCTGCATGGAGAACATGCAAATTGCGCATGCCGGTTTGACCGGCTGAGACGGCCGTCCAAAGAGTCCTGCACACTTGGAGTGGGCAATCCACTCCTCCCCTGCCCTGCTCTGGAAGCAGAGTATACAGCTGAACAAGGTGAAAAATAAAATGATAACTGTTAGACCTGGCATCTTTGGCGTGGTTACCCCTGACTTTTTTGCCTCTACCTCCTGTATTTTTGATGCTATGCTGGATTTCGTGTTTGCTGGTTTAGATGCTTTGGGCACTTTGCCACTGCTGATCAGTGTCAAAGTGCAAGTGCTCCCAAGGTAAATTGTTATATTGATTGGTTATCCATGATTGGTATATTTGTTTCACCTGTTAGCCCCTAGTAAAGTGCACTGAGTGTGCCAGAGCTGGTGATTCAAATGCTACTAGTGGGCTGCAGCACTGATTGTGCCACCCACAGGAGTAGCCCTAAAATAATGTCTTAGGCCTGCTTGCAGTGCCTATGTGCAGTCCAGGACTGCCATGTCGACCTGGCCAGTGCAACCACTGACCAGGCCTTATCCTTCCCTTTCTGTACATGTCAGGCATCCCTATGGTAGCCCTAGGTACCCCCCTGGGCTGGGTGCAGTGTATCTGAAAGGCACGGCATGTACTGAGGTGTGTAACATGCCCTGGTAGTGAATTACAGCCATTTTCGTTTTTCACTGCTGAGAGGCTATCTTGCCCATAGGACAGAATGGGAGAGGCTGTTTACATGCCAATCTTTCCATAAGGGCAAGATGGAAAATCCAAGTTTGGTATCTTTGTGTTCAGAATTTAATTATACATCTTTTTAGCAAGATGGTTTTTAAATTCACTGTGTGAGAATAGCACTTTTTAGAAAGTAGCTTTTCTCCTGTTTAACCTTCCTGTGTGCCTGTTTGCAGATTGGCTGACTGGTGTCATGTGATGGGCTAGGTGGCTCCAGGAGTCTGGATGAGTCAGCAGCAGGGTGAATAGGGAGATCTGCTTTAGATGGGTGGGAGGAGTAGCCCCTGGGTTTGAGTAGGGCTGCCTCTGCCAGCACAATGCTGGCTCCACCCCCTGCTGGCCAGGCTGAGGACTCTGCCTCTGCCAGCCCAAAGAAGGCTCCACCTCCTGCTGAGTGTCTAACGACCCTGCCCCTCACTCTGAAAGGAACCAGGTGCTCCAGAGCAGAGCACACCTAGGAACCGGTTTGAGCAGGGGAATCCCCCCACTGAAACAAAGAGAGACAAAGACTTGAAGGGGTATAAGAAGAGGACCCCAGACACCTAAACTTTAGATCATCCTGGAATCAAGAAGGAACCTCTGCCAAGGAGAAAGCTGGAAGACTGAAGAGGAAGGACTGTCCTGCTGTGTGTTTGTGGGCTGACCTGCAGTTGCTTTGCTGCCAAGGAGAGGGGAAGGACTTTGCTGTTGCTGTGTCCCCTTGCTTGAAGAGATCTCCAAGGGCCTGAGAAGAGCTGGCCTCCTGTTAAGAAGTCCCAGGAACAAAAGGACTTCAACCCCAGCTTCCCCCCTGAACTCTGTTGAGTGAGTTCTGCCCTTCCTAGAGTGCTTGATCCAATTGTGGGGCCTCTGGAAGTTGTGCCTGCTGTTGGGAAGCTGACCAAGAAGAAAGAAGCAAAGGATCTACACTTTTTCACGCACAGCCGGCTTAGCGAGAAAATTTCCGGCGCTCCGCTTGTTAGCGGGCAAAATTTTATCGCTGCGAACATCGCTGGAGAAATCGTCGCCCCGCCCGTTAGTGGGCCGAATTTCGTCGCTGCGAACATCGTCACAGAGCCAGCCCAGATCCCCACTCCGCTCGTTAGCGTGCAGAATTTGATCGCTGCGAACATCGTCGCAGAACCAGCCAAAATCATCGCACCGCTCGTAAGCGTACCAACTTTTATCGCTGCGAATATCGTCGCAGGGCCAACCCAGATCGTCGCTGGTGAAATTGTCGCCCCGCTCGTTAGCGGGCCGAATTTTGTTGCATCGTGCCTTAGCGAGTAAATTTCTACCAGAAAAGCTACGCCTTGGAATCCATACAAGCATCGCCTCACTCCCCATACAAACCGGATTCGACGCCCATGCCCGCTGCGTGCAGCAGGGTTGTCGCCTCGCCTCCCCAGGGTCTCAGGACTGACGCTGTTGCTTGTTTTTCGACGCCTGAGCGCCGCTAAGAACTTTTATCGCATCACCAGGTACTGTTGGCTAAAATGGACGCTAAGGTGAATGATTTTGTTGCTAAGCTAAGAACTCTTGTTGAAACCATATTCTTGAACTCTGTATGTTGGATTTTTGTCGTTTTGGTCTTGTGTAGTTTATATAAAAGTACTTTATTTATCTACACTGGTGTGGAGTCCATTTGTGGTGTTTTCACTGTGTTACTGTGAGTGTTGGTACAAATACTTTGCACATTGCCTTTGATAGCCTAGACTGCTCAGGCCAAGCTACCTAGAGGGTGAGCAGGGGTTATCCTAACAGTGTATCCCCCTTTCCCTGACTAGAAGCAAGGGTCCCTACTTGGACAGTGGTACCTACCCTGCCAACTAGAGACCCCCAGATCTAACAATAACAATGCTATTATCATTTTATTTTTTCCTCTTCTGACCTGCTCAGTGGGGCAACGCTCCTCCGCCTTAGTGGAGGAGCCTCTACTAATTGGTGCTTTACCGAAATTCATATCTCTGTTTTCCCTTATTTTTTTTTGTTGTTTTGGTGTCATTTTGCCTATAAATATTTTCTGTTTTATATATTGGAGTGAGATTTTTTTTATTTTGTTGTGCTTTTGACTTTTTAACTGTTTTGTACCTTCTAAATGTTTTACTTATTTTCTCTAAGTTAACCCTGTGTGCTCTGTGCCACAGCTACCAGGGTGGCTCGGGTTTAAATCCTGAAATCTTGATTGGACCTAATAATATAGTGACTTAATAATTTGCGGTGGACACTAATCCACCCCAACTAATAAAGCACTTTCTCACAGCTATTAAACACATTCTTAAATTGCCAAAGGTGATTGAAAGGCTGCTCCATAAGGAGTCTCCTGTTTTTTATAATAACAAATCATGTTAATTTGATCTTCTTCCAGAAAAGCATTGACAACAAAAATCACTGTTTATCAGACCGGCCCATGCAGTTGTGTTCACAGTACATAACATACTGTATATAATTTTAAATTCCATTAATATTAGTTTGATAGCCATCAATGTTGAAGAAATAAACTTACATAAGCTTTAATAGATGTTTAGCACAGACCATGTTAAATATATTTTAACAGCTACCCGTGCAGTTCAAATCAAATCAAATCAAATACAGCTTTATTCGATTAAAATCAATAATCATAAAAGCATGGATAATACAATTCAAGTTAAAAACACAAAAAATGTCTACATTAACAACTGATTCCTTGATTTGAAAATGAATTTAAAAAAAGCATTGACTGAAGCTACAGCAAAGACAGTATCTAGCATTTGCAGGGCAATAAGTGCAGGTCGGCAGTGCCTGATGCCAAACAGTTTCAAAACTGGCAGAATCCATCTTTTCCTAGGAATAGAATAGAATTTACACAGAAGTACAACATGCAGTGTGGATTGAGTCGAAATATCGTCGCAAGGACAGTTGCATAATTGTTTGGACCAGTCATTCCGTTCCGGGAAACTTAGTAGCCTGTGAATAATTCCCAGGCGAAATCGAACTAACAAAAACCTATCAAAGTCACCATCTACTAATTTTATATATGGTTGAATTGATAAATGAGTACATTTTACTAAAATTATGTAGGGCAGTCACTGTTCTAGCGAACATGATCCTCCTAGCTTTCACAGCTTGATGCCAACTCAATTTGTTATCAAATAAAATGCCCAGATAGGCAAATGATTTAGTGTACTCTATAGGTTTGTCATATACAAAGATGGTCTTAGGGATCCTACTCTGACTAATGCCGCAAAACATAGCAAATGTTTTAGTAACATTAATGGTGAGTCCCAGATTGGACATATACTTCTCAAAAGCAGTGACGACACGTTGTAGGGCAAGGGGAGTATGGGCCATTAACACGGCGTCATCAGCATATAGTAGAGCCGGAATGGGTCTAGAATCTATTTGAGGAAGGTCAATACAATTGTGTTCTAAATGTTTACCTAAACCATTAATATAAAGATTAAAAAGGAAGGGAGCGAGAACGCAGCCCTGTCTCACTCCCTTTCCAATCCTAAAATCAGTAGTACATTGACCCTCAGTCCCGTACCTCACCCTTGCCTTGGCCCCTGTGTAGAGCTGTTTAAGAAAAGAAATTAGGGGAATATCCACACCTAAGTCTTCTAGGATTGCCCATAGCTTGTCATGGACGACACAGTCGAATGCTGATGATAAATCGACGAAGGCTAAATATAAATTGCCCCTTTTTGCTGTCGTATACTTATTAATTAAAAGATTTAAGTTGAGGCTCTGGTCCACTGTCCCCATACCCTTGCGAAATCCGTATTGAATATCACTTAAAATCCCCGAGTCTTCAGCCCATTCTTGTAATCTGTTTAAAACCACTCGACCAGCAATTTTCATAGAAGAGTCTAACAGGGAAATTGGGCGATAGCATGCCGGGTTAGCTCTATCACCTTTTTTAAAAATGGGTACTAAAATAGAGACCAACCAGGTAGGAGGAAGACTTAACGCACTAGAGGCATTAAAAAGTAGGGTTAAAACAGGTCCCCATAAATGAGGATTACATTTAAAAAGGTCCGCAGGAATGCCATCCGGACCTGGTGCCTTGCCCCATTGACTAGCCAAAATATCCTCATTTACCTCATGGAGCTCAAATACCAGATGAGTTGCGGATTCTGCACCTTGCTGTGACTTCTCAAAATCCACTAGTCCTAGGGCGTCTTCAGTGTCGATAGGACAACTATAGAGCTGCATATAATGACTAATCCATTCCTTTTCAGGTATTGCAATCTCGATGTTAGCCCCATTCTGATTGATTAGGAATGGAGCATTGACGGCCTTCCAAAAGGCCGCCGAGTCTTTCGATAAGGCCGCTTCCTGGAGAGTAGACCACAGTGACTTTTTTACTTCCAATTTCCTGTTTTTCAAGGCGATTTTATATTCCCTCCTAGCATTAGAAACATCAATTGGGTTTTTAGGGTTGGCATGTAGCACTTGCTTCAGCTTTGAATATGCTTTGGTGCATATGTGGTCAAACCACCCAGACTTTATAACCTTACTTTTGTTAGATTCAACAAAGAGAGCCTTTTTAATAGATTTTCCTATTATTAAGAAATTCTCCAAAATGGCTCTATAGTCACCTGGATCTTGTAGACAGTTTACAATATTACTATAACAATCACTGACTAATGTACCCAGAAATTCTTCAGGATTAACTCGTTCCCACCTTAGTACATATCCATTCTGTCTGGTGAGGTTGATGTTGTCAATGTAGTTAAGATCTCTACCCCTCTTACCAGATAGATGGGGCTTCATCATCAGACATGTACTTAGTGGGAAGTGGTCACTAAGGGCTAGGTCATGTGTATAAAAATTCATAACTCTTGAGGAGTGCCTATTGTGTAACAATATAAAATCTATTGTGGAAGTGGCACCACGACCATTAAATGTTGGAGAGAACGCAGTTGAGGGGGTAGTTAGCATGTTACAAAAGCCCAAATCCAATGTTGATAAAACATCATTAAGTAACTCTCCTTGGATTGTGTGTGCAAAATGTGGCAGACAATCTTCATCATTTTGATCATGAGTTAAACCACATAACCCTTTACCTGTATGTTCACATAATGGGCAGTTAAAATCTCCCCCCCACAAAAGGACTACATCCTTGTCCTGGGAGTCCTGTATCCACTCCAGCTTTTCTAAAAGGGTTTTCATAGTGCTTACAAATAGTGGCTGAGGAACATTATTATAAAAATTTACCACTATCAATTTCAAATGACGATCACAAGTAAGGCCGATAATTTGATAATGGGGGCCATCAATGAAATTACATTTATCAAAGTTCAATAAGTTTGAAATATAAACACAAAGGCCACCCTTTGCTCTACCGGAAGAGGATTGAACTGCTGGTGTAAAAAAAGTTCTAAAACCAGCCAGATGAACAGTTTCCACTAACCAAGTTTCCTGTAGACAAAGAATATCGAAGTTCCGTATGAAATCCGACCAGATACCATTTGACAATTTCGATTTCAATCCTGCTACATTCCAGTAAGCAATTTGAAGACCTTTAGGGTCGGCTCTTGCATTCTCCCCCTCACAGTCATGTCCCACAATTTTCAGAGGTGACAACTGTGACATACAAGGTTGGGGACCCGAGGTCATGATGTCAGATACTAGGGTAGTTTTGGGAATTATTGGGTCTGAGCTTGATCTACCCGCTAAAACAGGACGGAGAGGTATTGTACAAACCGTATCACCTCGCCGTACATTATTATCGAGAACTGGCATGCAAGTTTCCTCTGTGCTAGAAGATGGCACCACCCCAGGTGTTTGATCCAAATTGTCCCCTTGCTTGACCAGTCTACTATGTCAATCTACATTTTCTAGAGAGGGCAAGGACTCAAATCGGTTATATGTATGTATGGGATATGAATAGCCGGAGTCTTTGTTTGGAGCTCTTTTCCCTGTAGCACCAGGCTTATAAAAGAAACCCAGGGGAACCACACCAATATTGCCTGGGGTCAGTGAGTGATATTCCATAGAGCCCAAGATCCATTGGACAAATTGAGGCGTCTTGAAGCTCAAAACCACACAGTCGCCTGGCAAAATTTTAGAATCTCTTCCAACCCATCCCACCCTTCTTACCATTTTGAATTCCGCAAACAGTCTGCCTGTTTCACCAATCCTGGAACCCAGCCACGCTAAGGATTTGTTTCTTAACTCCTGCCAAGGTTCGTGCTGGGCTACTCTAAGTTTTGTTAGTTGCACTGCCCCATCCGGGGTGGTGTCCCTCTATGCGCACAGCGCTGAAGGGTAACGAAGTTACCAGTCTTCTCAAACAGAAATTGAATCAAAAGTTCATTTATTCATGATGAAAAATATGTTTGCCATATTATAGACTTCATGTGTTAAATCACAACGGTACCAACGGATATCCTCTATGCATTTCGGGTGAAACCCTTCGTCAGGAGGAATCCTATAACAAAAAATAAGAGATCATGTGGCTTGCCCCCTTGGGAAATTATGAGATTTAACAAAACATACAAAAGATTGTATAACATGTCCATCCAAGGTATCGGAAATTGAAAAAGTAATAGGAGTATGAAGACGCGCAATTGTGAGGAGTTACCCGAAGGTGTGTCCTCAAAAGGAACTTTTGATTCAATTTCTGTTTGAGAAGACTGGTAACTTCGTTACCCTTCAGCGCTGTGCGCATAGAGGGACACCACCCCGGATGGGGCAGTGCAACTAACATTTTCTACCGACCTTGGTTCAGGGGTCGCTCCTCTAGCAGCACGCCATTACCTGTTAAAGATTTAACGATACTTTGACAAACAATTGGTGTGCGTGATATCTCATCTCTTGATTTTCTACTCTAAGTTTTGGCACGTTAGTTAGAATGACAGTGAAGGGTGTCGCGGGAGGCGGTAAATCTAGGAAAGGGGCAGTTTGTACAGGCACTGAGTTTACAGCTGGAACTATATTGTGTCTACTAGCGTCACCAGTATTGTGGTCTGCCAGGGTTTGCCTTTGATGTAAATGATTTGAAGTGCTACCCTGCAATGTAGGTGGACACACATCTTGATGTCTATAGTTGTTCGGCTGTGTGTTGTTCGATCTAGATGTGATCTCGGCCTTGTCTTTATATGGCCGGTTTATGGATACGGTGGATTTAGATGTCAGCGCTTCAGGAGTAATCGCGTGCTCGGGGTTTTTAAATATAATCTCTTCGATTACACCAAGCCTTGTGGAGATGTTACTAAGGGAATCCCTAATAAAGCTATCCATTGCCTCTAACTTGGTTTGAATTGCTAATAAACTAGCCTGAGGTGGTTTATGAGCCGGGGTAAGTTCCAAATTACGCGATGCTTTTTTAGATTTATTTGCAGGGGGCTTGTTAGTTCCCTTGGGACCGGGTTTGGGTGGGTTAACTTTAGCCCTCGGTGTTGAATCTACCGCTAAGCATAAGTTTGTAATTGGGTTTTTTGGACGTTTAGAGGGTGGTTGTAGTTCAACGTCCTGTTCAGAAAAGGATATATGTTCTGAAGTGTCTTGTACACACCCATTACTCTTCACAATATGGTCAGCTACCGATTGATTACTATGGTTTACCGGTAAGTCCCCTGAGCAGACTGTGACGACCGTGCCATCGCGAGAGATGGCTTCTTCGACCGACACTATTTGCTCCTCCAGGGCTCCCATCGCACCCGTTAGATAATTTAAAATAGAGGCGCAGGGTCCCTCCCCCGCTTTTGTCAGTTTCTTAGTCTGGGAACTTGGGGCTTTTCTCTTAACCATTGTGGGAAATCTCTATAGGGGAGACTATAAGGCTAAGGTATAATAGAGCAGACAGTGAGGAAGAGCAATGCCACAGGGTAGAAGCAGGGTGGAAGCTCAGATAAACTCGCGAATCTCCAACAAATAGAGGTAAAATGACGCTAAAATCGAGAAGCAAGAAAGCAATTTAGCATGTACCTCAGAGTCAAAACTAAACGGCAATTTCTATCACACATACAGTCAGGCGTTTAATAAGAAGCAGTATAACAACCACTTAGCTGGTAGAACAAGGATGTTCAGATGTTGAAGGGCCAAAATCCAAAGTCATAGGCCCAGACCAGTCTATGCCTGGCTATGACGGGCTAAGACGGGCCCGTCTTGGCCCGGTCTTCGCCCGGGCGCGCCCGCGCGTGTCCCGCGAAGCGGGACCGCCGCCGTCAATTTCACTGCCGCCCAGGGACCAGGGTCAAAGTGCTGGGTGCCTTTAGGTCAGGGCCTCTGGAGAAATGGCAAAGTGCGTAGTGCGCGTTTCCTCCTCCTGCGGTCTCCCGCGAAGCGGGACCGCCGCCGTCAATTTCACTGCCGCCCAGGGACCAGGATCAAAGTGCTGGGTGCCTTTAGGTCAGGGCCTCTGGAGAAATGGCAAAGTGCGTAGTGCGCGTTTCCTCCTCCTGCGGTCTCCCGCGAAGCGGGACCGCCGCCGTCAATTTCACTGCCGCCCAGGGACCAGGGTCAAAGTGCTGGGTGCCTTTAGGTCAACAGCGCTCCTCGCTGCAACGACCCCCTCATTCCGACGCCATTCACGAGGGCGAGGCGAGACACGCCCCCTCGGCTGGCCACACCCCCTCCAAACCTCCCGGTCAGCGGCATAAAGCATGTGTCTTGGTCGGACGCGCAGCGGACGAGCGCAGCGGGCGCGACGGTGGCGCGCCAAAGGCGCGCCTAAGGCAAGCCCGTCTGCGCCCGTCCGCGGCCGGCCGGGGCTAGGGGCACGACTCCATGCCAAAACTACATCCTTTTCGTCCAAGGATCTAATTGCTCTACGAGGCCATTGGCCACTCCCGGATCCCATCCGCAGACGGATCTCCTCTCTCGGCCTGGCCTCCTCTCCCCCCACAGCCCCTAATCCCCCATTACATGCTCCCCTGTCACCCTACCCCCTTCCCCCTGACCTCCTCCCCCGCTCGCCAGCACTGTCCGTCTTTTTACTCAACACCAGGTCAGCGGTCAAGCACCACCATGAGCTGTTCGTCTTACTCGACTCCGAGAAACCTGACCTACTGCTCTTGACCGAAACTTGGTATTGCGACACTTCCCTCCCCGTTCTCCTGGCCACCCTACCCCCCTCCTATGTGGCCCTGCGAGCCGACCGGCCGGCAGGCAAGGCAGGCGGTGGTGTCGCCCTGATTGCTCGGTCCGAGTTGAATTTCCAATCACTTCCCTCCCCCCCCATTCCCCCTGCTGACTTCCTGGTAGTCCGCTCTCTTTCATTTTCTCCCCCCATTACCTGCCTATTAATGTACCGGCCTCCCCAGCCCTCGCCCGCTTTCTTGCCGGCCTTTCAAGACCTGCTGGCCAACTTGGTGGTCAACTACGCTTCGGTCTTGGTGCTAGGGGACTTCAATTACTGGCCCTCTGACCCACACGAGTGCTCAGCCTCAAAAGAGTTTACAGACTACCTCTCATCCCTTAATTTCGTGTCGCACATATCCGTTTCCACCCACTCCCATGGGCACACTCTGGACCAGGTCTGGTCCCTCAACCTCCCCGTGGCCTCGGCCACCGCCTCGCCGTGCCCCTGGTCCGACCATGCCCTCATTTCCTTTTCTATTCCCCGTAACACGACGCCTAAAACTCCGCATGCCAAAAACATCTGGGCACGGAACTGGAATAGACTGGATTACCCCTCTTTGACCTCCATGCTCCGCGACTCTACCCCTACTCTTGTTGGCTTACCATCTTCCTCTCAAGCCAAGGCCATCAACACCTGGCTGGCTGAAGGCTGCGATTCTGTGGCGCCCCTACGCCGCATCTCCATCCGCCGACCAAAGGACTGCAATAGATGGTTCAATGACCACCTAAAAGATTTCAAATTGAGCGCTCGACGGGCAGAGAGGCAATGGAGGAAAAACTACAATCCCTTATTAAAAACCCACTTCATTTCAGCACTGGACAAATACAAAACAGCAATCCTGGCTGCTAAGACCGCCTACTTTTCGTCAAAAATTACCTCTGCCGAAAATAAACCCAGGGAAATCTTCAGGATAGTGAATGACCTGGCATTCTCAGATCGAACCTCGCCCAATATCCCTCCCTCCCAACCACTCTGCGATCAGCTTAATACTTATTTTTTAGACAAAATAGCAACTATCAAACTCAATATCCCTCCACCTTCTTCTGCCTTCGTCGATCCCTCCCCCCCTCCCCTCCTCTGCCTGCTTACCTCCATCCCCCTCCTTACTCAGGATTCTTTTATGGAGATACTCCCTAAAGTGAAGTCGGGGTCTCCCGCGGACGTCTGCCCAGCACGTGTCCTGCAGCAAATCTACTCCAGCTGCCCTGACCCCCCCATTGCCTTCCTCAACAGCTCCCTGGCACAGGGCATAGTGCCCACTGCGCTCAAGGCAGCTACCATAGTGCCCATCCTAAAAAAACCTGGCGCTGACTCCTCTATCTCGGCCAACTATCGCCCCATCTCCCTGCTACCCTTTTTGGGCAAGGTGCTGGAACGCCATGTTACCGCGGTGCTTTGCGCCCATGTTGAGGCAAATGGGGGACTGGCATCCCGCCAAGCCGGGTTCCGTCCCAGGCATTCGACCGAGTCAGTTGTGGTCTCAGTCTTGGACAAACTCAGAAAAGGTATGGATGGAAACAAACACCAGGCACTGGTCCTCCTTGATCTCTCCGCCGCCTTTGACACGGTGGACCACACCATCTTACTTACCCGTGTTAAGGCGGCCGGCATCGGGGGATCAGCCTTGATCTGGCTCTCCTCCTTTCTGAGGGAACGCACTCAGGCGGTCCGGCTAGGCGACTTCACGGCCACTCCCCTCCCTGTCACCTGTGGTGTCCCCCAGGGATCCTCTCTCTCCCCCTTACTTTTCAACCTTTATATCTTTCCTCTTATCTTTGCACTACAGCAGCTGGAGGTCACCGTCTATAATTACGCGGATGACCTCCAGCTCATCTTTGATCTGTCCCTATCTCCTCTCTCGGTTTCTAATTTCCAGTCAACTATGACATTCATCAGGGACTGGATGAACCACAACCACCTTAAGCTGAACCCGGATAAAACCGAGCTGGTTCTCACTGGTGGTTCGTCCAGTCCCTGGAACTCTCTCTTCTGGCCCCCCTCCCTCGGCACTGCACCGACCCCCTCCACTACGGTCAAAACACTTGGTGTCAAAATAAATAGCCAACTCACCCTCCGTTCACAAATCAGTTCTGTGGTGTCCTCCTGCTTCCTCTCTCTTCGCACTATCCGCACTGTCTCCCGCTTCTTTTCCCCCCAGGCACTTAAGACCATTATGGCCGCACTCGTGATATCGAAACTGGACTACGCAAACGCTCTTTACCACGGTATCCCCGCATACAGTTTGCGTAGACTCCAGACTGTCCAGAACCAAGCAGCCCGGCTGGTGTACGGTCTTCCTCGGTATCACCACTCCACCCCTCTTCTTAGGGAGCTTCACTGGCTCCCCATAAAGGAACGGGCCCTATTTAAGATCGGCTGCATGGTCTTCCAGGCCCGCCAGGGCACTGCCCCCGCCTTCATCTCCTCACTAATCAAGTCTTATGTACCATTAAGAGAACTCCGGTCTTCCTCCAAGTCCCTCCTTCAGATCCCTCGTTTCTCTCGCAAAAAGTGGGGCGGGGCCAATTTCTCCACCCTGGCTCCAACCTTTTGGAACTCGCTCCCTGATCACCTCCGCTCTGCCACTCAGTATCTCCCCTTTCGCAGAGATCTGAAAACGTTCCTCTTCAGCCAGGCTTTCCTCACTTAAACTCCCTCAAAATTCCCTTCACCTCTCCCTGGTCTTTCCCCCTCAGTTGCCAATCCCCCTAGCGCCAAGAAACCGCAAGGTGTACGCTGCGCTCTAGAAGTATTTTAAATTAGAAATTAAATTAGAAATTAGGTCAGGGCCTCTGGAGAAATGGCAAAGTGCGTAGTGCGCGTTTCCTCCTCCTGCGGTCTCCCGCGAAGCGGGACCGCCGCCGTCAATTTCACTGCCGCCCAGGGACCAGGGTCAAAGTGCTGGGTGCCTTTAGGTCAGGGCCTCTGGAGAAATGGCAAAGTGCGTAGTGCGCGTTTCCTCCTCCTGCGGTCTCCCGCGAAGCGGGACCGCCGCCGTCAATTTCACTGCCGCCCAGGGACCAGGGTCAAAGTGCTGGGTGCCTTTAGGTCAGGGCCTCTGGAGAAATGGCAAAGTGAGTAGTGCGCGTTTCCTCCTCCTGCGGTCTCGTGCAGTTAATCAATGCAGCCTTCTTGGCAATGAAGTCATTTTCACAAGTCTATGCCATGGATACGTTTAATATGTACTAATGTGTAAATTGAATGTGTGTCACAAGACAGAGCGAGATATATTGACAGTTATTTCACATGTATCCTATCAAGTAGTTAGACATTCCAATCTTTCCAGTGCTGGCAAATGGGCAGAACAACAGGTGCCATTCAAAAGTGGCCCTGGGGTAAAACAGGCTTGCTTGCATGTCTACTTTTTGCTCCCCCAGGACACCTGCTATTAAAGAAGGGGCCACAGGCACTTGTGCAGTCCCTTCTTAATGCAGATTGCTACTTGCTAAATGATCTCAAGGGGGGAGGTATTATTGCATTTATATAGAGGCGTCGCCCCATGCAAACGAGGTAACATTTTGGCTGTGTGCTCATGCCATATTATGGACATGGGCTCATAGCAAAGAGGTCATCAGGAAGCGCACTGACTGTGGTCAACATGGAGGTGGAGCACAATCAGTGCATATCCTGAGGGCACCCCCTGGCAAGGGTCGGAATGGGGTCCTAAGGACCCCCACACATACCCCTGCACGTGGGTGCAGTCACCTAATGAACCCACCTGGAGGGATTCACTTCTCTCTTTCAGCGCAGTTTGGGTTTCCGCAATCACGGTGAAACGTAAACCGGCAGCTTCATACAGGGCTCCTCCCTTTCACTAGTGCTCTACCCCTAATAAATAGTGCGTTCATTGTGATAGGTCACACTAACCCAGTCAATGCCCAGCACACCCACTTAAACATGCACCAAGGCACAGACCAGGGCAAAGTGCCCTATCTGTAAATAGAATCCAGATGGCTACTGTAGCAGCAGAGCTGTAGCTGTAAGATCCAGCTCAAATTATTGCAGAAAACGAGCCTGTAAGTGAAGGCTGCAAAATGTGAAAAGAGTTTGCCATAAAATACCAGCCAGAGATTGCCACCCTAAACAAACTACAAGTTTTCCTTGCAATATTTTTACGTTTGATTTTTCTCCCTTGATCTTGACACCTTACTTAAAATGGTGTTCTAGGTGACTGTCTAGTTCAGCCATTATTGACTGGTGCTCCTGAATATTTTGCAATGTACAGGATATTTGGCACTGTTCAATTATGTCATGGAAACCACTGGCTGGAAAACCCATACTTGCAGTCACTCGTTTCATGCTATTTCTGCAGTAGTCACCGAACGAACTACGTATCAAAATCAGGCTGAGTAAAATATCTGGGCACACACAAATTTCCAAATAACAAGCACGTGTGTAATGTGAAAGGCGAAACCATGTTTGTAAATGTTGTATTTTCTGTGGAAGCAGATATTGAAGCGATTCTGCAATTTAATATGAATATGCAAGTACATGTTCTCAAGCACTAACCAGCCCCTTCTTATGTTTAGAGCGAGGGACTTTTGTTCAATATTTCCGCAATCCCTGGACAAAAAACCATTAAGCCAAAAACTATGTTTTGGTAAATATGAACCCTGTTGGGTAATATTTGAGCCAGACCCCACAACAGCAGCATTCATTCCAGGAATAAGCTGTGTGAAAACTCTTGAAGTAAAATCAATCACACTACATCTCTAATGAACCTCTACTATGTTTATTTAACAAAGCTGGAATGACGAATAAATATATAGCAAGCCATTTTCTCACTAGTGGGATCCTGTTACTGAATAGAATTACAAATCAGATTAAACCAAACTACCAACAACCGTTGGCTATTAAGTGTACTTTGGCTTTTATTTATGCGCTGACAATTCCCTCCTGTTTGTATTTGCATTTGTAAGGAGGACAATGAGTTGGAAGGGGCAGTTAGTTAAGCACCCAAAATCTTAGCCATGGAGAATAATTTCCCTTTTCTCCACTAATCCTCTAATCTTCTTCCCAGGTCTATGATCATATATGCTTCTTTTGTCTGTAGAAGACCCTGCCCGAGTTAAGAGGTGCCCAAAACATGGAAAAATGGTTAGTCAATCAAAATAATGTTTTAAATGTAAAATCAATTTTACTATTGGTGTCTGCGAAGTATAAATAGTTATGAATGTAGCCTACAAATACGTAGAGACAGCAGTAAGAAAATCAATAAATCAATTTCCATTTATTTCCTAAACTCTCAGCATCTTCTGATAAAAGTCACCTCTAAGGCGACATAGCTTACACGTGCTACATAACAAATGAAAATACTAAATGTATACACAACGCACAGTAAAGAGCACTACATAGAGATTGACTAACACTCGTCCTTTTTGTAGAGGCCAGACAATCTTTGAACCGTATTTATATCTTAAAACATGCTCACTCTAAGTGATGCAGATACAAAGGTTCAAGCGGGACGCAGAGGATTTTGTATGAGTATACAAAAACTAAATGTTATCTTTCGTTTTCAGATATCAGGTATTTCACACAGAAATATCTGTAATATGAATAATAGTTTGTCATTTTTTGAATTTTTTTTGTATTAATCTTGAACTAAATCATGTGTGTGGAATCTACATTATGTAAAGTAGAAAATGCATCATATCAAGAAATAATGAATATGGAAACCAATTTAATGTAAATACAGAATCCAGCAAAATAATTCTGAACCTGGCTAGATTAAAATAAATGCATTTTTTGCTTAACCACCTTGAACTAGTAAAGGCAATAGATCCGAAAAGTGTGTTCATATAAGAAATATATTAGTGAGACTCAAAAAAGTATATCATTTGGGCATGCAGACTTGACTTTATGAGCCAGCTAATGACAATAATTTCCATGGTTGGCTAACCAAGCCATGTTATTGAAATGTGTTCTTAATGTCATTTTTAGGTCTTGCCTGCACTTGCAAGAGATATTGTATTCCTAAAGTGGCTTGGAGCCGACCCATTGCATACCTTTTGGAGGTTTTATTGTCACTCTCATTTGCTGCCTTCTAATTTTGCAGTGCCAGATGGCTTCCCTGCCTCTGCTTTTGGTTGGAGCTCTGATTGCTTCATCTCGATTAGGGTCCTTCTGCTGCTGCGATTAAGATACTATTTTGTTTATTTTCTTGCTTCTTCACCTCCCACCCGATGCCTGTGTGGCTTCTTCCGCTCCCACATTCCGTTGGTGTGCTTTCTCCACTTCCAACACCTTGTCTGTTTTGCACAGGGCCTGCCTGGCCATAGCGGGCACCGGGCGTTTCCCCGGTAGGCCACTAGGGTGGGGGCCGCTTTTGGGCCCCGGGGGGGCCGTTTTTGTTACCGGAGGTCAGCAATATCAGCCACCTGTAACAAAATTGGTCTAAACCTGCCCTTGCAAACTGCTCAACTGCACTCCCCCTCACCCCAGGGGGGCCGGCTGAGCAGCTTGCCTGGGCCAGTTTCTGTTCCCAGTCCGGCCCTGGTTTTGCTTCTTGCCATCTCAGCCCATCTGTAATGCTCCATCCCCTCCCACCCACCTCCGTGTTGCTTTTTCTTCTTCCAACCACCTCCCTGTGGCTTCTTCCCCTCACACGCTCCATCCACGTGGCTTTTCCCCTCCTCCCCCGTTAATGTTGCTTTTTCCCCTCCCACCCCCTGTCTGGATTGCTTCATCCCCTCCCACACCCATCTGTGTTGATTTTTCCCCTCCCATCCCATCCCATTCATGTTGCTTATCCCCCCCCCCCAACTAATATAAGGAGAAAAGCCGATATGATGCAACCAGTGCTGGCCGCTTCATAGAGTTTTAATTTTACTGTTCTGGCAACTATTGAGCCCGCCTTCCCGTTGTGCATCACTACCTGATTGGCAAAGTCAATAGCTCTCGCCCACAGGCTTTGTCAATACTCATTCTTTTAGTTCTGTTTGCAAAAGTGTACCGGTGCTAATGTTAAATATTCCACAAACACCAGCATTGTTCTCCTTAGAAGATTAAATATTTTATTCCTGAGGAGATATTTTGCTCAGGTGTGCAGGCACTGTTTTCTCTTTGGGTTATGCACAGTACATGTTTTTTCTAAAATATATTATATATATATTTTTTACATGGTTCATCATCTGCATATACACCATATCAACAGTTCAAGTACATGCACTGGATTGTTACTCTTGTTTATGCAATTCAACTTGTCTTCACCCATTTCATGATGAAGCAGAATAACATATAAACCATGCAAAAAATTCAACTAGTCTATAGCATACACATATTAACGTGGCGGGTTAAATTGTAATCATTAATCAATGCCAGCTCTTATCAGAACATTATTACCTAAAGAGGGCATTGGTAATTAATTAATTTTTTTATTCATAATTTCCTTTTCAATTATAAATGTGCTCAAATTAGTTATTATGACGTTTACATGATTCCATAAAATGCTTTCACCTCTGATTCAAAGTTCATAAGCCATTTGCACATTGGATAATTCTTGAACTTTGATTATCCCAAAGCACACGTTTCATATTTGTTTCCTTATCCCATTATTGAAATTTAATGAAAAGCGTGAGAATACTTTTACATAAACCAGAATATCTCAATCTATATCAATGTACTTCATATAACCATACCCAAATCCTGCTATTGAAATTGCGCCAGTCCCGCTGAGCATATTATGAGTGCCTGAACGGCCAGCCATTTCATGGCAGGAGCCCCACCATGAAAAGGCTGGTGGTGCAGGAACAAAGGGGGCCCTGCAGTGCTCCCATCCCCCCCTGCATAGGGATACCTTCGGCGGGCACAACATGTGCCCCCCAGTCTATATTCCCCCAAAGTTCTAGCATATGATGGACATCACCGTTCATCCTGTGCTGGAATATTTTTGCCGTTGCCATTGTGGTGCCTGTTTTTCTGGCAGCGCTGTGGGAAAGGCAAAGGACCATCCACCTTACACGAGTTCAACTCGTAATAAGGTGGGTGATTGTTGCGTGGCTTTGCTCAGTGGTGTCGGTTGAGAGCCGGTGCAACTGCGCCAAAGTCATAATCAGCCCCATAGAGAAAATCTGAAAATGGAATTCATTTGATACTTTTTACTCCTTTTGTCTTAGAGCTTCAGACAGATTTTCCTTTATTATAATAGTCTCCAAAATTCACTAAAACAGTTCTTGGATGGGAGTTGTTTGGTCTGGCTGAGAAAGGAACACGTTGAGCTCTGGTAATCATAAAATCTTCTTTAATTTCAAGTAATACTTGCAGTCGAATCAGTCCCTCGATAACTTCCTTACATGATTAATTTTGCAGTTGCTGTTCTGAGTTCCCTACAAATCTCAGATTGAATCTCCTCAATCTGTTTTCCTGATTCTCCAACTGAATCTTTTAAGAGAATTTTCCTTTGTAAGTGATGTAATTCTTTACCATGTCCATTCCTTCAATCTTCTATGTTAGGCCAACCACTCAGACATTATTCTATCTTGAGCACCCCTCGGAGTCTTCAATTCTGCATTCCAGGATATGTATGTGGTTTGTACCACTGTAATTTCCAACATTTGTGTTTGGAGGGAAGGAGTAGTTAGTGCAGTGATTCAACCAGGAATTCATTGGTTTTAACACACATGGTTAAACAATGCTTAAAGGCTCACATACAATGCAAATGAGTCTTTTTTATGTTCCAAAGTCTCTCAAGTAAATGTGATAGCTGCCAGAATTTGATCAAGTTTATCTATTTGACCAAGGTTGTTGTCCTTGAATGTTCCAGTTGCAAATTAAATTTCTCCACCTGTTGCTAGATTTCCATAGCCTGAAGGCCCAAAAGCAATAAGTCTTGGGGGGTTTAGCCTTAATAATGATGAAGTAATTCCATCGCTGGTCACTGTACCACAGCCTCACCCATATCACTCCGCCTTCAGGAGCACAGAGACTGCAAGGTCATTTATAAGTTCAAGAACTCCTGCCGTTTCAAATGTCTCTGTCTCCAAGGAGTTTTACAAACTTAACAGTGTGCCAGCTCCTCATGGCAGTCTTCGTCTGTGGTGCAAGTCTGCTCAGTGCAGAAGATGGTTAGCAAGTCCATCCACTTAAAAGAAGCTAACCAATTTCCCCAACATGAATTTCCTAGGATCTGGGTCTGGTGTGCAGTCCAGAACACATACCTTACCCACTTCACACTGAGCACCAGTTGCTGACAGGCTCTCTCTATGTACCACAGTAGAGCCTCCAGTTGCAGTCAGCATAATCTTTGTCCTCCACATGTTGGAGGTCCAGTTGCCACCATAAGATCCACAGTGATTGGATGTTCTCAGATTCCTTTCTCTACAGGAATGTGCTGTAACTGAGTAGAGGACCTGCGGCTCCAGCAATCACTGATTCCCTATCGGCTCGGCCTAGAGTGGTTAAGTAGTTGTCAACTTCCTCCAGGTGAAAACCTCTTCTAGTATGTTCTAGAACATATGTGTTTGAATCAAAGCCTGGAATTCCTGAATTAAGACTAAGTTAAGAATATAAACTCTAGCTGATTGAAATAGTCCTGCTGACCCCCTGAGTACAAGGAACTTTATAAGAGGGGACGGAGGAAAAAAAGTGTTCGATGAAAAGCCACTTGTATGCAGCACCAGTGCTCTCAAAAATCAAAGCAAAGCCTGCTGCACTGAATGGGAAAATATTTTGAGACATTGGGTAGTGTAAAGGTACAAACAGACATGGTTGAGATATTGAAAAGTAGGCATGCAAATATAGCACCTTAACCAAGAGCACTGAAACCTATACACATATTTAAAATGAAGGCTTTCAGAAAGTGTACTTTATCCATAGAGTAATATAATTTTTTTAAATGTAGGTATTGGGTTCAATGAATATAGAAACAAATAACCAAAACATGATAAGTGACATATAGGTAGCTACTATTCAAGCACATCCAACATACATAAATCTCCAAGTGCACTCATACCCATAATAAATAGCTATCTCATGACATTATCCATATTTACACCATGAGCATTACATTAGCAAGCATTACATTATTGTTGGACCTGGGCCCCTCTGCAGGGTCACCACCAAACGTTTTGACTTTTCCCTTCACTTTTTGATGAATTCTTTTTTGCTGGCCTTAGGACTCTGTGCACGTTACCACTGCTAACCAGTGCTGAAGTGCTTGCCCTAATTCCCCTAAATGAATTAATTGGCTTACACCTGATTGGCATATTTAATTTACGTATAAGTCCCTTGCAGTGTGGTGTACCATATACCCATGGCCTATAAATTAAATGCTACTAGTGGACCTGCAGCACTTATTGTGCCACCCACTTAAGTATCACATTAAAACATCTCCCAGGCCTGCCATTGCAACCTGAATGCAGTTTTAAATTGCCAATTCGACTTGCTATAGGCACCAGGCCTTCCCCGAGCCTTGCGTGGCTAGTCTGGACTTCGCCCAAAACATTACTTACAAATACAGTTTTCTACACAACAAATATACAGGCTGGGCAAGATTACGACTCGAGCTGGGCCTCTCCAGACAATCTCTTTCATACGAGGCAGATATCCTGAAATACTACATAAGGGTACTAAAAGCCCGGGACAACACCCTCAAAGCTCGCCTAAAAGAAACCTTTGCGAGTCCCAGGAACCCATGGAACAGACAAATTGAAAAGCCTAGAAGATCTCGACAAATTGATGAATCAGCACTAAAATCAGACTCCATTTCTTACGCAGTCTTGAAAAGGTCCATAAACAAGCAGGCAAGACACATTTCGTACCGGCTGGACTTCCGGACATTAAAATTGTTAACTATTCTATCTGTTCTAAATGATTCTTATCTCCCAGGGTTATCCCAACTCTACTTCTCAGACAGCTTAAACCCGCTGGCTTGCAGGAATATTATGTTTTTGCGCCTCCTAGGCCTGTGAACCATCGATTTTAATCAATGGGCCCCACGTGGAGAGGAGGGAACCTGCAGATTATGCAACTATAGGTCCAAATCGTTGCTCCACCGTTTGCGCTGCTGTCCTTCCTCTGACGCACCCAGGAGATCTCTTCAGAAGTCATTATATCTAGAAAAGGACATCTACACATGCTTGGAGGCATCAGCACTTTGTTTTACATGAACAGACACTAAAACGTTTGCAAGGTGTGGAAAATATGTGAGAATCTGGAAAGACTTACTTTTTCCTCATCCACTCCATCCCAGACTGGTTTCCGTTCCTCAAATCCTTAGAACTGATTACTTTGTAGCATGCCCCAGAGCTTTATCATCAACTAAGTCACTTTACATGTCTTAACTCCAATTTTATTGTTTTTATTCTTAGCAGGGCCACTGCGCAAGAATGCCATTCATGAATAATGATTTTATCTTAAATGTGATGGCTAGCATGACTACTGCTCCCAAGGATGTACCGAAGGCGCCACAATTGCAATGGTTTTAATTAACTGTGCAAAGAATGTAATAAATAAATAAAATAAATAAGACTTGGCAATTTAACCCCCGTGCCAAGCCTTAAACTCCCCTTAATTCCATATATGTCACTCCTAAGGTAGGCCCCAGGGAGCCTTTAGGCCAGGGTGCATTGTAATTAAAAGGTTGGACATGCACTTTTAAGTTTTGCATGTCTTGGTAGTGAAAAACTCTTACATTTGTTTTTCACTACTGTGAGGCCTACCACTCATATAGGATAACATTGTGTTTTCCTTGTCTTTGGAACTATAAACAAAACCCCTATTTAATGGTAAAGTCCAGTTACTACATTTAATAAACTGTAATTTCCAATTGGGAGCAGGTAGCTATGTTTGGTGTCTTTAGAAGTATAATCAAAAACCCTATTTAATGGTAAAGTTTATGAAAGTTGGCATTTTTCTACCCTTAGCCCTTTTGTGCCTGCAGCTTCCCTTGGGTCACATTACTCGGTGTAATTGATCATTAGACTTTGCGATTTTCTCCCAGATAGTCACACAATAGAGGGATTAGGGGTGCCTGAAAGGGCCATCTTCTGGTGCAGGATGGGGGAGGAGGGTGGCTGAGCACAGTCCCACTTGCAACTAAATAGTGAGTGCTCTGCCTTCACACAAGCAACCTATCACCTCTACATTGTCACTGCAGCAAGCTTGGAGTCAGGGCAAGGGAGTCAGGAATTTCCATGCACTTCAAAGCCACTGTTTAGCTTCACCCAGCTACCAAATGGAGGGCACAAGGGTATAGAAATAGAACCTCAAACACCAACTCTTCAGTTCACTCCTGGGCCTGTGGAAGAACTCCTTCTGGGCTCCTGTTCAGAACCAACAGGACATATAAGGCGCCCACCATCTTGAACCCAAACCTTGACCTGGAGTGAGTCATGAACCCCCAATTGGTCTCTCACCAGTCCTGGACCCTTGATTGTGGTACAAAAGGTGCCAGATGACCAAATCCCCAAACTGAGGCCGTAGTAAGCTTTTGGCCAAAAACTGGTCTGAAAACCAGGAGAAGACAGGGACCAACCTTCTTTCTTAACGGCCCGAGGTGCATTACCAGTCAGATTGACTTTACCCCCTACACTCTTCACCGCAGCAGCAAACCCTGTTCAGCAGTCCTTCGTCAAAGGAGTATCTGGCCTCATTGAACTGTCTTCGGCTCCAGCCCTGTGCGTTGTCTGGCTGAAGATTTTTGACTTCCAAAAAAGAGACTATGTCCGAATGTAGAAATAATCACCATGGCTTAAACCCAAGGCTCCCTGATGACAACGCTCCCTCCTCGAACACAGCCTACAGCCTTGCCCTGCTAAACATTAACTTCTCAGAACATTTTTCTCAAAATTTCTTCTAAGTTTGAAGGTAAACGCTGACCAGGCCCAATCAACTTCTTGTATCCAAACCATGCTCCATCGCGGTCAGCCATTCTTTTTTGATTTCGACCCGATCTCACATGACTAAATGTCTGCGGTTGGCCCTTTGACTTTTTAGGCGCTAGTTTGCACAAATTGTTTTTAAAAATCATAACTCCAGTTCTACTGATTGGATTTTTGGAGTTGTGGATTCAAATAATTTATTAAAATGTACTCTATTTTTCCAAACTAGAGTGGATTTTTTTCTGTGTTGTGTTTACACTTTATTACTGTCTGTGTGCTGTATAAATATTTTATAAATTGCCTTTAAGTTAAGCATGACTGATTTTTGTGCCAAGCTACCCATGGTTACGCACAACTTAATGTAGTGACGTTTTGTGGTTCACCCTGCAAGGGATTATTGCTGAGGCTTGACCAGAGCTCACACCACAGTCAACCAACAACCCAATTTCTCACAATTATCAATATAGTTGCTTCAACTATAGAGATTTATGTAGGTGTAGTTGATAGTGGTAGGTCTTTAGTAACTCTTTTAAATTCCAACAAAAATATTTTTCATGCTTCAGCTGGCTTCCAACCTATACACCACCTAGAGTGTTCACTCGGTGTGGTACATTCCACCCCAAGCCACCAAATCTGATCTTCATGTCAGGTACAGGGGAGAGACCATCGACTTCCAGGTTATCACAAAGCGCCTCCATAAGAACCATCATGCCAAGTCCATAAATCTCCGAACCAATGTAGTCCTCTTAAACAGTATGACCTCTTAGATCAAGTAACCCTCTGGCTTTTGTGGATAAGGAGGACCAGAAATTCGTACAAGCTCCCCGGTCACCATCTAGTTTTATAATTATGTAGAGAAGGGTCAAAAGCAGAACACTCGCCCTATATTTAAACAAATCAATCAAATGCTTCCCTTTTTGCAAATCAGCTTGCTCAGTTCAATACACTGTATATTCAGAGGTAAAATCGAGAGGTTTTGGCACACATTATTCTGATATTGGAAAGTGATTGACTGTTTGCTATGTATTCACCCCTGGTATAGCAGTCAGAGAATCACAGAACACCCTTGCTTCTGGGATGTTCCGCCGTATGGAGAGAGCGTATATGATTTGCTTTGCTGTGCTCAGCTACATCATTAGGCTGCTGGTCATTATTTAATAACCAGCCGATCCTGCAAGCATGCCTAGGTACTGTTGCTCCTTCACCACTCCTGAGTGGCTAATGATAGCTGCAAGCAGAATAAACCATGCACACAACTACCGACTGTATTTCTTTAGCAAAAATATTGAGATTATTGAGAAAGCAACCAAATCATCTAAATGAGTTAGACATCCTTTCCAATTGGGATTTTGACTTGTGCAACAATACTACAGTTTTCTCTTCTTTATTTTTGCCTGGGAAAACCTGAGCAAATAAAGACTGCACTATTGTATCCCTTTCTTCCTCAGGAGATGGAAACATGAGTTACTACACATTAATAAATCCATTAACCACAGCAGGGATAGAAAAAAACTCCACACGCTCAAGAAGCCAAGAATGAAATCCAGAAACCGAGCGAGCAAAGCCGTCCCTATGCTGGGAGAAAACCGAGAAATGCGTTTAATGACACTGGAACCATTTCGTTTTACATCGAAAGCAGTGATATTCATTCAGCATTCATCGCCATCTAATATAATTTGCAGATTATTGATCTACGGATAAGACATACTGATTGGTTTTGTGCCATAATGCACGGCGAATGTACAAGTTGGTTGTGTCCGCCATCGGGCCCAGCAGATGGTTGGATGGGCATGACGAGCCATTATAGGACCACATGAGGAATGAAAGGCCGTAGGTTTCCTGGCTGGCTGCGCCTTTTTATAAAGATACCAATTTTAATTATATGTAAAGCAGTTAAAAATAAAGCAGTATAACAGCTGGTAACAGCCCTTGGAAGAGAAATAAAATTATACAGCCTTGTATATGCCCAATTACCCATAAGATACACTTTGTTCTGGCTGTTTCAAAACGGCGGTGTCATCCACAATCCTCCAAAAATAGGTGTTTCATGCATTGCTTCCAGTGGACGGCAGATATTGGACGCAAAAATCATTATATTTACAAAGGTGTCTCTGCACTGCACCTACAAAGCATGACACAACACACTTTCGGGATTCACTGACGTCGCTTTATTTCGCTTTCGGATTGGATGAAAACGAGAGCACAAAGGCCGAATATAATTAATCATAACTGGTTTTGACTGCAAATAAGAGAAAATGTCGCCCTGTTAACAGGAAACGTGTTTAATTTTATTTGATTTCATTTCCTGCTGCCTACAGAGCATCTTAATACCAAATCTTTAAACAAGGCTCTAATGACCAAAATGGGGTCGGATCCTAGAAAAAGAGATGCATGACAATGATGACATAATTGTCTATTACCAAGCTTCTCACTTGAGATGGAAGAAACAGTTCATGAGTTCGTGACGGACTTCATGGATAGACGAAAAGGGAACTGCAGCTCCCTGGCGAGATGTCAAATGTACATTTCCTATGGAGCGGTTTGTGCATCTTTGCCTGTGGGTAACGGGTGATGCAAAGCACACCGAGCTCGAACTCGCCCGAAACAAATATACCTTAATACGATACCTTGCTTAGACCTCTGCCTCCACTTTAAAAATGTGGTAGTCGCTCTTCTAAAGAGGTAAAAAAAAAAGCATTGGCCAGAGAACTGGACTAAGACTGAAAAACAAGAGAACTACCAAATCTAGGCCATGCTGATGTCCTAAGTGAAACAATGGAAGCATGGTAAGTCTCCTTTTACCACATTACCTCTTTTTTGCCCTGTGGCAAATTACATTTACCAGAGGAGGGTCTCTGGCACAGGACGAAGGTTTGCCTCAGACCTATTAGACACCTCTCAGGATGTTCTGTAATTTATGTGGAGGAATGTTTATGTAGAGCTGATTGCAGATGCAAAAAGCCTTATCATCATTTTACTGCTGAGAGGCACCAAGTCCTTTAAAAGTGATGTGAGCAGGCTTCTATCACACCTCTGTTGAAGCAGAAGTTTGCACAATGAACAATAAGGCGAATTTGGGGATTCACATCTTGGTCGACTCCTTCCAAGTGGACTGTGTAATTGACACAGAATGTAATTGTGCCAGATTGATTAACTAAGCAATGCACGAATGCATTAACAATAATTCCTCTAGCTCTATGCAGTAACTGTTTGTAGCCTGAATGGGAGTAGCGCAGTGCTTCCCAATCTTTTTAGAACAAAGACCCAATTTTTATAATGGCAAACGTTTGCGACCTGCCCAGTTTTAAATGATATGAGGTGAGTGGTAGTTTTTTAATCTGACTTTAATGTAACTGAAGCATCGTGTGGTAGCGTGCTGTAATTTACAGACAGCACATCTTCCATTGAAATGGGCACAGAATGTACACAGACATGCAGTTTTCTGATAAAATTATATTTTGCACACAAATGATAATGTGCGAACATCAGATTTCAGTGAATATTTATCATTTGTGCATTACCAAGTAAAGCATCTTGATTTGTTTTAATGGCATTAAAATATTTGTTTCCATCTCCTGTCAGAATTTACAAAAAAAAAAGTGCTACATTTCTGCTTTCATAACTGCTGAATGTGTACAGTCCATTTACAGGTAATTCTATTCTGTTGTGTGTCACGAAGCAAGATTGCCACATAATTCCGTTTACTTTTCCTTCTCTGACTGCACAATTAGAGGAGTTTGTAAACACCAATCCCCATGTCAAAAAAACAAAACATAATTTGTCAGAAGACATAGCCTTTTATTTGACCTTTGTATTTGAAGTACAGCAAATGTGACAAAACAAAAACAGGATTTAAAGACATCTTCATGTATTGCTTGGACTTTCATGTCCCACCAAAATCATCTCACAAAACAATGGAGTAGAGCATCCAAACTAAATTGTACATTTAAAACTGATAGAATGTGTGGATATTTCAAATAGCTAGGCTAATGTAAATATTTACAAGGGGACAGTGACACAAACCTAAAATGTGTTACAGAGTATGGCTCAGCAACAATATTAGAATTTTGCAAATTGATAGACTGTTAATACTGGGGAAAACTGAAGCTGCCTAAGTATCAGGACAGATTGAGTGTAGTATAATCTAGGAACTCAGATTTTTTTTCTTAAACTTTACTTTACATTGTTTTCATGATTGATCCCTTGCAAATTTATATGGAGGATGAAAAATGATTGACATTCTCCCTTAGGTAAATCAAAGGGAGTAGCCAGAAAATAAAAATGCGCCCCCCCCCCAACATTGAAACAAGCCTCTAATGGCATAGAGTGAATGAAGCAAGTAACCCTGACCCTTAGTAGAATAGTTCCCTCGGACTTTACAATCACTTGTCTATCCATCCATGGTGCTACCTTTCCATCCCTCCATCCATCCTTTCATTATTCTCACCATTTAACTTCCATTCATCAATTCACATATTCATCAATCCTTTCACCCATCCATATTTTCACCTATTCACCCATCCTTCCATCCATCCATCCATCCATCCATCCATCCATCCATCCATCCATCCATCCATCCATCCATCCATCCATCCATCCATCCATCCATCCATCCATCCATCCATCCAATGACCATTACGTCCACACATAGATCTGTCCATTCCTTCACTCTTCTATCAATTCATCTTTTCACTCTTCTGTTCAAGGTTCCATCCATCTGTACATACCTATCCATCCCTTCACCAATCCTTCCCCCTTACTTTCATCCTTTGACCAAGTGACCCTGTCACCCTTCTAGCCATCTTTTCATCCGTGCAGTTATTCTTGTTTGCACTCACCGTTCTGTTTCTCTTTTCACGTCCCTTCCTTTCATTCGTTTTTCCTATCAAATTTCGGTTTTCCTTTCATATATTCTACAGTTGATCTTTCATTATTTTCACGCTTTCTTCCTTATCCTCTTTTTCCTCATGTCCGGTTTCTAACTATCACCATTCTTCCTTTCTCTCATGTGGGTGAGAGACTTTCTCTCACCCACACCACTTTTGCTGCTCTCTCTGTCCTTTTTAGGTCGAGCCTAGGCAGTGTGCATGCGCTGCTTGCAATACCTGTTGTATCTGCTCTGTGAGCTTTTGGCATGCCCAACATTGCCATTCGTTCTTTGTTGTGCCATTCAGAAATGTTGCCTTGTTGTTGGTGCTTTCCCTATAATTGTCCCTCCTTTGGGTGCTTGGTTCCCTCCCAGGCGATTTTAATCATTGTTCTTTCGGGTAGACCATCACAATGCGTTCACGTTTCCTCCTGGTCGGCAATTTCCTCACAGATGCACATTTTGTGTGTGTTGAGTCCACATGACTTTTTTGTTTTGTAGGTTTGGGATGACATCTACTTGTGCAGTGTGCAGTTTTGTGGTTGCATGAAACTGGAAGATGTTCTTCCTTTGTCTCTCTCCCTCGCGAGGTTGACAGCTGTGCAAACTATGTTTAATGTGACTCGATCCACTGTCTGTCCTTGTTCCGATTCTCCCTCAAAAGCTTGTTAATATAAAAGAGCCAATAAAAAAACAGATAACCGTCCAAATAGATTCTAAAATATAATTTTAATGGCCAACAGCTAAACAGGACTACCAACTGTTTCCGTGCTGATCCCAGTGTAATCGTTTACATACCGCAAACATTTTGCCTGCTCATTGTGTACTCATTCCTACTTAGTAAAGTATTGGATATTTGACAAAAACAAGCTCTTGTACTGGTTGTATGAAAACTGAGGCTTGTTTCGGCAACTGGTTCTACACAGCATTGTATCAGTGGGAAGTTTGCTACTTACTTTGAAAAACACACAATGGACAAACAGCATGCAGTTTTTATTTGAACTGCTCAAGCCTTCTTTCTTCCTCACTACATCAATTTGCAGTATAAGACAGATCAGTGTTACTTTGCAAGTAGATGTAAACTTTGCCCTTAGTTGCACTGCGCTGGCAAGTGCTCTTGAAGTTGTGTTTACCCAGGGTTGTGCAAACAACTAGACTTTGAATGCTGAATATTTCCACTGAGCAATCTTCAATGTGCAAGAACAGTTTATGTAACCAGTAAAACGGTTCGATTTAATCAGACCTGATTTTTCAATCAACCATTGGACACAGGAACATACAAACATTTTATGTTTCGTACAAGCTGATATGATACACCAACGCTGAAATGCGTTTTGTACCTACTGGGAAAATCCTCACGGTTGTACAGACTGCTGTAGTGAGAAAGAGAGAGCACTAGCTCAGGGTAAGTGAATAATTGTTGATACTCCAGTATCGACCTTAGAGGCCATTACTAAAGCAAGCGTTCCAAATGCCAAAGCATTACACCCATGATGAATTTAATGGGCTAACTCTCTCACTGCAACATATGTAGATTACAGATTTGATTCTACACTACAAACACAAGCATTCCTGCAGTACGAACAAGAATATCCTATGCCGAATGAAGTGATGTCTCAAGATCGATATGAATCCATCATTTATACTGATGGATCTGCTCAGTTTGCTGCAGGGATACAACACCAATATTCCACAGCATGTGCAATCGTAAAGGGGTATGCATGCATGATGGAAAGTTCCATCCTGAAATAACATGCATGCAGTCCATAGGGGATTGGACAGCATAGCTGGCAGAGCTCAAAGCCCTAATATTGGCACTACAAAGTACGGATTCCAAATTCCCCACACTTCTAGTGTGCAATTCATACTACTGTGTCCAGCCCTATGATGAATATCGTCACTATAGGGGCCAAAATGGATTTCGAGATTCCAAGGGTTGCACAGTCAAGCACTAGCTGCTTAGGGAATAAGTGACAAAGCTGAAAGAATGCTTGCCACTGGCTCATGTTATCTACACATTGAGTCATCAGCGTGTTGGTGTTCACGTTGAAGGGAATTCCATGGCTGATGATGCCGCCAAGGCAACAGTCTGCACTACTGCCATTGCTACAATCATTCATTCAAGTATGAGATTAGACAGAGACATCATGGTGGCCGTCAAAGCTGCTCACCATTACACCCACCTGCCAAAATGTTTTCCACTCAAGTACTCCTACAAGTTAGAAGCACAAAATATTCCATATGCTCAGACTCCAGGAGTGGGGGATAGAGTAATACCAAACACTGATCGTAGATTGGGATTAATAGTAGCTGCACATGAGGGTCTAGGGTCAGCACACACAGGGGTCACTTCTACAGTTTCATTACTGAAACATCACTTTTGGTGGCCTGGTCTTATAAAACAGACCAAGGACTTTGTCCTCAAATGCGACAATTGCCAGCAGATGAGGGGCTCCACCATAGCATGTCCTCCACAGACACCTCTATTGATATCAGATAAACCTCTAGTAGGTGTTTATTTGGATCTCTGTGGCCCCTTACAAGCAGACGGAGCTTGCAAGTACATCTTGGTGGCAGTGGATTCATTCGCCAGATTTCTATGGGTTTGGCCACAGTGCTCAGCTGATGCTCGAACTGTTATTAAGGATTTGTGAAACTTCATCTAGACATACACAATTGACACACTACATTCCGAACAGGGTCTGGTTTTTAGCTCTCAGGTTTACAAAGAAGCCATGGGAAGTTTGGGTGTGACCTTGCAATACTCCTCCCCCTACCATCCTGCGGGAAATTTGGTAGTTGAGAGGAAAAACCATGACTTAAAGCATTCCTTAACAGCAAAAGTATTAGCCTCGGGTAGCAGTTGGGTCAATCACTGAAATGGAGTCCACAGGGCACTCAATAGCATGGCAAGAAAATCCGTAGGGGGTCGTACTCCTTACAAACGCATGTTCGGTGTGAGAATCTGGGTACCAGACCTCGATAATGTCAGCAGAGTGGCGGCGGAAACACCATTTGACATCAATGTACGTTTGGGTGTTTTACAGAAACTAAATGAATTCTGGGACACGCAACGTCCAAGTAAAACGCACCACCACCGGAGAAGAGAAGGCTGTACCGGCAAGACCAGATTGGGGGCCTAGTCAGAGAGAAAATTGTGGACAAGAAAGCATTTTGGCCATATTACCTGACCTGGCTGTCGAAGGTACTAGAACTGTACTTCTTCCATCCCTTGCGGGTCGTTAGAGACAAAAGGTTTGTCTCCATTGATCTGATCAAACCACAATATGTGGCCGATTCTCAACAGTAGGCCGCATGGGCTCCTGGGAAGACAAAGCAATCCTCTCGCTACCGTTCAGGAAGTTCAGATGGAAGCTTTAATAACTACAGAAGATTCCCCTATGCAAAGAAAAGCTGTAAACAACAATTAGTGATACTTCTTCCTGTTGAAAGAATTACAGCTGTACAGTCAACAAGTATAGAAATCTCAATTTGAAAAACTGACGATGTCCATGTGAATATGCCACATATCGAGTCATCTCCCATTTCTACAAAACCTGCTGAGCTGCCCAAAATAGACCGGACGATGTCTGGCTACTTCGTGCAGTATGATGACTTCTCATCGGATTCAAGTGAACCTGAGCTGCTACCCCACCTCTCCCTTTCAGGTTACGAGTGTACAATCTCTATCTTTGGCTAAAAAAGACATCCTTTGTTGTGCCTTGGATACATCTTTGGATCACAATCGGATTACTATTCCTGGTCCTCTGTATTGGTTTGATGACTTTATTTTTCCTACTTCCTACTTCTCTATCTCCTACTATCTCCCAGAATGCTCGGCAGGCCGAACTTGCGAATTTGGTTCTGAAACCACATGCATCATTGCACCGTGAACTAAGGGACCGGTCCCTGGTGAACATTACAGCAGTTCCAGATCCGGAAGGAATAGCGTGGGACAAGGTATCATATGATGTGTATGGTCCTACGGAACTTTAACAAATTCCATATTTATTTAAAATTTCTTTCAATTATATTATCAGCTCCAGTACTTTCTCTGATGATTGGGGCATTGAAACTGTGCATACGTTGCTTGCAGATCTAGAGCACTCAGCTGCATTTTCTAATGATGAATTGTATGATGGTACATCTAATTTTGGCGTCAAGTTTTGTTATCAACATGATGGTCACCATTTTTTTACGCAAAGCTAGTATCCTACGCTCTGTGTACAATTACACTCAATGGGAACATTGCCCAACACTGCCAAAAGGTAGTTAAAAAACATTTCCATAAACCTTTGCTTATGTTTCCAGTTTTGACACAAACACCAAGCTGATATACTCTGCTTCCTTTATTTCCCAACTGTCTGTACAGGTTTTCGACTTTTGGAAAGACACCATAGACACAAAATCTGTCTGGGGACAAAAGATTGGCAGGTTCAGGGAACGGAGGCCTTATTTAGAGCATGCCTCATACCACATCAAATGATTTTCCTGAATAAAACAGTGCAACAAACTTCCTGTCTTGGAATAGCAAAAATGAAGGACTTGAACACGCCTCATATTCCTGCATTCTTACGCTTCAAGAATTGGCATCACTTAACACACTTCAGTGAGGATACATTAAACACAATGATACGTAATGGTTCTTTTAATTCATCAGACCCAAATTGGAAGTGATGGTTCATTTGGCCTATGGACACAAATTGGTGTCAATCTTGATTCCTGGGCAACAACGAAGGGTTTAGGATTAAAAGGCCTGAACAATGATATGTACAAACAGAACACTCTGGTGGTGACATATAGTGTTGGGAAGTTGTGCTTTGTTTGGCTAAAGACCTCAACTCTCTCTCAGGTGAAGCAACACTTGTCCCTTCTTTCTGTTGACATGGATCTCAGAGATTTCTTGTTAGGTCCCTGGAACTAACATCAAAAGGCCTTCCTGTATGTAATATACAACGAGCTGTGGAAAATTTCTCAACAGGAAGCAGCTGAGAGATTACGCGAGATCGACAGGATTAATTTGGAAAAGGCTTTTTACTGTGGTTGACAACAGTATGACCACATTATCATCCAGATTATATTCACTGGAGAACAAAGTGTCTTCTGCAATTGATATCATACAGCAAGGCATGTCTATTTTGCAGCATGGACAGTCACAATTAAGGTATATTGTAATACTAAGCTGGACGTTGCAAACACTTTGTTCTGGCCACGTGCCATGTTGTTACATCAATAGCACAAGTCTGTTGTCTGCATATGATCTAATGGAGAGACAGATTGTAATGGCATGCAGACATACAAGGTATACCATGCTGCACATTGAATAATTAGACCAATTAACTTTCACCATGGCTGAGACATCCTCAGAAAGGATAATCCATGGTTACATTACACTACAGATTACGACTTTCCAATTCCAATATTGTCTTCAATACCAGCAGGTAGGCAGATATGAAGCGCTAGGGGAAGGTTATGTGCATGAATATTGGGAGTTACCATTTAGGTTTAGATGCAGGAATTGGGTCATAGAAGTTTTCCTTAGTGGTTTTGACTGTGTGGATGCTTTAAGTGGGTTCCTAGTTTGCAAGGACATTTCTCTTCATGTGGCTTGCAAGGCTTCAGTTGCGAACTAGTCCTGTTATCTGAAGGGTTCCCTGGCTGCCGTGATTCATCCGGTTTTCAAGCTGCTCTCAAATGGGAGCTATTTTATGCTGAATGATCAAGGTTGCTGTAGAATAGAATCAGGCAATGCTTATCTGGTGACGGTGAATTCCATAGTCACTTGTTGCACACAAGTATTGTTTCCACCTGCCTGCACAGTTAGGGAGGCAATGCTGTGGCCTTCGTTAAATGTTTCCAACATACAATTCGATTCTCTGAGCAAAATGAAAGCCATGCTTTTTCAAAACGATGTGCCTTAACTTAAGCCAGAGAGACGTGTGATCTCCAGGTTGCAAGGTCCTTGTCTGAGATACAGACACTACTCCACACTAACTACCCACTGCATTTTGGAGAGATGGTTCACTGTTTCTTTAATATGTCTGATACAAAGGGGATAGTGCACTTTTTAAAATGAATTGGCTCTGGACTGGTTAGCAGCTTTCAGACGATTTTTGGGTTATACCATCTTTCATACACTCTGTGTTGGGAAGCATTTTTGGAGGGCTCCCGCTTGGCGAGAATCCTGATTGTAATTTTTTTGCTCCGCAATGGACGACCCAGTTCAACCCAGAATGGAGACAGCACTGCTTGTGCTGCAGTGCCGTGAGCGCATGGTACACTGCTTCGGCACACCTCAACTTCGAAAACTGAGTGAACAATGATTCATGTCCTTCAGGTCTGTTTGGCTTCACTGCGTACAACCTGTATTCCACTGCCTGCTTTGCAGTCATGAATGCGTTTTGCATCGATGCTTAGGATCACAAATCGCTTGTGCCACTGGACATTGAAGTACCATTGGAACCCTTAAACGCCCATGGGTATTATTTCCCCAGCGTATTCCATTGCTGATAAACGCATTCTTCAAGCCACCCTGGGATGCTTTGACTCCTAGTGAAATGGACACCAGCTCTTCGATACGCTTACAGGATGCAGCCCCTCCCTCAGCGACTGCTGTGGGAACTGGATGGAATCACCTTTGCACTATAAACCTGCTTCAAGGAGCACATCTGGGGATGTCGTCTGCGGTCGCTAACAACATCATTGTTGCATCTACCAGGCTGTAGTATGGATAGTGGGTTCATCATCGACATTGCTAAGTTAGCATGAGCTTCGCTGCCATTAGGCTGCTTTTGTGCACGACACTACATGCGTTTATTTTGCAAAACATTGTTTGTGCTCTTTTCACATGAGAACTGTTTGCTTTTCACGTTCTCTGCTGTGCTCTGAGGTTTAGTCTGCACACGTTGTACAAGGTCGATAAACAATGCCCCTTGTTATTAAGTTCCGGTCAGTCCCTCGCACCTAGACATAACATGACACTCAGCTGCACTACTGAAAGTCGCATTCTTTAATAATGTAAGCGAAGCATGTTGTTCAGACACTTGGAGAGAGATCTTTCCAGAGAGAAGAGCTGTGCTTGCCCTGAGATGTAAACCTTTTATCTAGGCCTTGAGGTATGGGGTCTGCTGACAAAGCCCAGAGGTCTTCTTTTTTATAATAAACTATTTCCTATCACACGGAGGGTAGTTAGGCACTGTAGCCCTTTTCCACTGTCTTTATAAAATAATATCCCCGTTTGTATTCTATGGAATTGTGACAATGCTGACAATATTGTTTTTATGCATTTTGCTGCTGATAATGGCACGTGTACTGTACCATAGAGCGGGTAAGTTAAAATAAATTTTTTAAATTATATCGTGACTCTGAATGCTCCTATTGTGGACAAGTATGAGTTAGTGAGCGAAAGAGTTGTCTTGCTCCCGCGATTCCTAAGAGAATCGGGAGTGTTATGTTCTGGGTTGTCTAATCATTGGTAGCTTCGCTGTTAGTCAGAGAATGACTGAGACACTATTGCTAGTCGGTTTTGGGGATTTTGGGCACTGAGGTGATAGATAGCTACACCACTATCCACGAGGTCCTGGTTTCCTGCTCATAGTTCTGTGTATGTGCAGAATCCACACAGGCTCTACACAAGGAGAGAAGGGTGTTCTCATCTTGGACTTTGAGAGCGAGGGGCACTGTGAGACTATTTGCCGTAGCACAAATAGGAACTGCTGAAAAAGTGAGTAGGGTTGCCCCTGGAAACATTTGCCCAATTGGCTAGAGAGTGCTCAGGAGTTACACCTACCCACTAGCTAGTGCCAGGCATAAATGAGGCACTCTAAGCCACCTACCTTAGAACAGTTATGCAACCTGTAGAAGATCATAAGAGGACTGGACCTGTTATCTGTGACCCAAGAGGAGCCCTGAAGTAGTGGACCTGCTACCTCCTGTACTCAGGGCAAAGAAGTGAACTCTAGGGGTCAATTGGCTGACCTCCTATGTGGGTACAGGGACACAACAAGCTTCAGGAGACTTTTCCCTGAAATGCCCAACTGACCAGTAGCAAAAAACCTAGGCTGGACTTTGCTGTTGGCCTCTGCCTGACACCCTGAGGCCGTGGGAGTCTTAGAAGCATACATCTGTGGCTGCTTGGGAACCAGAAGAAAGTTTGGAAATTTCTAAACACCTTTCCTCCACAGCCCCAGAGCTTCAGCGATACCCACCGGGAAAAGTATTCAACCAGCAGTTCCACAGCTTTGGACTGCTTTTCAGCTTAGAGCTCTCTGTAACTCCAAAAAAATGACCAAATTCCTTTTTTGCATTGGAACTTACAAAATGTTCAGGGAAAAATCTCCAAAGCTCCAGTTGGACCAACCTGCTTTGGGTATCCAACCTTTGGATCCATGGCAGTGGCTACAATGTCAGTGGGGGCCACTCATGAGGAGGATTTTTCTTCTCAAAAAGTGACAAAGTTCCGTTCTGAAGTGGGGCTTAGAATTTTTTTTTTAACTTTTCACCTGGACCAATCAACTTGGTGTATCTGATATGGGCCCCATCACAGTCTTCTGTTTTTTTTTCTTTCTTTATTACATTTTTCTTTTATTTTTTAAGTTTGGTTTTGTATTTGTAATACTTGGTGTTTTGACTTTATTATGTTACGAGTCTGCATAAATACTTTACATTTTGCGCTTAGTTAAGACTGTCTGCTCTGTGCCATAGCTACCATTGGATTGAGCTCAGGTTTATTTACTGACTTTATGGTTTGACCCTGATAACGAATGCTATTATTCCTTGAGATGGGATGTTGTTCACCTCAAACAATATATTTTCTTACATAGGCAATGTATTACATTCGGTATAATCTGTCAGGGTGCTAGGATATAAATAAGAAAACTGTGACCATCATAGCATATGTAGGGCTTCTGCCTATTTTATTTCAGCTACATTTTGAAAGTAACAACATTCGCAGCCCGTAAGACATGTATGACTGCTTTCGATGCACCCAGAGCAGTTCAGCAATACAGAGTAGCATGGGTGTAATCTCAAGGAGGCATCCCCTCATTTTCATAGTGGTGTGGCCCAATGGAAATAGAGAAACATTTTACCTCTGTGCCTCTGCTGTATTTTACATGTGGGTGCAGGGGCAAAGCAGCTGTCTAAGAGTGCACTAACTGGGAGCTACATTTAAATGGCACACAGTCTGTGTGACCCCAGAGGGTGCCCCTGAAAATAAGGACATTGTGATCTCATATGCCCACCATACATCAACCTGCAACTGAGTGCAATCACTCACTACACCCTCCTGTGGGGGTTTTCAGCCCCACTGTCAAATGAGTGGTGTGCTGTTGCCTTCACACTGAAAAGCATATTATTGGGCTCAAACAGGTTCGTGCCTGCACTGAGGCCAGAGTTTTGTTGTCACATGGTGTGCTTTCCCACTCTGCACCAGGCACACAGACTTAAGTTTGCGCCATGGTGCATTGTGGATCGGTGTGCTGTATCCATATTATGACCCCAGATTTGTATTTATTCTAATTGGTTTCTTAAAACACAAGAATATCCCTTGTTTTTTCTGTTGAATGCATCTAGTGCTATGCCCAAAAATAGATATGCTACAATTGGGTTTAGTAGAAGCCATTTGCAAATGGTTGACTGGAATTTGAACCTGTGAGAATACAGTGAGAATACAACATATAAATATAATTTCTTCATATAATCAAAATCAAGTGACATCTCAAAGCACTTTATTCTTTTTTCTGTCCATTTACAATAAAATATATTAAGTAACAAGTTAATAAAAGCCATATTTATACTGTTTGTTTATACATCGATACCTTTAGCATGAATTAAGAATAGATCTAGCTTCAGTGCTGGCTAGATTAATGAAGTTTAAACTGTGCTTGCAAAGTCAAAGTGGAACAATATGTGAGCTGGTAAAGTTTTCGGATTTTTCCATAGTCGGACTTTAATGTCACTGTGTTTCAGTTCCTTATAGTCGTATGACCCACCCAAGAAAGGCGGGACTTCAGGTTGCAGAGAGTTAGCTGCCTAGTCAGAGGCATGTATCACATTGTAACTGTCCTTAGTTTGATTGGGAGCGTGGATACCCTACAGTAGCTTTGACTCATGAACCGCTCACCGCGGTTGCGGCCTTTTTGAAAAAGCACATCTGTCGTGATGACATGCTGCGGATGGCAATATCTTTATATATTGCTGCTGTGCCGAATGCACATGCGCATCATTTCCTAGCCCAGGCTTTTCTGCTGGACGTCAGAATGATATGTAAGTTGCTCCAAGGAATCATTTTCCATTAAGCCTCTGCAACACTCCAGCAAGTAGCCCGAAACCTCATTTCAGCTCATCTCTCCACATTCTCATTACTTTTTGTATGCTGCCCGCTGACATCAATAGCTGCTCGACAAGCCTAATATAAATTTATAAGATACGTCTGCAGAATTTATTTCCAGCAAATCATAAAGAATCTCAAAACACATTTTCCTGTCGGAGTGCGATAACAGTCATGCAACCAAGCTTTGGCTGCTGTCTGGTAATGGGCCATCTTTCTCAAGTGCCTACCAAGATGGATTTCTCATTTCTCCACGGATTCCATTGGATTTATGTTTGTAATTATTTTTTATGTGGGCTAAAGAGTGTTGTTGGAAGTCCTGGATTTTGATACGAACGACGACATTGGATACACGTCTTTGTGATCTTCACCGGTGCATTACAGGTATTCACCGGCATGGAAGATGTTGGGCCATCTACAGCCATGTGGTTGCTCAGACAACAGAGGAAGTATTCGGAGATCCTCTGCAAAGTTTTCACACTGCCTTGGAATTGACATTCTGATCACTATCAGCAGAAAGCATGTTTTTTAGAGGTTGCTTTTCTATTCACCAAATAAACTAGAGGCTTCCCCATGCTCTCCAAGATCTATTTATATGGCCCTAGCGATTTCAGAAGCTTCTTTAGAATACGATTTTTTGGTTTATACCGAATTCCAACAAATTTCAAATTCAAACTGGACCTTCACTTATACCTGTGTCTCACCAGCTGCACCCTCTTAACAACATGTTACAGTCAAAAGTCAAACTGACTCCTACAAAAGATTTACTCCATGCAGCAGCAAGACAGATTGAACACTGGGGCCAGAATAAACACATCACTCTGGCCCTGAAATCCTTGAACTGCTTCTCTGCAGAAACTAGGTGCATTTACAAACCTATAAGAAAATACACCGCAGCAAACCTAGCCTACAAATTAAGAGTTTTAGGTGGGGAATATGGTCTGCCTTGAAAATTCCAAATTTGATAAATAGAACTTAATGCCCTCTGTCATATGGCAGATCACTTCACATCCCACCTTCAAGAAGAAATGCAAAGTCCTTTTTAGGTCTCAACTACAGACAGGTTTAACAGTCTGCTGGCCAGACCTTTTGTTTCCAATATAAATGTAGAGTAAGCTCAGTGTGTACCCCTTGCTCGTGTTTGGATCTCTTTTGTGTCTTACTCAATTGCCTCCTCTTGATTCAATGGCTTTCCTCCCTTTTCTTGCATTTGAATACCCAGGAGAATTTCGGCCTTACCGTCTTCTGAGAGGTTGACTTGTATCCTTCCACTGTTGATGCTGTTTGCATTCAGAGAACTACTATTTTCTTTTACTTTAAGCTCTTCATGATATTGTATGTGTTTTCTTGCTCTTTCCGCTATGTACTACTTCCCCCCTTCAGTCTCACCTGCCCCCTCTCATGATATCCAAATGTCCGAAACATGCTAAAGGGCTAATGAGCCCTTGTCGGCTCCTTCTCCCTCAAAGTAACCTTAGAGACATTCATTAAAGTGATGAAGCAGGTGGTACAAGAGGTGACACTTGCTGCTTCTTGTCACTTCCCTACTGAAGACTCTGTTGCAGTTCCACTGATGCGTATATCTTTCACACCTATTTGCTGCTGAACACTGGAAAATAATCCACAGGTGACTCATAAAAAAATATTGCCCTTGAAAATTGCTGCATCATGTCAGCAGCCCACTCTTGTGATAATGCCTTCTGGTGGCAGAACATATTCCTGTAGGCATGTACTATCCCAAATCTGTTTTCTCTCATTGCCATTCCATCTTAGTAACCATCCTCAGTCTTCCAACTTTCATATTCGCCCCATTTACTCTCTCCTAACCTATCTCTCCTTCCTTTCATAGCTCACTCTCTCCCTCTAAACGTCCTTCTCTATATCTCCTTCTTTCGTTGACCCCACTCCTTTTCTTCCCTATTCTTCCTCTTTTCTTTTTTTCCCTCCTATAGCCTGTCACCTTCTCCCAGCTTCATTTGTTCCCACCTTCCACCCTGCTTTCCACCTCTCTCCTTATTACCCACTTCCTTCTTTCCCTCTCACACCTTTCCCCTCTCATCTTTTTTCATCTCTGTCACTTGTTTATCCATTATCTTCACTTTCTCCTTTCTCTCTCCCCAAATTGTCTACTTCTTCCTTTTTTATATATACATTGTACATTTCTCCTCTTCCCTCGTTTCTGTTTTTCATGGTCTCTGCCATCCCCTACCACCTCCTTATCCTCTCCATGTTTTTCCTCTGCACACTGCCTCGTGCCACATTCTTCTTCATCCCTTCTTTCTGAATTGTCTCTCTCCTCTTTACACAGTTTTCCTGCTCACCTCTTTCCCAATTCCTTATCTCTCAACCTTTCCACCTCTTTTCTTTATTCTTTTTCCCTTCTATTCTTCAGTGTGCAACACGTCATGGTGCACTGGTAGCCATTACGGCAGTAGCTAGAGACAGTGCAAATAATCACTGCCAGCGTCAATAACAGCCCGTTCCTAGTGAAGCCTTCTTGCTGTTCCAGTGTTTGTTTTTAACAAACATTTCATGAACAAGCACTAAATTGGCCTATCCCATTATTCATTATTGTCGCTTCTGCAACTAAGTTATGCACAGTGAATCTGTCACGTTGTGCACACCCAGCTACCAAACTCAGTGTTTCCTAACTCTGAAAGATGCACGATGTTATGCTTTTTACCTATCTGAAGATTCCTGAATTCCCTAATTTCTTTTGTGTAATACCCAATTTTCATTAACATGCATTTTGAATGTATATATTCTCACCAAAATTGTGTACAACATTCTTATTCCTTTTCCGGGCTTGGTTCCTGAACTATCAGACTGCTAATAAATAAATATTCCTTGGGGAATCAGGAGCTGGAAAGATGGCCAGCAGTGCCCGCTTAAGTAAGTTGCTTACTTCCATGGAAAGTGGAGTCAAGCTTAAAATGCTTGGGTTCACTTACCTCTTCCACTTATGCGCGATGCTGATTTTGGTGCTGCATTTGGGAAATTTACTGTGATGGTTATTGCCTCACAATTTAAAAACTGCCCCAAAATCCTAGCTGTGTATTCATTTTTTTTTTAAATTTCAACGTTTTTATTGAGGCTTTTGAATGGTTTATTTAAAACAGAAATATTTTCATGGCATACATATAGAGCCTTTAGCAATGTCATCTCAATAGCTGCTGACAATCCACTCAATATTAAAGATAAATGATTTTATTGGTTCTTTGTGCAGCCGGAGGGAGGGAGTAGCACTGAAGGCAGTGCTGGGGCAGGAACTAGAATTGAGCAAAATCTCAAGAGTCAAGGTAGCACTGCAGGCAGTGCTAGTTCAGGACCAAGGGAAACTGCTGCAGCTCAGGAACAAGGAATGCTGAGGCTCAGGAGTCAAGGTAGCACCGCAGGCAGTGCTAATTCAGGAACAAGGAAAACAGCAGCAGCTCAGGAAGAAGGAATAATTAAAGTTCAGGGAACACTGGAAACAAAGATATCAAAAGCTCAGGAGACACTGGAAACAAGGATCGGTCCCACTGGTACACAGCTACAATGACCAACCTTGGCCTGAAGGGAGCTGGGGCTTAAAAGAGCTCACAGTAATCACATGCATCGGGTGTAAGCAGGCTAGCAGCAGCCAGCCACAGGTGAGCTGAATTCCTCCACCCATCCTTGGCCTGCAGGAGTGAAGACGCAGGAGTGAGCAGGGAATTCTAGGGAACAGAGTGTCAAACATTAGCAGGCTGGCTTTCACAAAACCCGGCATGGATTGGGAATGGATGTTAAATCCCAAATGGATGGAAGTCAGGATATGCATGCAGGGGAATATCTGGAAGCTGATTAGAACACAGGAAAGTAACACTGTGCACCCCTCTGGTGGTGGGCATGACAGTCCAGGGAGCGAATCGTGACAGGGAACACCCCTAAAAAACGTTTGCGGCTGTAGGACGAACATAATTTACAGGTTGATGACCAAGTTTTAGGTGCATTTGCACTGTTATGAAGTATTAACATATAAGTAACTGCACACCTGCTGCTTTTGCATATGCGAAACTCTTGGAATGGCATTTTGCGATGCAGCGCGCGCTACGAAATTTGTTTTATTTATTTAATTGTTTACTTACCTGCAATTATCCATATTCCGGTTTTTAGAATCCCCCACCCTGCCTCTCCCCCGCCCCGCCTTACCGCCCCACGGAACTCCCTCCACGGGCCGCGGCTGGCTGATACGTCATTATCTTTCTATGTGGAAGTTATACTGTGTACAAATGCGGGCTAGACTTGCTTCCTGCCTAGGTTGCATATCACTTTTAGTGTTCACTTGAGCAGGAGAAAGTTCTCCAACAATCTGTGTGTATACATTATTGAAATATAATCTGTCGATTTGCAGCAGTATTGGGCTGTACTGTCTTGATGTTGGACTGGGGGACACTGCACTGCACTATTGTAACCCAAGATGGTAATAAACAGTGGTCTGCTTCTCTTTCATACTGTAACAGGGACCTTTCCATAATATTCAAGAGCAGAATTTGATTGAAAGTAGTAGGAGGGTACGACTAACTTTATTGTAATATTTGAGTGTGCATTTCATATTTTCAACAAGGTACCTTTACATTCAAACTGGCAACCGATGTGTACAATATGCAAAAGAAAAAATAAGACACAACCACGCTTGAATATTTGAAGAAAATTAGCCTTGCATTTCATGTGCACAATAACATGTCATCCATATTTCTTTGTGTATTCGTACAAAATAGCTTACAGAGAGTAAGTAAACAAACATGTTTAAAATTGTTAAAGAAAGATTGAGGTCACTCTACCTGAAGAGTTCTCCAACTGTCCGTATATTCCATTTTTCTCCAGATATTTCCCAATATTGTGAGGTTTATCGGATTACCACTGGAGATTTAGTACCTCCAAAATCTGGTGCATGGACAGTTAGAAAGCAACATCTCTAGAAACCAATCAATTCCAATTTCCTAGATAGCTTTTTTGTCTATTTTCATTAGCTACATCTGCTACCACAAGTCCAGATGCTGTACCAATGCTTGCTTTCTGTGTTCGTTTCTAAGGACCATTTGCACACTCAGGGAAACGTATGTGTCCGAGGGTGTTATTGAATGTATATTCGTTTGGCTGCTGATTCCCTCACTAATCTAGAGGATGCACCAGTTAGATTTCCTTGTGTTGTGACTCCCAAAGTCAGAACATTGAGAGTGAGGGGTCACCACACAGCAAATGCAGTGAGCACTGACAAATGTTGGGAATTTTGCATGTTTGCTTTACTCAACCTAACTGCACTCTCATTCAAAAAGGGATAAGTGGTGCAGTTAGTGTTGGAAAATGTGGGTGAAGTGGGATATGGATTCTCCACACAAAAAGGAAATTTTGACATTTTCCCCCACCTCATGACAGGTTATTTTTTCGGATGTGGCCACTAAACAGTTTTAAATTACAGCTGACGAGTATGCATCTATGCCTCTGATATATATGTCACATATTAGCTACAGAGCAATCGACCTCTCCAATGGAGGGATGCAATATGGGCTGCAGTGTGGTGTGCGGCACATTTCAGTTGGGAGGGTAAAAGATGAAAGCCAGACGAAAGAGAAAAGGTGGAACGGAGAGAAAGGAGCTTCCTGGCCGGACTGGGGAAGGGGAGCAGGGATTATATTTTTGGTGACAGAGTATGGCAGAGGGTGACATGGGAGTCTAGGGGTGGTAGGAGAGGAGCTTTCAGATACTAGTCCTGATACAGGGAAGATGCAATTAGTTATCCCTAGGAGAGTCGTGCAAGGGTGAATTTATAGTTCAGTGAGGTGTTACTTGGAGAGGTGAGTCTTGAGCCTCATCCTGGATATGGAGAAGGGGCGGGGCCTGCTGGATTTGAAATAGAGTGGAGTTATATATATATCTATCGTGAATGTGTAGCACAAGAAGAATTAGTTACATGGTTGCTCCTCCTTACTTTAATTCAGGTCTGGTGATGCCCTTTGTGTGCGACCTGATGGAGTTCCTGTTCTTGGGTGCCAGGTAAAGCAGGGTTGTAGGGTGTACTGTCTCTCAGATTAGGCAACTGGCCTTGCATGCTATGTGTCCGTGTGGTGGGAGTCACTGGGGGACGTTCCGCGTGGGTGTGATTCTATCTCCTCGATGGAGATCTTCCAGGAGTCCTACTGTACATTTTCAGTGCTTTTAAAGGGGTCTCTGAGGCACTGACCAGAGAAGCATCTCCTGCAGCCGGATGAGACCGCACCTGCAGCTGATCCACTGTTCCCGAGGCCGCTCCCTACGACTTTCATAGTTTTCTTGGCATGCTATTCTGCCGCATGTCAAAACACTGACAAAAACCATAGTTTACCAACACCTGGGATTGCCAGTTTTGTCAATTCTCAAAAGTAGTACATAATGTAATTTTTATGGTATTTGCTAATATTTTAAATTCGATAATAAGGTCACTACATCATTATTTCTTCATTTCATTGTTGACTTACAATACAACAGGCTAAGGAGAATACGGAAATGCAAGCATTGCACCATCTGTACCATAGATACATAACAGGCAACCAGCTCTTCCTATCGTTTGTTGTTCACCATATAATATATAGTTAATGGCATATAATTCTACCACCATATCACTTTATTTTGTTCTAAATTCTTTCATATTGTCATTCTAATATGGATGAGGTTGTTCATAAAATTAAATAGGGTAGACTAAAATGAGTTTTTAATATATTTCAGAAATATGTAGGCACTGAGACAGGCTTTGCATGATCTGTGTATTTAGTTGTTTTCTCTTAATGAGCACCATCTTGTGTAACATTACCTATGAGAGTATTTTTAATTTTTGGAAAATACAATCAAACATTTTGGCATGAGACACCATGTGTGTATGCATGACCAGAACACGGCTTCCAATGGATGTTTGCTGTGTCTTTCGAAATGGTTTGCTCCATGTGTGATGTGCGTGTCTTGCCGGCTAGAGCCACTTACCCAACGGCAGAACACAGAAAACGCATTAAACAGATTTAGATGTGAAATGAAAAGCGTGTCTCCCCCCAAGAACCTTCGTCTTGGGAGGAAGCGAACCTCGTGCAGAAAATGGAGATTCGTATACTGTAGTTGAACACATTAGCAGTTCAAGTATTGTTGGGCCTACAGAGTCCATGATTATTTATTCTCGCAATGCAAACATGAATATGGAAGGCTGCGTGATGGTATGACTAGGCCTATTTTACTCTCTGGCTTATTATTCGGTCCTTCTTTGAAAACATTACACTTGTGATTCACTCAAGTTCCCTGAAGCCAATTGCTCTAAACAGCAGCTGACTGCCCTATACATATTAATTCACATAATCATTATTGCTTAATTTTAGGGTACATCGTGTTTTCTTTCCTGACATTCATTCTATTTATACCAAATTGAACGTATCTTATATTGCTAGACCATGTTATATTGCTTCTTTAAATAAGGAAAGATCTGTTTCAGTTGTGTTGTAAACGCAAGATGATGGCACCCATGTGGTCACGAAAGATTGCAAAACAAAAAAACGTAGATTAAGATGTTATCTCGGCTAGAGTGCATATTGTAAACTTAGCAAGTTCCATACATGGATATCAATTCACCAAAATGCCAGGGGTAGTGAAAGAGATATCAAACACCGTATGACCGTAATTAAATCCCTGGAAGTGACATCATAAGGCCTATTACCCAGAATTTTCCCAGGAAGTGATGTCTCATGAGCTTAACCCTAATGATATTACAATACCCAACTATGAAGTGCCATAGTAACTGCAAGATTACCATATAAACGCAAACCGGACAAATGTCTATTTGAGATACACCCTATATTAGGTTGCTGATATGCTCTTTGAAGGTGATGGGGCATAATACTTTATCTGAAATGTAGCAAATAAGTGAAGCAAGTCAGCTAGATCCCTTCTAGACGAGTGTGGTGGGGAGATTCTCCGTATATTTGTGAAAAAGCTGTGGGGCCTGAAAGGCCACTCATTAAAAATTCAAGTAATTTCATTGTGCTTTAAACCAACAAAATCTGATGCTTCCCAGGAGCTAATCCCATTTTTCAACATGTGCAGCTGGTGCCCACAAATGTCAAAAATTACCTCCAATTATGCCAGAGTCAGCATTTTGTCTGGGGAATCCCTCATATGCCATTAGTCCCCCGTATGCCAAAAATACATACAATATGCCAATTCTAGAATTTTGCCATTAATGTTATCCATTTACCATGGTTGACCATTATATAAAAAAATATTTCTAGTATGTCATGGGCAAAAATTTTTCATGTATACCCCCTCCCATATGTCCTAACTATCAGCCCTTATGACAAGAATTATCACCAATGTGTACCAACATTTTGCTATGAGTGCCCCCAAGAGTTAGCACATGGGGCACACATAGGAAAATGCTTGTGCTGGCATACTTAAACAAAGAATTGCCTCCATTATTAAACACCAGTATTTTGCCATTGGTGCCTCTATAAATCAGTAGTTACCTTCAGTATACCAGGGCTGACAGCAGACTCACAAGCGTAACATCACTTAACATTGCATTCTTACCCGCTCTCACTTAGATTCGCTAAGTCATACACATTCTTACTCAGACTCACTCTCATTCATTCACCCTTACTCGTGCTCATTCAGTCTTACTCTTTTGAACTCAATCTTATTTATTCGTGCTCATATGTACTCACTGACTCATTCTTACTCTGACTCACTCTGACTAGCATTCACTCTTACTCTGACTCACTCATTTTCATTCACTCTCACCTATTCTAACTCATTCAGTTTCCCTCACTCTCACATTTAACCTTATGCTCACTCATACTTACAGTCACCTGCACCCATTCTCACTCAGTTACTCTCACTCACTGATACTCTTACTCATTCTGTAACACTCCCTGCTTACCCATTCTTAGTCATTGTCACTCAACCACTCTCACTCACTTGCCAGTCATCCAGTCTTGACCACACAATGCCTTTATCTTTCCAATGCATGCCTTTACCATACAAGGTAAGTATATCTATAGTTAGGTCAGCTGTTCCATAGGAAAAGCGTTTTTTGTGTTGCTAATATCTTGTGATCTTAGACCAGACTGAAATAGGCCTACAAAGGAAATTTGAGAGCTATTGTAGAAGGAAAAAAAATAGTGGTAAATATGTATAAGACACTAGTGATCTGCTTTGGGAAAACTAAAAGCAAATTTAAGTGGCATCTAGGCAAGGAGAGACTTGAAGTAGTAAACGAATATGGTTTGAGCGGTCTCTGTAATGGAAATTTAACCTACAGGCCTTAAAGGCCAGGGCTATCGCCTCTGTAAGTGGGCTGCTATAGTCTCGGTAAGTGGGCTGAACACTTTTAATAAGGCCTTCGGAGAAATGTCGTGTAGACCAGTGCTAAAAGTCTACGAAGCAATGATCCCTCAGAAACTCCAATATAGAGCTGAATTGTTATATATCAGTGGTAAAAAAAACAGGTTGGATGTGGAGAAGGGGAAACGCCTGAAGTATTTACTGTCACTTCCCAACTTAGCCATGATACAAGAAACAAGATTAGAGGCGGGAATATGCTGGCCGCAAAAGCCCTAATAAGATTTTGGGGAAAACTGAGCGGGGAAAATGGACAGAAAATGTGGTGCAAGACTGAAATTCTGCAGAGTGGACTAAAATGGCCAAAAATGGTTAGGTCTAACCTGGCTGCCGCTTGAACTGCTATAAAGGTAAAGCAGCTCCCACAGACATTACAAGTAGAAATCTCCACGAGTGAACTAAAGACGCTAGGCACAGAATTGTCCAACGAAAGTGACTACCAATACTTAAAAGAGAAAACATCTGTACACTTTAGGTTAAATGCATGGCAGAATAAAGTGAGTTACCCATATGTGGATACCCTACCAAACCAGATGTTAAGAAACAAAGTCTTGAGGGTAAGAATTGGACTCAACCCTTATAAGATAAGTGCTAACGCAAAAGCAAAAATGATTGGTACAGGAGGGAACTGTGTTTGTGGGTTGAATACCAAATGTGACATGCTGCATATTTTGTTGGATTGCCTAAAACTCAAACAGCGGAGGCAATGGTTACGTCCAATATTCCTGAAATATGAAATTAGGATTCGAGGGCATGCCGTAGAAGTTTTAGCTGAGATGTGTTTTTTAGGTATAGCATGTGCTATAGCAAGATTTATGAAGGCAGTTAGTGCAATGTTCATTGAGAACCAGTAGGAGTGTGGATGTGCTTTATAAAATTACTGGCATAAATGTATTGGAAGATATATTTTATCTGAATAATTTATATATGGTTTTAGTGTTATATGTATTTTTTATAAAAAATGTTATTGTTGCATTGTTTAAAGGCCATTGGTCTGAATAAACATATCCGTGAACCTTGTGTTGCTAATACTTTGGCACACTTTGACGAATCTCCAACAAACGTTCCTAAAATATGCTATTTATTGACTAGTTTGTGTAATTTATGATGTTGAGATGAATTATTCTTGGAGATTTTTTTTTTTATCATGTATGTCATTGTCTGTCATGGATCTTATTATTGTATGTTTGTATAATTTTTGTTTTTTATGAACCAATTAAAGATTATTTTGGCTGACTAGTTGGTGCATGGAAACTTTTGAGTGATCCACCGGGGGAGGGGGGCGAGACTAAAGGGGGTCCTAAAACACAAAGTCCACGTGGATTTTCCTTGGACTTCTTACACTTCTTCAGACAAGGGTACTGCAACAACTGCTAAATGGAATTACACCACATTTGGCAGGATGCTAGATCTTGGTAAGCATCTTGCACTTTTGTGATTTGGTGTAAATCTGTTAAGTAGTTTTTGAGAAATTAAGGTTAAAAAAAATTGAGGGGCCGATTCACAGAACTAATCTGAGATAAAATCCTAAACTTACTACTTTTGGTATTCACAGAAGGCATTTAGTAGTAGTAAAGTTGGGGCTCCTAACTTTACTACTACTAAACTAAGTAAAATCCTAACTTTACGAATTTTGGCATTCACAAAAGGCATTTAATAGTATTAAAGTTAAGAGTCCTAACTTTACTACTACTAAATGCCTTCTATGAATACCAAAAGTAGTAAGTTTAGGATTTTATCTCAGATCAGTTCTGTGAATCGGCCCCATAGATATCTGAATGGTTGGGTCTGCAAGATTCTCGAAAGACTCTTCAAGGAGCACCAATTCCAAAATAGAGCTTTCTGATTGACCCTTGAGGCTTTATTTTCCTTGAGCCATCTCGCTTCCATGGGAGTGAGACTCTAACTATCTGACAGCAACATGAGAAAAATTTTATTGACAGCTTTTACGGGGTTGAACATGTAAACAAAATATTATAAGGGGGGCAGGGTAGGGCTACCCTACCCCCCTGAGGCCGCATGGAGAGGATGCAAAGGCCTCCCCCCTAACTGAGGCCAAAATAAATAAAAAATGGGCAGTTTCTGCTGCAGGACTGCAGGACTCCTGCAGAATCGAAAAGCAAAAAACAAAATGGAGTCAGGGGCCCTTTTCTTTTATTAAGGGGCCGGGCCAAATGCCCCCCCTCTCTGAGCCATTATAGGGACGGGGAGCCCGGCCCTGGGGCTGAAATTCTCAAAAAGGGGAGGGAGGCCATGTGGCCCCCCTTCTTGAGCCCCTAATAGCTCCGGAGACCCCATCCCAAGGCCGATTACCTTTTGAAAAAGGAGGGGGCCACAAGGTCCTCCTGCCTGAGCCATTAATGGCCCCGGGGACCCGATCCCTGTGGCCAGATCAGTAGCTATGTCTGAGGGAGCCTACCCCTGGGACATAGCAGTTCCCTGTCCACACCTGCGCAGGCAGGGAAATCTGTGTTTGCGCTCGCCTGGCGGGAGCATTTTTAAATTTCCCACCATGTGGGACCAAACACAAAGTCTGCTAAATGCACAAACTAGTCAGCCAAAATAATCTTTAATCGGTTCTCAACAGATAGCCATGGAGGGATGAAGAATTACTTTTTAATTATGAGCAGAGCAATTGGCAAACCCACGGGGGTAACGTACAATGCACAGAACTAAGATTACCAGAATGCACTTTGTTTTACTCACTTGAGTCCCACTCCGGCGGCATACTTATTCTTGGTGGTAATCATCTGTGAAACTATTTGCCAGTTTGGGATGCATGGCCTGTGAGCAAGGGTGTGGAAACCCGAAATACGTTAGTCCTGCCAGCAGGGATTTTATGTCGATTTCAGTGTCCGTTGGAACGCATAATAAATTACAAGAAAAATCTTCATGTGAGTGCCTTTCGTCTTGGGACAAACGTTTGCTAGCAACACTTCGCGTTAGCAAAGTATGCAGCGCACTCCGAAGTTTATTTTAAATTGTATATTCTGCCCAAACCATCATGCTGACAAACGCGTTTCAGCCTTCCCGGCCATCGTCAATGTCAGCGCGTCACCATTTAAAAAAAAGTTTTATACCCAATTACAAAATTTACATGAACATCAAAAACGTACTATTGTACCACATTGCATTCCAAATTGATGGCGGCCATGTGTAAATGTCAAAATGGCACTATTGTGGGAAATCCCTTACTTTTTACATTCAATGGGATACTGGTTGCATCGCAAGTATCTATATACATTTTCCTTGTGTAATTTCATTATTTATACAGACCTAAAGCCCTCATTTAGCCCTGTATGGGCTTGAGACGGCTCTTGTCTCCCATATGCAATATACAGATGTAACAACCATATTAGAGGCATAGAGAGAATATATATGTACAAATATACATGGCATTCATGAGAAAAAATCGTCAGATTGAATAACTACAAGATTGTGATATTTCATATATGCAAATATTTGACCGCAAAATAATCCTATATCTTTATATCTCTAGTTCATTTTATTTCGCCCTAAATGGGCTTCGCTGTATTTCTTCAATTTTTCTCATTGAAGTCATGGCGACTGATAATCTGCCACGTCAATCTTCGCCATGAATTCCCTCAATGTTGAAGTACTGGGAATTTTAAGCCCAGCGGTGCAGGGGAACACACCCTATGACTTCGGGTTCTTCCTGTTTCAGACCTACAGAAACACAGAGTCTTCTGGGTGAAGTCAAAGATCAGTTTATTGGCTGCAGACCAATTACAGGCGTCCTAGAAGTACAACAGCGTGTATGTTCTCAGGAGACTGCTAAAAATCACAGAAACGGGCTTCTCCTTAAATACAAAATATCCTGCTTCAGGCATACATTCCTTGGTTTACGATATGGCCATATAAAGGTATACATTACAAACGAAAAAGCAGAGTCATGATGACCATCCCACATTCCAGTTAAGCCAGCCCGCAATTATTTACCCAGCAAGGCTCAGATCCCACATCAGATATCGATAGGCCCCAATAAACATGAGCATCTCCTGTTTGGAAAACAAGCCATAAAGCAGGAACAGTCAGGTGCGAAAGAGATTAGCTGGAGGCTTGTGTAGGATGAAAAGACTTTATGGTGTGTCAAGCCCTGATGCTAATCACAGGTGGCCGAAGGACGGGGAGCTCGTGGGACCGGACTGACCTGGGGCAGCGGAGCCAAGCTGCCCAGGTCACAGAGAAGTCAAAGGAAGGCACATGTGCTCTAAAAGGCCCGTGTTTGCTTCATGTTATGTAGCCTATGTGAGGGCAACCATAAGATGGCCACCGCTCTAAGATGGAACCCACGTAGTGATGTATAATAACGTATACATAGTGCATTCATAGCTAAAACGTTACACAAAGCACTTGTACATACCGCATTGACCATTCGCGGTTCACTAATACCGGGATAGACAGGGGTAGGGCCCTGCCTCCTACGTGGTCCCAAATTCTAAAGTACGACAATGTTGTTATCTACACATAGGTGTCGTCTCACGACACCCAGGATATAGATGTTATTATCCATGGTGCTCCACTGTATCTCCTTTCATTTCTGTTCCATTCAATCCCTGTATGGGCATTCCCCTTTATATCTCCTAATGGATTCCTGCCTGCATCCCTTCCTATCCCTTTATTCTCTTGCAATGTTATCTGTCCGTCTGTCACAATTGGAGGAAAAGCTGACAATTTTTCACCTATTCTTTTAAAGATACCCACTAACGGATAACCTGCACTTCATTCAATGTGTTTTTGTGGTTGCCTTCTACCCAACATGTACCCATAGCTCTTCTTCACTGTCCAGACCATATGGAGCTCTTGTTCTTGGTTCAATAATGTATTTGGACTCCAATTGTCGTAGGGTCCTCATCCTGTCTCCCCCTCTCTCCTTTGCCTCCACCTGATCTATACAGAAAAAACGTAACAGTTTACTATTTCCCTGGTGTAGCGCTGTGAAATGTCTGGCGACCACGTAATTTGTATCCCCATTTGTTATAGCCCACATATGTTCCAGGACTCTCTTCTTTGCTTCAAAATTTCTTTCTTAGAACCCTTGCCCGGAACCTTAATGCTTGTCTTGCATGCCTATATATATATATATATATATATATATATATATATATATATCCTCCAAGCTGGTTCCTGTTTGCCGGTTATTTGCAGCGCTCCTTGTGGGTGCGTTCCCCTGCAGTAGAACCACACCGCTATTTCATTCGCACACAATCTCCCTAGCCAGGAAGAAAACGGGCCGCACTCCCAAAGTAACCGTTTCAAGCAGTTATTTATTAGTTAACATTAGGGCTTAAGCAGAGCTTGATCTACGCGTTTCGATGCCGCCTGGCACCTTGCTCACGATCAACTCGCTCCCTGACAAAGTCTCGTTAAAAAGATTTCAAATTACTGTGATGTCATTTCCTGTTCGGTTGCAGGCTCAATGCCTTGTGGTCATTGTAGTTGTCAGCGAAGTTTACGAAGAGAATAATTAGTTTCCCATTTCACATCACCGTCGACCTCCATAGATCTCATGCTTGTTTCGTTATATGTTGTTGCAGGATACAATTGGTCTTTATGATTGTAATTCCTTAATTTCCGCAGCAATAAAGTTGTATAAATTATTTCTTGGACTTGCAGTGTCCTTTTGAGAATGTCAATAAAGTTATTTCTTTTACTTTTTGTCTCTCTTCCCTTTATTGTTTCTATGTGAATAACTTCTCATGCTGCTCAATCGTTGTTTTTATTTCATTTCACATCTTTTGCCTTGTTTGATATTAAAACATATTTTCTACCTTGTATCCCCCATTGTATGAATTTTGCTGTAGACGGTTATAGATGGATATATAACTCCTCAGATTGGTTAAGGCCATGGGGACTTAGAGTTCTCAGGTTGATGATGTAGCGCGACTCCCTCTGGTGCAACAACTTTTCCCGATCTCCACCACGTTCTCTTTTTGGAATTGACTCTATTCACAAAAATCTTAATTCCTTCCAGTCTCCTTGATGAGCCTGCTCCATATGTTTCGATACCGTGTTGGTTCGATCTTTGTGGATGGTTGCCCTCACATGCTCCATTATTCTTTTCTTAAGTTCACAAATGGTACTTCCCACGTACCTGAGTGGGCATGGTCATTCTATCACGTGTATCGTGTATGGTGTCTTGCAAGTAATCAATTGACGAATTTCCCAATTTTTGTTGTTGGCCAACTTCACCTCTTTGATCGGTTTGGCTATCTGGCACATCTTGCATGAATGGCATTTTGTTTTTAACCATGTGTCTTCCTTTTTTTTAGTTCTAAAGTGACTGTGGATCAGATGGTCCTTCAGGTTTTTTGCTCTCCTGTAAGTTACCGTAGGATGACTACCCACTATGTCTTTAACCGTATTATCCAGTTGTAAGATCTTCCAATTTTTCCTCAATATTTTTGTGATTTGGTTACTTTCTTGTGCATAGTCCATGATCATCCGTATCGGTTCCGTTTTTTCATTGATGTTGATTTGTTTCACCGCCAGGCAATCCTCTTGGGTTCTTTCATTAGTTCTTTTTAAACATTGAGTTATTATTCCTGGTTTATATTGCCTCCTCATGAACCGCTTCGCCGTTTTCTCGCTATGAATCTGCCATTCTATTTCCTCACTGCAGATCCTGCGGATCCTTAGGAATTCTCCATATGGGATGCTGGAAATTAGGGAACTTTGATGAAAGCTGGTCGCTTCTAGGGTGGCATTTGTTGCTGTTGTTTTCTATGTAGCGTAGTATGGATTTCATTGTTCTTGATATAAATTTCCGTATCCAGGAAAACGACCCTTTCTTTACTTATATTATAAGTAAATTTCAAATCATTTGTAGGATTATTGATTACATTGAAGTATTCCTGAAATTCCATCGCTGTGCCATCCCAGATTATTAACAAGTCGTCGATGTATCTCTTCCAACTGACGATCTTGTTTACTGCTTGATCGTTCACTGTGTTCCACGCAAATTCTGGTTCCCACCATCCCATGGCTAGGCAGGCATAACTTGGACTAAAGGAAAATCCCATGGCGGTCCTACTGTTTTGACGGAATATTTCTTCACCAAACAAGAAAATATTCTGATTGAGGCAAATGGAAATCATCTCCAACAGCATCTTATTGTGGTTGCTGTACATGATGTTTCTCTCCTGAAGGAAGAAGTTGCAAGCTTTCATGCCCATCTCATTCCCTATATTGGTATACAGGGCTATGACGTTTATTGTTATTAGATGGTACGATGTTTGCCATGGTGTGTTTTGTAACAATCTTAGAAGATCAGTAGTGTCTTTTAAGTATGAGCTTAATTGCGTCACATATGGCCTCAGAAAATGATCTATGAAATTCGCCAAAGGTTCCAACAAAGATCCCTTTGCCGATAATATCGGTCTTCCCAGAGGTTTCCTCTGATCTTTATGCACCTTAGGCAGGAAGTAAATTGTCGATATTATTGGATGTGTCACCGTGAGGAATTTTCTCTCCTCTTCATCAATTAATCCACTCAGTACCCATTCCGAAAGTTTCTCATCCACCATTTTTTTGATAGCTATGGTGGGATTGTTGGTCAGTTTCTCATAGTATTGGGTGTCTCTTAATTGGCGATGTGCCTCTGTGATGTATGCCGCTCGCTCCCATATTTCTATGTTACCGCCCTTATCGGCCATTTTGATCTCGATTTGGTCATTTGTTGATAGTATTTTCAGGGCTTCTCTTTCTTCTTTCGTTAGATTGTCCTCATATTTGGAATGTTGTAATTTGTACAGGTCTTGAATTACTGCTTCTTGGAAAAGATACATTTTATTTCCATGAGCTAGTTGGGGATAAAATTTCGATTTAGGCTTCTTCCCACTGAGGCCTCTCCCTGTTTGTTGGCAAGCTTCTTCCAGGGGTATCCCTTCACTCTCAATGATGTCCAAATTTACTAGGGTTAAGAACCCATCCGCATCTTTTGCTTGAAGGCCTCCAGATGTTACCACTTGTGTTGTTTGATTCTGTTTTTTCCATCTCGCTTCCTTGAATACTTTGGCAAGTTTGATTTTTCTAATGTATAGATAAAGATCTATATGTACTTGTGCCAGATCTTTACGGCTTTTTGGGCAGAAATTGATACCCTTCTTTAGTAGTCGTGTCTCTGTTTCATTTATAGGTCTTTTGGACAGATTTACTATTTGTAATTCATCATTTATCGTTTCTGTCTCTGTCGCACGCTCCTCATCTCCGTGCCAATTTTCTCCACATCTCCGCTTGCACCGTTTTCCTCTTCTCTGCGGTTTCTTTCCGGCCATTGCCGACCTCTTCCTCTTCCTCTCTGTTGTTGTTGCTGCATGGGGCGATTTTGTTCCCACTGTCTTTGCTGCAGCACGAGGTGCATGTCCCCTAAAAAAGACATTTTCCCTGTGTCACGCATTGAAGTGGATTCCCCTTCATTTGAATCCCCAGAGGCCACTGAGGAGACATTGCTCGATAAACTGCTACTGCTGTTCCAGGAGAATTGTTCTTTTAGCCCATCAAACTTTTTCGCAAAAGTAAATATGCGGCCTTCCGCGTAGTCCTTTGAATCCCGTATGAATTTGGAATGTTTCCTTTCCCTTACTGTGTCTTCATGTCTTTCAATTTGGATCTCCAATTCCTCTTTGAATTTGTTCATATCAGTTGTTAACTTCAATTGTGAAATTTCTTTTTCTGTTTCTTGAAGTTGTGCTTTAATCTTTTCCAGGCCTATCTCTATCTTCCTGGCTAGGGAGATTGTGTGCGAATATATATATATATATATATATATATATATATATATATATAACATGGGCTCAATTTCAATACACATGGTTTTATTAATATTCCAGCAGCAAAGAGAAAAACGCCTGACTCGTTTCGAGGAACAAGCCTCTTGATCACGAGTCCAATGCGTTTACACAATAATTCACCTATATATCTCTGTGACCTTATCATCAACAAAAAAGTAGGACTATACAAAGGCTTTAAACAGTTACCTTTCACTTGGAGGCCATCTTTCAATATATACATGTATATGTTATGGGGTTATGGCACATTACATTTCAAAACCTGACCTCAGGTTCTAGCGATGATTTACAATGGTTTATAAATTCCACAAACCTAAATTGAATAATTGTATAAACAGTGTTTAAGGACAATCAATTACTTGAACCTCAGCTCAACAAAAATTGTCAACATTCCATCATGTCAAAATACAATCAATATATATATTGTGGCAATGGCCATGGGCGTGACCCATGAGATTTCGATCTTGCACATCGATGGAAAGAAAATAGAAGCATTTTGGGCATTGTGCTGGATAATCAATATAAAATGAAAAAATTGCAATTAACCGTCTGTGTATTTAATTTGAATTGTCACGCAAATGTGGCAGCCAATTGAACATAACATCATAGGTAATGGCTGAAGTTGCTGCCCATTGACCACTTCTCCCACCAATGGAAATTCAATCTAGTGACTTTTAAATTTTAATTTCGAGTGCTGACCTCGCTTTTAATCGTTTGCATTGATAAAGTCAATGTGCTGAAACGCATCTGCTAAAGACTAAGATATCAACTACATGCCCCGTAAGTGCTCTGGACCCTTCTTGCACAGCATATGACAAATGAGCCCACCCTCACATTTATGGAGGCACCCGTCTTCAGATCAGCAGCAGTTGATGGACACAATCTGTGAGGAGTGGTTTCTGTCTGCCCAAACCGCCTTATCTTGGTTTTCCCCATTGATCAAGAGGTTGTATATAAATTGTATGTATGGATGCCGGCTCATTAGCCAACACCAGCAGGATAGCCCCCAGGACAGCAGCTGTGATGAGGGGTTTGGGAGTTTGGATCCTCAGTATCTAGGACAATAGGCAGCCAAAATGGGACTGTATAATGTGTGAATGGTCATGGGCATGACCCATGAGATTTTGATCTTGCACAACGATGGTAGGAAATTTACAGCATTTTGGGCATTGTGGTGGATAATCAATATAAGATGAAAAAATCAGAATTAACTATCTGTGTATTTAATTTGATTTGTCACGCAAACATGTTCGCCAATTGAACATAACATCGTATGAGATAACTGAAGCTGATGCCAATTGGCCACTTCTCCCACCAATGAGAATTGACTCCTGTGACTTTTACATTTAAATTTCGAGTCCTGACCTCACTTTTAATCATTTGTATTGGTAAAGGCAATGTGCTGAAATGCATCTGCTAAAGATTAAGATATCAACTACATGCCCAGTGAGTGCTCCGTCCCCTTCTTGCACAATATTTGACAAGTGAGCCCACCCTCACCTTTACAGAGGCACCCGTCTTCAGTTCAGCAGGTCGTGAATAAATTATATTCATGGATGCCGGCTCAGTAGCTGACACCACTGGAATAGTCCCAAGTGCAGCGGCACATCTTCCCCTTTTTTTCCAATCTCATTCCAGTTTTTACTGTTTACTTTGTCAATACTGAGTTTGCCTAGATTGAGGACTTGTAATTTGTTAGATAATTCCCATCGCTCTCTATTCTGCTAGGATGACCAACCAATGATCGCTGTGATTCATCAGCAATGCCACGGTCTTTAATGCTTTAATGCGTGCATACTCAAATCTCTCGATTTCCTCTGCTTATTCATTCTTTTATTGTTTTATTCCAGGTGTCCCCCATATTTAGGTTCTGATGAGACCCCTTATTGTTTGCGAGTCGAAACATTGTCAGCTCACATTTTAAACAAACCATTTCTGGCCTTCCTTAATTAATATGGAGGCTGTTGCAGGAAATTGTTTATTCAAACATAGTAGTTTCCATGTATTAAGAAAACTTGCTGCATGTTATAATTAGTCACAAACATTGTGTTGGTTCTATTTCTCACTTGGGACTCAGAGCATAGTCTATATGTTTTTTCAATACAGATGATGTTTTGTGCAATCAGTCTCCTAATTGCGTTCTGTATTAACGTTTCTTATAACATCCTAAATCCTGTGTCAATTGCCACAGTGATTATTTACTAATAAGTATTCATACATTGTTCACAAGAACCATTGTTTCCCTGTATACATTGTATGACCTACTTCTTTGTGAGTAGGGTTGCCCTTGTTTCTTTGACATGGATCTTTCTAAATGTGGCATTTTGAAAGGGGTAGTGACAAATTCATCTTTCCCAGTAAATAGGATTTATGATTACCATCCCAATTATATGAAGCAGGACTGAGCTACTCCTTCTTAATCAGGAATTACAGCTTATAAATGTAATAAGGAATCCCCAATGTTAACCTCTGAAACGTGTAGGCCTCACAGTAGTGAAAATGAATTTGGGTGTTTTTCACTACCAGAACATGCAAACATAAAACCTATCTTTTTATTACACAGCACCCAACATTATGGTCTACCTCCGACCTACCTTAGGGGGGACAAACATATAAAAAAAAGGGTAGTTTAAGACTCGGCAAGGGGTTTTAAATAACACATCAACATGGCAGTGTAAATTGCACACAAAGAGTTTTCGAGCGCAAAACATGTTTAGGTAAAAATAAGTGCTACAGGCTCACTAGTAGCACATGTAATACACACTGCTAAGAACTTATCGGTAAATCAAATATGCCAATTGTGGATATGTCAATCAAACCATGTTTTAGGGAGAGGCACATGCAGTTTAGTGCTGTTTGGCAGTGGTAATGTGCTCAGAGTCCAGAGGCCAGCAAAATGACTTCAGAAAAAATTGAAGGCAAGCAGGCAAAATGTTTGGGCGAAGACCACCCTAAGGCTGTCAGGTCTAACATAGACGCAAACACATTAACCTTTTTATAGCTTTCTCTTCTTGATTAAATTATTTCTAACTGAAGGCCAGTGCTTGGGAGCCAGAAGATGACATCTTGGCTACAGACAGGTTTAGCTTTCCCTGCCTGTTGGTAAAACCTATTGCTGCCCATACAATACATATAATTAGACTGGGATGTGAGTCAGTCCCTTGCTCATGATTGGATTTTCTTTATCTGTCTCAGGTAACTGCTTTTGATTGAATGGCTTTCCTCTCGATTGTCCCACCCAGGAATATTGGGATTTTACACTGTTCCTACTGGATGAGTTATTTCCTACCATTGTTGACTTGATGAGATTCTTCTTTTCATTTACCATTAAGTACCCCATGGAAGTAAAAGTAGGAGTTCATGTGTTTCCTTACTTTTGCCTCTGCCTGTTTCACTTTCTGTGCAACCTGTGCGTTCTATTTTTACTTTAGTATGCTCAGAGTCCTGCTTTATTTTATTTCTTTATATGTGTTTATGAGGACCTGGGAGCTGCAAAGTGCTTCCAGGCTGATTGGTTCCTTTATTTGTGCTCACACACAGATTGTTTCTTTTTTGTGCCATCTGTGCTCTACTTTTACTCTCCATCCACCCACTCCCTGATGCTCCCTGTCCTGGACATGTTCCTCTTTAAATTTTGCATTAATAGCACTATTTGTTTTTAAAATATAACTTTTATTTGCCTATGTAACACGGCCATCTGCCAAGTTAATCAGTAAATTTTAGACCAAGGCCTGTTGGCTTCACTAAAGCTTGTTATTGCTTTAGCTGCTGATAACAGTGTGTTGTGCTTTTTTGTGTTCTGCCAAGCATTGCGGAATCATCTGCATGCATGAGTAATAGATTGTCATTACATTCTTGCGAACAATACCTTTGCTTCACTCTCTTAGTAGGGAATTTTGTTCTCTGTTTCCCAATAACTCTGTGTTTGCCGTAGCCATTTGATGTTGAATAAGGTCCACTATAATCTTGTTCAGAGTATGTTCATTGTTGTATTCATCAATTGTCAAATATCTTTTTTTCTTGGTGTGACAAAATTTAAGGATAAATCTATGAATGTCGCATAGTGAGTTTATTTCTTCTGCTTAGTGGATGTTTATATTAGATGGTATAAAACAAGAGAGGTGTCCCGTAGGGGCAGGTTCACATAGATGCTACTAGAAAAGGGGTAAAGCCAGTGGCTGTTCCTTCTTTAGGGCAGTGGAGCATCGTGCAACCTGCTGTGAGTGCAGTAGAAAACCAACGTAAATTAATAAAATGGTAATTTTCATTTGATGTGCGTGCTACTGGTGAGTGTGAGGGCGGGGGTGAATCCTGTTGATTGATTGGCAGCAGGCTGCAGGGATGATACGTAAAGTGCAGAGTGTGCAGGCCAGATTGCCGGCTGTCTTGCGATGGCCAGCCTGACATACGCACTTCAGACTGCAACAATGCAACTGTGTTGAACAGCCAGGGGATTGCAGACGCAGGCCTCTAGTCTCAAAAGGAGCGCTGGGTTAGCCTGCTCCATCCAGTCCTGATGCTTCTTGCATGCTGAAAACCGAATAGGAGCAGCTGCAGGATTGGTTACGTTCACTTTGGTGTGAACCGGATGTTTTTGAGCTCCATCCTTGACCAGACAGCAGCCTCAGAGGTAGAGCAGCACGCAGGCTCTTGGTAGAGAGGGATAAAGAGTATAACACGAGGAATGAAGCCTGCCCAGCACAAAGAGGAAGCAAGAACTCCGAACAGAAAGCAATATCATTGGATGCGCTAGAAAAGTGATATTGTGAAGCAACCAAAAATGAGAAAAAGGATTGTGAATGCACTGAGACAATAACTTACGATAGAACGTATGACACAAGATGCAAAGTGGCGGGCCCAGATCAGTAGCAAATGCTTCAACACAAATTCACAAAGGGGATACTAATTGGGCGATTGAGCGAGGGTAAAGCTGTGAATTTAGAAGAAGAACGTAATCACTTCCGAGCTGGAAAAAAGTGATTTTCGCAAAGTGCATTGTATGACATTTGGAGCCTACGAGAGCGCCTCTGAGTCTTTTCCCTTTTTATTAAAAATATGAAGTATTTCAAAATAAACGAGGATTAAGCGCCACATAAAAAATGTACGTTTAAATCTTTCATTTCAAACATCCGGTATTTCTTGCAGTGGGACTTGTTAGCAAGCTATTCTGATTTTAGATGGTACCATTTCGGAAAACTGGTGTTTCTGTTGGTAGTCGCTATAGATGAAAGATTACTTTGAATGAAGGCTGTCACCTAGAGGATGGATACGTTACTAAAAAGTGAATATCCAAAACTTGGGGGCAGATTTATGAGGCCCGTTGCGCCACGGAACGTCACTTTTTGTGACGTTCCCTGGCGCAGAAGCCTGCGTGATATTTATCAGGCAGCACTGAGCCACTTTTTTTGGCTTAATGCTGCCTCATAAATATCAGTCCCTTTAACGCAGTGTTCTGCGTTAAAGGGGCGTGCAATGGGTGTTGCTGGGGGCGTTCCCAGCAACATCCATGGCCTTTTGACAATGCCCCAGATTTACAAGAAATCGTAAATCTGAGGCAGCGCCAAAAGCTTCCGCCTCCCCAGGGGAGGCGTAAGGGAGGCGCAACGGGGAGAAATATCTTTATTTCTCCTCGTTTTTCCTTTTTCTATGTGTGCTGCATTCTGCAGCACCCATACAAAGAGGAAAAACCTCTTGTGAATATTTTTGGACAGAAAGGTTTCCCTTCCTGTACAAAAATATTCATCTCCGCAACGCAGGCACCCTTGCACCATGGTGCAGAGGTGCCTGCGTTGGCACAGGCAGCCCATTGTGCGCCGGCGCTGGGGAAAAGGACAGGAATGCGCCGCATTTTATAGATACGGCGCATCCCTGCCCTTTTCTTTTGCCGTAGGGAAGCGCAGCAGGAAGGCCTGCTGCGCTTCCCTACGGCAAAATCTCATAAATCTGCCCCTTGGTGTATAAGGAAAACTATCTCACTTCAGCAGAATGGTTCTGCGTCTGTCATCCACACATGGCTACCCTTTTGCTTGCAATGGATTGGTAGTTAAACTTCATCTCGCATGTGACCTAAAATGAGCATAGATGCACGAGGAAATGTTTCTGTTCTGCAAAGAATGTGGGTTTGAACAAGTGGGAGCTGGAATACTCCTTTTGAAGGGAGGTGAATGGTTTGAGGGTTCCATGTATTAACATTGTTTTTATTAAACATCTTTCTCCATAATTCATCTTTCAAAAGAGCTTTTACAATAATGTTGTGCTTATATGTCTTCTATCAAGGTGACCGAACCACAATTTATTGTAAATCGCGGCTTCACCTTAACATGTTTATATTTAATTTTTCTATTGATATTTAAGACTGTGTTATTTTTCTTTTAATACGAGTTCACATACATATGGCCAAATGCCAACAGCATTTCCGCGGTGTGGAACCCCCTCCCCTATGTCCCATTCTCTCTCTAATATTCATAATTCGGGGAGAAGCCTCCACTCCCCTCCCCTGAACCCATATGCATCCATCAGACATTACAAACACACAAGCTATAAAATCCCTAAAATGTCTATGCAATTTATTCCAGTAGCTTTGTTGATAATAACTCACTTATAAATGGGAAGTAGCAAAAAATGCTGCACACATTTGGAGTTTTTTTTTCCTCAATGAATTCATGACACTCCCTTTAAAACAAAAAGTTAAAGAGTCGAAGTGAGAGGTAATGCTGCCTAATACAATACGCACCTCTCTTTCAGAAATCTGAAGGTTTGAATGTGTTTTCTGCTTCCCACCGCTCTTATTGGCTGATGGGTGTTTCTTCTGGCTTGAAGGACTTTGAGCAAATTCAAGAATTTTGCGTAACAAATTTGACACGAAATAACCCAAATTACTCAAATATACCAGTCTAATTTACATTTTGCACAGGACTAGTTTTGATTGCAGATTGTTAATGCTCTCCTACTTGCCAGAGTAATATAGGCCATTTATTTATGGTATTTGGGTTCACACTTCAATTTCAATTCCACTTATTTGAAAGCAGAATGAGAATATTTTAGAATGCTACACAAGATAAATGTTGCTAAAAACGATGTTTGGTCTTTCAAATAAGTCGGTTCACACCTATGTTATGTTTATTCCACCTTTTGTCCTGTTTAGTGGCTGGATGCAAACAGCTCTTGTTGTTTGTTGGGAGCTTTAATGATGAATGTAGGGCTATGGAATTTCGTGGATGGTTTGACTCTGTCATTGACTTTGCATTGTGACTTTGATGATGTAGCAACAGAGTTCCCTACTGCACGAACTGCCAGAGCAGATCTGTCAGCTGCAGAAAAGCAGCTTTGCCAGTCCTGGCATGTGCTTAACATCGGATGCTCACAGCCCCGCTAGCTGCAAACCCCCATCCCCCATCCTCCTGAAGGCAGCTCCCACATGTGAGAGCCAGGTTCCTCACCGTATGCTAGCCAGATGCGTTGGCTTTACCAGTGCTTGTGCTGGAATGTTACTGGCAAATACTTCTAAAGTATGAGCTTTGCATATTCAGTTAACAGTTCTGGTAACCAGATGTCTGTCTGAAGAGGAAGCACATGAGAGTCTGTGTTACTGAGGGACTGTTTCATTCCAGGTTGATAAAAGGAGGTTTAATGCTGTTTCGCTTCCAGGACCATTATTTCGTAAAGTGGTTCAACTGATTGTTTTGTAGAACTATTTCCGGACTCTTGTGAGGTTATTTGAGCTGATTGGATTGTGTAATAAAGCAGATCATTGTAAGACTGAAATATTTAATTGCAATGGAGCTCAGCGCAGCAGTGGAAAGTGTATACACGCGAAAAATACACGCGAGTGTGGCTCTGAGACAGAGCAGTCCCAGGCAAGCAGAGACAGCAAACCATAACACAGGCTTAGGGACAACACACAACGTTTCACAGCCATTTCCATCAAATTATATCAGGCCATGACTTGAGCTGTGCTGGAAACAGTGCAGCTGCAGGAGTGTCGCATCTTTTGTAATAGCGGGGACTACTGTAGACAAGTAGCTTGTATCAAACGCTAGACGTTTTCCTGGCAGGTGATCCTTCCCCCTACAGATATTGAATCAGGAATCCTAAAAGTATTCTATAAAATCTCCGTGTGACTGTGCCCAGCTCTGGGCATTGAAAACGGTATATGGGGATATCCCAGAGGATTCCCAAAATATGTTCGAGACCTCTTGGAGGTCTCTTCAGACAGTGTCTCCAGGACGGTCATGTTTTTTCCATATTTCCATTGGGAGACCCCTTCAATGGGACACACCCTCAGCTTGTATCCATCCAGTGCACTTGTAGATTGGCGAGTAATAGTGAGTAGGTTCTTCTCAGCTCATTGAAGGGCACTGAGAAACGTGTTCACTTCGTAATATTTGCTTTTGATTCTAATGTACCTTTTTTTCATTAACAAAGGTTTTTAATATTTATTTCCTTTTTTATTTGATATCTGTTCCACTTATATGTGTGTATTCCTTTTTGTACCATTTTCAATCCAATGAATATTCTTCTACATACATTTATGAATATGTATGCATTTTATTTCTTAATTGCATGACTGGTCTTTGGGTTGTTGTGACACAAAATACCTGTATGCATTTTTTACTCTGGATTGCCTTATGACTCGGGCCAAAACACCAATGTTGTCTTGTTACTTACCTGTAATCTTCATTACCCCGATTGGGGTCCTCCCCATCCCAGTTCTTACAACGTGAGGCAGTCCTGCCTCCACCCAACCAATCACAACGCCAGCATTCAAAAGCTTACATAAGCCCCTCCCACCTACAGCCATGCCTGGTATCAGCAAGACTCTGACACAAACACAGCGGGAGGGCGGGAGGGTAGAGGACTGGGATGGGGAGGACCCCAATCGGGGTAATGAAGATTACCGGTAAGTAACAACACATTACCCCCTCATGGGTCCTCCCCGTCCCAGTCCTTACAATGTGAGGAACTCACAAGCACAGAACCAACAAAAAATGCAGGACACCAGGGATCCATGCAAAGCACAAATCTGTAAAGATCAACAAACAGCAGCGTTCAAGACACCAACAGATAAACAGCCAGAAGAGGCACGTAGAACATCAAGCAGATAATGCAGCACAAATACGTGACGGGACAGACAGGTGGCCGCCCAACAAACTCCTGGATAGAAACCCCCACCACCCCAGCCCAGGAAGCAGACACAGAACGTGTCGAACGACCCAGCACCAGAGACAGAGGAGTCAGATCCACAGGACTGAAAAGGCAGGCAGACCGCCAAACGCATCGACCAACTAACCGTTGAAACCGGAAACCCACATCCCCCGAGCCACACCCCCATAGGAGACAAACAGGGCAGGAGAAAACCGAAAACTCCAGGGAACGATAGAGGGAAAAACTATAGAGTCCAGCGAACAACCAAGGAAGGGGGAACAAGGGACCCCCCAGCAGGCAAATCAGGAAGAATCACCTCTAGCTGCCAAAGGAAATGGGAAGAAACCACAGGCAGAAAGACCGGAACAAGCCACAAAACAAACCGATCTGGCAGGAACTTCCAATAGGGAAAAGAAACCAGCAAAGCACCCAACACACCCAACCGACGAGCGGAGGTGATGGCCTGCAAAAAAGCCATCGTAGCGGACAACCAGAACAAGTCCGCTACCATCAGGGGCTGAAAAGGGGGCAACAGCCGACCCCCCCCCCCAAAAAAGCAGGCAAAATCCAAGAAGGCACGAGCACAGGAGAGACCGGCCAATGAATCCGAAAGGTCAGAAGAAACCGACTCACCAAAGGTGCAAAAACCACCAAGGAGGCCCGGGACCCCGACAAGCATGAACCGCCGCCCACTGAGCAGACAAAGCGGAAGGGGCAAGGCTTTGTAAAAAAAACATCCTTGAGAAAATCCAACACAGGAGCAAGATCCCCCAGCACACGAACTAACCAATGGGAACACCAAGAGAAAAAAGAACCCCAATGATGACCACAGCAGCCAAGGGTTGAAGGCCGACTCGACAACCGGATGCCACGAGCCACCACAGAGGAACAGCCCAAAGATGCCAATGACAGCCACACAAGAGCCAGGCTGTCAGAAGCAAGCGACAAAGACAGGGCAAAAACCAGCTGCGGACCCAAAAGCGGAGCCGGAGTCAAGGGAGTCTGGCCAAACCCGACCCCCGCCAGCAGTAGCGGGAACCAAAGACAGCAAGGTCAACGATACAGACACCTACACACCCCCCCTACATTCCCCGACTATTCGGGAGGAGAAAATAGGAGGGAAGGCACACCGAAAGCCCGAAGGCCAAGGAAATGTGTGGGGACCATGCAAATCCACACCAAGTCGAACCAAACTAAGAAAATGCGCAGCCGAAGCGGGCACCAGATGGCACAAAACAGAGGACAGGAGGAAACGGCCCAAGCTGCATCAATGAATGAAAACGCAGACGGTCCCGAACAGAAACTCAAAGCCAACAGAGGAGACACCGCCCAGATTGAGCCTTGGGAGCCTGCGCCACCAGAGGCACAAGACATACCAATGAGCCATAGCGTTGTGGGAACAAAACAAGGAAGCCAGCAGGAACAGAGACATGCAACTGGTCCCCCCAAGAAGGCCTAAGCAACAATGAGCCACAAGAATGCCAGCACAAATCAAAAGACCCGTTGGCCACCAAGGACCCCAACGTGGCCCCCAACCCCAAGGACAGGCGTCCTAGGACAACAAGAGGAGAGAAGGGAGCTGAAAATGCACCCCAAACACCAGGTTGGGAGAGCAAAGCCACCCGGCCAAAGTAGGAACCAGAACAGGGGAGAGAGGAACCAGAGCCACGTAACCTGCATGGAAAAGGACCCAAGGAGTCAATCAGAAGAAACACCAAGGATAGGAGGAGCAGGCAAGCCCAAGGAACCACAGCCGTGGAGGCAGCCACCACACCCTGGATCCACAACCAACCCCGGAGGGCAGAAGGGCGACCCAGCAGGACCCACAAAAGAGTCAACAGGGAAGAGAACCGAGCCGGAGGGAGAAATCAGCCCCCTGCAAAGTGACGAACAGGCCCAGAGAAACCGAATGCCCAGAACAGGAACCAGATGAAAAATGGCCAGAACCAATACGAACCCCAGAAACCGGAACAAGGCCATCAAAGCCACCATCGCCAGAATAGCCACAAGGAGGGTGGAAGCAGAAACCGGACAAAAGCCACATAGGGAAAAACCTACAGCACCTGGCCATCCCAGGTGGACTCCCATCCAGGTATTGGCCGGCCTGACCGAGCATAACTTCTAAGAACAGAAGAACAGGTGCTAGCAGGGTGGAATTGTCATTCAGCAAAAAACATGCACAGCAGGAGCCAGCACCATGGAAAAACCTGGAGAGCAGGAGAGAGGCCGAAAGGCAACACACGAAACAGAGAAAGGAACCCATCCACAGCAAACCACAGGAACCGTGGACCAGCCGGATGAATGGAACGTGAAAAACAGTCAACTCCCAAATCCAGGGAACCCAAAATAAAACACCCACCAGGAAGAGGGGAACGACAGACCGCAAGGCGAACAACCGCCGGGCGGCACCAACCGCTACAAAGCCCCGGGGCACAGAACCGTGCAGAAAGGAACCAACGGGCACCAGGACCAGGAACAAAGAGGAAGAGGAACCCTGGCCCCGCTCCACCACCAGAACCAGCACAGCAGTGCTCAGAGACAAAAAAAGGCTAACGTCCAAAGAAGAAGGAAAAACGCAACACGGGTCAAAGGACAACGGAGCAACCGTGAAAGCAGCCCAAAAAGGGTGACAGCCCCGGAAAGGAATCCTGCAACCAAGAGTGAAGACCGACAGGACCCACCAGTTGGAAAGCAGACCGGACCAACAAGCCAGGAACAACGGATCCAAGCCCCCAAAACCGCAACAACAGCAACAGAGACAGGGAACCCACTACCAGACGAACATCAGGAGTGGGACACAGACCCAAGGAAGAAGAGACGCAACCGCAACCACCAGGTAACGGAGGCCCCTCCACGGCACAAAAATATCCACAGCCATGGATGACCAACACCAAGGGACAGCCGCACGCGCAACAGAGGCCGAGAACCAAACGGAACACAGATCCCCCACCACCCAACCACGAAAGGGCCGAGAGGGAGCCAAAAAGCTAAAGAGCCACAGAAAAACAGGCAGTGGACCAAGGCGCCAGTGCCACGGCAGCCGAGGAGACGACTCAACCCACCGAGCCAAGACAGGAAGGAGGTCCCGTAAACAGCCAAACAACTCCACACAACCCATGAGAAGGATCAGTGAAGTATAGGCCGAACAAGAGCCAGCACTCACCCCAAAAGGAGAAGCAGTATATGGAAATGCAGGAAAGTGAGAGACAAAGTCAGCCAGGCGAAACCGCCATCCCAGAAAATGTGGAATACCCTGCGTATCTGCCATAATCCATGCATCAGTCAGGATATCCAACAGTACATCATGGAAGGGAAGGTCAACCACCAGAGAGGAACCATACTGTGCGGAAAAACCCCACAACAGCCAGGGATTTAGGGCCAAAACCCAGCATTACCCGAATAAAGACCTCATCCTCTGCACAACGCACCGCGGGCCCTGGCAGCACAGACTGGACAGCCAAAAACATCAACTGTGTAAAAGCACAGATTGAAACGTTCCCACCTCAGGGCAATTTGACAGCATGGGCAGGTTTCGAACCCCTTCACAGTATCCAGCGCTGCCCTAGAATCTGCAAAAACGTCATCCACCTGCAGAACCAGGAAAACTATGCCGCATGGAAAAAGCCCAAGCAGGCACAGGTGAAGATGCCCCTTCACACATGGTGAGCGAACCCGAGAAAACCAAACAGGAACTCACCACACAACAAAGGAAGTGCCCAGCAACCTCCAAGTAACAGTGGCTCCAATCACCAAATCACGCAACGTGAGACCGGTGAAATTAAAGAAAAATATATAAGGGCAGCCCTGTAGTCTCCACCCACAGCCCCAGGTCAAAAGACCATGGCCGTGGGGGCCGGATGCTGCACTAGAGCCACAGCGCCAGAACGACCCGGAGCCAGGACACCACATAAACTCCCCACCCCAGCCGGGAGCACCACCGTCGGAGCAGAAAAAAAACAGTCATGGCGGTCGGTGGGAGGGGCTTATGTAAACTTTTTTAATACAGGCGTTGTGATTTGCTGGGTGGAGGCAGGACTGCTTCACGTTGTAAGGACTGGGACGGGGAGGATCTATGAGGGGGTAATGAGCCAAGGTTGTAGCACTGACATCTGCTTACCCTCTGTGGCTCCACCTGTTTTAATAGTGAGGAGCCTTAGTCAGAGCTCACAGAAATACTATAACCTTTCGCTGCCAAAGCCTACAGGCAGGTTCTTCACAGTTCTATAAGTATAACCATCACAGTGTAAAAATAAGTCAAATGTATTATAAATAATTGCAATTCCATTGATACATGGATATATTCTGATTGAAGAACAGTCCTGATGCAAATATGAACAAATGTTGAGAAAAGCGTATGGCTACCTCTTTGCATTAGCAATTGATGATAGATAAAAAATATATCATAGTAATCACTAATGTAAGCAGAAGCGTTAAAGTATAGTCCTAAAATGTGATCAAATACTTTTCAGAGCAAAAAAAAATAAAGCACAGGTATACATTGAGTTGGAATTCTCCAAAGCAAATCAATGTTTCGAGGATATCCACAGTTTTACGTACTCAACCTTGTAAAAAAAAAACCTGTCATACAAAATCAAGCATCTGACTGAGTAATGAATGGTGCGTGGTCAGGTACTATGTTACTGAAGATTCTGTGATCCTTCTGAAATGTTAAGCTTGTCTATATAATTTTTAGAATTGCAATAAGCCACCTGCTTTCTGAAAATGTTATGGCTACTCAATATTACCATTGCAACAATGGTGCTCCTAAATATAGGTTTATGTTTGCATAGTTTTGAGTATGAATATTTGTATTGGATTTGTTGTAAAAAGGCACTGTAGCCAAAGAGCATAACTGAGCTCATTCAGACATTTCAAAAAAAAATTCAAAGGGAAATCAACCTATTACCGCATTGGCTTACTTTACATCAGTAGTACCATGTGTAAGAAATCAAAAAACATTTTTACATTTCGAACAACAGGGCATTGCAATCTTGAGTTGTGACAATACTGATGCCGATACATTCAGATTGACTTCTTTAGTGGTGAAGGGGATTCTAAACTAACTAGACAGATTGCAAACTGAAAACGAATGAATGGCCATTAAGATAAATGACCTAGAAACCAAGCAATCAAAAGCACTTTAATAAAAGATTTGAGCACCTCTAAGAATAACAAATTGCATTATATATTCAAATTAAAGACCGCTTGAATTAACAGGATACATACAGAAAATGAAGAAACATCCATCCCTTGCTAGAAGAACCAGGCCCTGAAGTGACTGACCTTAATAGAAAGGGTATTTATATAACGTAGCTCACTCCTGCTCAGCATCTACCAATGCATGTTATTTGAATGAAGCTCAGTATGTTGGTGATCAACAAACATTTTTGTCAATGAAAGGGAGATTTCAAAATACTCTGAGAATAAGAAAGGCCAAAGACAAGTGGGATCAGGGAAATAAGCTAGTAAGCAAAGTAACAGCTAACATCCACTACCAACAGTAAGCAATCCAAGAAACTGGGCTTCAAGAACTGATAGTTAGTTAAAATTGTTAGAAGACTGGTGAAACAAAACGTTGCTCACGAGTTAATTTGAGCCCTTAAAAAATCTCAGAAATGGAATGTAGATCATATATAATCATGCTGACAAATGGAAAGTATTTGTAATGGTACAAAACTGTTTCAGAGCAAAATTGATTCAGCACTCAGAAGCTGAACAACCCATGGCTCGGGAAAAGCAATGGACTTCATATTTAGTGTCCTAATGGTTTACATGCTAGCTAAAATACATAAGCCACTCATTGCTCTATAAGGTAGGCTTTCATCAGACTCTTTTTCCTAAACCTTTTCATTGAAGACACCCCCACATTCCTGAAGAATGTGTCATTATGATGATAGACAATCTTTCAAATGATGAATACAAATATTATGGTATTTCTAGTTATGCATTCTCTCTGCCCATGTATTCATTTTGGAGGTGGGATACAGGTACCTCTGTAGGCATTTGATGAGATTGCGAAGCAATCAATAAATAAAGAATATTTTTTACTTTATGTTTACAACTAGTACTGCATTGGAGTTGAGGATAGATTTTAAAGACTTCTAAATCAACCATCTGTTTCTGTGTTACTTATATGCAAACTATTATGTTGGTCCTTCATAAGAACGTACATCTTGAGCAATAATCCTGAAAAGACAAAATCAAGTTTGTATGTAATTTCCTAACCTATGTTAACATTCTTAAATGCATGAATCTATCCAAAATCTGGTTAGATGTTAGAGAAATACGTTACACTTGCCTTGCAGCCACCACCCTCCACCAATGATAAATATTCCTTGCAAATTCATATTTCTGTGAGCAGTGAGAATTAAAACATACATCATCTGTACAGAACCTGGATGTTACAGAACAAAGGTACCTGAACAAAGGATATAATCACAAGGGCTAAAGAACTCAAATGAGTTGAATCATATCTCTCACTAAAGATAACAAGCCCTCTCAATGTACATACATTATTCATAATGAGTTGTGTTTAGTGTTTACTATAAAGGTTTTAATTCAATCAATTATGAATCAACCTGTTTTCCTTACAGGCAAAACATACTTGTTGGTTAAAGAAGAGTATGCCACACATTGTTCAGGGAAAACTGGAAATGGCATTTAGAGGACAGAGTGCTGCAATTATTTCATTTGTTCATCATGTATAAACTTATTTCAAGGCAACATGACCAGTAGTCATGATGCTACTGAAGTATGATCTATATGTGAATATAAGCCTGAGTGGAGTTTAAATTATGGCAGTGAAATTCTCATTATTTTGGGAAATTTGGGTTAAGTTTATTAAGCAAAATTCTCAAAAACAATACACTACTTGAGGCAATTAAGCAACATTCATGGTAAACACTTACTGCAGTTGTACCATTCACAGTAAACATTTATTGGAAACACAAATGAACAAAAGAACGTGTTTGTTGTTGGCACTTCTTTTCATTTTTCATCCTAATGTTGTAGCCATTAGTATGTTTGTTCTTGTATCAAAAATTGACAGGAGGATGAATTTTGCACTAAAATATGGTGCAGAATGATTCACAATATTTGCTTAATTTTCGCCACAATTTAATTATGCAAATTTATTTTGCCCACCCCTAGGGTATATTCCCTTTTTTATTGAATTTAGCCCTCACTTAATGTCTTGCCCACCTGGGCTTTTAAATATTAAGAAATGGAATAGAAAATTGAATTGTTGCATAAATGAGCATTGCAGTAAATAAAAAAGTTAGGATAGGACACATAAATCAGATGTTTTATTACACATTATCCTATCACCACTATCAGGCAGCACAGCATAGAGCACATCAAGGTAGAGACATGAGGTGGGGAGGGCGACGACCATTTGCTCAATAATTTGTGGTCCCTCAAACTTAAGAGTTTCAATAATGATAGTGGTGTTAATGTTTTTTCTTGACAATAGCAATAGATTAAACCTTGTTTTTCCCCCTTAATTTTCTTGTTTTACCATGAGCATGCTTCAACAGACTTTGTGGCAGCATGTGCTCTTAGAATTTATTAAGTTAAATATATTTGCAGAATTTTACCTTGTCATGGGCATTATTCATAAATTACACTGACTTGGTTGACTAAATGTTAATGGGATAGTGTTTGGAATACGTTTTGTACCAATAAGGATATCGACAAAATGGAGCATCATTTGCATTTTCTGAAAACTGAAGATTATACGTTCAGAAACACACATGAAATGTTGAAATTTAATCTCTATCCAGATGTAATACAGTAATGGTATGTCCTATAATTAAAAAGGAACAAATTTAATGTTTTCTGTGATGGGTACATGGAAGGGATGAGGAATGGGAAACAATGGAAACATTCCTCTTGAACAGCCAAGTAGGTGTTTCCCACATTGTTGAAGTCTTTGTTATAATACTGGAATTTTGCACGAGGACATGGAATGAACTACAAGACATGCCTTTCCTGCCTTCCTCTTAAGTATTATGTAGATGCAGAGATGTATTGAATTTCCTTCCTCCTTGTCCAGTGAAGGCATACCAGAAATCCACATCACTCCCTTGTGTGTTAACCATATTGAATACCTCACTGGCTTATTGTTTTTTCATATTGCATATGCATTATAATGCTCTCTTTACAACCTCCCCATACGTTCTTAAAAATACACAATACTTCAGCTTCCCCCATTTTTATGTTAATTTTGACATTTAAACTTGTTTAGCCTTCATGCCTGTAGAAAGACCATGCTGTCTAAAGCATTGACTTGCCCTCTTTCCATACTTTTTCCTGGGCCTCACTTCTATTATAAAGACAAGAAGGACCTGATCAGAAAAAAATTCAAAGTTCTACACTTGTAGGTGTATATCTCTGTTTGGTTGTACATATTTTGGATATATTATGCTCAGGAAGCTGGAAGCTACACTATTAACAGCTTCCCAGGAGTACTCCAGGAAAAATGCTTCACAAAATTTCAATTAATGCTAATAGAAAGGATTTTCAGCCAATTATTTATTCAAAAAAGACGTGTATCCATACAACTACAATATAGATTTTGAGTCCACAGACAAAATATGAATTCCTTTTGAGGAACCCTTACATTTGTGTAGCAAATTTGCCTTTTTCTGCATGGACACCCCAGATTTTTCTCCCTTTCCTCGATCCAATTTTGTCTGGTGCTGGGACTGTGTGCCCTATGGCACTGGTAATTAGTGCTGCAGTGTTTATTGACTGACCCTAGAATGGTAGTGGAAAAGTTGTTTTCAGCCAATTGGTCTATTTGACAGTCCTGTAAGACCAGTGTAAATGGTGTAGATAATGCACATTTGTCATGGAAGTTAAATGTCATATGTGGTTTAAGTGGGTATTTACACCTCTCACATATGTGACAAAAATATAACTCTTCCATTGACACCTCTGTGCTCTAGCTGGATTTCAGACATAGCAGGAAAAAAGTGCCTTTACCATGTATGAAAAATCTGGGTGCTAATATATAAACAGACACAGGTTCCAAAACAAAGGGCCGCTTTAGCATTACCCTTTTTACTTAGACATGCAAGGTAATTTTGTTCTGGGACCTTTCACAAATGTGCAGAGTACTATTTCTTTATTTGAAACACTATGCAAAAGTATCCATAGCACTCTTGTATGAGAAATTTGTTTTTAAAAACTACTTTGCAAGAAAGACATTATTTAACAGTGAGTTGCCTAGTTTTGAGCTGTGTTTTTTGTCATTTCATAGGTTATATGTTTTAGAAGTAAGAATACTGGGCATACTTTTTTTATGGGAACATGCCAAGACTAGCCAGAGCATAGGGGTGCCTATGAAGTTATCATGGATTTTATGATGATCTGACACGAGCCAATAGTTTAACATTTCGAAGGGTTTCAGAAAAGTGCCTTGATTGAATTTTTTATGATACTGTAACGTAGGAAATTTAACTACAATACTTAAAAGCGTTGTTTAATTATTATCTGTGACTACTGGATTACAGTTTTGGGATGAATTTGTTTGAAGCGTTTACACCATTCATTACTCAAAAGTAGCCTGTCATGTCCACAGGGCTAGATTTCTATTCATCCTTCGATAACCTAAACGATGTTGACAGGTGAAGCAGATTAAAAGATGAAGTTATAAACCCATAGAGACAACTCGAATATTGCTCAGATGGAAGGAGTGTCTGAATACTATTACTAGCATAGAGGACCCCCTCTAAAGGAAACGAAGGTCATGTAGAAGAGGGAACACAACTAAGAAATAAAAATAAGATAAACTCCCTCACAACCTTTATTTCTTTAATTTTTTATAAAACATCTAGTATGGGCTAAACATTGTTGTATACATAATTTGACACTTTAACAGTATAACTTGTTAATCATAGTTTTATTACTCAAAAATTGTTATATCAAAGTACATATAGTTTTTTTCATTTTTTTATAAGACAATAAAAACATATGTTTTCATTTGTATTAAGTTTTTTTATACATAGTTACACACTACCAACACATGGTAGACTAGATATACCATGTAACTTCGGACCCCTAAAAAAATTGTACAAAACAGTTTTCTTTATGTCAATTCACAACCTCACTCAATCACAACCACACACATTCATTCATACATCACCCAAAAAAACAATATTCATATCTGGATCATGGGGAGACATAGAACTAATTAGTCTCCACAGCTCTGTTGTATAAGCTGGTACAACAGGGTTTGGCTCGGAGTGTCTGAATAGCAAGATAAACGAGCAGATAAAGTAACCATTTTCAGACGTCCATACTTTAAAAATCAAAAATGCTACAAACACGTATTAGTGTGTACAGTCAATTTTTTGTAACTGATTTGTGATATCTGTGTTTTATAAGGGATGACCCTAGACATCATTGATTTCAATACTGGGGATGCTTGGAGGCACTATGAATTATACATTTATTCTTAATATAATGGCTGCCTGATCACGTCATTCTCTGGCATTCGGTTTACTCTCCCATAAATTACTAAACTATCTCCTCATAAGTATTCAAGTTGGCTTTACATGCAGAATCAAGTGAGTGAGCCCTCCTCCTGTTTTGATTGTGCGGGGTTATGGGGTTTATGGAGTGCATTAATAGGGCTGAGCACAAAAGAACTGGTATTACCCACTTTTGTAGTATGTATGGATTGCACATGAGTGATTCTTTTCTGTAGCATCCAGATATATTTGTGTGTGAAATATTTCACTGGCTTAGAAAGCAAAAGAGTTGGTAATTTGCATGTAGGAGAATATTGCGTGAGCAAGAGCCATGATGACATTGATGTCTAAGTAAGCTAGTTTGGTCAGATGAATAAATAATTGAATCTAGATTCCAAAAACGTGGCCCATATTTTGCGCACATTATAATGTCACAGTTGATTAGTAAAATTGCTCTGTAATTTGACGCTAAGGAGCCAGATCCCCAAAGTGCCCATCCCCACCAGCAAATATCCAAATACATTCCAAAATGCATGCATAAGTGCATTAGCAGGAGTCCAATTTTAATAGCAACCACTAAGTTCAGGTGCCTCACACTGTTATGTTATTCATCCCTGTTACAATATTTTAGATGTGGTATGAGCACCAAGGACATCCACCTGGTCTGATGATACCTGTTTAGCAATGGGATGGTGCGAGAAATCAATTATTCATTGGGGGGACTATACTCAAGCAGAAACAACAATCCTTTTCAGGGTGAGCCACAAATAAACTTCAAATTAACCCGTGCTCAACCCCCTGGTAGCTTGGCATAGAGCAGTCAGGCTTAATTTACAGGCAATGTGTAAAGTGTTTCGGCAACACTTCAAACAGTAATAAAGTGAAACCCCAACCCAAAAAATAAATCCTACACCAATTTAGAAAAATAGGGCAAAATGTGATAAATAAATCAAGACCACAATGACAAAAAATCAATCTGTAGAACAGAAGATATGCAATTATGAAGATTTAAGTGAAAATAGCACCAAAAATCCCAAAGCGCCACTCGCAGCTATCTGGTCATGAGAGACTGGGTAAGTTCAGGCCAGCCGCGATAAAGAATGGGTGGATACCGGGACCGCGCTAGTCCAGTTGAAAGCTACCTTCTCAGTCCAGCTGAAAGCTATCTTCTCAGTCCAGCTCAAAAAGTCACATTCATGGTGGAAGAGGCTGCGAGGAGCAGGGAGACGACGCAGATGGTCGTTGATATAGCGTGAAGAGCAGACCTGGCATCGCAGATGGTCGTCTTTGTAGCACGAAGATCCTGTTGTCATCGCAAACGATTGAGCACTAGACCATCTGGATCTGGCCAGCGATTCTTCTGATCCTGAGTGTTGTTTTACCTGCAGTTTGCAGTGGACTAGTCACTCTAGTTCAGAGGAGTTTGAGGGTGCTTCAGGCTTCTACAGGGGTCCATCTATCTGGAGAACAAAGAGTTAGCCTAAGACAAGTCTTGATCATGCAGTTTCTGAAGTGTTGCTACAGGTTCATGGTATCCCTCTTTTGCTTTGTGCAAGTCCTGTTGTTGCAGACATGGGTCTCTTCTTTGGTCCTCTTCAATGCAGATTGTTCAGAACTGAGGTTCGGATTTCAGAAGAAGACCTTAAATCCGAGTGTTAGGGGTGTGGGCTCATGTTGCCAATGGGCTGCTTGCCCCAGTGGCTAATCTGCCCTTGAGGTGCCCTCATCCGAGGGAACGGGTCACCTTTCTACCCAAAACCTTCTATTCTACCACTTCTATGGCAGAACCCGTCTTTCAGTGTACAGACTGGACTGCCCAACCTGGAGGTGTAGCGAGCCTTCTGGGGTTGTACACCCCCTTACTGTCTAACTTTCCACATGCCTGGGTGCGAATGTGCCTGGGGCAGGCAGGAGGGCTGTTTCCTCCTCTGGGTGTCAAGCCTGAAGCATATCAGAGGTGGTGTAGTCTTTGAAGCTCACTACCTTGATGTGCCACTTCAGTAGACTTCCTGGGAGGAAGGAGGTATGACCTCTTTCCTGCCCAGGTCTTTGCTCCAGACTCCTGTGATTGATTGCACTGCTTGGCAGCAAGCGCGGGCTGTGAGTCAGAGCACAGAGAAGCTGGTACAACCCAGCGATCAACGGCCACCTGTGTGCATGCCACATCACCTGAGACACGATATTCATGTCAGGGATGAGAAGGCACATTATTTGATACCAAACACAACATATTTAGGCTGTACCATAATGGAGCTACTAACCTCGGGTTAGCCTGGATGCCAGCTCATGTTATCCTATGGACTGTCCATCATTTATAGTATCCATTAATAGTAAAGGGTATTATAGGGACATATAAACTTACACTTACATGCCCACACATCTAATATACTACCTCCTGGGCTTTAGAAGGCCTTCCTTAGGGGTGACTGATATATACTAAAGGCAGTGCATTGACTCTGCCACACATTGTTGACTTCAAGTAGTTAGCACTTCTCCTGCAGTCTGCAGTGGCCAGCCTGTTGTCAGTAGTTTACTTGGGTCATTCAGGGTGGCACAAACAGTGCTGTAGGCCCTGTGGACCCCTTTACCACCCGTGCTTTGGGTAACCCTAGTACCATATATTAGGGACTTATAAGGAAGTTAAAGACCTTGTCATTGGGGATGCCAATTTACACACAACAGTTTTAGGGAGAGAGCACTGGTCTGGAACACTGGGTCTTGGCAGCAGACACCAGTGTACGATCAGGGTAATAACCATCACCATTGGAGCAACAAGTGGCAGGAGGGGTGACCATACAAAATTGGCACTTTTCTACAGTAGGGTTGATGTTACTTCTCATTGGTGGGCAGTGTGAAGGCGCAGATTTTGGCATCAACTGTTCTGTTCGCAGTAATGAAGAGCCCAAAAACTTCAATTCAGATCAACTGAGGCCACACCAAGGGTCCAGGACCTGAGGGGCTCCACTTGGTGGTCAGGGGATTACTCCTGCTGAATATGGGTGTTGGTTCAGGTGGTTGGGAGCCTGTTATGTCCCTGTGGCTCTGAACAGGAGACCAGCAGAAAAGTAATTGGAGTCAATCTGGGAGTCCTGGGTTCAGGTGCAGGTCCAATCCCTCTTTCTCGGGCAGGATGGCAGCAGTCCAGCAAGGCAGTAGTCCAGCAGGGCAGCAGGCTGGCAGAGTTTCAGTCCTTTCAGCAGCCCTGCAGTCCTTTTTCCTGGCAGAGTCTCCACAGGTCCAGACGTTTACTGAAGAATTGGGGTCTGAGGTCCAATATTTATTCCATGTGCCTTCTTTGGAGTGTGAGATGCTTTTAGAGGTTTGCCGTTGAAGTGCAATGGCTTATTACCTCCCTGCCTTGGCTCCAGACTAACTACAGGGGGTATGACGTCCTTTGTGTAGAGGCAGGACACAGCCTATTTAAGTGTAAGTAGGGATGTGCTCAGTTCCACCCTCCCATCTTGCCCGTGATGGCCCATCCAGGTTCACCTTAGCTCTCTATTGTGTGTGGCTATCTAAGAGTAATATACAAAGCTCAATTGCCAGCTACACTCAGTCATGTGAACCAGAGACAGACTCCAGGCACTAATTGACCAAGGCAGGAAAAGGCCAGGTTTCTAAAGCTTCCTACACGTATACGTGGCATCACCCCCAGCACACACAAAGAGATCCAAAGCATTTGTTGCTACATGATCCTACAGCAGACTGAATTTGGGTGATCAGTAGGGGTTCTTTGGGCACGGCAGTAGTGCACTGGGACAACCTGCGCTCCTTTGTCAGGAATCCAATTTGTTTTTGTTAAAAACAGCTTAGCAAAGCTGGCTTTTCTAGCTTAACAGATCATAACAGCAACATGGCCGTTTTATCACTCTTTTGTCTCAGTACCACCAAGCTCAATGGAGTATAAGCCTGTGTGTTTAAAAACAATACAAGATACCAATATAGAATTCAAAAAGCAGTTGAATCTTATTTTTATGAATGACGCACTGAATCTAGGTGTTGTTTGTCCTCATTTATAGTAATCCTCAGATCTTCTACTCTGCATCGCAGCCTTCTCACATCTCACTTTTGCTTTGGATGTTAATGAGATGATACATTTTTTCAGAGGAATCTACCTATACCTTCCATGTTAAAAGCTTCCAGCACAATTTGAGGGTTATGTCCCCAGTCTCTACCAAAAGATTTGCTTGCAGCATTTTTTCTAGAGGATTATGTAGTTTTGTCCTTTTAAAGTCCTTCTGTTACATTGACAGCATATTTGCAGCTCTATGCAGATATTAAAGCATGTGGCTCATTTCTTCTGTTATGATTCATTCAATCTTGCTTCTTGGGTAGTTTATTGCTCTGTGCTTTTCCATGCACACTCCTGCAGCTCTTGCGTGTCTTTTCCTATGGTTAGCCTATGATTTATTTTGGTCTTTCATTACAATCCCTTTCCTGGCTCCAGACTAACTGTAGGGGTATGCAGCCCTTTGAGTGGAGGCAGAGCACAGCCTAATCAAGTGTAAGTAGGGCTGTGTCCAGCTCCACCCTCTCATCTTGCTAGTGATAGTCCATCCAGACACACCTAAGCCATCTTTTGTGTGGCTGTCTTGGAGAAAATACACAAAGCCCAACTGTAACCTACGCACAGTCATGTGACTCAGAGACAGGCTACAGTCACTAAATGGACATGCCAAATGTCTAAAAGTGGCATTTTCAAAATTGGAATTTAAAATTCGACTTCACCGCCTTGAGAGAGATTTTTATCACAATTCCAAAAACACAAAACATGAGCTTCTTACCTGCTCCCATTTGGAAATGATTACTCATCAAATGCAATAAGGTAACTCCAATGTTATCCTATAGGAAAGGTAGGACTAGCAGTAGTGAAAAACTAATTTGAGAGTTTTTCACTACCAGGACATGTACATCTAAAAAGTACATGTCCAACTTTTTAAATACTGCACCCTTTCCTCTGAGCTTGTCCAGGGCCTATCCTAGGGGTTACATATGCATTGAAAAGGAATGTTTGGTCCTGGAAAAAATTTGTTATGTGAGGCCGAACTGCACACACAGGCTGCAATGGAAGACCTGAGACATGCTTAACTCGTTCCGTGCTCATGACGGAACCACGCCGTCATGAGCCACGGTTGCCGTGTGCTCATGACGGAGTGGTTCCGTCATGCTGCGGCCGTTGGCGGCCGCGCCGCCCACGCGGCGCTAATTCCCCGCCTGTGCGGGCGATTAGCGCTGTGGGCGGAGTCATGACGGAACCACTCCGTCATGAGCACAGCCCAACGCACCCCCCAGCGCTGCGGCGGAATTTCCGCCGCAGCGAAGGGGTTAAAGTGGGTGGCACAATCTTTGCTGCAGGCCCAGTAGTAGCATTCAATTTACAGTTCCTGGGCACAGGTAGTGCCACTTTACTATGGGTGCACAAGCCAATTATATATGCCAATTTGATATGAGCCAGATTTAAGTCGAGAGCACAAGCACTATAGCACTGGTTAGCAGTAGTAAAGAGCGTAGAGTACTAAAGCAAGCAAAGCGAAGTTACCAAACAGGAGGGTTGAAAGCAAAGCTTCAGGGGGAAGACCACGCCTAGGATTCCATGTCTAACAATTACCATCTATGAATAGGACAGAAGACACTTTTTAGGCGTTCTTCCATTTATGAAAGCTAACAGAGAAATAAGCGGTACTTACTACCACCTTGACACAGTAATGGATCCCACCCCATCTTCTGTGGTTTCATTTGTAAACCTTGTCGTTTTAGAATGTAGGTGCTATGACCAGTTGTTGGTGCCTTCAAGTAACACTGTTTTTCCATATAGTTCTCAAGTGTGGAATTCCTGTGCCTTTACTGAGTTAGAAGTGAGGGGCAGTACTTACCTGCATTCTTGGTGCAATTGACAATTCAGATTTATTTAGGCAGCACTGCCTGTAAACGAAATAGCTGGGTTATTCTAACATGGCAATATTGAATTGTGAAAATAGTCTGTTTTATTATGTAGTAAAGTGTCAGTCTCGCATAGATGAGGATCACACAGTCGATGGATGGGTGGAGATTCGTCTGGACTAGTGTTTTTGCTTACTGTTTTTTTCTTGAGAAACTCTCAACATTTTGTCAGATAAATCATCTTCTACTCTTATGACTGTTTAAACTTCGCACGTTTGTGATTGCATCTTTTGAACTGTTTACGAAACCAAAGCCGTAAGGAATCTGTTGGGTCTGAATTAACGTTCAAATCCCTGTTTAAATCTACTATCGACCCGAGAAGGATTAGAACGCATTAACAGATCACCACATATAGTGTCCCTGGTCTAAAGTTGACCAAGATTCATGAGACTTCCCTCTCCAGTCGCGTCTGTGGGATTTCATGTCGGTAATGTGTTGAGGTTACCATTGTCCCAACGAATTTGTTGACAGACAGATAATTGGGTCACCGCATTCAAATGCCCAGCCTAAGCTCCAAGCTCTCTTTTCTTGTTGGCATGGCAACCGCAGTGGTCGATTAAACATGCGCAGACAGGGCCTGGATGCCCGTGGTTCTCAGGCGCAGCTCGACAGAATATACAGGAGCGGGCTCTCCCCTTCATGCCAGCCTACGCAGGAAAATCAACAGATGCCCTTTGTGTGACGAGGAGATTTTCTTCACATCTGCTTCAAGCAAAGCAGTGTAGCAGTAGCAGCATCCTAAATCATGCAACGGGTTCATGTTTAATGTACATTCTCTTCCTGCACTACAGCCCTATAAATATTCGTCGTTGTTAAAGGCACTCACTTGTATTTGGCACGTGTTCGCCGCCTACTGCTGTTTGCAGTGTACCAAAAGAAACCGCCATGGATATTTACTGAGAATTTGGTGTGGTTTTACTACTGTGGTGGATAGTGCATAATCTCATTCAAATACGCACCCCCTCAAGTGCAAGTCGTTTTAGCATTGACGCAGCTCTAATTAGAGTGCTTTGTTATGCAGGGATGCATGCTGGTCTTTGTGCCACATTAAGTGCCCGCCTTTCCCTCTCAGACGGTATAATCATTAGACAATTAGGGCCTCTGGTCTGGTAGAGATTATTGCCCTGTGGTCATTTGCAGTATCTGAGCAGATGGCTGGTGCAGAGGTCAGTACTAAGGCTTATTCTAGGCCAAGCTGCCTCTTATCAACAAGGGTTCCTCGTTCATTATGTCCTTTCATACTTCGCTGATCGCATCATTCTATTCATTTGACACTATCACATAAAACAACGAATTAGAATGTATTCAGGGTTTAGAAATGTATGAAGATTCGATTGCGTGGCATGGTAAAGCATACTAAAAAAAAATGTTTTTTTTAGAGTTTTTGTTTGTTCATGCATTTATTTATAAACGTCTGTGTTTTACACAAAGCCGTAAAGGGTGATTACCAAAAAAATGGCTGCACGCAATCTGCTCTCAGAAGACTAGCACCTGTATAAAAGGTATTTTGGGGAATGTAGGTATGTCTATTCGGTCGGTGCAAAAAGCACTTTCAGTGATACCAATTTAAAGTCAGAAAGAAAGGCACACGAGATGTATATAATACGCTTGGCATTTGTGAGCTAGAACTGTAATTCCATGACTGTAATTCCATGCACATGATACGAGGGTCCAATAAGAGTGTGTATTACAAGTATTATTAGGCCTGGCTCAGAGGCAACTTTAGTTGCCTCACCAACCTCATGCTTTCCAGAAAACAATCTTAACAAAAATGCGTACACATATGTAACAAATATGGGCTTTCTGTCAGACCTCTTCATTCATCACTCCTGTTTCAGTGTCATCCACATTTAGCTTTCTCCCTCCACAGTTTATAGCATTGGGTGAGCTTACTTTATCCACCGGTGTCATGCTCCTGAAAAGTACCATTACTGCTCAACAAGTCTATTATTTTTTATATTTTTTATATTTTGCCTTTTATGCCAATTATGCTGATTTGTTTTGTATACTGCATTTATTTTCAAAAATATATCCATAAACTTGTACACTTGTCAAAACTAGGTCCAATGCTTGTTTTCAACTGTGTGCACATTCAAGCCTGTCCTCGGGAACAGGGGCAGACAGAGTCCAGGCACGGAGGTCTGTCGTGTCTTGCATAATCCTGTCAGTGCGGTCTACCAACACAATTCAAGGAATGAGACAGGTGATTATTGCATACAGACCACTCATTCCCAAACGTATACCTGTGTACATATGTGTGACTGAATAATATTTGGCTTAACGTTACAATACACAATGAAGACTATACTATGAGTAATTTTTCCATGTTATACCTCTTACAGTAACTCCTCTCCAATGTTGCATCAAACTGTATCGTAGCCAGCCCATTTTCTGTAGGGTATAAACTATAGAGTTTGAGATTTTACACAGTAGATTACAGAAAAGTATCATTGGTGTCAATTCAACTAAGTTTAAGAAGTGACATCATGTGACCTTTGACCAGCTGATTCACAGGTATGACATCATAGAAAGAACTGTCACAGAAAGTGAATACATATTCATTTAGTGAACTAATAGTGAAACAATGTCAAAATCTCACAGAAGCAAATGCAACGTTACACAATTACAACACCCCTAATCCCCCAGAAAATGTTTCCACCTGAGTAGTTTTGTGGTAAAGAGGCTGGGAAACAGTGCAAAACCATGGGTACAAGCAGGCCATTCCTCTGCAACTCGAGCAACTATTTGAGATATCATCAGTAATGTCATCCATGATGTCATTTAACATGTGATAGGTGATGTAATATATGAGGTCATAAGCAGTGCACGGGGCGCAAGTTATAGTCATCTACAAATGGTGAATTTCAATGGGTTGTATGTTTTAAACATACATTTGAATCTTAATGGAACACCTAACGATAACATCACAATAACCTTTGTTTTTTTAGTGAACAAGTATATATATATTCACTGAAAAAAACATAGGTTTCAGGCATGTCATAGTTAGGAATTAGCATTTAAAAAACCTTAGAAATTCACTGAAAAAACCATAGGTTTCAGGGACGTTATAGTTAGCTGGACTTTTCACTCGTACAAAACTATTGAAATTCCCCCGTTATAGTTAGTTCAGCTAACTATAACTCGCGCGCCCGCATTGCACTGCTGATGACGTCACATATTACATCACTCATGGCATGGTCAGTGACATCACTCATGACATCACTGATGACATCTCAAATGACATCATCCAGTGAATGTGTGTTTTTCTGAAAATTACATATGTTTTATATATGTATATCTCAAGGTCGATGGAAGAATAAATGGGTATATACGTGTCTAAATGGATGATTTGTTTTTGAAAAATTGATTGTATAACTGACTGATTAAGTGTATCTTAGTGAATACATGGCTTAGTGAGTAATGTTTAAATGTGTAAATATCTGTATCATTCTCTCACTTTGTGTATAAGTGGCTGCATGGGTTGGTGAGTAGCTACATGAGTATCTATATAGGTTATTAGTTGTTTTTTTGAGTATCAGTATGAGTGTCTGAGTGTCTGTATGGTTCGGTGGGGGGTATTATGTAGTGCATAGGTGCATGAATGAGTGACTCACTGTTTGTATGTGTTGAAGACAGCATGTGTGCAGGACTGTATGGGTGGATGAGTGTGTGCATGGGTGTGTTAGTGAGTGATAGACTGTCTCAATATTGTCTTTATGAGTAACTACATATGTTTTAAACTAGTATATGTGACTATTGGTGTATATAAGTGAGTATATGTGAGAGTGAGAGATTGAAAGAGTTCCTGTATGAATAAGTATGTGTTTCTATAAGTGATTGTTTAAAAGACTAAGTATGTGTAAGTTTCTGTAGAAGTAAGTATGGTTGTGTGTGTATAACTCTATATGCAAGTAAATGGATGTTTGATTCTTTATTAGCATGAGTGACTATGTGTGTGAGTAACTCTATGGATGAGTGGCGTAGTGCAACAAGATGTATAGGTGTGTGAGTACATATGATGAGTGAGTACATGTATGAGTGACTGTATAGGACTGTTGGTGAATGAGTGGATGTGTATGTGGATCTTAGAATTACTGAATAGGTTGTTGTAACTGGTATTGGTATGTACATTGTTTTGAACATTGTAGTTTCTATTTTTGAATGTGTGTATCAAAGGTTATATTAGGGGAAGAGGAGGTCTGCCACTCTATCACAAGGATGATGTCATCAGTGATGTCCTTAGTGATGACATTTGGGATGTCATCAGTGATGTCATGAGTGATGTCACTGACCATGTCATGAGTGATGTAATATGTGACGTCATCAGCAGTGCATTGCGGGCGCGCGAGTTATAGTTAGCTGAACTAACTATAACGGGGGAATTTCAATGGTTTTGTACGAGTGAAAAGTCCAGCTAACTATAACGCCCCTGAAACCTATGGTTTTTTCAGTGAATTTCTAAGGTTTTTTAAATGCTAATTCCTAACTATAACGTGCCTGAAACCTATGTTTTTTTCAGTGAATTTCAAAGGTATTTTAAATGCTACTTTCTAACTATGCCTACAGAGATAGAACATGTGAAGAAAGAAGAAAAAACGCACAGAAAGAAAAAAAAGAAATGCAGAAATAAGCAACAGAAGTCCTCAAAGACGAAGAAAAGTGCAGGAAGAAGGATAATGTGCAGAAAGAACAAACAGAAGAGCAGAAAGAAGCCTTGTTGCAAAATCATCCTGTACCCTCAACTTTTTCAGACGGATACTGGTGGTAACTGAGTCTGACTAACCACTCCTAGAGCCAGTGCTATGTTAAAAGACACTCAGAATACAGTGAAAACACCTACATGCACTAGGGAACACTATGCGTTGGGGTCCCCCTGTGATCAGCATGACCTCCTCTGTAAGCCCCTAGTATATAATAGGGCAGGGGATTAAAACTACCTCTTAAAACGCGCCACAGGGCGTGTTTGCACACGTCACCTCAGGCCCCGTCCCCTCACTTCCCCACTGTGTAAACACGCCCTGTGGCCGTTTTAAGTTGGGAGATTAAGTCCCCTTGAATCCTGAGGGTCCCTAGGGTCCAACTAGACCACTAGGTACCTCCAGTAAGCACCACAGAGCTGAGTTGCAGAGAGATGTAAAAAGGGGCACGGCCTAGACCACCTCTCTGCAACGCAGCGGAGTGGTGCTTACTGGAAGCACCTGATGGGCTAGTTGGCCCCCAGGGTCCCTCAGGATTGAGGGGGAATTATTTCCCCAACTTAAAAAGCGCCACAGGGCTTGTTTGCACACGTTAACTCAGGCCCCGTCCCCTCCCTTCACCACTGTGTAAACACGCCCTGTGGCCGTTTTTAGTTGGGAGATTAAGTTCATTTGAATCCTGAGGGTCCCTATGGGGGTCCAACTAGCCCACTAGGTACCTCCAGTATGCGCCACAGAGCTGCGTTGCAGAGAGGTGTAAAAAGTGGCACGGCCTGGACCACCTCTCTACAACGCAGCTCAGTGGCGCTTACTGGAAGCACCTGGTGGGCTAGTTAGCCCCCAGGGGCCCTCAGGATTGAAGGGGAATTATTTCCCCAACTTAAAACGCGCCACAGGGCTTGTTTGCACACGTTAACTCAGGCCCCGTCCCCTCCCTTCCCCACTGTGTAAACATTCCCTGTGGCCGTTTTTTAAGTTGGGAGATTAAGTCCCCTTGAATCCTGAGGATCCCTAGGGGCAAAATAGCCCACTAGGTACGTCCAGTAAGCGCCATTGCAGAGAGGTGTAAAAAGGGGGACGGCCTGCACCACCTCTCTGCAACGCAGAGCAGTGGCACTTACTGGAAGCACCTGGTGGGATAGTTGGCCTTCAGGGTCCCTCAGGAGTGAAAGGCAATTATTTCCCCAACTTAAAACGCGCCACAGGGTGTGTTTGCACACGTCATCTCAGGCCCCGTCCCCTCCCTTCACCACTGTGTAAACGCGCCCTGTGGCCGTTGTAAGTTGAGAGATTAAGTCCCCTTGAATCCTAAGGGTCCCTAGGGTCAAACTAGCCCACTAGGTACCTCCAGTGAGCGCCACAGAGTTGCGTTGCATAGAGATGTAAAAAGGGGCGTGGCCTCAGAACACCTGTCTGCAACGCAGCTCCCTGGCGCACACTGGCGATACCTGTTGGGCAAGTTGGCCCTCAGGGACCCTCAGTATTGAAGGGGAATTAATTCCCCAACTTACAACTGGCCAGGGGGCGTGTTTGCAGAGTGCTGCAAGGAGGGGGCGTGGCCTCCAGCGCGATGCCGGTCTTTTATTTATTTTTTTTTTTTAAGAAGGAGGGTTGTGTGGCCCCCCTTCTTTTTCTAATTTACTGGCCCTGGGGACCCCATCCCTCAGGGCCTGCACCCTAATTTTTTTTGTTGAAAAAAATTAATTTGGCCCTCCCAAGGCCTTAATCGGCCCCAGGGACCCCAACCCCCGGGTCATGGCCTTTTTTTAATTTAAATTCTTTAGGAGGGGGCTGCGTTGCCCCCCTCCTCAGGCCACTTATGGCTCCGGGGACCCCATCCCCCGGGGCCGGCCTTTGTTTTTTATTTTTTTTAAAATATGTATATTTATAGAAACACCTAGGACATGCTGGACAAACCGTATGTACCTATCACCATGACGATTTGCTTGATATTCATTAAAAGGCGACTATGCATAGAATGAATCCACATGGAATGTATGTACACCGCTAGTGAAGCTCTGACGTGTCTGACGCCCTACCGTGCCTAATCCCGGCGCCCCCGCCGGTGGGTACTCTCCAAGTAGACACCCTTGTCGTTTATTTATACAAACATGGGTAGCTATTGACAGGCACATTTAATATACACGCACACCAAGCCATTCAAAGGGGATTCGTCAAAAATTCGACCAAACTATGCAAGAAACCACCCTCACGGTTAATAAAAAACACATCCACCGACGGATGTGTAATACTTTTTATTTTACTCTCTGGAAAGGAGACAAACCTCACTTGAGAGTCACTGCGTGCTCCTGGCTGAGCCCAATGCTGTGTTACACCCACCAGTGCCCGCCGATTGCCTCACACCTCTGTGTTGTATTCCACCAGCTAGTGCGTATGGTATGACACTCTCTAGCCCATGTGCACTGTAACACTACCCCGTGAATATGTCATGCCACACTTGCCTTCGCACAGGTTATATTGCCCCATCTAACGTGCCTTCCTCGATGTGTATGTTATAACGCACAGCGCTATGCCATACATATTACAATCTGGGATCCATATCTTTGTCACAGTGCATATGCAACGTTACATTCCCCAGCACATATTTTATATTACAACTTTAGAGACAAGTTATGTTACACAACACTGCCTTGTGCATATTACACTCCAAGGTGCATATCGCATAGCACGCGCTAGTGCCTGTGCTATCTCGTGCCCTCCAAGGAATCTGTCATTGCGCACAATGTATTGCATATTATATTTCACACCCCGGTTCATCTTATATCACACTTTTTGGTGCATAGTTTATACCATATACTACATCTAGTTTTCATTTTCAATCGTGCTCTCAGGACTATGTTCTATATAACACTGCGTCCACCTACCCTTTTCACGGACATTACATTTTGCGATGGGGGTGGAGGGTCAGGGGGTGTTTCTGCCAAGTGAGCCCGGAGTCACAGTCACAAACGTCCTCTTCTTCCTGAATAAAAGTGAGATTATGCTGCATACTTGTTCATATTTTACGTAGTTCGCACAGACACACATTTTAAAAACAATAAAGTTCCTAATACCCACCTTCTCTGAACAGTTAGCTTGCTACCCCATCCACCTCCTCCCTATCCTCTGTTGTCTGAATCCATGGACTAGCCTCCTCCCTCCTGCCATGCATGGTCTGATGTGCTGCCACTGCCCTCCATTTAGCATGATGTACCAGTCCACTCCTCCTGCCCCCATTGCCCAATTCTATGGCCCATCATTGACCTCCTGCTTAGCCTCTGTGCTTAGCTTGCTGCCCCTATTCTCCTTCCCCCTGCCCTCCGATGTCTTTGTGCATGCGCCTGCTCCATCCTTTTTGCCCACTATGTTCCATGGACCTGCCACTCCTATCTACTCTGAGTGTTCTGTTGAGCTGCCACTCCCCTCCCACCTCCCTAGCATTGTCAGATGACTGTAACCTGTCCCTGCCACCTCCACCCTGCCTGTCCACATGCCATGCACCTATCCCCCTATCCCCTTCCTCCTGTCCTCCGTGGTCCATTTTACTGCCACACCCTTCTGCCCTCCCTGATCTGTTGTGCTGCAACTGCTCCTCCTGCCTGCCCCGCGCGGTCTGTTGTGAGGCCCCTTCCCCTGAACTCTGTTGTCTGTGCCCAGGTCCTGACCCTCCCTTCTATCCTCCATGCTCCTTTGTGCATGCCCCTGCACCCTCCTTCTTTCCCATCATAGCCACTAACCCTCCCGCTTGCCATGCATGGTCTTCTGTGCTGCCATGGCCCCTCCCACCTTCCCTGTGTGGTCAGCTAGCTGCCCCTGACCCCCTCCCACCTTCCCTCCATGGTCTGTGTGTATGCCACCATAGTCTCATTGTTGCTCTCCATGGCGTGTCTTGATTCTAGTGCCCATCCTGCCTGACCTCCATGGTCATCTTGCTGCTCCTGCCCTGCCACCTTGCCCCAGCCCTCTGTTTCCATGTGCAGACCCCCTATTCCCTCCCTCGTGGCCTGTCTGTTCCATTGTAATGCCCCTGATCCGTCCCTCCTGCCCTTTATGGTCTGTTATGCTGCAGCTTTCTCTCCTGTCTGTCCATTATGGTCAGCTAGCTACCATTGCCTCTTTCCCATCTGTTCTCTGTTGTCCATGTGCATGGTCCTGTCCCTCCCTATTGCTTTCTATGGATTGTTGTGCTGCACTCCCGTCCCGCATGCGCTGTGTGGTGTATTGTGCTGCTGCAACCCCTGATGCCTGCCCTGTAGGGTCAGTTTGTTGCACCTCTCCATGTCCCTCCTGTCCTCTGTTATCCGAGTCCATGTCCCCAATTCCTCCTGCCTACCATGATTCAATGTACCATACTTGCGATCATTTTGAACTTGGTAAGAGGGAGATATTGAAAAAATACTGGGGTATTGATTTTCCCCTTTGAGTTACATTGAAAAAGAGGAGATTGTAGAGAGGAGACAGATCAAATAAAGCCCATTTGAGCTTAAAAACATTGGACGTTTCCTGGCTGAAACGGGTCTGTTGGCATGTATGGTTGTACTACCACTGCCTCTTCCTTCTGCCCACAATGGTCTATTATATTGCCACAGCCTCTCTTGCCAGTCCTGTATTGTTGGTTTGTTGCCCCTGCCCCCCTTTCCACTGCCCTCCATAGTCTGTTGTGCTGCCACTGCCCTTCCTGCCTGGCCAGTGTGGTCAAATTGTTGCCTCTGCACTCTCCTACCTGCCTTCAATTTTGAGAGACCGTGCCCCTGGCCTCTGCCTCTCAACAGTATCCCAATGAACAACTATATTGCTAACATTCTATATTTATTACAAAAGTGTGGAACCCCTGACGTCATCTTGATGTAATCAAAACTGTAATACCTAGAGCATTTCCTTTAGAAATTACATATATGAGAGGGTCTTATTTGCATCAACATTATGGTTAGTGCTCTAAAAAACTAAAATGAGGACATATTTTCTGAGTTTTCAAACAGCGACAAAGAACTTTTAAATTATTTGAAATCTTTATGTTTTTGTATCCAGTTGACCACTTGATTAAATGTTGCACCTTGGCGAGAGGATGTGGTGTTACTTCCAGAGCTGCAGACTTTGCAACTGGGGAACCAGGTTGGAGTTTCTGCTTCAGCTCAACATTCTGTGATTGTGGTCAAATCACTGAATCTCCCCATGTCTACAACCAAAATGAATTTGCTCTTGTGTGATGTAACCAATGCTCATGTAAAGCATTCCAATACCTGACAAGTCTGCACTATATAAAACTGCAAATACACAAAAAAAAGTGTTTTGCACACTTCTGTCATTGGGCTACATGTGGGCTACATCTGGGTGATATTTGTGCTGCATTTAGGCTCTTTTGTGTCTGGTGGCCATCTTGGGAGATTTATTTGTTATGAAGTTTCCTAATTTTCTCATTTACTGCAGTCTCCTCAGTAGGAAATGCTTTCAGTTTTTTACTTTGATTCCATCAAGAAGGTATTCAGATATGTCACACATTTGCCATAAATTCTGAATGTTAGCACTCTAGTTGCTCATTAGATCACTGTAGTAAAGCTACTGCTCACCACGGAAGTCTGCTGCTGGTATTAAAAGTGCATGTTTCAGTCTGCATATCAGACTTTTTTAATGAAATAGAAGAGGATTTGAGAAGTCACTCAAAATGTGCCCTAATTTTTCTTTCCTCAGCACTAATCATAATTTCTATGGCAAAATGAACCCCCTCATTGTGTTCCTTTTTAATTTAAATGTTTTAAGTGTTACCAGTTTATTCCAATCAAGATTGCTTCAGGTGTGCCATACTTTTGTCATAAGTAAGAAAGTAAGCGCTCTAGTTGTTCTTAAGAACACTCTGGGACATTCTGTCATTAGGCTATACTTGGGCTACATCTGGGTGATATTTGGGCTACATTTGGGCTCTTTTGTCTCTGGTGGCCATCTTGGGAGATTTATTTGTTATGAAGTTTCCTAATTTCCTCATTTACTGCAGTGTCCTCAGTGGCAATACTTTCAGTTTTTTATTTTGGTTCCATCAAGAAGGCATTCAGATGTGTCACACATTTGCCATAAATTCTGAATGTTAGCACTCTAGTTGCTCATTAGATCACTGTAGTAAAACTACTGCTCACCAGGGAAGTCTGCTGCTGGTATTCAAAGTGCATGTTTCAGTCTGCATTTCAGAATTTGTTTATGAAATAGAAGAGGATTTGAGAAGTCAAAATGTGCCCTAATTTTTCTTTCTGCAGAACTAATCATAATTTCTATGGCAAAATGAACCCCCTCATTTTGTGCCTTTGCAAATTAAATGTTTTAAGTGTTACCACTTTATTCCAATCAAGATGGCTTCAGGTGTGCCATACTTTTGTCATAAGTAAGACTGTTAGCGCTCTAGTTGTTCTTTAGAACACTCTGGGACATTCTGTCATTGGGCTATACTTGGGCTACATCTGGGTGATATTTGTGCTACCTTTGGGCTCTTTTGTCTCTGGTGGCCATCTTGGGAGACGTATTTGTTATGAAGTTTCCTAATTTCCTCATTTACTACAGTCTCCTCAGTAGGAATACTTTCAGTTTTTACTTTGATTCCATCAAGAAGGCATTCAGATGTGTCACACATTTGCCATAAATTCAGAATGTTAGCACTGTAGTTGCTCATTAGATCACTGTAGTAAAGCTACTGCTCACCAGGGAAGTCTGCTGATGGTATTGAAAGTGCATGTTTCAATCTGCATGTCAGAATTGTTTAATGAAATAGAAGAGGATTTGAGAAGTCACTCAAAATGTGCCCTAATTTTTCTTTCTGCAGCATTAATCATACTTTCGATGGCAAAATGAACCCCCTCATTTTGTTCCTTTTTAAATTAAATTTTCAGAGTTACCACTTTATTCCAATCAAGATGGCTTCGGGTGTGTCATACGTTTGTCATAAGTAGGACTGTTAGCGTTCTAGTTGTTCTTTGGAACACTCTGGGAAGCCGCAGTAGAACACAAAGGAATCAACTGACAGTCTCTGCCCTTGTTGGATGTACATGTTTTACTGAGAATGTCAGATTTCATTCTCACATGACTGAGAAAGGTAATGTGAATTTACAGAAAATATGCTCCCAGTTTAGCTTATAGATCACCTTCCAAACCTCTGTGGGAAAAGCATGAGAAAATAGTATTCTCTCAAACATGATTCATAATATCCCAGCAGAAGGCTTTTTCACATGGTAAAACCACCTTAGAACATACCACAATTCCTAAAATGAGTATGGTACCTTCAACAAATTATTTATAATGTAACTAAAGTCTTAAAACCTTTTATTAACTGCAATGCTTTTTTATGAAGTGCTATCATGTTTATTGGTCCCAAGATGGCTGCCAACACTTCTTGGATGAAGTTCTGACAGCCAATCAGATCTCACGATGAGATGTGTGGTTAGGCTCTTCCCAGATATACATGTGATTTTACTTTTGATTTTCTCAGGAACTACTGAACGGATTTACACCATTTAAGCAAAAGGCACGACTCTGAACCAAGGTCTACCTTTCTGCCAAATTTGGTGTAATTGACTGTTTTTAAAAGAGAAAAAGCATGGTAAATTTTGAGTTATCTGGGGGGCAATAGTAGTCATCTAATCATATGAAGTGCCAAAAATGAACACCAAACTGGCGGAATAATCAATGTTGCACCCAAAAGAGTAACAATTGTGCCAACTGCGCCCCAAATTAGGCCTTCGATAACTGTGTCACAAAATTGGGAGGTCAAGGGATTTGATTTGGTGGTGGGCACAAAAGACAGTGCGCTCACTGCCATACACTCTGATGCTATGCTAGGTCCGCCACATCACTGCGTCATTCTGCCCTTTCCTCCCAAACCCGCATGCAGGGACAGCACAGCATGGCTCGGAATGTTAGGGCTCTAGCTGTTCAGTAACACACTGTGGGAAGCTGCATTAAAACACTGGGAACTTAACTGACCTACTGTTGCTGCTCTTGCGACACATATTTTAATCAGAATATCAGACATCATTTTCACATAGCTGAGGAAGATAGTGTGACGTCTAGAAAATGCCTCAATAAACAACAAAAGAGAGCCATGAAACAAAAAAGGTGGGAAATCACTCTAAATTTGTAAAAGAACCCTCACTCACCCCTCATCATCGTGTTACCACCAGAGAGGCCGAATGCCTCCCTGGTGTGCTACTACGCCTGTATTACAGCTGAGCTGGTTTTAAAATGATATTTAAGTGCAAAAAGTGAGTGCAGTGTAGTGATGTTAGAAACGTGCCATGATTTTTACTAGAAAAACTTTATTAATGGAAAATCTGGCACAAAAGTGTGAGGGATAAATCACTGCATCCTTCTACCAGATGTATCTGTTAGTTGAATGTGAAATAAAAAAAGGAAATTGATCAACATGTTTCTGCCATTTATGTGCCCTCATTTTATTTTCTGGAGCACCTTCCATAATCTGTATGACAAAATCATGAGAGAAATCAGTTTTCTTTCAAGTATAGTTCATCAAATCAGGGCAGAGGATCAGCATTCTCCTTAGAACACACCACAATTCCTAGAATTAGTATGGTATCACCAACTAATGATTTACATTGTGACATAAATCTACTATCACCCTTTAAATGGGCTCCTTTTGTGACACAAAAGATTGGTCGAATGGCACCAAAGTTATTAGCAAATTAAAAAAATAATTTCCTATTGAAAGGTAGTCCTAATTAGAGAGAGCGGGAGCGAGAGAGAGGGAGAGAGTATGCTTCTAAAATCATATAACACGAATAGGAGTTTTCTAGTCATCCTTTTGCTTCTGCCTGCTTCAAAACGGACCTTCATGGATTTGAGGATACCAATAAAAAGAACGCCATCAGAGAAAGTTGGTGCTTACCAACAAATAATGTAGTCTTTACTGCCCTTTTAATATCAATTAAAGCAACAGCGGCCATCACAGTGTGTGGATTGACATTTCATAGAGGCTACATGCTCTCCAACTGAGAAGGGTTGTATTTTTCCACATCTTAGCCCAGGTGAGTCGAGGACTTGTGGCAAATTAAAATTAATTGCAGAGCACTCAAGCTTTGTTGAAAACATTTCCCTGTCAAAGAAAATGTTCAACCCTGAATGAAGCTATTAATTAGAGAGAAAATGTGAAGATAAATGAGAAACAATAAACAGGATTTATGATAATATACCGGGCAAGGAATACATCACAAAAGAATAGTTCTAAATAATATTTATAGTTTAGGAGATTTATTATTTTTGTACTGAGTAATGTAATTAAGTTACAAAATAGAATAAGCCTAAATGGAAATTGATACTATAAAACACCAAATGACCTAAATACTTACACTCCAGAATTTAAGTCTGATGGAAATACTCCTATGCCACAAGAACGTAATAAATGTATGCGAGAATAGTCGTTTTTAGTAAAAAAGTGGTTCTGCTTCAAGAAGTCGAGACATAAAATCGAAATGAACAAACACGTGAAACATGAAGATGAGGATGTATTTGTAATAGAGATCAAAAAGACGATTTAAAAAGAAATGTATTTTCCACTTTTATTCAGAGGATCATCGACCAAAATAATCAATATGTAATTTGAATGCACAACAGTCAGTCATCGTGGATTTCATGATATGGTCGCATCCTCAAGGCTTGGAGGAGGCTGTTCTCAGCCATGAAATCCTGAAGCTGGATTTCTCATAAGGCACTACTTTCTGCATTCCTTGATATTTCTTGTCATGAATTTTACACATGCTCGTATTAAAATGCCCTCTTTGTTGTTGCTGGCCTACTTACAAGCTGCAGCAATAATGAAAAGATATTGAGAGCTTCATTTCGAGTTTGGCAGACAAGATACTCCATTAAAACATGGAAGTGATTGTGTCTGCCGAACTCGCAATCTTCACACTTTATTATTGTCAGGGAAACTGCCATGTTTCCACCGTGGCACCTTACACTGGCTCCTCTGGTGGGAATCTTTGAACAGCAGACCCATTGGGTCTTGTGTCATTGGTCAATGTACTTCAGACCATCGTCCTAAGAAGGGCAAACATTCTGAGGTACATTTTTCTTTTCAGGACCACCAAGGAGTACCTTGTAGTCGAAAACAGAAATGCAAAGGAAATACCCCTCTCCCCCACACAAACACACACACAGAGAAAAATCCTAGGGTTTCTGTGACTTCTTGTTTCAAAACAAAGACGTTTCCTGAGTGCTGCATAAAATACAGCTTTTATTTATAAGGAACAGTGGTCCCATTCAGAAAAGAGTTAAAAAGTGCCACAATTAGTGCAATGAAAAATTGGGTTTATATGTAAGTCAATGCAAGAATAAGATAATATGAAACAATAGTAAACAATTATAAAAAACAGGCGGCCACTCAGAAAATCCTCATTGAAGTTGCCACGACCATGGCTCTACCGAATGCGTAGAAAGTTAAGCCTGCCTGGTGGAGATCTCAAAATACAGTGCATCATGCTCTACCAGGGCAGCCAAATAGATTCTTCTACTGACCTGGAGGACGAGAGTACAACCCACCATACTCTAAATTAGGGTCTAGCTCCACATGTTCAAGAAAATTATTCCTGAAGATATAGCTAGCTCGGATGAACGCTGGATGCACAGATTTATGTTTACATTTTAATATTAGCTTGCAATCGGTTGTGGTAGGGTGGGAAGAGTAGAAAAAGGCTATTTACATAATAAACAACTATCTAAGCTTAATCTTCATTCACACTGTTGAAACCAGCTAAGATAAAGGCAGTCTTTTAAAGAAATTGAAAAATATGTCTTTGTGGTACTTAATATTTATAATGTTGTTTAATTTACGTAGTAGACTTGTAAATCTGGCAGGGGTGACATGATCTTTAAAATGTTTAGTGTGATCAAATGAGAAGCACTGAACTTGAAAGAGCACACATCACAACTTTTTGGCCCCCCTACAATAGTAACCACCACATCCTGATTTTGGTAACTCAAGATCTGCGAACATTTGCAGTGTTAGAAGAACCTTAGTGGCACATAAAATCACCAAATATTGTATATTTTCTACTGTGGTCAGTTTAAGGATACTGTGAATAGGGAACTCATTTGCCCTACCTTGGCTCTGTTTTTTGCGACGTTAAAGTGCCACAGTAGATTAGCTTTTATGGAAACCAAGAAATTCTCTTAAGATGACGGCAGTGAGTCATATTTTATGCATTTTTCCACTTTCTCAAAAATTCCTGCTTTCTGATATATTCTTTACTCTTGGGTCTTGTTGCCATCTCCCTCTTCTATGACCCTTTGTGCTGTCATCATCATCCCTGCCAGCTGTCCTCTTTTATAATGTGAATAGTCACTGTCCCCTTTCACTCACTTCATTATTTCCGAACCCTTTTACATTTTCCATTGTTCTTTCTAGCTTTCACCTTCATTGTCATCCTGCTTTCTTTAGCATTTTCCACTATTCCTTCCTCCTTTTACCTTCTCCATCATCCCTGCTTCGTTCTCATCCGCAATCATTCCTGCTCCTTTCCACCATCTCCACCATATATTCTTCCTTCTTGCTTATTCTTCATGCATGCACTTTCTTCACAATGTCTCCTTCATCGCCATTGGTCATTAGTAACCCTACTTTGACCTATTCCATCCCATGCTAGGAGAAACCAGTGGGTAAAAGGGAGGTTTTTGGTCAGGAGATCGCATCAGGGTGAAATATCACCCACCTCAGTAAAACAAAAATTGGATTTTACACAGGAAAATCAGTTAAGATATACCCTTGTAAACATTTACCTAAAAATACAAAAATGTTAAAGATATATTTTGCCTCATGTTTCTAGTCGCCTGAAAACTTTGCTACATTCAAAAAAGGACATCCCTTGGGTGCCCTGGATATTTTCGATACCGGTTGGGTTCTCTCATAATCAAAAACTGTTTTAAAAATAAGCTAGCTATTTTCAATACACCAATCTGCTCTTTTTTAGCAACAGTAGAGAGGTGTGAATGTCGATCCCAGCTGCTTTCCCATGTCACTTCCCTGACATCTATCTGTGCTATGCAGTGACATGCGTGACCATGCAAAGTCATCTATCAGTAGGTCCATGTTTACAGAAGTCCTTTTATTCGTAATTCCCCCATGGCAGCATGGCATCACATCTCCTCTTCAGCAACGTCTGTGAAGCTTACAGTACTCAACAGAGGACGCTGGCTGGACACTTCCACCAAGGGGCTGGAACACCAACATATGTCCCTCGTTCCGCTGTGGGACATTTGCTTTTTGACCAGACTACTGAGTAGGGCCTCACGTTATGTAGTATATATTTTTCTAACTCTCAGGTAGATTTAGAAATAAATATTTCACGGATTTGTGGTTTTAGATTTGTTTATTAGTTAGGATTACAGATTTGAGGAATTACTACTGTTACTGGTGCTTTTGCAACGCAGGATACGCCTTGGATAAGTAGGTAGTTTGAAAGATTGTCCGGGTCCGCCAAAGGTTTCTGTATGCTATGGATGATGATGGCCTTTTCATGTCTTGATCTCACAGAGATGGAAGTTTTTATTATTTTGGTGATGAAAGGTAACAGTGAACTGAGACACAAATTAACCACTTTTTCGTTAGAAACATCCAGCGACGTGGAGGATTTTAAAAAGTATATCAAGATGTTTTAAATATAATCAGTGACTGACAGAACTCACGAAAAAGGGTAGCGCAGTCAGGTAATACTGTTCTAGATTTATCAGACCAGGTGGTGGTGGACGAGGCATTGTCTTTTAGAGCCTCAATTATGCTGTTTGGGAAGGCAAGGGGGTTATCACACAGCTCATGTGAGGGTTCAGTAGGCTTCTTATTAGACTATGAGTTCTTATTGTCTTACAGAAATGAATACGCTCACTGACTGAATTATCTGCCTCAGTATTCCAGTCTAGGAACTATTATTTTTTAGCTCCATTGCAAGGTGATGTGCAGCTCACAGAGTATACTCTGCAAGTTGTACAATGAGATAGCAGAATTGATTTATTCCAGTCTTTCAAGTGCTCTGCATTGATGTTTCAATTTGTGTTGTTTATCTGTGCCCCATTAGTGGACTTCATGAGATTAGACTTGCAGGTGGACAATAGGGCAGGTGTACCTAATGCACAAGAGCATCTTTTCAAGAGGTACTGGAATTTCATAAGCCACCCCCAAATGGGGTCAGGTTAGCACAGAAGCAGTTGGGTAAAATTGGAAGGGTAGAGTTTAAGTTTCTGTGGCATAAGGTGCTCTGGTGCTATATAATTATAATTTTTTTGTACAGAACTCACTGTCATTAAGGAATCTAATTAAACGATGGTCCAACCAAGATAGCTGCTAAGATCCCATTAGGAATTTAGTTATCTTGAAAAGTAGATTGCAACAATGACCAAATGAGTGAGCTGGGACATTGACAGTATGGGAGGAGAACAGTGTGCCAATATGTTTAATGGTACACTGCCCTGATATTCACTAATTGGCAGACTATGCCAGCCTCGAACTGTAATGGCACACTATACTGGCTGTGAAATGCATAGTTGTATAGTAAGTCCCACAGGGCTCTGCACTGAGCCCAACACTTTTTAATATCTATGTTCTAAACTTGCCTCTCTAATTAAAAGTTTTAAATTAAATTCAACATTTCATGCTGACGACACCCAACTGGTGGTATCAGTTGTAGATAATAATATCAACTATCCTCTAAGATTGCACGATTGCATGACTGTCTTAATCAAATGGATGTGTACACATTGCTTAAAGCTAAACTCGAGCAAAACAGAGGTTGTTCTGTTTGGAAATCTCTCTCCAGCATGGTCTCCGGCGTGGTGGCCGAACAGTTTGGGGTCTCCTCCCACTCTGGTGACTAGGGCTAACAATCTTGGATTTATCATCGATGATAAGCTCATATATGAGACACAGGTCTCAAAAGTACTATCCTCCTAATTTGTGACCATGAGAACCACAAAGACTGTTATTTCCTTACTGATTTTATCAAAACCGGACTATTGTAATGGCTTATACTTGAATCTCCAGGTTAAACTACTTGATAAGCACCAGGCAGTGCAGAACCCAGCAGCCAGATTGACTTTGGACATCCCCAAATACCAGTCGATATCAGCAGGCATTCGGGAGCTGCACTGGCTCCCGGTGCAACAACGGATTAAATTCAAAGCACTCTGTGTGGCCCATAAAGCCTTATACCGAGAAGGACCAAAAGTCCTGTGGAAAGTTTTCAACTGGCATTCACCAAGTAGACTTCTACGATCAACCAATGCAAAATTGATTACCACCATAAGAATGAGGAAAGTGAAATGGGGAGAAAGAAGTTTCATTAACAGCACAGCAAAGCTGTGGAACTCCCTCCCATTGCATCTAAGATCCATACCCACCCTCCTTGCTTTCAGAAGAGAACTTAAGACCTGGCTATTTAGAAATCAGTAATGCTCTAGCTTCGTAGCTCATGACCCACAAGCACCAAGACACCTACACATAGACGTGTGCTATAGAATTATACTTAACATAACATAACATAACGGTGCCATGGTCTGCAGTTACAGTAAGATATACAGCTCTACAATCCAATGATTGAACACCAAATAGAATCACCCAAGTCTCTAATGCCTTTTCTAACCCCTCTAATTTACTTCACCCTCCGTCTTTAGTGTCTCCTTCACTATTGATCCTAGCTTCTCTCCCCCTCTTCCTGTGTCTCACTTTGCTATGTCTAATGTTTATCCTCCCCTCTACTGCACATGCGTTTAGGATGGCAAAAGTGCCTTGCCCACAAAATAGTGACAGAAAAGGAAGGTAGGAACAGGTAAAATAATTACATTACCCAATACTGCCTTCTGAGTGGGAAGATTAGGGTGTTTATGTGTTTGGTATATCATGCCCCACCCATGTGGGAGGCAGGCTGGAGAAGCCATAGTGAGATCTCTCCTAATTGTCCCTAGTAAATGAGGAATCAGGTAAGGATAGACATATTGCATCATATCCCTGCCTGTGGCGCTATACTTGCTGTATTGTTGCCCTGTGTGGGATAGTCCTAGGCAGTGCACTTACCCACTGCTGCTACATATTATTTTCCGGGGTCCAGTGACTACAGAATATGCAGCCTCTCCTTGAGAAGAAGTTAAAATGTGCAACTCTCCACAGGTCTCCTGGGAACCAAAGGAGAGCAAAGTGCCTAGGAGCATTGACAATGTCCCAGGAGGGCTCGACATTCTTCTCCGTGGCGCAGTGATTCTCTGAAACATAGGCAAGCCGCAGTCCATGTACCTCACTGACTCCCTGTGTTCCAAGGGATCCCTGAACCTGATCTGGATGCAGGACCTTCTCAATGAGGCGAAGAAATGTACTCGGTCCCTAACCCCTCCCTAGGAGCACTTTATAGAATGCATCATAATGTCTTAGCGCATTCATAATGTCTTTAATGTGTAATGTGCACACTGACCCTCACTCATGAAAAGCAATCGCCCTGCGGCTCATGTAAGGACCTGTTTGCGCTGGCGCATGTTCCCTGGTAACAACAGTCATACGAGCAATGCATACTCCCTAAATGACATGATGGGCTCTTTCAATCAAATGAAGGAACATCCCTCGACCATGTGCGAGTGGCTGAAATGTGCCTCCTGTTTCCTTACTACCAAAGGTGTCTTTCGAACTGCAGATCGCAAAACATTTCAGATCCCAGGACTTTTTTGACAGAAAATTAAAAAGTTCTTCTCTCATAATTTATTTAATATGGCTCCTATTTGATGAAATGCCTGGTTATGTCAATTTTCACGATCTTTTGAAGCGGAATTTGAAAATAATGTTTTGTTTTGTCGTAGTGACATTTTACTTTTCACAAAATTAGTATCAACTGAAAAGTCTCACCAATTGGTAGAGTGAAACTCAATTATCTCTGCTGTAGCAGGCATACGCATGACCTTTTTGCCTACTGAACAACCATACTATGCCTCCGAATGCTTGGGTAAACGCATCCTTGATGTTGAGGGCATTTCTCAAAAGCACAGACACATTACAGTTAATACAAAAAAGATGAAGGAGAACGGTTAGTGCCAACTGGCTGCTCCAAATGCGCTTCAAGCCTGGCTTCCAGAGAGAGTGGCTCACGGATCCCTTCAGCTGTTTCATGTTGAACTGGTGTATCCCCCTCCGTTCAGAAGCATGCCCTCTGCTGGCATGGTGGGAGACTGCCTTCCCCACTTCCAAATCTACATCACACAGGGGTAGAGCTCGGCGCCTTCAGATAAGCTGCAGCGGCTGTGCTGCAGTTTCTCAACCTTAGTGCAGTGGGACTATTTTTAATGGCTCGCTCAGCTAAGTTTGTTGTGTTTCAGAATCGAATTCCCAAAGCAGGATCTTGTTATTGAAAACCAAAAAACAAATGTCCCTGGTATGCTTTTCCTTTTCTCCCTGTGGAGGAGGGGCAGAGGGCTAGGAGGGGTTACCAATTTAGTTTCCTGTTTATGACTGCTAACTTTACCTCGATGACACAAACATGAAAAACATGCAATTGAATGACCATCCTAAAGAGAGTGGACATTCTGTTTTACATTAACCGACAGTCCTTTGTCAGACCGGTCATTGGTCAAAGGCTTCCACCAGCAAAGCCCACTGAGGCGCTGCCATCGTAGACATGGCCCGGGGGAATGCAAGATTGGCAGGTGGGACATCCACCACCCTTTGGCATACGTTCTTCATTTGCCAACCACTAATGAGGCCCTCGGTTTCGTGTTGCCATCAACAAGGCAGAACGATGTAATCTGTCCTGGAAGAAACGTCAGACAGGAAACAGTCTGTCCTGAAAGCCATTGTTTGCCGGGCAGGGACTCTTGGCAAACAGACAGACAGGATTTCAGTGGGCAGTGATTTTTGTGTATGCCAGATTGCTTAGTGAAGCAGTGTACAGGCTGGCATCATGCAAAAGAAATCCTTAAGCCAAATTACCCCTAAAGAAAGGCATGGGAATCTCGCTGAAATGGGCCAGCCTGCCAATTGCAGACAGGTGAGAAAAATACTACACGGTTCACCTTCGTTCTGAAGAAAGCCTTAGCTTCCATTTCCTCTCTCAGGTCACTGTTACTGGAAAGGTTTGGTGGTAAAACCAATATGTTTCGTTTCTGTCCTGAGAACAGAAAGAGTTTTGACCCACGTTTGACAAAGCTACGAAAGAGTCTTGCAGGGCTCTGGCGTTAATACTGAATGTGTCGAACGGGGGGAAAATCCAACTCTAGCGAATTCCCATCAAAAAAGGATCACTTTCTTTACTCAGTCGAAAACAATGTTCTCCTTAACAAATTTGAATAGGGAGTGGGGACAGCCTTTATGTTTGAATAGCTCTGTGAATCCACGTTCAGGCACATTGTTGTTCAGAAGGAGAAAGTTAAAGCTTGCAAACACCGGAGGCGTTCTTTTTAGGTTTGCTTTGAAAATGTAAATTACATTTTGAGTTTAATTATCATCTTCGTACATCAGAATCTACAAAGTTTTCTCAGCTACCTCTGTATTTATTTTAAATATTTTTTTGGGTGAGTGACTCATACATTCCGGTGTGTGCACGCTAAGTTACTGTGTTGCGTCAACGCACAATAGCAACACATTATATTCCTTTCTTTAAATACTAAATCTACATTGTGCCTTGGCGTGGCCTTCAGGATTTTGAAAGGTGGTGCAGATGTACTGTAAAAAGGGACGTAGAAGTACAGAGTGGCGATCTTCGATGGGTGCGAAGAATTGTTGTCTGCTGTCATAGCTGAAAGCTGGTGTCGCTGCAGCTCGGTAAGGATATAGACCTAGATCTAAGATGCTCCATTGGCCTCAGAGCTCCTAATAGTTGTGTTGTTGCACCATAGACTTCACCTATAGTAACAGTGCAATATATTCAACATGCAGCCAGTGTGACGTAGGCTCCTCTTTCATATTGACCTGGAGAGCCACCCAGTGACAGATTCCCATCGCCACAAATGCCGTATGAGGGTCATAAGCATGTGTTGTGGGGGGAAACATCTATGATGCTGTCACATTTCCATACATCACTTTTGCTGTAAACTTGTGGTTTACTAGGAGCGGCTTCTCACGGGAAGTGGTAGTGGGGCGGGGAGGGGGAAGGGGGTGTGGGGAGAGGGAGGCGGGTTTGAAGAATAAAAAAGTTTGCTTACCTGCCAGCCATCCTCTTCCTGCCTTCTCTGCGAGCAGGAAGCACCCAGGCTCCCTAAGCAAATAACAGCACTGCAGTGCAGCATAGTTCAGCGCTCAGACAGGGAATGGAAGACTGGGCACGTTCTCCACCCAGGCTGTAATGTAGCATTGTGATTGGTCTGAGCGCCTTAGTTCGGCGCTCAGACAGGGAATGGAAGCATGGGCATGTTCTCCACCCAGGCTGTAATGCAGCATTGTGATTGGTCTGAGCGCCTTAGTTCGGCGCTCAGACAGGGAATGGGAGCCTGGGCATGTTCTCCAACCAGGCTAAAATGCAGCCTGGGTGGAGAACATGCAAAGTGTGCATGACTGTTTGGTCAGCTCAAGACGGCCGGCCAAACATTCATGGGCTCTTCAGAGCCACTCCTCCCCCCTGCGCTGCCTAGCCTAGCCCTGCCCAGCAAAACTGCCTCAGCACGAAAAATAAAATGATACTAACCTTTGTTGTTATCATTTTATTTTTATTTTTTTGCAGTGCTGAAAGGCGGTGGGGTGACGCTCCTCCGCCTTAGAGGACGGTTTATGCAGTGGTAGAGCAGGTAATGTTGTCTTCTTCAGCATTCTGGCTAATTCTCAGCATTCACTAATACATTTCATATTTTTAAAACTAGTTTTAATAAACTGAAAACACACGGTAAACTATGTAAATATTCATAAAACTGCGTTCCTTTGTTGTATGCATGTCGTAGCCTACTGCTGTAATTTTCCTGCCGTTGTCAACCAACGAAGAGGACATTTGCAATCTCTGTCTGGTATTCTGTTACTATGGAAACTAGGCTTCTATATATAGTGTGTTGGCAGAGTTTTGAAGCTTAAATGAAAAACAACTTTTATTCATCATAATGACGATTCTCTTAGAAACTGCATTTATGAACACTATGCACCTTAAGCATTTGCTTTGAAAGTGGGTTACTAACTGACTTTAATAAGGTATTTAAGTCATATGGACATAGAGCTTACAGTGGCAAACCTGTTGAGAAAGGGGGCATTACCTATTACAATTTGCCTGCTTTTGTCATGGGTGGAAGTAGGAAGTAACCATGGGACACTTTCATGCACATACATTCTGGTAACTTAAAATGCGGTCTCATTTACATACATTTTCCCTGCAGTGGCTGCATTTTCTTTTCACACTCGGGTATGCTTGCACTTATGGATACTTTGTGGGTGAGGAGGTAAGATGAGAGAGGAAACCTAAGATACATGGACATATTTTATAGTATTTTATATATTCCTATAGAACAGAACACAAGCGTACATGATAGAATTCAGAAAAGCTAAAACTAGGCGACAAAGTTGCAAGTATATATATTCTATTCTCACCTATTTACCGGCATTTTTAATCAGCCTGCTTCATCCATTGGTTGGCAGTTTTGTCATATACAATTGCTTCCACCCACTACAGCAGATAACATGGGCCACCGGGTCAGCTCGTTTCAGTCATTGGCTTTCCTGACTGTGAGTGACAGCATTTTGTTCTTGAAAAATGTGCACATCTGCAAAATATGTAGTCCGCTACAGTGCCAGGGATTACCAGTGCAAAGTGTGCTTCTACATAAAGATATATGTTGTAGCTTTTATACTCTGTTTGTTTTTTACAATGTGTGCCTTTATACAAAAAACACTCACAAACAAAATAGTCAATGGAAAAAGAAAAAGGACAGCAGTCAACATCAGACATGTTGGTTATGCTAATGCTTGTTAGCACCTCAGGAAAAGTGTTCAAGTGTTTGTCAAGAGAGGTGTTGTGGGCTAGAGCCATATCAGCGAGCAGTGTATCAAACAACACTTAATAAATCACTGTCCAATCATGTTTTTTTTTTTTTAAATAAAAAATAAAACAAACTACTAAATAGTACACACAAATTACCAGATATATATACAGAATGGCAGTAAGAAGTACTTGAAGTGCCCCGGAAACTTCCGTGGTACACACTAAAGAAAGGTGGCAAAGGTCTAGTTACCCCATAAATGTATCCCTGCACGTCCAGCTGTCTGCACACCAGCAAGCCTGAACCCTTAAAAACACCATACTCCATGCCTAGTACAATATGAGGAGGGCATTAGTTGTTAAAACAATGAGCAATGGACACTATACACAGAAACCCCCATGCAGGTAACTTGTGTGAGGTAACCGATTGCTTGCTTCCCTGAAGTATAAGCTCACAGATCAATTTTTTTTTACTGCAGGAAGCAATCTATGCTATGTGATATTGTGATAACGAATGTACACATTATATATTGTAAATGTAACAGAAAACTCAACAAACAGATGTTAAAAAAATGAGGGGTGCAATGGTAAAAGGTCAGGGCTGCTGACTTTGGCAGGGGGTCACCATCATAAACTAATTCGAAATATTATCCTTATAGCTACTATGCATTCCAGCATTTGAAAAAAATACCAAAATATGCAGAGTTCACAAATTACCCGGGCAGAAGAAATATACAATGATTTTAGCTTTCAAAATGTATATTTGGTAACATTGATCATTCAAATATTTTAGTGGCAAAGGTCTTAGTTTTACATTTAATAACCAAGCACAGAAAATATCAAAAAGGTCCATTCACCCTAAAGACCTAGTAATTGAAAAGTAATTATAACTTCCTAGGTCTATTATTAGGCAATCTGGAGACCTAGGGTGTAATCATGCAAAATGATCCAGAACACCGTGGAGCTAATGTGGTGTCTGCCACTACCTCCGCGATGGCCCTCAAATCATTTAAAGCCCCTGGTTTTGCGCCTGCTCTCTTACTGCACCGTACACCAAAATATGCACATTTTGCAGGCTGCCTCCATGCTTATGGGGAGCTGAGCCTTATGCTGTCTTGGGCTACTCCTTTGTACTGGCCACTGATGCAGCCAGTAAATATGTTTTGTTGGTTTTTATTGTTTTTGTTTGTTAAGTGGATGCACCTCCAAGTGCTGGGAGGGGTGCCAGCAGTTCTTTTTTGTACTCTCGCCCACCAACTCCATAGACCCAGAAATGTGGAGATACATGATTCTGTCTGGGACAAGTTATGTGGAGGAGCACAACACACTCAATGCATGGAGATTCCTCATGGGCCTTAGCCCTCCCAGGAGGATAATACAGTGGGAGAAATGGGGGTGCTACATGTGCGCTTTCTTCAGCTGATCTTCTAGGAGCATTGGACCTCCCACGGTGAAACTGGGGGAAGCCTCTCAAGACAGTACAGCGGTTCTTGACCCCACAGCTGCGGACATCTTCTGGGCAGCCACAGGGGTTTAAACAGAGACTGCTTCTTCTAACCTGATTGAGACAATGGCTATGGAATTTTATGTGTTTTGATATGAGTGGTGTGCTTCAGCCATCTAGAGTGTTTAGTTATGCTGCTCTGCCGCTGGCAAGGAAGAGTTTGTTGATCTTTCCTTCTGCCCTTTCATTTCTTAGAATTCACCTTTTCCTGGGTGCTTCAGCATGCGGCACCCTGTGGATCCTCCAACAAGAACTGGAATCTGAAGTCCAATGGAATCACCTTCTCCAGGGTTCACAGCAAGTCCACCCTCAACTGCCCCCAGAGGAAGTGGAAAGGTCAGATCTCCTGGACCTGAAGATTTGGTCCATCAGAGCTCAAGGACCTTCCTTTCGGCCCCTTCCTCTCAAGGAGTTACATTGTCGACTAGTTCCATTATCCGTGGATCTCAAAGCAGATCATCGATTTCCTGCACTGGACAGATTCCATGGCCTCCTGGCCACTGCGGGGCACGTATGTCTCTTGAAACCCTCTAGGCTAATGCCCTCCACATGAGCCTATTGTTGAGGAGTGGCTTTGATTTTACTGCTAGCCTGCAGAGTAATTAACTTGGCATAGGAGGGTCGTTCAAAGCCTGAATCTCATTAGGGGCTGACAGCGGGAAATATTGTGAAAACTGAAGTGCATGAAGAAGCTCAAATAAGACCAAATCATAATTATATTTTCACTCTGTATCTCGTTAACTATAAAGAACACAATGTTAATAATTTCTCTCTAAATAGCAAAACCAAACATCTATATTTTAGAGCAGCTTTCACTCAGATTGAGAATACAGTAAACCAACACAGGCTCATGCTGTAGTCAAAAATAAATTTAATTATGATGTCTGCACAGGCCATAACCATTTTTATTCAAGGCATCATCTGCAACAGGCTACATATGTGCAGATTCTAGACTGAGTTAAGCCGCGAGTATACTGGCAGAGCCTGTACCAATGAGACCATGCAAATATATCTGCGATCATGAGTAAGCAAAAGCTCAAAGCTTTTTAAACCAGTTATGCAGTAGCAGGACTTAATTCAAAAGGCCGGCATTGTTATTGCTCAATACAATTTTTCTTGCTTACACTGAGTGAGATTCAATTAGTGAAACTCACTGCTGGGATCCAAATATCCAAGTCTATTATCCAATAATCTAGGGGGCTTTAAACGAATAAGAAACCACTTATTCACACATGCCCTCTGTGCCTGTGCAGTGTCGGTCCCTTATGTCAGTGCTCTTTATTCTGAATTCTTGCCCATGTCTGTCTACCTTTCTGGTTGCATTTACATCTCTTCTATTTCCCTGCCTTTCTGCCTCACTGTCTACCCATATTTCAAGTCATCAATGGGCATTTGATTTATTTGATAATACAGAATGCAAACAATCGGGATAAAATGAACCATACGACGAGCTGCATTACAGAATTCCCAAAAAGCTTTTCTGATGACAGTATCCATGGCATCACACGTGCCATTGTGTATGATGCTCTCAAATACCTTACCTGTCAAATCACAAATTACATTATCAATGGAGTCATAACTGTTATCAATTAAGATTCATATATGATACCATAAAGGGCTTTTAGTACATGTAGTCATGTCGACAAGAGAATATGGGTGTTCTGTACCCTCATCATTCTGGTCTGTGAGGAAGAAATAGCAGATATCACGTGGTATCTTTTCCTTTCACAAGACTATTGCAGGTTAAATGATTGGATTGGGAAGATGAGGGCAATTTCCTTGATAGGAAAGACTCTGAGTTGCTACTTTCTTCAAGATATTGCCAAAAAGAAGACAAAATGCATAGCCCCATGTATGCCCTCTCAGTGAGTGGCTGCATATAATCTTTAAATTCCTTTCTGTTTTTTGTTTTAAACATTTTACTGGCTTATTCAACGCAGGAGCCTGTTTCTGAATGTAATTCACATTTTCGCAGTGTTTCACTATAAAGCTGACACACAACAAAAGATAAAAGTAAAAGTGAATCAAAACTAAACTGCTGAAACCAACACACATGGCCACGTTATTCAAAGGGTACAGAAATGTATATTTGTTGATCACTGAAAGAGCTAGAAGTTGCATTTAAAGGTGACACAAGATTTGATTTCCACTCAAATGCTGCACTTCTGCTCTTGCCAATACTTTGAAAAAAAATCCCCTTCGTGCAGAAAGTAATAAGTCAGTTAAAGTAAAATGGACTGAGAGTGGATGGGAAGGTAGTGAGGCTGTTTGTCCACGATTTTTGATTCCTAATGGGAAGTCTTAGTCACTGGAGATGAATATATATTTTAGAGAGCCAGCTGAAGTCCTACAATGCTCTGCCAACCACTCCCAGCTCCATTTGTAAACAACACTTGTCTGATTCTTCTGTATATAGACTTCCTGGTAATTCTAGAGAATTTAAGGGAAGACAGACTGTTAGACCTGTCATCCTTAGGGTGGTCTTCCCAAAACATTGTGCCTGCTTACCTCCTCTTTCTGCTGATATTTGTTGTTGGCCTTATGACTCTGAGCATTTTACCAGTGCAGACCAGTGCTAAAGTGCATGTAAAGCATGGTAACATTGGTGTTTACACAATTGGCATATCTAGTTTACTTGTTAACATATTGTAAAATGGTATATCATATACCCAGGGCCTGTAAATTAAATGCAACTACTGGGCCTGCAGCACTGAATGTGCCACCCACACAAGTAGCCTTGCAAACTTGTCTCAAGCCTGCCACTGCAAGGCCTGTGTGTGTAGTTTACTGCCACTTTGACTTGGCATTTAAAACCCTTTGCCAAACCTTAAACTCCCCTTTAGAAATAGGTCACCTCTAAGGTAGCCCATAGGGCTGGGTGCTGTGTACCTAAAAAGTAGGACATGTGCTGTTAAGTTTTGCATGCCCTGGTAGTGACAAACTTTTTTTCTCTACTGTGAGGCTTACTCCTCTGCTAGGTCAGCAGCGCCACCCCACTGCTTTCTCGCGAGAAGCAGAAAATAAAATGGTATTTTAAATACCATTTTATTTTCTGCTTCTAGCGCTGCGAGAAAGCTGTAGGCAGGAGTATGCCTGGTTGGGGGCAGGCGGGTGGGTGGGTTGGTGAGGAGTGGCTTGCACCACTCTGAGTACCCTGACGACCTGTCCCTCTGGGGCAGACCAAAGCAGTCATGCGCACTCTACATTTTCTCTATGTAGGCTGCATGAAAATTACCTCCCTACAGGTGCCCGGCTGGGCGCTGTCCGGGACTCCGCACCAATCGCAACGCTGCCTTGCTTACAGGAGGGGAGGTAGCATGCCTGTTCCTGTTGAGAATCAGGAAAATGCGGGATCCGGCTCAGGAGCAGTGGTGGCGCGGCACCGGTCAGGTAAGTTTTAGTTTTATTTTACCCCCCAGTCCCTCTCGTGGTAACCCCCGCGCAATAACCCCCCACGCGAACCCCTCCCACCCCCCACCTTTATAAACTTTTAAGCTATAATTCCTGATTATAAAGGAGTAGCTGCTTCATTTTATATATTTTAGGACTGGTAATGATAAATCCTCTTTAGTAGGAAAGTTGGATTTAACATTGCTGTTTTAGAAATGCTACTTTTAGGAAGTGAAAATGTGTCTCTTCATACTGCTCTGTGTGTCTGCAATATGTCTCCAATAGACGTATGGGGTGGGTGACAGCTACACTTTAAGCATTCCCTCTATACAGCCAAAAACAGAGGAAGGTAAGGTGTGTCTGCATACCCATCTGCAATCTGATGGCTTTTCCTGAGCAGGAAGGGAGGGAGGAGCTGACTTTTACACCTGAATAGTCAGTGTCCTGTTCACACATAAAGTACTGATTACCACCTACTCATAGTCTGGAGCCAGTGCAGGAAGGAAAGGACCTTCATGCACTTCAAAGACCCCCACTTCAAAGGCACAACTAGGTATAAGTACTGAGACTCTGACACCACAAAGACAGTACACTACTGAACCTAGGAAGAACTCTGCCAGGGAGAAGGACTGCTGTGCTGCTACAAGGACTGCCAATCTCCTGCACTGCAGCTCTGGAAGAACTGCTATTATGCTCTGATGTGCTGCCTGTTGCATGCTGCTTGCTTTCCTCTGCCCTGCTGAGGAAAAGGACTGGACCCATCCCACTTGAACTCAGATTGATTTCAAGGGCTTGCTGGCTTGCCCCCTGTTCTTAAGTCTCAGGGCCATCAAAGACATCCTCCAACCTGGACTCTGCCAACTGTGAGTCCTGCCTTGGCAAGTGGTGCCAATGCAGCCCTGAGTGCTTGAAAGTGCTTTTCCCAGTGCTGATGAAGCAGAATCCACACACCAACGAGTTTGCGCTGATTTGAGCTGACGCTGCTTCTGCCCAATGACATCGCTTTAACAGACTTTGTCGCTTGACGATAACATACAGCGTGGCTCGATGACGCATTGTCTGAATTGTAAATGGGTTCAGCGATGAAGCATTCATCGACTGTGCAGATTGCTACCAACGCATTGCCTCCATTCATGGGATCGACGACGTCGCATCACCTCCTCTGTTCCCCATATCGAGGCTTCAATGTCAACACTTATTTTTCAGCAGGACCAGTGTGAGTACTGTAGCCAGCCTGCCATCCATCACGATCAGCCTGAACTTTGGATAACCCTGGTCTAGCACGACCAAATGTCCCCAGTTAAAGCTTCATGATTCTAAGCACTATACTTAGATTTAAACTTTAAAGATTCATAACTCCGGTTCTACTTATTGGATTCTTGTTGTTTTTGGTCTTAATGCACTTATTAAAATAGTATCTACTTTCCTAACCTCATGCTGAGTATTTTTGTGGTGTTTTCATTGTGGCACAGGGTGTTATATTGCACAAGTACTTTAACACAAATTATCAATGGGGAATGGATCACTTGTGCCTGAGTAACCAGTATTCAGTGTTCTTGCTGTCTTTAAATAAAAAATCCTCATTCACGTACATAGGCCGTGAGACCCTATATCTTGCTTCTCCGCCTTGTTAAAAATGTGACAGCATTATCATTGGGTTTCCTTTCTCGTATGCTATCCTCTACGAGGAGTGGAAACCACTGCTTATTGCACCAGTGATCAGTGATGAAAAAGTGATAGTGTACATGGACACTCCAGTGCGTTAGACTGGTAACTCATATTCCCACGCACGACACTGTTTTTACCTGACACCATTCCGACTGAATAAAGGTACAGTTCAGGCAATGCGCGGCCTTTTTTAACTCACCTCACTTGAGCACTTTCACTATACGCTATATACCTGTGGTATGGTTTAGTAATAAGTGATAGCGTTTGAATGCGGATTCTACAAAAAAGTTATGTGCAATGTTTATTTAAATTATAATTTGTACTAATTTGCAGCACTTGGTTGGCGATTTTTTAACATAAAACCATTTTACAATCATTTAGATGAAACACCACATTTGGAACTAGTAAAAACCTGAACACATTAGGTTTTTCTTGAGTTCTCACAAAGCATGCAAGCCTCATTTTGAAATCTTTCACATATTTGAGCATAGATTTTTGTCATACTAAACAACATTTACAGACTGTTTTTGGATATTATACAATAACATCACAAATAATGCAAAAACAGTTGGTCCCCATCCATAATGATAATATTAGATTCCTTAGAAAAATGACAAAGTAGTACATACTTGATCAAGTTTAATTGTTAGGTGGACACATACTTATTGCATTTTTCTGTGTTTGGGTTGTATCGTTACAAGGTGTGTGCAAATGAAGTTACCCAAGTATATAGAAGGTGTTAAAAATGGGATTTCAGGTTGGATAGGGCATGTGACTAAGCCAGGCAGAAACCCACCACTCTAGTCAGGGCAAGGGAGTTACACATCGAAGATAACCCCTGCTCACCCCCTTGGTAGCTTGGCAGAGCAGTCAGGCTTATCCCAGAGGCAATGTGTAAAGCGTTTGCGCAACACACTCACACAGCAGCAACACACAAGGCAACCCACAAAAGAAACTCCACACAAGGGTATATCAAAAATAGTCTTTTTATTACTCATGAAACACATTAGAAAGTAATCACATATATACACTGTGCCATCTGGCTCTAGGTATTACTTTACATGTAATATATACAGGACAAGGCCAATCGGGCCACTGTCATAACCATTAGCACTCACATTTAGTAAAACCAACAGTAAATACTGGCAACATTGCACTTAGCACAAATGCATTAGGCATGAACATCATAGCATGACTCCACATAACATATTAGGCATAAACAACCTAACATCACCTAGTACTGCATATTAGGTAAACATTATCAGTGCAGTGCATCACTATCACTGCATACATGGGTGCTCCGCATAGCACTGTATGCAAATACATCTGGACACCCATGCAGCATCACTGCCCATCATCAGTAGGTCCGGTAAATGTGGAGTATAGGGATCTCCTCTTCTCCCCCTCGGGGAAAGCGACTCGGAGCCCCTCTCAACACTAGGCCTCCAAACTTGCCACTTGGCTGCCGATGCAGCCGCAGTAATGCTCCCACCACCCGGTAAGGTAGGCAGCTTTTGCGACCACGTGGCGCAGCTGCACAACGGCAGACTTGTGGGTCCCATCACCACTGCAGCCCGGATGGAAGCAAAAAGAGGCTCAGCCCCACTCACCACTCCTCGGTGGCTGAGCGGGATAAGTGGCAGGCGTCTTCCTCCGGTAAAGTCCCCGTAGGCGTAAAGGCTCGGAGTGAAGTCTCCGCTTCTCCACTCCTATTCGGTGGACCTCTGGCGGCCCCCAGCTGATGGGAGGCCGCAAGGCTCGGCTGCCTCCTGATTGTCTCTTCATGATAGGGGACCCGGCTTCAAACAGGCTTGACCTGTGCCGGGCGTCCGGTTCCCTCCATCCGTACCCGGAGCCCACCTACAAACAGGCTCAGCACGCAGGGATCTCACCAGCAGCACGGGAGCCCTGCCCACACCCAGGCACAGACTTTCCTGACTTCCTGCCTTTTCTCTGATTCCTCAGACCGGCCCAGCCCAAGGTCAGGCTCTCCTCCTGACTTCCTCTTGTCCTCCCTCTGGGTTACAGAAGCCGGGGAGGCTCTGACTCGGTTGATCCAGCTGGCACCATCCACAACCAGCCTACAGACTCCGCCTGGATTCCAGCCTCTCCACTGGGGGTCTGGTGGACAGGTAACAGCTCATAAACGAGCAGCCGCTCTCGAATGGCAGCTACTCATGGCACGAACACACTGCGCCCGCTGCATCTGGGAAGGGTGAGCCCATTTCTCAGGCTCCTAGAAACAAACTGCAAAGCGCCCTCCACACACAGCACTGAGAGGGAGGGATGCCAACATGCACACCGGCTTCTCCCCCTTCTCTAAGTAAAACGATATTGCTCCGGCGCTCCTTCACATGCCCGGCAACAGTAGGGGATGAGAGCACAGCGCTCCCCACGTCCTGCTCCAAAACCACACGGGGCAAGCCACAAATATTGGGAGACCACAGTGGCACACCAGCAAAGTGTTCCCAGGGAGGCCAGCACAAGGATTCATGTAGGCAGGGTGGTAGTTCCCCCCTAGCCCAAGAAAGGCAGCAGTTCAGCACAGATCCATGGTGGATCCTCCTGGTCCCACGCAGCCTTCTGTTTCAAGCAAGCACAACAGCACCCCCTTCATGGGCTCAAAGCCCCAATAATTATACCAGTTAGTGTCTTTGTTCTCCCCCTGGTACAGGGCTATGCACCTGGTCCAAACCAGCTCTGGGGGTACTTGCATGCATCCTTTCATGTGCACCACAACCCTTATTGTTAGTGTAGGCTCTGGCCCCAGAAACACCACATGGGGGCGGAGCCAGCATTGTAAAAGGCAGGCACAGTCCTCTTCAGGTCCAGGTGCTACTTCTCCCACTACTCCAAATGCAGATTGGCCTATTCAGCCTAGCGCTGACTCACCAAGCCCGTTCTGGAGCCACTGCACCTCCCCAGCCCCTGTCTTCCAGCGCCAGACATGTAATACACAACAGGCAGGCAAAAAGACAAATAGCACATAGAAATGCCCACTTCTAAAAGTCAAAATACCAACGAACCTGCCTATACTGATATCTCTTTTAATAGACACTCAAACGGGCACAAGTAGTCCACTCAATGCAACCCGACTATATTAATTTCAAAAGTGCTTTTTAATTACATTTTTAGAAAAGTATTTGCATCTCTTATTAGGTAGAATGCAATTTCCCTACTTCCACATATTACAAAAACACCACAAACCATCATTTAGATCCTGAATACATTCAAGGAATTGGGATCTATGAAACAAATTATAATTGACAACATGAATAACGACAAATCATACACATGACTCAGACAAATCATGTAACATATAACAGACAGAAAATTTGCTCAAAAAAGGGTTAGTCTTGATTTACACCTTTTTTGGAGCCTCACAGTAGAGCAAAAACAAAGAGTGTGAATTTTTTCAGAATAACAATTTCTGCACTGTCAAAGGCTCATAGTACGCTAAATTTACAAATTTGATGGAACAGGCAGAAATAAAATTCATTTAATCACACATGTTTGGAAAAACAGTGGTCAACGCGTTTTGAACTCCATGTGTGATGGCTGGGGGTTGGCTTCAGGACCAGACACTATTTAGGGAGATCAGCCGATCTCACATGAGAATCAATCTGATGGTCTCTTCCCAGTTTCAATGTACAGGTGAAAATAATTACATTCGTGCTGTGGGTCAATGATATTTAAGTTGGCAAATCTTGCAATAGCTTCCTATGTGGAAAGACACGCAGTCTTTGGTTCTCTTTATTTCTCACACCTGGCTCCAGCCAGGTGTGTGAAATAAAGAGATTCCTGAACTGATAAAAAGAACCAAAGACAGCGTCCCTTTGCACATTATCAGCCCCACAGTGTGCACTCTTTTAATTAATGTATACCCATCATTAGTGAAAGCTAGGTTTTGAGCTGACCCTGATGTAATTGGTAAATGTTCAGTTACGTAAGAGGTGTTTGTTGGGTCTTGTGGCTCAGTGGACTAATGCATCCACTGGAAGGATCTGTGCTTGAACTCATGGTCATAGGTTAAAACCTGTCATGTCCATTCCACTTTTCTGCCTTCTCTGGTTGAGAAAAGGAGACTTCTTGAATTGGTTAGCAATAAGCAACCTGTTATTCACTGTCAAGATACACTTCTGAGTGAGAACACACTTTACAAGGGTACATGTCATATAGTAACCTACATTTATGTTATCCACTTTTGGTTGCATATTTTTATGGGATTAAGCGTTTTGTTGATTCCTACAGTTAGGTAGCTGATTATAATGTGTTTGACTAAGCACAACATAAAATGTACTCTTTAGCAAAGCTTGCATAATAAATGGAGAGGGAAAATTAATGCAGTAACAGATCATTATGTTTCTTTTCTTAAAATGTGTACCACTTGAATGGTTTTAATCTGAAATTAAACAGACTGCGAAATCCAGACAAAACTCACAAACAGTAATATGTAAACGATGTGGTGAATTGGGGATAATTACAATGTTAAGAAAATTGTCTGCACTTTATGCATGGGGTAGGCTGTGCCATATGGAAATCATGCAAATCGCCCATGGAGAAAATTCTCATGGTTTGGATTTCTTTATGTCTAATGGTTTGGGTTATTTCAGTTCAGCAGTGTGGCAATTTGTTGCCAGTGAATTGGGAGGTTTTCTGTTAGCGTAAATTTCCATTCTCAACTGAAGTGTGAGCAAAGGCAAGATGCTCTCAGCACACAAGACTGATGTTGTTCCATTTCTGCTACTGGATCTATGATGATTTACTGAATTCGAATGCAGCCAAGGGACAGCTTTGACTCTGCTGGCTAGTAGACCTCACAGGAATACGGAATTGGCACAGTCTGATGAAATTCTGCCCACAATAATGCCTGGTTTTATTTGGATGATTTGGCCAGAGATACTAACTAGCCTTCATGGCCTACACTCTTCCAGTCTGGTTTTACTTTGGATGATTTTGGAGAGACACAGACTGGTCTTCATAACCTACCCTCCGCCGAGGTGGGAAGACATGATACATCTCATGAACCCCTAGGATAGGGATCAGAATGCTTCCTCACAAGGACGAGGGCACACCACATTTTGACTTTTCCTCTGGGTTGATTTTGACCAATGTTCCACATGACCATCAGTGGATTTCATTCCATGTGTTAGTAAAACAGGGATGAAGGCACATTTTAATTCCCAGTCAGAGGGAGATAGACTTCTATACCCATCAACATCTACCTTTAGAATGAAATATTGATTTTGTCACCTGGATAGAGTTTGTTCTCTAATGAAGTCATCAACAACTAGTCTAATTCCAAAACAAATGTATGCACCAAATGGATCCACTTGAAACTGTCTGTAACTTATCAACAGTAATTTCAATCAGTTTAACTCTTCATCTTTCTAGAATCTTTTCATGATTACAGAAGCTGGTATAAACTTTTTGAATATGCTTGAGTGATCCGATTTGTTAAAAAATTGACATTGAATTTGAAATGTATATTATCAATTATTTACTATGGGAGAGTACTCTGAAAGAGAATGAGACCCGCCACTATAATTTTGAGATGGTACAAACACTTGTACTTTATTGTAGTTTATTTTTCAGAACAGGTATTACTGTTTCCATTCTTAGGCCCAATTATGTGTTACGCAGAATTTCATGCAGAGATGCCCAGTGGCTGGAGTTACCACTAATGACTGGTATCTGTACATGAAATTCCACCTATTATAAGCTAGTCCCTTCAATATGGGGAATACCTGTGGAAACATGGAATTGGCATGCATAATTCTGCATAGGCTTGCCTATTCTGAGGGGGTTCGATACTCCCATTTACCAGCTGCTGGATTCTAGGAGAGGGATAGGTTTGAATAGTTTTGTCAAGGTACAGCCAAGGGCTCGAATTCACCAAAATGTCTGGGGTAGTGGAAGTGTTTAGTGAGGGTAGGGAATGCACACCAATATAATCAGAATCCAAATTCATCCATCTTAGTTGTTGTTGCGTGCTCCTTGGAAAAGTGCCTTGCCCAGATGACACTTGGAATTGAACATCATTATTATGGGGCGACTTTTCACCCCTTCCCAAAGGCACTGCTTTAGTGAATACTTCTCGTATCAAACCACTTTTCTCACATTTTGCATATATAATCATCCATTTTCTCAATCTTTTCTTAATGAACCACTTAGTTCCACATGCTTAAAGTGATGCCAATTTTCAAAAGTTTCTCATGTTTCTGATGTGTCCATCCAGACCTCTCTTCAAAAACACGTACTGACGCATTGAGAAAATGGATGATTATATATGCAAAATGTGAGAAAAGTGGTTTGATACGAGAAGTATTCACTAAAGCAGTGCCTTTGGGAAGGGGTGAAAAGTCGCCCCATAATAATGATGTTCAATTCCAAGTGTCATCTGGGCAAGGCACTTTTCCCTATCTACAAACCTTGATAGACAGGAATTTCCACCAAAATCTTACACATCCTCAAGGCAGGCATACCGAGGAGAAATGTTTTAATTTTTCCAAATTTTTTCAACTTTGCATGTGTGCTGCATTGTACAGCACACATGCAAAGTGAGAAAAACCTAAAAGCATAGTTTTCGTTCTGGATGAGACCCCTTCTAGTACGAAACCTATGCTTCAGAGAATGTACCCGTGCACCATGGAGCAAATGTGTGTGTGTTGGCATGTGGCTGCCAAAAGTGCACCAGTGCACAGTGAGAGAAAAAATGCACCATATCCTATTAGATATACTGAATTATTTCTTGCTCCCTTTGATGCAAGACAGTACAGCAACTTTGATGCAGTGTTGCCTTGCATCAAGGAATAGTAAATTGTGTCCATAATCCCAAACAATCTCACTCACTGGCTGTCACCGACTCTCACTCACTTTGTTATGTTATGTTAATTAAATTTGATATAGTGCACGACTCACCCGTGGGCATCTTGGCACTTTCACTCACACAAACATGCTTACACGAATGGACATATGCTCACACATAAACATGCTCTCTCTCACATAAACACACTGTCTCCCGCAAGCAAGCAAACAACATACATTTAAAACCATTTTTATTTACCACTGCTGCCATCAAATGTCCAGTTCCAGCTAAATGTGCTTTAATTTTAATTACACTAATAGTGAGTAATAGAGTATTACTAACTTTTACTATAATGAACAAGCATTTGCAATGCAATTGGTCTTGCATTTGTGAATGCTTTTTTTATTTGCAGTGGAGTGATAATAGTTGCATAGCAGTATTGCTATTAGTATGACCTCTTGGCTCTGGAGAACCAGAAGAGGGTGGAAATAAAAACAAATATGCTCAAGAGCAGTGCTTTTATTTAATTAGTAATGTAATTAGCTGTAGTATATAGCTGCCGCCATTTATAAAGAGAGATGGACATGCCTGTGACTATTTCAAGATGACATGCAGACTCCGGGTGGGAAGTGTTGTTGAGGAAAGGCAGGGGGAGAGTACATTAAGTGGAAGCAGCGCCGTGCACCATGGCGAGAAGAGGGTGGAAATAAATCAAATATGCTGAAGAGCTGTGCTCTTATTTAATAATTACTCACTTACTTGTAGCATGTAGCTGCTGCCCTTTACACAGACTTTTCGACATCCCCTGAGGCCATCTCTGAAGTGGACGCAACCCCCCTTAAAGGGTCTTTAAAATGAAGCACGGCGTGCAGCGATGATACTTTTGCAGACCAAAGCAAGTGTGGCGTGTTGCACTTGTTTCAAAAACATATAAATATTTTAACATACAGTTGAGTGAACTAAAAGAAAGGTGTACAGCTGCCATTGTCTCTGTTTGCTTTATAGCATGGGCAGAGCAGGCTGCTGGACGTTCATCACATAGAGTGTGATCCTGTACAGTGACCTGTCTGTTCTTGGGCTCAGCGCCTCAGTAAAGCAAATGTAACGAGTTGGGTGAGCTGCCACACTGAAGAAAAGAAATGTGTGCAGCCGCCATTGTTCGAGATCAAGCGTGACAAATGGGGCATACCGCTCTGCTTTAAAAAACCACGAATATAAAAAAGAGATCTTGGCGAGCCGCGCAAAACAAAAGAAGGGTATGCTGCCGCTATTGTTAAAGCTGAAGCGCAGCAGGCCTCCCTGCTTTAAAAAATACAAAGATGCCATGTAGACACGAGCCGTGGAGCAGGGAGGGTAGGGAGTATCTTTCAACATCAGTTAGGAAAAAGTATTTAACAAAAAAGTGCTCACAAACTGCAAATGCTGTGGTAGCCCATATGTGGCACTAACTAAAGAGGAAGCATTTTTGTTATGCGTTTTTTTGTTTTAACTGAACCACATATGTGCATTTTTTCCTCAGCCTCTTTTTGTATGTACAGCATATTGTCCTTATGGTTGTTTGTGTAACTTGCTGAGCACCATTTTTCCCATTAATATTGTCTTATTAATACATTTTCTACATATATATTATTTAAGTTTGTGGGGATATCACTTGTTTAAAATATTGTTCTATCTTTTTTCTCTTCTCCCTTTCTCCTTCTTTACGTTTTCTATTACTTTTTTGTCCTAATTTGTTGGCATCTTTCATGTCTATATCTCACACCAAGGATGAGATTTAACTTGAACCCTTGTTAGGATTCCAGTTCACAAACTGTAAATAACACATACTAAATAACAACACGTAACAGGGGCAGTACTTATGGGAGGTTACAACAAGTGAAAAGGAGGTACTTAGGAGGGACTACTGAACAAATAAACCAATTTAAAAAAAAAAAAATCAGTCAAAGGAGCCAATAAACTAGATGGGTGGGAATACAATGTGTCAAGAGACACAGCACGTGATACCTAGGCGAAACCTACAAATAAGCCGAAGATAAGGACTGCAGAGCCACCCCTCTGTTCTTGGCACTGATTTTGCCACCTCTGAGGCCAGGGGTTGCAAAGGCAGTGCCAGGGGTTGCAAAAGACAAATCATGGTTTCCAGCATCAACCCCCGGTGAACGCTAAATGACGTTCATGGGAACAGCGTTGCATATTCTGTCCTTGCCTAAGAAAAAGTTAGTGAGGGGATGGGAGACGAAGTTTGTCTTTTGTTGCGGCCAAAGCTTCATTCGATTTTACAAGCCGGCTGGTAAAATCGGGTCCAGTGTTCATGCACCTAGGATAACTGGTTGCCAGAAATCCTGGCCAGTCAAGATCATGTGGGGTGGAATTCCATACGTAATTCTGCTCCACCTACCTCGATTTCAGCCCCTCAGTGGTACAAGACTATCCTCATAGCTCGCAACACTGCTCATAGGGTATCCTTTCTGTCCTTTGAGCCTTATATTTTCTGTCAAAATCAGACTTCACTAGATGCCGGGAGAACAGTGCGATGCAGTTGCAATACATCAAATGGCAATTTCAGCTTTATGTGGATCTAATGTGAAATAAATGGTGTGGGGAAAACTTTGGCAATTGCAATTCATGCTCTAATTTGAAAACACTTACATTTTTGCTCCCTGCTCGCTCAACCCTCTCATCTACCAGACAACATGTTGTGCATGCAGTGATGAGTCACACCCACTGTTCTCTTGTTGTTTTCTACTGATTGCTTTCAGAGAATGAAGGCGCTCCAATCCTGCACAGCTTTTTGCTCTGAATTAATATGACAAACTCTGCTTTGGCTGCCTATCTGGGTATGCCTGGAATATTAACCCTTACTAAAACAGCAGAGACATATTAGAATGTAATTCAAAAAGCTTTAGTTTTCTTAGATGGAAGATCAAGAGGACTTATATATACTATGGTATTTTGTCTAGACTAAAACTTTGCTTGTCCAATATACTGTACACTGTTGTTGTGATATATGAGAATGCTAATGACAGACCACAATATTTTCCCCAGGTATTCTTATGAGATAGCAGGGCGGACTAATACATTCACAATGGAAATAAATATGTGTGTAAGCTAATGCCACAGGCTTGAATACCAGGAGGTTCAGTCAACTAGATATTATTTTGACACCGCTGAAATACGTTTTAAAATAAATATTTGTTTGTAATAATATGTGTTATGCACCAGAGGCCGCACTACCCTGGTCTGCACTGTGGCACACCTTTAAGTGGTGTCGCCGGGATCAGACCTGGTTAGAGCACCCTATTAAAGTGAATGTGGTGCCCCCAGGGCAGATGGGAACTCATGCCTGACCTGTGGGCAGCGCTTTAGTGAAAGGCAGACCGACTGTTTGAAGCCGTTAGTTCTTCTTTCACTTTGCTGGGAGCCAACATAGCCTGCCTTTCCAGCTAGGACAGAGATTCTCCTGCCGTCTTGTGTAATGAGTGGCTTTTAGTTCACAAGAAAACTAGAATAAGTCAAGTTTCTGTGAAGCATATAAACATTTTGGAATGTGCTTTGGAGTACCACTTTTTAGATGGTAAAATGTGCCCTTTCAATAGGAGGCAAATGGAACACACATATGCATTTTCTATGCTGTTGAGCAGTGTTGGAACTGGCCCTTTTTGCAGGGTTATCACGAAACCTTTAACCTTCCTCTTGTGTTTTTGTTCGACCTGTTTTGGTTGGTTTTATGTTGCTGGGCACGTTACCACTCCTGTTGAGTGCTAAACTGCATGTTCTCTCTCCTGTAAACTTGATAAGATTGGTCTACACCTGTTTGGCATATTTAATTTACCTGTAAGTCCTTTGCACAGTGGCATCCTATATACCCAGGGCCTGTAATGTAAATGCTACTAGTGGGCCTGCAGAGCTGCTGGAGCCACCCACAGAAGTAGCCTTTCATTTCAGTCTCAGGCTTTGCCGCTGCAGGGCTTGCATGCACAGTTTACTGCCACAGTGACATGGCATTTAAAGTGTTTGCCATGTCTGAAACTCCCCTTTTACTACATATAGGTCACCCCTAAGGTAGGCCCTAGGTAGCCCTATGGGTGGGGGGCTGTGCAGGTAAAAGGTAGGACATATGCCTTTGTTGTGAGGCATGTCCTGGTAGTGACAAACAGCCTATTTGGTTTCTCACTGCTGTGAGGCTGCTCCTCTCTTAAGTTTGCATTGGAAATTCCCTAAAGTGTTTCAGTAGTAATTTCTGATATGAAAGGGCATGTTTGGTATGTTTGTAATAGTGGAGATAAATCCTACTTATTAGTGAAAGTGGATTTATTATTATTATTTTAGAAATACCACATTTAGGAGTGGGCTTTTATTTGTGCTTAGGACTTTTTGGGCCTTGCCTGGTTGTGTATTCACTGTTTGGTTTTGGAGTGACTGGGGCTGGGGATGTGCATTCACTGTAGACAGTCAAAAGGGGGTTGAGGTGTGTCCTGCCTTTCCTGGGTGGCTCATAGTTGGGCTGAATAGGCCTGGTCTTCATTTAGGGTGGTGGTAGGAGTTGTCACCTGCACCTCAATAGGGCTGGGCCTGCCTTTCACAATGCTGTCTTTGCTCCCTGTAGCATGTCTGGAGCCAGGGCTGGGGATTGAATGGGGGTGTTGTGCACTTCTAAAGTTGTTTTACATTACCCCAGAACAAAGAATATGTGGGTATAAGTACAGGGGCTGTGACTCCATGATTTTAGACACTGCGTTGGACTTGTATCCAGACAATGCTAACTCTACAAACAGCACATTGCTAGGAGGAGCTGTTATGGTACCAGAAGGAACCACCATGAGACTTTGCTTATTGTGCTGACTTGCCCAAAGGAACCCTGTGTGCTGACTACTGCCTCAACTCCTGCTCTGGTGCCCCAGTGCTCTCCACGGAGAGCTGTTATGCCCTTTGTTCTTGCAAACTCTAGTGCATGGTGGGGCACTTCATCTTTGGGTAGCTAAAAACCTCACTGTGTTTTGCGGTGGTGGAAGATTACCCTGTTCAGTTGCTGGGCTGAAATCATTTGTTTGGGGCCTTTTAGGTGCTGGAATACTCTTGAGCTCTCTCTTTGTTCACATCCAGTGCTGCCCCAGCTCTAAACTGAGCCCCACGCACTGCAGAGCAAAGCTGGGAGCAGAGAGGGACTGCTGACAAAGGCGCAGGACCAGCAGGTCACTGTAGCGACAAAATAGCCGTGAAGGAAATTTGCCCGGTGCCGGGCACAACTGGCGTTAGCCAGAAAGGCAGCGCCAACCATTCCTGGCTGGAAAGAGGAAGTGAGGAGAAACCTGCGCTGCAGGCACCGCAACACGGTGGAGTTCTCACTGAGTCAGTGCAGCGGTAGAGAAAGGGAGTCCGGCGCAGCCCTTGGCAGAACTTTAAGAAGGAAGTGGAGGAAGTCCGCCGATGCCAGCAAAGGGCTAGGGCCCTGCCGTTGAGGAGAAAGCGGACAAGGTCTGATGTTTTTTGTGTAGAAGCAGGGCCCGGGAAGGAGGCCAGCAGCAGTGTGGTAAACCAGGGAGCCCGGCAAGGGCTTGGGGACAACAAACCCCTCTGCCCATGAGCTGCCCGACTTTGTCACTCACTGTGCCCCAGTCTCGCGGGCAGTTGCATTGTGCTGTTTGAAGGGATGGGGACCCAACAAGGTCTGCCCCGTGATTACAAACTTGCTGTTGGAAAACCAAGGTGTGGCCCCTCCCCGGTTGACTATACAAAACCGAGAGAGGTCTCCAACATGTGGTCCTGCTGCAGCTGCCCCTCAGTATAATCGTGGCAGTTGCTGGATCACATACCTTGGAGGCATTGTTTTACTCTAGTGGCCATTGCGGGGTGAGCTCAGGGTGGGCCCCCATGGCATTAAAGAGCAGGACGAGGTGGTAATCCTCGACGGAGGTCCTGATCCTGCTCAGGTTACTTTTCCTACATTACCATATACTCTGTAGAAACAGCGCAAGAATCACTGTGGCCTCATGATTAGGGTGCACACTGGTAATTCATGTGAATTATGACACTCACCAACATCTCCTGCCCTGATGTAATTCGTTTTTGATATGTACCCTAACTACTGCCTTTTATGCCCTATTGTGGTGCCCTCTCAGGATAACATGAACTATTATTCTTAGAAGCTGCATCATATGTACAGTGAGGGTGAACAGTAATGATGCTCTTGTGACAGAGGCCGAATATATGTCTTGATATTATTGACCTACCTATGAGGTCATGACAATTGCCTAGTTGGCAAAGTCATTTATGTGATTGTGGTCTAATGTGCTTTGTGTATAATACAAAGGGTATTTTTTATATGACCTTGTGTGAAGTCTCTTTTTGGGGTGTGCCTAGTGTGTCACTGGTGTGTGTGTGTGTTGTACAAAGGCTTTGCACACTACCTCTGGGATAAGCCTGACTGCTCTGCCAAGCTACCAAGGAAGTGAGAAGGGGTTATCTTGTGTGTGTCTGGTGGCTCAGTGGACTAAAGCAGCCATTCAGGGGCCTGTGTTCGACCTCATGGTCACAGGTTCAAATCCTAGCGTGTCCACTCAGCCTTTCATCCATCTGAGGTCGATAAAATGAGTACCATTGACTTGGGTAACAATAAACATCTGTTATTCAGCGCCAGGGCACTTATGGGTAATCATGCGCTTTACATATACACCTGTTATGTTATGTTATCTCCCTTACCCTGACTAGAGTAGTGGGTTCTGCCTGGCTTAGGTGCATACCCTAGCCAACCAAAAACCACAATTTCTAACAGACAGGTACACTTAGATCCTAACTTTAGAAATTTATGAAGCTTGTGCTGCTTAAAAGGAAGACAGGATTAAACGCAACAAGTTTGTCTCGTTTAAAGCTCAGTCTAGGTCCACTCTCTCCCCACAGCTCTGCTGTGCTGTCTCTTGCCTCCAGACCCCGACCTCCTCCTTGGGAGGTTCAAGGCTGCTGTCATTCTCCTGCGAATGCTGCCAGCTCCAACTGGGACCATACTGCCTGCAACCACCGTAACCTTTCTCAACCATTTTGATTTCTTAATTTTTCCCTGTTGTGCCACTGTTATTGTGCCCATCTGTGTCTTGCTCTAATTCCACCACTGTTTTTTATTTTCTCGTGCCTGCCTGTTTCTTTCGCCTTTCGCCGCAGCTGCCCCTGCGGCCCCTGCCCGCCGGAATTCCCCCCAGGAATTCCCCTGCTCCCGCCCACCTCCCCTACTTAATGGCGGCAGCTGTGCGGTCGTGCAGAGGACGAGTGCAGCAGGCACGTGCTGGCACACCCGAAGGCTCGCCAAAGTCAAGCCCGTCTGCACCCGTCCGCGGCCAGCGCCAGGAACCCTGGACCTCCCACTACCCATCGCTACAACGCCACCACCCTCCTCGCACTCAACCCTGGAACACTTAGAGAATGCCAACAGGCCTCGCCGAGCACGACCCATGGCCAGTTCTCCTGCCTCTACTGCCGCCAGACCCTCACTGCCTGTCCCGTCCTCCAACACCGCTTACGCCAGCACCGGCGACACCCTAAAATGCATCCTCCTCAACGTACGCTCTGTACACAAACACGCCATGGAAATCTGGAACCTACTCGACTCACTCTCACCCGACATCGCCTTCTTCACAGAGACCTGGACCAACGCATCCTCCACCCCTGACATCAGCACCGCCATCCCAGACAGATACAAGATCCAGAGGAAAGACGCCCCAACCACCCAGCAGGGGGCCTCACCATCGCCCACAAGATCACCCTCCACCTCACCACCTCCAGCGAAACCTTCCCCTCCGCCCAACACCTGCACTTCCAGATCCAGACCACCCCCAAAGCCACACTCCGAGGAACCCTCGTCTCCAGACTCACCGGCCCCCGAACACCCTTCGCCAACACCATCACCGATTTCATCGCACCCCACGCCATTGCCTCAACAAACTACATACTCATTGGAGACCTGAATTTCCACCTCAACAATACCAGCGACACCAACTCCGCTATCCTCTGTGATAAACTCGCCAGCATCGGACTTAAACAACTCGTCAACACACCGACCCACAGAGCAGAACACACCCTCGACCTCATCTTCGCAGCAGGAAGCAGCGTCCAATTCAGCCACACAACGCAGCCGCCATGGACCGACCACCACTGCGTACACTTCGCCATCAACAAACCAAAGGCACCCAAACCAGCGCCATGCCCACCACGAAGGAATTGGAGTAAGGTTACCGACGAGCAACTTAACTCCACCCTCACCCACGACAACCACACCTGGGCACCCGACGCAAACGATGCAGCCAGAGAACTCCACACTTGGATCTCCGACTGCGCAGACGAGCTCGCCCGCTATGCAACCCTGACAGACAACACCCCAGGAAAGCCTCCTGGTTCACTACTGCTCTCCATAAAGCCAGACGCACCTGCAGACGCCTGGGGAAGAACTGGTGAAACACCAAGACAACCGAAAACCACACCACCTACAAGGACGCCACAACGGACTACCACAACCAGATCAGAGCCACCAAGAGGAACATCATCCACAACAAAATCCTGGCCAACTCCACCAACTCCAAGGAACTTTTCAGTGTAATTCAACAATTCATTAAACCACGCAGCGAACCCACAGACATCACCCCATCCCAAGACCTCTGCAACAAGCTTGGAACCTATTTCCACCTCATGATCAAAAACCTCTATGAAAACTTCATCGACCATCTACCAGGTGGCACAGGTGGCCCCCCGCCCCCCAGAAACACCAGCCAGCCCACCATCTCCAACTGGACACCGATCACGGCCGTAGACACGGCCTCGAGCATGAAAAGCATCCACTCAGGGGCCCCCACCGACCCCTGCCCCCTCACATCTACCACAGAGCCACGGCAGCCATCGCAACTGAACTACAACGCACCATCAACACCACCTTCAAAACAGGCACCTTCCCAGATGACTAGAAGTGTGCAGAAGTCAGACCTCTGCTCAAGAAGCCCACAGGTGACCCCACCGACCTCAAGAACTATCAGCCCATCTTGCTCCTCCGCTTCGCAGCCAAATTTGCAGAGAAAACAGTCAACAGGAAACTGACACGATTCATTGAAGAGAACGCCGTCCTCGACCCGTCCCAATCCGGATTCCAAAGCAACCACAGCACAGAGATCGCCCTACTCCCCGCCACAGACGACATCTGGACCCTCCTGGACCAAGGCCACTCCGCAGCCCTCATTCTACTCGAACTATCAGCGGCCTTTCGACACCATCTCCCCCGCACACTAATCGCCAGACTACACGATGCAGGCATACAAGGAACAGCCCTGGGCTGGATCTGATCATTCCTCACCGGAAGAAGCCAAAGGATCAGACTCTCACCCTTTCTATCCGCCCCCACGAAAATCACCTGCGGAGTCCCACAGAGTTCATCCCTGATCCCCACCCTTTTCAACATCTACATGGCCCCCCTCGCAGCCATCGTCTGACAACATGGCCACAACATCGTATCCTACGCCGATGACACCCAGCTCATCCTCTCCTTCACCAAAGATCCCACCACTGCCAAACTCAACTTCCAGAAAGGAATTCAAGATGTCGCAGTCAGGATGACCAACAGCTGCCTGAAGCTCAACGCCGAGAAGACAGAAGTCCTCATCCTCGGTACCACCACTTCTGGATGGGACAGCACTTGGTGGCCGACCGCCCTCGGAAGCCTACATATCCCCTCAGACCACGCCATGAATCTCGGCTTCGTATTCGACTCATCACTCATCATGAAATGACAGGTCAATGCCGTCACCTCTAGCTGATTCAACACCCTCCGCATCCTCCGCAAGACCTTCAAGTGGATTCCCCCTGGGTCAAGGAAGACAGTCACCCACGCACAGATCACCAGCAGACTAGACTATGGAAATGCACTCTATGCCGTCATCAACAAGTCCCTAATCCACAAAATCCAGACAATACAGAACACCGCCACCAGACTCGTCTTCGGCATCCCCCGACACGAAGACATCAGTCAACACCTACGAAGTCTCCACTGGCTCCCCGTGGAGAAAAGAGTCACTTTCAAAATCCTCACTCACGCCTACAAATGCCTACACAACAACGGACCCAAATACCTCAACGACAGAATCAACTTCCATGCACCAAAAGAAACCTCCGATCAACCATCCTCACACTGGCCGAAACCCTGCGCATCCATAGAGCCAGAGAAGGCGGAAGATCCTTCTCTCACATTGCAGCCAAGACCTGGAAGGAGCTACCGGCAGACATCAGACGTGACCCCTCCCTGAAGACCTTCAGGAAGACCTGGCTCTTCAGCTAAACAAATCTGCGGCCCCACCTTCAGCGCCTTGAGAGCCTCACGGGTGAGTAGCGTGCTTCAAATTGCCTGATTGATTGATTGATTGAGGAAAGCTGCCTGGGCATTCTTTAGGCGAGAGAAGGAGAAGTAATTGATAAGACTACTACTGCTCAACACTGTTAGAAATAAATGATAGAAATCCAGACATGTAAAAATTAAATAGAACACAAAATATTTTAACTGCAGTAGAGGTTTCAGAGAGAAAGAGTTTACAGTTTTCAGGTGTGAACTTTCCACTTAATTAATACAAAGCAACTGATTTATCAAAAGTAGTATTTGTTTTTATTGTAACAGCATTCTAAAAACACAAATTTGGAGTGAAACATAGCAAATGTCATGTAGCCATGTTCTATCAATTTGTGAGACCAATTTGCAGGAAGTATGTTTTCTGTAGTAGATTTGGCAGTGTAAACATGACAATACTACTTTTTATTACATAGTGTGGAACATTCAGTGCAATTTTGAATATAACCACCCTACCATTACCAACAAAGTCAACATGCAAGAGACAAAATGGGACAAATTTGCAGTTGAGGCCTTTGTCAGAGCATATACAAGTAGAGACCTACATAAAACAGGAATAAATACTATTTGTATAACCTAAGACAGTAGTAACAGACAGCTGATCACAGAAACCACTTTGCAATCCAGGTTTTCTTTGAATTTTCAGAAAGGGTTAGCTACAGATTTTTCTGAGGTTAGCCCAACCGTTTTTTCCAACGTTCTGCTCTATATTATAATTACCTTCAGATCTTAGAAGAATTCAGCTCTGTCTTTTCAAAAATCCAGCATATTCTCAAAGGGTGCATTGGTTGAGGATAATCAGTGATGTTTGCCTACAAGGGCAGACATGGCATTCTACAGGACCTATCAATTAACTTTTTCAATTCTGACAAAAACAAGAACTCCTACACACTGATCTGGATGTGTTTTTGACATTTACTGTTTTCTCAATTTTCTTTTTTGGTTTGGGGATTGTATGTTTATTTTCCTTGAAAACTGTTTGTATTGCTGGAATTTAACTCAAGCTTCCCTGAGGATTTATTAATATAGTACATTGTTTTCTTTTCCAAAGACCTAGCTAATAAACAATAGAATAATTGTTTAATTGTTATTGAAAGGTTTTATAACAATGTGTCCTTTCAGGTAATTCAGGGTGCTCCTGTATTTATGTTGGATATTGGTCAAAGTAATGACAATGGGGAGGATTTAGAATTGGGCAAACTGGTTACTCCGTCACAACCATGGTAGATATCACCTGTGCCTCATTACAAGTGCAATATCTCCAATGACACTTGTAATTAGGCGGACAGGATATCCGTTATGTTTTTGACGAAGTACCCTGTTCGCCAAATTCTAAATCAGACCCACAGTCTAAAAGGGAGGCTTTTTGGGATGTAGTAAGAGTAAACTAAAGTTCACTTCACTTAATTACCACGCTTTCTTTTTCTCTGAATTGTATATTCTATATTTCGAAGGTCTATTTGCAGAATTGTTCTACAATAATTATAGAGTATATTCTTAGAATCTGTATGTAATTTTCTGTATAATAAGCCTCTCAAAATAGCTCCATGAACCAGTCTGGATGTACATCACTCCATCTGGTGTTGAGAGATGTAAGGGGTTTTAGCTGTATACCTCAATAAATTACTAGAGTGTTTCTCCAATCCTGCATGGAAAAGAGAAGAGCTTGGCCAGGACACTCCCCATGAGCTCCTCAGCATGTTGGGGACTGACAAGGAAGTACTCTTCTCTATCTCTTGGGCTCTGGATAGATCCCCCCATGTCAAAGCCCTTTTCCAAAACTGGTGGAATCTTCTAGCCACTACCCCTTCAAAAGTTTCCTCAACAAGTAGTTAGTTTGGGTAATGTCGGCCCTTCCTTCTCATTTTGTTTCAGAAATGATTTTCTTTTATTTACTTTTCAAAGGTAACAAATACAGGGAACTTTATTTTGCACTTAATGTATGAGTACACTCAGAGTGCGTAATACATAGTATTGCACATTGCATTAGTCATAGGTCACGGACATGGTTCCTTCACAATACAGTACAAACCACCAATTAGTAGTACAGGAGCAGAGTCCCCGCCCCGTATTTCCTGACCCTCGCTCCATGCTATTTGGGCCAGGACACCTGGCTGGGCAGCTGCACACTTTACAAATCCCACTGTATTGTATTGTATTGAATAGTATGCCGAACTCGTGCCTGGAGCTTGTGCCTACAGGTAAAACTTGAAAGGTCCCCATTTGTCCCACGGCCTGGATTTCTTCTGCAGTTCTTCGACATCTATTTCTAATTGCTGTTACAGTACATTAAGGGTGCCTGTTTATGAGTGGAGTTGCGTCGCTCTTGCATCACGCACGCAAGGTGCGACCCAAGTCCTAAATGAGATTTATGAAGCCACACAAAGCCACTTTGTGTGGCCCTGAGAGGCCCCATAAATCTAGAGTAAAGCAACAATAAACAATTTGCTGCGTTACATTGCTCTGCTCAAGGGAGGCATTCCATGGGCATTGCATGGGTGTTAAATCGTAACTCCCGTGATTTTTCATGCATTCCCAGATTTACTAGAATTGGTAAACCTGGGAATGCGCCAAAAACATATGCCTTCCCAGGTAGGCGTAATGAGGAGAAATATTTGTATTTCTCCTCGTTACTTCCTCTTTCTGTGTACTGCATGCTACAGCACACATAGAAAGAGGAATATGCATCCCGGATTGTTTTTGGGCAGGAAGGTGTCCCTTCCTGCACAGAAACAATACTACATGCAACACAGGCAACATTGCACCATGGTGCAAGTGTGACTGCTTTGGCGCTAGGCTGCCAAAAGGTCACCAGTGTAGAGGAAAAGGCAGGATTGCCTTAAATACGGTACATTCATGCCCTTTCCTTGTCATGCAGCGCCATCACAGGAAGGCGACTTGCTGCATTGCACTGCGTGACAAGTTCTCAAACAGGCCCCTAAGTCTTTCAGCCAGTGCTCCTTCGGGGACTTCTGCCCCTATTCACGCACATCGCCACCTGTCTCTTTGCCATAAATAGTGCAATTGCCACATTAAATACCACACTTTATTAAAGCTACTGTGGGTCTCATGGAAATTTAAAGAGCAATATTTATTTTATGCACTTAAAAGCAATACAGAATTCTGAATGGTCTAGAGAATTGGTTTGAAAAGACCAACCGAGCGAACGGATGAGAACACATGAAGATTCTAGGTACAGTGAACCCTCTCTGAGTGCTTTCCAAGAGAATGAAGCTGTCAGTCTGAGTAAGCTACCGCTATAGAAGTGGTACTCAACAGCTTAGACTTGTACCACAGAAATAGTGGTACCATCTTTCGAGACTTATTCATTTAACAAATTAAAAATGCACTTGGAATGCAACATAAAATAAAACGAGTGAACAATTAAAACGCTTTTTTTGGGCACGAAATCTCACATCAGCTTCCACCATGGCCACTACAATTATCTTGCATTAGAGGACGAATTCATGTGTCACGCACGGGAAAATAAGTTACGCGGAAGGAAAGGCAAATGATATGCCCTTAAATAGCACTTTCTGAGGCAGTATTATCTCACGGTGTTGTCATTTTAACACACATTGATGAAAAAGACAATTAACTCCATGCAAAATGCAAAGGTTTTTTAAGTACACTCTCGGTAGTTTACCGATATTATAAGCATTGACTTTGGTTTGCCTGAGAGCACAGGAACACCAATTTATAAACATGCTAATATTACCCCTTCTACCACCCCTAGTTAAATACTTTATGCAAAACATGCAATGTGGCTCTGGGCAGAAGATAAGGCTCCACGTATATATACATATAATCTGTGCATCACTATTAGGTTCTAGACCTGGTCTTCAGTTCCTGGTTTACTCTGTACTCGTGTCACTGACTTGTATCGTAGTCAATTTATGTATTTACAATTTGCACTCAATATTTGTCTTATGTCTTTATCGTTGTTACTCTCTACTTCATACCACATCGTTTTGCAATAATCGTATTTAATTAGACAGGTATGTGATCAGCCTGACATGCTTATATTACATTTTTCATGCACTAAGCAATGTGCAATACGAAGCAGAGTACACTGCAGCTGATTTATAGATTAAAGCAACTTCTGTAAATCAGCGCATTGATCTTGGAAGTCCTCTCACCCGTCAGCCAATTGACTCTCATTTAACTTGAATGATGTTTAATTCTAATTTATACCCAAGTTTGAATGAGGTGTTGGTTACGCTTGCTTGTGTGTGTTTTTTTGTGACCTGACCTTTAAGGTAAGGTTGGAGAAGAGTGGAATGGGAATAATGGTGGAGTAAACAAAACATCTTGATTGTATTTGAATAGTTTTAATCCATCTGTTGCCCTCTAAAATTAGCGGACATGTTTGAAGTTATAGCTCACCCAGATTTCAATGACGCACACTTTTCCTAACTGCTGGTGAGATTACACTTCTACAGGAAGCAGGTTATTTAAGAGAACAGGCAACTTTTTCTGTTTGCCAGTTTGTTAAAGGCATGCTCACCTGTTCCTGAAGTCAAGGTTTTGCTTATCTTGGAGTGCACTTCAAAGAATGGAGGCAGGTCCCATTCAACCAATGAGAGCTCCCAGCCGAATCAGGAAGTTCTGCGAGAACAAACTTTTTACTGCACTCATATTTATTCACTAAGCAACTGTTGAAATGTGTGGAGTACTGTGGTGATGAGGTTGGGCTCTATGAAGTTCCTGCATCATGAACACTCAGGGAATGGAATTACTGGGATACGTTTTGCGGTGAATTTCTGCCTTGCAGACTGGGAGGTGAGCCTCTCCTTTGCTGCACCATACACCTACTCGTTTCATCATTTAATCTCTGAATTTCCATCATTTCAAAGCGACGAGAGTAGTGGGGCACATCTGTCTACTGGGTCCTCATTGGAGCCTCCTGCAGTGCTACCTAGACATGTGCGTGATGCCATTTGAAGGTGAGTTCTAGTTACCCCTGACCACATGGGAAACCCTGGCGATTTAACCACGCCTTAAAGGACTTTCAACTTTATTTAGACTTTTATTTAGCTTTTTTCATTCTCATTTCATTTCGTTCTCATCGTCTGTGGTTGTCACGTTACAAGTTAGAACCCTCAGGCGTTGGCATCCGCTCTCACCTCACCACTCTGGCGCCTGTTCTTCCTCAGTTGTGCTGTGTTCTGTGAGCTGGCTCCTTCATGCCTGCTATGCATGTGCCCTCCCAGCCGTGCTGAGTGCATTTGATCTCTCTTGCTTCTATCAGTGGGCCTTGGAAGCACGCCAGTTACACGCAGGTTCCCTCAACTGAGTCTCAGATCTAGTTTCCTTTGCACAGGAGCCAGGTGGCAGTTTGTTTTAGCAGTAAACACCACACGTCCCCTATCACTTCCCATTTTTTATTGGTGCAAAACCTATTTCCGCTTCTACGCACCTACAGTCACAAGGATCACATCAGCATGTTTGTATTGACACACTGCAGTTACTTAACAGACAGCAATGTCTCACTTCTTCCCTGACGTCATGTGCTGGATTTATGGCAAATCACCAACTCCACAAGCCTTCAAAAGTTTATAGGATGTCATGTGCACACAGTCAGTGTTCGATGCTATGCAGATCCTTCTGTGATTTGCACACTCTGACTTACATGTAAAGAGACTACTACCCATCTTACAAAGATTTGCACTATCAAGAACCAGCAAGTTGTACAGTGTGGCCTTTCTACTACATCATTGCATTAGACGTGGTTTCTTTGTGTTTTCCTTGCTGTCTCATGTAGAATGTAACGGCCTCTCCACTATTCTTCCAGTATACTGGCAATCTACCATTGGCCGTGCATATAGAGCTGATGGGAAAAGCTCTACTATCACGGTAATTAAGAAAAAAATGTCATGGTTATCTCCCATGTATGGGGCAAAGTGAGGGCAATGTGGAAGAATTTCAAATTGCCATGACACAAGTTAAAAAAGTATTTAGAAGACCAGAGACATTTAGTTGGCTATCTTTATGAGTTTGTTACATGTGCTCAGGGTCCTTATGAGTTTTAACTAAAGAATGTGAGTTAGAAGGTTTTACTATCTAACTAATTTATGATCAATTTGTGACTAGGTGCCATTCAAAAAGAGTCCAAGAGAAATATCTAACTTGCAAAAATCCTTCACTGGACAAGTTTCTTACTAATGCAAAGAAGCACTGAGTCATCACATGGGGATGCTACATTCATCACCTATTGTTAAAGGGTCTCAAGGTAGTGTGAATGATGCGGCACAAAACACGTTCCAAAAACCAACAAACCCCTTGCTACAAAATCCAGTCTCAAGTAATCTGGCCCAAACAAAATATCACACTGAAGTCATAAATCACATTATGCTGCAAATGTGGCTCTATATTGCTTTTAGCCAATTCTAAAACGTGTCCTGCCATTAAACAGGTTTTCTGAAAATGTGGTAAGATTAGTCATTTTAGCAAGGTTTATAGAGGTAGAACCATTGTTAAACACAGACCTAAAAGGGTTGAAAAGGCAAAAGCTAGGGAAAATAACATCTGTGAAAATATGAATGAAATTGTGTTAGGGGTTGAAATAATTTCAACCAATGCAAACAACCTGCCACAAGAAATGTGAAGATCCTAAAAGTTGAGTCAGGGGTGAGGAAAAAGCCCTTGATTTGCTGGTTAATTCAGGTGCCAGAATTACTATTAACTCAGTGAACAATTATGAGAAAGAACTGGATTCAGAAAGGCACTTTTACCTCCTGATGTATCAGTTGTAGTGTTTAAAGGAAAATAAATGGATATATAAGGGTAATTTCGGGCTCACATTACTTTTAAAGACAGGACTATTCAAGACAAAATGTATTTAGCAACAAAGGGGTTCAGTGTTCTTGGATGGTGGCATCAATCGGATTTAAAAATCGTTTTTTGGCTTTGGGTAAAGGCACATGTTTAATTGTTCGGAAAATTAATATAATGAATGGGGGTAAAGATCATTTTCAAGACCAGATTAGGGAAAAGTCTGATTTAATGCTCACCATTACACTAAAAAAAATCATATTCCCAAAAAATTCAAGACATGCTTAATCAGGGAATCATTGAACAACTAAATGCCTCTCTGTGGTAATCTCTTATTGTTTTAGTCTCCAAAAAGTGAGTTGGGTTTAGAGTGTGCATAGAAATCAATGAGGCAAAGACATTTTCCTTTACCAAGAATAGAAAACTCCTTGCCATGATACGCCAGGCGAAGTGATTCACAAAATTGGCTCTTAAAGGAGCGGACCTACTGCTCATTCTAAATAAGGAATCTTTGTATTTAACAATGTTCATCACATAAGGTCATACCTAGCAGTTTACCACATGCCTTTTTGCCTCACATCTACAGCATCAGTTTTTTTTAAGTGTCATATCTGGTAATACTGCTGAATTCCAAGTTGATATTCTGAATTTGCAAAAGATGTTTAGCCCAATAATGAAGCAGTGAGCAAATGTATTCAAATTTGTGTGAATGAGGAATCACTTCAAAAAAGTGTGTATTTTTCACTACAAAATCATTTGGGCCATGCACTAACCGGTTATGAATTAGAGCCCAAGCCATTTAATTGACCATATCGTCATTACTCCTTTCCCAGTTGACAGTGATGAATTACATTCATTTCTGGGTTTGATTTCTTCCCCTTTTGAAAGGGATCAATTACGTTTCTTTACGTGTTTTGCGAATTTGACTGAATGCTTTAGACCTTTACTCCAGAAGAACACTGCTTATGTTTAGGATAATACTTGTCAGAAACCATTCCAGGATATCAAAAAAAGATTTTGGAAGCATCAGCTTTGCGAATCCTCTGTGAAAGGTAGTTTTAGTTGTGTTATGACTGATGGGAGTGCCTATGGCCTTAGGGCTGTTTTGAATACATTTCAAGGAAGAGAAGAGTACATTGTGGGGTTTACATCTAGAACTTTCAAACTAACTAGTAGAGTGTAGACATTCAGTCATTGAAAAGGAAGGGTTGACCAGTGTTTGGAGCATAGAGAAATTCAGATCCTATCTTTGGGGACCTTCATTCATCTTGAAGACAGATATTCACCCCTGATCATCATTTTGTCTGATGGTAAAATAAAGAAACCAACCACATGAAAGGACAGTCTTTCTGTTAAGGATATAGAATTCATCGTCAGAGTTGACTACATTCTGAGCGTTCGAAATTTTAAGGCTGATTGTTTGCCCAGTCTACGATTGAAGAGAGTGATGATCAGCTTAACGATGTATGAAGGATCATGGATAATTTCAGAGATTGGAACAAATTCAGCTGCTTATAGTGTGAGCGACATTGGCTTGAAGTGAGGTCATCGTGGAGGTTTTGAATTCTCTGGTCAACCAATGATCTAGAGAAAAAATCTTGAAATAGTAACTTCAACCTTTCTTGAAAATCTTCAATGAGCTGTCTGAGGATGCATGGAATATTAACGACAGGAGACAAGTTGGTTCTTCTGCAGAGTTTGATGGAGAATATTTTAGATTTGATGCTTGAGAGGCATGTGGGTGCTCCCTTCACTAAGAGGCAAGTGTGAGTGATCTATTGTTGGCCTTGTCTAGACACTTATGTGGACAGGAAGATTAAAGAATGTGCATACTGTGCGACTGACAACAAACACATTGTTTTCAGACTTTCGCCTCATTTTCCAGTATGTTTACCTGACAGTGTGTGGAATGCTTTGGAACGGACTTCTTGGGTCCCTACCAAGTATTACCTGAAACAATATGTTGCATGCTATTGTTAATTGACCATTTGTCTCATTGGAGATGTTTGCAGAAATAACTGCACATAAATCTTGCAGTTAGAATCAGCCGCCATACCAAAAGATTAGCCAGCAACAAATATAAACAGAGAAAACCATTGCTCCTTTTTGTGTGTTATTTCCCCCCGATGAAGTGAATTTGGATACACGCACCTTGCGTATGCGTGGAAGAGCTCCATTAGGCAGTTTGATTTTGTAATTGTTGAGTGTCTTTCATTTGTTGCTTCCTACTATTTAATGACTTCTATTATTGACTTGACAAGTTTATCATTTTGTTAAAATGTTCTCACAGAATAAAAAAGAATTGCATATTTTTACGAATCTAATCAGGTTGCTAGGTATCAGTAATCTGCTGTAAGCATGTTGCTGGACCCAGACATGTGGTTGCATTGAGAATGACATGGAGCTGTGCAGGAACTCCTCCCATGAAAAATGTATCACCCCCAGAAAAGTCTGTGTGATTGAAGACTAAAGTCCTGTTGATTGCAAGCTATCCGGTTGTGGCTTTCTAATCATAGGCTCACTTTAGCAGCACCATAGGGAGAGTATTTTGATCACCACTTGTCTTAATGACATGTCTTAGGTTTTCCTCAGAATGATGCCTCTTGCAGAATGATTTCATCAAAGAAGAGCAATATGGTGTGACTTAGCTAAAAGGTGACTGTGCTACCAGGGGCCTCTTATCCGCATTCCAATTAGGGTGGTTTGAATTTGCTTCAAAACAAGTCTGCTGTGAATAATGGCCTTCCAGCGCTGGTGTCTGTTGTAATATATGTGAGTGCCCTCCTCAACATTCGAATGAACAGAACATTTGTCAGAGATTGAAGTGCGGTATTTGTTTATTGACCTTGTGCATGCCTAAGGCCATGGGACATTGGTGTTGAGTGACAACTTGACTGAGCTTTTCTGATGGAGGCAACAGAAGTGTGATTCCTGCTTTACAAACTTGAGCACATCAAATGCTCGGGTGAAAAAATGAAGCTCAAAACTCGCCCCCACGCTTTTTGAGCATTATATAACCTTTTGTGTATTGCCATTGAATATTATGTCACATTAAATGTACTAGAGGTTTCTTACATATATTTGTAGAACAATATATGCTAATTATTGTAATACCAAATGTACGAGTTACTAACGATGAACTGTAAAACATGTACATTTGAAGGAGGGCTCTCTAATGCATGTTCCTTCAGCACTAAAAGCAGTCTTTAAAACACATTGAAAAAGTTTTTAAATCCAAATGTTTTAAAGCACATAAAAAAAGCAGAGATAAAGCCATGTAGACAAAAGTCAAACTAATTCAGAAAATTAAAGAGTGCACAAACATTGAGCTTTGCTTTTGTGAACCTGGTGTGCTCACACTGATCTTTATTATTAGCTATCTGTAAATATGAATCAATACATATGATGTATATCGTTTAAAAAAAAAAAAAAACACCACTATAACATGTACTTTAAAACTACCAGAGAGTTCGTTTCCTCTATTATCACCTGTTTTGCTTTTTTGGGCTACATGATGTTTTCCTCTGCCAGGAACTGGGGTCTTCCAAACAATCCTCAGCTTGTTGCAGTCTGCTAAAATGGTGTGCCTTTTCTTTGCTCTCCCAGTGAACCCCACTCCCCTCTCCACCCATATAGTGTCACTGGGCTCACTACTTGCTAGGACCGCAGACTGACTGTAGAGTATATGAAATGACTGATAGACATGGAGCCGAATGTATGGTAACAGCAGGAGTGTAGGCTCACTCATATGTTGTAAATGTGTATGTATGCATGTGGACTTATTTAATTATTATTAGTCAGATTTGTATTGCGCATGGCTGCCCCAGGAACGGGGCGTCCCAGAGCAGCCAAAGACCAAAGACCTGAACCTAGGAGAGAGAATTGCAGTATTAACCAAGGAGGCCGGGGAAATGCCAAGTTTTTATGGCTTTACGGAAAGCCAGATGATTCTGAATTGCTCTGATGGGGGCAGGAAGCGAATTCCAGAGTTTTGCCGCCAACTACGAAAGGAACGACCGCCGGCTTTCGAAACGCGAGGAATGCGGACCAGTGCTCGGTCAGCCGATCTCAAAGGGCGCCGTGGCACGTAGAACTCAAGCAGGTTAGTCAGCCCCAAAGGGGCCTGAAGGGTCAGAATCTTATGTGACACGCAAAGCGCCTTAAACTGAATGCGCTTTTCAACAGGCAGCTAATGCAGCTTAGGGAGTATGTGAGCAACTGAACAGGACTTTGGAAGTGCTACCAGTAAACGAGCTGCTGCATTCTGAACCCTTTGCAGGCGCTTAATGCTGGCCTTATTAGCACCCAATTAGAGGGCATTCCCATAGTCCAATCTGGACAAAATTGATGCCTGAACGATGGTTTGTCGCACCTTGGGAGGAAAGAAGCCCAGCAACGGTTTTAAACCACGCAAAAGCCCAAAGCACACCCCTGCCACTGCTTTTGATTGGAAGTCGAAGGTCAGGCCATGGTCGAGCAATACCTAGCTACAAAACAAGTGTACGCTGTTTAATCAAGAAGATGCATGCAGGGTATTTGGATAGGGAAAAGAGACTGGTGTAGTCAGGAACATACAAATAATGGAGAAACTTTCCAATAAGCAAAAAGTCAAGGAAAGGGGAAAGTGGCCGAGAGGTCTGAGTTGCTCATTGGGAGAGTTTTTAGCATGGAGGAAACATTGTGAGAAATTGTAGCTTGAAGGCCATGGGGTTGACCTCCTATCTTTTCAGGCCAGCTACTAAAGGTAGGAGGACAAAAAAGAGCAGGGTTAGCCAGGATGTGCGACAAAGAATCCTTGCACCCCTCTATTGATGGTGAGGCCTTTAGGTACGCCCTGGAACTGGGCCAGGTTCTTACTGTACCTATACTCGTTGGTTTCTTTTACCCCTACTGCCTCCCACCTCAAAGGCCAGCAAGGCACAGAGCTCACTTACAATAGGTAGGGTATGTGTTCATTGAATGCTTGCTAGAGGAAATAGTGACCATACACAAACACCTTGTTTGGGTGTAGCGCAGAATGGTTTGCTCAATTTGTAATACAGTGTCCCACATGGAATTGCAGAGGGTGTAAGTGCACTCCATCTACAGCCACATATATTTCATGTTGTGGACTTTCACTTATTATTTGATAGTATTAAAAGCAGCACACATCGGGTGAAAAGATTCTTTTTTAAAGAAATTTAATTGAGGCAAACTTTACTCCCTCAATTATTGAAAACATTTTAAGATGGAAAGGAGATCCCAGAAATCTCTATGTGCAGAGTTTTCAGATCATTTCCATCTTTTCTGCTTTTGTCCTGGATTTTTAATTCCTTCCCATCTTAAAAGGGCTGATTGGTATTTTTTCAAATTCGGGTCTACTGAAAACACTACTTTGGTGCTGCTCCAAAGTTCTGAATGTGCTCATGGCCTCTACAGAGGGCCCGCCATGCCTGAGTGATCCTTGAGGTGCATGTACGTCAGAAGGAACCATCTGCTTGGTTTAATTTTCTTTGATCCATGAAGGGCATTATTTTCTCCAAAGTATTGCAAATTAAAAAGCTAAAAATTACATCTTAGAGCAGGAACATCACATACAATGACGTAAGGCAAAATGACAGGGCCCCCTGCAGAATGTGGTGAGTGTGTCCTGAGTCTCCTAAATTTCACGGATATGTATTGAGCTTGGGTTGAATAGGGCCCCTTTGAAGGAATGGGGGTGCTGTGGAGGGTTGTGGGTCCACCTGCACATCAGGGGGTGCATGGGCCTTTATTATCCCCTGCTCACATATGAGTGCCATAGTACATGCCCTATATTTCAAAGTCACAAATTTTCCCTGGATATGCTTGACAACTGGAAAATGAATGAACCGTCTCGGCGATGAGGCAAGACCACGTTTTCTGCTCACTGCTGTGTTCTGACTCTTTTTGCATCTTCTGTAGACTTGTTCGTTTTCTGGAAGGAATTATAAACAAAGTACAAATGCAATTGAATTATAGGTACTTTGGGGCAGATTTACAAGCCCCTTGCGCCTTCATACGCCGCCATTGTATCACTTTTTTTGACGCAAAGGCGGCGCAAACTATGCGGCCCAGTTACAACGTGACGCATCTAGGGAGATGAGTCATGTTGGAAAGCCCTGCGTCACAGTATACCTGCGTCAGGTATAATGTGTGCAGGGTGGGGGTTCCCATGCATGAAGGCCTCTAAAAATTGACGCACTGAAATCTACAAGATTTCACTGCGCCACTTTTAGGGCACCACTCCGTCAAAACCTTACGCCTGCTTGAAGCACGCGTAAGGAGTGACGTAGTACCTTAAGCGTAGGCCTCAAAATACATTGCTGGAGTTTCATCATGCTTGCGACACAACTCTAGCAATGCGTGACTTTTTGGGCCAACAGATGTGTCAGAATTTTTGACGTATCCGTTAATCCTTGCGCGATGGAGCTTTGGATTATACATATAGCGCATCCATGGTGGTGCAAGGACATTTGACGCTGGCGCAAGGAAACTGACGCATCTATGCAGATGCCTCAGTTCCTTGTAAATCTGCCCCAAAGTTTCTATAGGTACCCTTGCTAATGGCCCTCACAAGTTGAGGGCCATGAGCAAAGGTTAATAAAAGACTGCAACAATGATCCCTGGGGTACCAGAAGTGTGTTGCCTTGCATAACACTTAACATGATGCTATGATTCTAGATTTATTAGAACACATGTTCTCTAACTTTTCTACTTATGGTTTTGGTTGTGGTATTTTCTCATATGATTGGCTAATCTAGAAGGATTGTGTTACTACCAGAGGAGTATCTAGGAACAACCCTCGAGATGGAGTTGTATTTTGTGTTGGATTTATTTCAATAACTTGTTTTGGAGATGATTTGGTAATGAGAGCCCTTGCATTCCTTTTAACACCACTTTTTGTTTGCCTCTCTCTTGCTTGTAATAGACAGGGTCCCTTATTACAACTGCAGGCTCATGCTTTTTTTGCCTGAACCCTGGCATATGTTCCACGCCTGCAGCAGCACTATTTTTCAACAAAGTGCACGAGGTGAGGTCAGCTATTGGGGCAGAAAAGCACTGCTGAGTTGGGATAGTGGCTAGCCTACTGGCAGGCTTGGGCCTGAGAATAATAATATATGTTATGTCTCATGCCTGCTCTGCATCTATTCCAGGATTGGGGCTCCTCTGGACATTTATCCAGTATTACCACAGCTGCTAGAGTGGCATGAGGCAGAGGAAAGAAAGGGGGGATAGCCTACTGAAAACAAGCGTTGTGGTACAAACAGACCAGGAAGATGCATCTGGGCCTGTTTTCAGACTGGGTTTTGTGATACAAGTAGACACACAAAATAGATATTTGTAAAACAGGTATGGGTAAGCAGGAGAGGCGAGTAGCTAATAGACCGAGATGTTGTGAGGGTAAAGATAGAGGGGGTTACGGTGTGTCCCTTGGGCGTGATTGTTTTTAAAGTTAAGATCAGTGATAGTGTTTCTTCAAGTGAAGGGAGGATGGGGAAATGGGTTTGGGAGTGGTAGTAGGTTATAATCAACTGTGTCTCTAGTAGGTATTGAATATTAACTTGGAGACAACGACACTGCTGGTAATAGTATGATCGGTCCTTTTGAATCTGCATATATGAATCTTGGTTAATAGGATGTGAAATATCTCATGAAACCACTTATTAGAGTTATAATGGCATTAGACATGGGTGTCCACATGGGCGCCTTTGTAAGCCAGATATTTGAGGTGTAAGACATCCAGTCTAATGGTATTTTATCTAGGGAAAGGAGCTTTAACCTAGTTCATTGAGTGTGTGATCTCAGCCAGTGGAACGGAGAAAAGCCTACTTATTAGAGTTTTACAGAGTACCATATGTCAGTAAATGAAGTAAATTTATCTTGGTATTGTATTCCTCATCTGTATGCTTGTGCTGAAAAGGAGGAACATCCTAGGGGCCTCATTTATGAGGTTTTGCCGTAGGGCAGCGCACCAGGCCTTCCTGCTGCGCTTCCTTACGGCAAAAGAAAAGGGCAGGGTATGGCGCATTCCTGTCCTTTTCCCCTGCGCCGGCGCACAATGTGTTGCCATGTGCCAACGCAGGCACCTTTGCACCTTGGAACAAGGGTGCCTGCGTTGCGGGGATGATTATTTTTGTACAGGAAGGGAAACCTTTCTGTACGAAAATAATCACAAGAGGCTTTTTCCTCTTTCTATGTGTGCTGCAGAAGGCGTCCTGGGGAGGCGTAAGCTTTTGGCACTGCCTCAGATTTACGATTTCTCGTAAATCTGGGGCAGTGTCAAAAGGCCATGGATGTTGCTGTGAACGCCCCCAGCAACACCCATTGCACGCCCCTTTAACACAGAACACTGGGTTAAAGGGACTGATATTTAAGTGACGTTCCGGAGGCGCAAGGAGTCTCATAAATGAGGCCCTAGGTGTTTTTCAGCAGTGTAGGACATTCAGAGGCTGATCTAAGCATGTGGTGGGGAGGTGTCCAACCAGCTTTGATTCTGAAACTCTGATGTAGCTTCACGTGCAGCTCCATGTGTAATACAGGAAGCCTTGAATGCTAAGGTCAAAGCATACCCATATATATAGGTATGGATATTATTAAGTGGTATATTGTGCCATGATAATGACAGGAAGATGGATATCTGATGTTGAGTTGGGAATTGGTTTGGAGTAAAGTAATCTCTCAGAGTCCATGTGTGTGTGTGTTTAATTTTGCGTTTTGTATCTGTTTCTGAAGGGTGTCTGCTGGAGAACAGTTAAGACTTTTGCAGGATAATGGACAGGAGTATTTCTGGTTGGCCTACATTGAGGCTGCTGTAGTTGCATAGCAGGTGCTAGATTTGTTGAACAGGCAATACTTGATGCAGGAGATCTTAGTATAGGAATTTTTGATTTCTTTAAGGATCATAGGTATGTGGTCATTGTAAGAGTAGCAGGCAAAATAGAGGGATAGATGAGGGTCTGAGATGTCCATCAAACAGTAAGGGTGCTATAGCGAGATATTTGTCACTTTTAGTAGTCCAGGTTATGAGAGGAGTGATATTCAAGAAGAGCATTCTGCACAGGTGTATATGGTAATGCCCTTTTACATTCTCATATGATATCTCTCTTTTTCCAAAATCCTCCTCTAAATTTTCATTATTCATTTTCCTATACGTAGCCTCATCATTGTTTCAATTAGGCAAATATCAATCGGCTGAGAAAATAAGTTTAAGTTAAATGATTGTACTTTATTTTTACAGAATTAACAGAGAGCTGACAACTAAGTTAAGGTTGTAGCTGATTTTTAGCTGTTTCTATTCAGCAGTATCAATAGGCATTGGTAGCAAGTATGTATAATGAGATATAGAATAATATATTCACAAGTGTAGATCATAGGCATAATTTTTCTTCACCAATACGTGTTCTTCACAAAGGTGATGAAAACAAGGGGTAGTGTTGTAGGGTGGTGTCTGCGATGTGTTTTGCTTCAGCTTCTCAATAAGATTTTACCATGGTACCTATTCACTGCCTAGGAATCAATAAAAAGCAATATATATATTATGGTTTTCATCCCTGTTTGACCTATACAAAGCCCACATATAGATTACACCGATAATACAAGCCTGCAAGGTGTTTGCCATTATACATTACTAAGCTGCCAGCTGAGCGATAACCACAGTCAAGGAAATCTGAAGTGACCTATAATGTTCTTAAAATGTACTTGTAAATATTGGTGGCACATATTTCCAGAAAATACCAAAAGGCCACTTGTATTCAGTCGTTAACGTGATTTGCCCGTTCCTTGAATGTAGGAAACATTTTGGGCATTTGGAAAGGCTGTGCTGCACATGAAAGATGCAGAGGCATACGTGCTAATGTTCACTCTACATTCGTTTCTTCAGCGTGGTTAGTGGTTTATGGTTTGTTCTTCATTGTTGTTTTTGCATTAACGCCTATTGGGGGATGGAAAGACCGAGCTCTACGCCACAGCCTTATATACGGATTGTTTAATTCACAGTGCAAAGGTTTTCAGAGATTCAAAAACCTCTGACTCGGGCTGTGGTGCTGGTGAAGTGTTTAGAAAGGACTTCTTCTCCAGATTTGTGTGGGACCCAGCCCCACTCCGCTGACTTTTCTCATCATTTTTCTGATGCGGAGTGCTGAATACCATCCTCTGCGATCCACAAACACCCTTAATGTGGACTTAGGTCCCTGAAAGTCAGGCACAAATCTCCCGATTATAGAATATTACTCCTCTACTTAGCCAGTTTTAAAGCTGAGGACATACAGGTTTTTGGGGTACCAGGCTCCCCTTGCAGTCACTGGCTCCTCTGTTCACCTTGAGCTTCCAGGCTTTTGGAACTCTGAGCCTGATTGGCAAGCTCACATACTTGTAGTTCAATTCCAAAATGCATTTTTGTCTGAAATACATGTTGTGTTTTGATTCCTAGTCCTGACTGGTATCAGGTCACACTCACTTCACTAGTGTAAACTGTAGAGGCCAAGTCAATCAGCAAAACAAAGAGGGATATTCACAAGGATCTATCGCCCAGTCAATGGCACATTATCGCAGCCAAAGTTGCGATAAACTTATCACCCCAATCACAAGCTGGTGTTAGCCCACAGCACCAGTTTACCCACAATAGCAGCCGCAAAAAACATCACCAAAGATGACCCCCGCAACTATCGCTAATGAGATGCAGAGTAGGCATTCCCGTGCCAAAAGCCGCAACAACACCACTCCACAACATTCACAACAATCAGCCAGAACTGCGATAAGAACACAAAACAGGCAATAATGCGAGTTAGCAGCAGGCAAATAACACCTGCTCTGACCTGGTGCAAAGTCGGACCGAAGCCTGCACCACAACAGAGAGCACAGCCCACAGCCATATCGGAAGGGCTACAGATGCACTCGGGCAATTGAACATGCAGCCCAGAGGGCCGAAAGGGCAACAACAAACCGCCACCACCACCCCCAGGACCCCCCCTCCCCGTCACCTCCCGACCAAAGACATGCCACATCAACTACACCTAAACATGTACAAAATAATCCGCTTAATGTCGCACAATCACAACTGGTGACATGCATGTTGTAGTATCCTGGTTTCAATGTGGTTCATGCTCTGCCAGTGAGATTCTCTTAGAATGTTGTAATACGGAATGTTGGGAAAGAGAGACTACACTTGGAGAAGGGCTGAGCAGCATGCTGGCTGCTCCTGGTGGGGCTCGTCCTGGGCTGAACTACTGGACATGCAACTTATACAATAAATACTCCTGAAATATCACAACCAGTCTGGAGTCAATTACTACACATGTGTTGTCACAAAAATGAGCATCACACATTTACTTTGGAAGCAAAAAATGAAACTTTATTAACATGAACACTGAAATGAAATGAAGACACATGGCGGCTCCCCTCGGGTAAATCCGTAGGTCACAGCCTGCAAGAACAAAATCATGATGAGAAGGTGTGTCCTGCGCACATCAAAGGACAGAGAGCGAGCGAAGGAGAGAGAGAGGAAGAGAGGGAGAGAGAGAGATAAGAAGAGAGGGGGGAGAGAGAGAGAGAAGAAGAGGGGGAGAGAGAGAGAGAGAGAAGAGAGGGAGAGAGAGAGAGAAGAAGAGAGGGAGAGAGAGAGAGTGCCGCACCTGCGCACCCAGGCCACACTGCTCACCTGCTGCCACCGGTGTGTCTCCAACTACTTGCTGGTATGTATAGCAGTACCAAACAAGTCAAAATGGGTTTGGGTCTCAGGGATTAATTTTAATGACCACTCAGCACTACACTCCCCGAAAGTAACTAAACACAATACAAAAAGTAATGGAGGGTCAAAGGTATGAAATTCACAAGATACGACTATGCAATGGAGCTAGTGATATTGGTTCGCTAGACAGGGTACATCATTCATAGTTTTTGAAAAGTACCCATCAGTAGCTCTTCCTGGGCGCCCTTTTCATCATGTGGGTTCCTTCTAACCATGAAGGATAGGAAAAGAGTTTAGTCATGAATGACAACATAGGAACCAGTGATGGTATAACTGGGTCGCAGGGGGCTACTGAAAAGCAGTGCGAGAAAAAGTGAAATAGTGCAAAAGTGCAAAATAGTGATATTAAAATTAGATGGCTCTGAGGAAAGTACTTATTTATTTGAGACCTCAAAGTCTCTAAAGCTTAAAAAGAGCGAAATTGGTAGTTTTAACTAATAGCTACCAACAGGTTGGTCGACATGTTTCAGCAGGAATTACGGATCACACTGGTATCCACTGCATTCTTCAGGACCTGTGTCGCTACTGCTAGTGTTGTGTGAAGAAAATATGAAAAAGGAAAAGGTATCACCTGGGTATTAGTGAAGGATCATTCTCCCAGCTGTGAAGTCCGAAGGAGAACAAACATAGTCGAAAACAAGGGAAAAACATATAATTAGTATATCTACGGTATCCAAAACATTTACATGGTATACCATATCTATAAAGAGAATTTATGAAGCAATCCTCTTGGTAGTGCTTTAATTACTACATGGAACTACAATACCTACATATGATATGTAGTAGGGCTCCCACTTACCATATTGTGCAGGAGAGTACTGCCTCACCTCACCTGGCAAACAGCTCAGGTAATTGAAGCACCGCTCTAGTGGAAAGAGAGAGACACATACAGAGACACGTCAGCAAACAGCTGAATTCACACATAATCACAAATTGTACTGGTGTTAATAGTAGGTCAAAAAAGCCAAAAAACCCTGGCTAAGGCAATGGCCGCAGTTGAACAAATGGCAGAGATCAGACCCTCGATGGCCTGAAAATGTGTTTAATGACAATTAAGCCAGTGCAAAGAACAAGCATATCTGTTCCTAAACATTGAGGTATGGGGTCCGCCTACACCTCATTTTATGATTACTTATGCATGTATCACTTAGTCATTAGAGAACTGCCACTAGTACACATCGTGACAGGATCCCTGCTTGTGAGGTTATATTTTAGCAGGTTATATTTTAGCATCAACACTCCAGCTATTATATTAGAGCGCATTTCGTTAGTAATACCATCATCTGGGCGGTATCTGGTTAAACTGTAAACACATAGGCAGAGCGCCAGTACACAACACCCGCAATGACGCTTTTTGAACATTTTCTGAAAACTGCTCGCGTGTGGGTCATAACCAGCAGCCCAACGCGAGAGAACAAACAGAGCTCTAGTGCGCCGTGAGTCAAATGTCAATTACCGCGCTGAGGGTTTAAACTCCACAAAGACAGCAGAGCTCGATAGTTAATGCAGAGCTCTGGTCCTCCGTAAAACAATTAGCTCTTACCGCGCTATGGGATTGAACTCTACACTGGCAGCAGCGCTCAATGGACTCTGGATAAACAATGCGCACACTGGTGGCGAGCGCGCACAATGGCATCCTGCTACTAGGATTGCTGACAGACAGGCAAGAAGAGCGTGTCTCTCACCTGTCCGTCGGTACTTCCAGCGTCCCTCTGGCTGTAAGGGGAGGTAATGGCCCTGATGAATTTCGATGGACCATTCTAGAACAGCCCCTGATACCCAACCATGTGACAGACATTAGCAAGTTTCTGTTCAGGAAAGAACAAAAATGGGTGTACACTCTGAACTCAGACAAGGACGGGTTGAATGATGACATCCCGTGGATGTCTCTGTGAAGATGCACTCCTCTAGCGTATTAGTCATCTCAACATTTATATGGGGTCTGGCACTGATTCTGACCAGTTTACAGGCTACGGTTGCTTTTCTCCATACTTCGCCATTTCTTGTGAGGTTCAATGTATGATTCACCATAATCTTCCATTCCTTGTGATGGTGTAGCCTCATACGTGTTTTCTAGGCCTTTGTCGGGCTTAAACACCCCGTTGCCTTCGTCAACTTATATCTTACACATATTGGAGCCCCTCTGCCTGATCACCAAGTGCTCACCTGTCCAAAATAAAAATAAATAATAAAGAAAATTGCAGTGGATCTTTATTAGTTATTTATTTTTTACCGTTCCACTTGTCAGTGCGGTATTGCTTGGCTTAAAATAGAGCCTTACAACATTGGTAGCCATAGTAACATGTAGAGCTGCTAGTGCGCTGTACCTGAGCTTTTACAAACAACAGTACCTCCAAAAAAACCATTTCTTTTGGATGCCCCTGCTTTAAACATACATGCAAATATCAATGTTTCTGGAGACTGAGTATTAATAAATAAATTAATAAATTTGTGAGCTTTCATAAGCTCTAATCTACCTGTGAGCGTCCTTTCTCTCAATAGGACTACATATCCCAGAATCCTTAGTGGTCATGTGATGACAATTGACACGCCCAGTTGAGGAAGTAAAACTGTAGTGTTTGACTCCGCGCGTTACCTCCCCTTACAGCCAGAGGGACGCTGGAAGTACCGACGGACAGGTGAGAGACACGCTCTTCTTGCCTGTCTGTCAGCAATCCTAGTAGCAGGATGCCATTGTGCGCGCTCGCCACCAGTGTGCGCATTGTTTATCCAGAGTCCATTGAGCGCTGCTGCCAGTGTAGAGTTCAATCCCATAGCGCGGTAAGAGCTAATTGTTTTACGGAGGACCAGAGCTCTGCATTAACTATCGAGCTCTGCTGCCTTTGTGGAGTTTAAACCCTCAGCGCGGTAATTGACATTTGACTCACGGCGCACTAGAGCTCTGTTTGTTCTCTCGCGTTGGGCTGCTGGTTATGACCCACACGCGAGCAGTTTTCAGAAAATGTTCAAAAAGCGTCATTGCGGGTGTTGTGTACTGGCGCTCTGCCTATGTGTTTACAGTTTAACCAGATACCGCCCAGATGATGGTATTACTAACGAAATGCGCTCTAATATAATAACTGGAGTGTTGATGCTAAAATATAACCTGCTAAAATATAACCTCACAAGCAGGGATCCTGTCACGATGTGTACTAGTGGCAGTTCTCTAATGACTAAGTGATACATGCATAAGTAATCATAAAATGAGGTGTAGGCGGACCCCATACCTCAATGTTTAGGAACAGATATGCTTGTTCTTTGCACTGGCTTAATTGTCATTAAACACATTTTCAGGCCATCGAGGGTCTGATCTCTGCCATTTGTTCAACTGCGGCCATTGCCTTAGCCAGGGTTTTTTGGCTTTTTGACCTACTATTAACACCAGTACAATTTGTGATTATGTGTGAATTCAGCTGTTTGCTGACGTGTCTCTGTATGTGTCTCTCTCTTTCCACTAGAGCGGTGCTTCAATTACCTGAGCTGTTTGCCAGGTGAGGTGAGGCAGTACTCTCCTGCACAATATGGTAAGTGGGAGCCCTACTACATATCATATGTAGGTATTGTAGTTCCATGTAGTAATTAAAGCACTACCAAGAGGATTGCTTCATAAATTCTCTTTATAGATATGGTATACCATGTAAATGTTTTGGATACCGTAGATATACTAATTATATGTTTTTCCCTTGTTTTCGACTATGTTTGTTCTCCTTCGGACTTCACAGCTGGGAGAATGATCCTTCACTAATACCCAGGTGATACCTTTTCCTTTTTCATATTTTCTTCACACAACACTAGCAGTAGCGACACAGGTCCTGAAGAATGCAGTGGATACCAGTGTGATCCGTAATTCCTGCTGAAACATGTCGACCAACCTGTTGGTAGCTATTAGTTAAAACTACCAATTTCGCTCTTTTTAAGCTTTAGAGACTTTGAGGTCTCAAATAAATAAGTACTTTCCTCAGAGCCATCTAATTTTAATATCACTATTTTGCACTTTTGCACTATTTCACTTTTTCTCGCACTGCTTTTCAGTAGCCCCCTGCGACCCAGTTATACCATCACTGGTTCCTATGTTGTCATTCATGACTAAACTCTTTTCCTATCCTTCATGGTTAGAAGGAACCCACATGATGAAAAGGGCGCCCAGGAAGAGCTACTGATGGGTACTTTTCAAAAACTATGAATGATGTACCCTGTCTAGCGAATCAATATCACTAGCTCCATTGCATAGTCGTATCTTGTGAATTTCATACCTTTGACCCTCCATTACTTTTTGTATTATGTATAGCAGTACACCAGGTCACACATCTGAGACAGACCCGTCATCTGAAACAGAGTCCAGACACATGATTGGCACATTACACACAATTGCACAAGACAACATCGCCTGCCCACCCATGCACACCCAGGCAGAGGCACCCCAGCTCCTCCTGCCACCCATCGGAGCATGCCCACCCATGCACACCCAGGCAGAGGCACCCCAGCCTCTCCTGCCACCCATTGGAGCATGCCCCCCATGCACACCCAGGCCTCACTGCTCACCTTCTGCCACCGGCGTGTAGACAGGAGGTCACACCACGTGCCGCTGCAAGCCAAAAGCCACAAGCCAGGAGCCTGCAGACATAGCACCCTCCACACCATGCAAACCGACTCTGCAGGCCACCAGGTCTCACGTTTGGTGCTGGGTCTTGATTACTCCATGGCATAGGACATACCAGTGGTCCCGGCATCATTGCAGGCTGCACACCTGCTCAGCCCTATTGGTGCCACTAACTCCAGGCTCCCAAAAGTGACGCCACATGGCGGTAGGCCCGCACTGCCCGCTGCCTCTGGCCTACACTGCGGTCCAGCAGGGCATACAAAACCTGAGCTGTCCAGACCATAAGGACGGCGCATCATCGCAGGCTGCACTCCCGCTCAGCAGCTTAAGGTGCCACTGACTCAGTGCACCCAAAGTTACCGTCCCGTGGTGGGGTGCCTGTGTCGGCCACAATGCTCTGGGCGCCACTAACCCTGTGCAACCCCGGTCAGCGCAACATGGTGGTAGGCCTGTGACGACTGCAATGCCTCAGGTGCCACTAACCCTGTGAGCAACAACTCATGGGCCATTTATGATTGAGAACTGTGGAGCGTCCGTCATCCAGTCACCACCAGCAGAGGGGAATGTGACATCATCGGCCCCTATGTTGGCGGAGTCACATGCCCTGTGAAGCCTGTGCCGATGGGTGTGGTGTGCGTGCAAACCTGCCCTCAGGGAGTGGCTGTGACATGCGGACAACTAGACCAGTGACCTGCACACCACCAGCGAGTACGCCTGCGACGGGTAGCAATGAAGGCCCCCCTCATAGCTTAAGTGGAGTGGTCTGGCCTGCCGTACGCCAGACCAGCGCAGGGTCTGCAACAATGACTCGTGGGCTCTGGGAGTGGTTCAGTCAGACATGGAAGTGACTGATGCGTGTGTCTCCGTTGTAGTGTTTACGCGACCCGGTACACAATATGCAATGTAGCACCCTCTGACTGGCATCCCACAGGATGAGCATCATTGATGCAAGGGAAATCACTGTCCCTACATTCATCCACACATTCATACATGAATGATGAAAGACAAGACACAGCAGTGCGTCACTGGATGTTTATTGCACATCCAGTGCAGTTCTGTAGCTGGAGCGGTACAGGGCAATGCCGAGCCCACTACACAATATGGGCCTGTGGAGGGCCAGCCAGAGTCCATCCGGGGATGACAAGTACTGCAGAAGAGGAAGGGTACATTCTGCAGTCTGGTCGCCGTGTCATTGGTCATTAAACAGGATATGGCAGTCCATGTCGCTATCCAAGGTGAGTGCATCGGAGTGTATCGGGGGTCAGTGGAAGGTCATGTGACCATGTGCAGCACTAAGCAGAAACAGGCCAGGTGGCGGGAATGAATGCTAGTGCCTCCTGATCATGAACCCATCTACGTCCTTATCCCCGGATGTGTGCTCTGCACCACCTGTGGGTGTTGCAGTACCGGCTGAGGCACTGTCTGCCACTGACACACCAGGTGCCGGAGTGGATACGTCTGCTGCACTGTGAGGCAATGGCACACCAGGGAGTGGAGATGTGGATGGTGTGGGGGCAGCAGCATTCATATGCGCCACACCTTGTGGCAGCAATGCCATGATGATGATCTGCAGGGCATGGTAGATCCCAGCTACATTTCCCTGATGTACAGCGGTGGCTGACATCCTTTCCGCCTCCATCTGCACCATGTCCTCCATGAGCCTCCACATGTGTGCAAGCTCACGGCTGGTATCGCTGGTGCCCCTCTGAGTGGACAGGTGTTCTTCTCTCCGCATCAGGAATCCAGGGATGTCAGTCAGGGCTCGTTGGAGACCATGGAGCGGGCCTAGACACCTATGGATGGCGTCCAGTTTGGTGGCCATGAGGTCAAACTGCGCCCGCACCTGCTCAGCCGTGTCCCTCTGTAAGTCTGTGTGTTGTTCCTAGGTGTCTTGGGAGACTGATGGGTGGTTTGGGTGGTGGGTGGGGTCTCCTCGATGCAGCTGGTCTGCCCAGATCTTGGAGGTGAGTCGCAGACGATGTCAATGTTGTCTAGGAGGGCTTGTGCGTCCATGCTGGGTTTGTCCTCTTTGTCATCAGTAAAAAGTGGCTGGGACTGCTCTGCAGGGGGTGTTGACGGTGGCCCTGCAATGTGAAGGGGAGATGGTGTATTGCAATGTGTCCACATGTATGTAGCCGCATGGTACATGTTGACATTCAGTCAGCCTGGCATTGTACATTGTGGAAGATGACCCAGGGTCATTGAGGGTGTGCACTGTGCTCTGCTTGATTGTGCATGTGTGTCATCGTGGCCATCTCCACCCGTCCCCCCAGTACCTGGTGGTCACTCACCCTGTTGCGGTTGTGTTGTGTCCTCTCGAGCAGTGTGCGGTCCCCCGACTCCAGCCACAGTGTCCACACAGATGACTGTCTACACCAGCTCCTCCATGTCATCCAGCACGAGCTGTGGCGTTGGGCTCCCACCTCCAGTCTGCAATGCTGCCTTCTGGTTGGCTGCAAGTTTCTCCTTGGTCTTTCTCTTGATGTCATTCCATCGCCTCTTGACCTCGTCCATTGTCCTCTTGTGCTCTCCGACGGCATTCACCTTGTTCACGATGTCCCGCCATATTCCAGTTTTGGTGCCCAATGACACGTTGGAGGTGACGAACAGTTGTTGATGGTGTTCCATCACCTCCGTGACTATGCTCCTGTTCACCTGTGGACTGAACTTCGTGTTCCTCTGCTTCTTGTCCTTGCCCTTCCTTGTCCCGGAGGTCCCGGGCTGGTAGTCCGGGGTGCTTATGGGGTTGTGCTTGTCCTTTGCGCCTGCTCTGGCTGCCTTCATGGTGCTTGGGTGTCGGTCAGTTTGTGTTTGGGTGTTTTTTCTACTTTTATGGTGATTTTTCCCGCCTGTCAGTTGTGTGTTGCAGGCCTGGCGCTGCTTATCGCTGATTTCCTCATCGTGCTTTGACCCATCGCAGGTATTTTGTGTTGCGGTTTGTGTTTTTATCTCCTTCGAGGTGGTTGTATCGTGGACATTGTCTGCGGTTTAGGCAGACTATCGCATGGTACCGCCTTGTTGTGAATTGCACGTTGACACAGGGTTATTTTCCCGCAATGGGCTGCGATGTTGAGAGTTGCATTAAGCTACTCTTGCAGTAGTTATAACACATTCATGTGAATCTACCCAAAAGTTGGGTTGAGACAGTTCTACTGGCATTAGCCCTCTGGAGTTAACATTAAGGTGCGCAAAAGCAAACCAATTGACAAGAGAGTCATGGAGAGATGGTAACCATAATATCATTCTTGAATTACTAGCAGACAGAAACTGAAGGGTTGTATAATCGAACCACGCATTTAAACATTTTGCATTCCTTAACAACGCAGTATTTACTACGATTGTGTCTTTACCACGCATGTCTTTACAATAAATGTTGTTGCAATGGCATGATTGCCAAAGGCATATGCGTTGTAAAGATTACACCACAGCCCCCCGCCCTGAGCCCTAAAACCCTGCCCCATTCCTGCAAACTACTCCGCCCCAGCCCTAAAAACAACCCCAGACCCCCACCCTGAATCCTAAAACTGGCCCTCAGACCTAAAAACTACCGACCCCCCCACCCTGAGCCTTAAATCCCAGCCCCCAGCCATAATAACTGCCCTGAACCCAACCCCCCGCCCTGAGCCCTATAATCCAGCCCCAAGCCCCAAAAACTACCCTGACCGCAGCCCCTGCCTGAGCCCTAAATCCAACTCCCAGCCCTAAAAACAACCCCAAACCCCTGCCCTGCACCCTAAAACCCGGCCCCCAGCCCTACTTACTATGCTGCGCAGGGCTGGACTGGCTACCGGGCATTTTGGCATATTGCCGATCTGGAGGCTGATGTCACTGCGGTGGGGGCTAATTTCGTTGATGGAGACCTGCGTGTGCTTCGAAATAAACAAAGCAAAACAAATTTCGTTCAGCACACACAGGTCCCCATCTACGAAATCAGCCCCCAGCTTGGCAGCATGCCAAAATGCCCGGTAGCCAGTCCGGCCCTGATGCTGCGTCCTAACCGATCCTTCCTGTTTCTCCTTCCATGCCCCCAGCCCATCCGCTCTGAATCTAGAGCGCTGACTGCCTTTTATCACACATATGGAGTTACGGTACGTGTGGTTCCTCCTACGTCGTAAATGCTGTTTCCCACCCAGAAGCAGTACATCAATGAACTTCTTTGTCTTCATTTAGGTGAAAACAGCTATAAAGAGCATAATACAGAAGGGAAGGCCTAGCTAATCTAAATTCGAATATTTACTAAAACCTTTAAATTAGTCCTGTAGATAAAGCTCTTCATTTATCTTTCACAAACTGTTCTAGAATGGTACACTTGTAATCAGTTATAGTTTGGTGCCTCAACATTATTTCCTATCGTCCATGAGAAAAGTGTGCCAGTGATTTCTCATTCAATAAATATAAACTGAAAAACCTCTTGGAGGGTACACTGCTGAGCATGTCTCTTTTAATATAGGATGCACACATAATATAAATGAGGTTTCTCAGTTTAAGTATACAAATTACACCAATGAGAAGATGGATTATTAGTTGGGTAGATGGTAGTCCGCCACAAGTAATAATGGGACAGTTCGTGTAAGGTCCAGTGAAGGTTTCAGTAATTTAAATCTGAGCTCAACCCCTGGTAGCTATTGCACAGAACAGACAGGCTTAAGATAAGAAAATGTGCAAAGCATTTTCAAGTACCAAAACTGTTAAAAGGTTGAAAACAAAATACAATAAAAATCCCACTCCAATTTATAAAAGTAGAGAATATTTTATTGAACAAAATGACACCAAAAGTGCAGAAATCCAATAAAGGGATTTTTTAGAGTTTTAAATAAAAATAGCTCCAAAAAGCACAAAGCATTAACTGTAGGCAACTGGCCATGCTAGATTGAGACAAGGGTAAGGATTGAGGTCGACCTGATGCAGTGCAGGTCAGATATGAGGAGCAGGTTCGTCCGGGTCAAAGAGTTACCTTCAGACTTATAAACGTTTATGCTGAAAAAGTGGTCATGTTTGAGGCAAGCTGCAAGCTGGATCCAGAGCAGGGCTCAATCCTGGCAGGTTGCTGAAGAGTGGGATCCTGCTGCAGTCTTGGAAAAGGCAGGAAAGCTCAGAGCAGGTGAAGTCCAAAGTTTGGGCCCAGTAAGACCTCAAAGTCGATCGGATACTGTTTATCGTTGGTGCTGGCGAAGCTCTCCAACTATGGAAATAGAAATATTTCTTATGGAAAGATTTCCTTCAGCCAGTCAAACCAGTAAGTTTGGGCTGGCCAGCAATTCGACATTGATGGCTGCAGGTTTGATGGAGACCCCTGTCTCCATAGATACATGAGGCAGAAAGTTGGCAAAAAGTTGCTAAGTCACAGCATTTGCAATGTGGCTAGTAGGAGTACACTCTAACACCAGCCATGGATCCCAGGACCTCATGAACAGCAGTTCGGAGTCAGGACTAACCCTACCAGAAGCTATCAGCAGGGTCCAGGTAGGTCTCATTAAATCTGGTCAGCTGATCTCTTTCAGGAAAGTGGCCTTTTTGTAGCTTTTGTGAAACTGGAACTTAATAGGACATCATCCGACTGATCTTTGAAGTCCATTTATTTGTCCTGGGTACAGGTGGTATCAGGTCCATCCCCTCAGTTCTCCTCACATGCCAAAACTGCAGGTGCAATCCTTCTTCTAACTTAGACAGGCCCAATAGAGTTCTGAAGAAAGTACCCAGGGTTGCCACATTTATGCTAGCACTAGTTTGTGAGTGGGGTGATTTCTGGCCCTCCTTATACAATATGGAAAATTCCAGGAGTAATTATACCCACCTTTGCACCAGTTCCAAGGTGCCTTACTGCAGACAATCCTAGAGTGCCTCTCTATACCCAAACCCATCATGGCAGAACCTTTCCTCTCTTGTGCGGAGCTCCTGTGCGAACTCCATGGGTGTGTACATGGAAATGAGCAAACCCATCACTGTGGTCACTCAAAATTGGTTCTTGGCGCAACTCTTCTCCCACTTGGATTGGTGCTTGGTTAGCTAGATAGACAAGCAGGAGGCATGCCCAGGTGTGATCTACATCTGATAGTGACAGTGTAGGCATCCTTTGAAGGTATGCAATGGGCTGAGCACAGTTTGCAAGCCATCCTGCCAGAAGGTGGTCAACTTCTCCCCATATCCAAGACCTTTGTCTGCGCTCTGGGAGCTAATTCACACCCAATCACACAGCTATTCTGCTTTTCGGTGACAGTTGGAAGCTCAGGCAAATTGAAGAGGCTTTAGCTAGGCTAAAGGTAACTTTTTAAAGATAACTTTTGTAAAAATATTCGTCACAAATCTGACTTTGCCAACAAGTTGGATTTGGAATAACTATTTTAAAACGTTTAATAGCGAATGTTTTATCTGGTTCCTAGGTGGAGATAATGTTTTAAACTTTAATGCTCTGCTTTCATTAGGAACACCTAACCCAGCTACAGTGAAAATAGGATTTAGTGCATTGTCGCTGTAAGGACATTTTTCACATTAAAATGTTATATGTCCTAGTTTTAAGTATCATGCAGCCTGCCATATGGGTATTTTAAGGGCTATATAGGGGTTACTTATTAGTATTTAAAAGGAGGGGGTTAAGGCTATCAAATGTTTGACAAGTCAAATTCACAGTTTAAACCTGCTCAGTCAAGTTACTGGTGGAAAGCCTGCCATCATGTTTGCATTGTCATTTTAGTGATGGTTGAAAATGTGTTGCAGTTCACTAGTGTCATTTAGGTTACAGGCCCTTGGCACACTTTGTACCACATATTGAGGACTTATAGGTAAGTAAAAAGGGTCAGTTAGGAGAATAGCCAATTTCAACGTAATTTAGGAGTCAAAGAACAAAAACAGGGGCCTGTTTAGAATGGTCTCAGCACACAGAGTCAAAAAATCAGCAGTATCAGTCCAAAGAATGAGGGTGATCATGCAGAAAGAGGCATTTTCCAACTATGTCATGATACGGTTCAAATATCTTGCATTCCACAAGTGTGAGAATTGGCACTAACTTGAAATACCATCCCACCACATTCATATCTCATGGGTGAAAAAAAATGCACAACCTGTACTGCCAAAAAACGAAAAAATATATACTTTCCATCGAAAGTTAGGAATAACTATAGATTCTTTTAATATTCATATTTGTGTATGGCGTTAAAAGTCACTGGGAAATATCAATTGCATTTCCATAGTTCTTGAAAGAAAAGTGAAATTTGGTAGTAGAAAGGTGTTCAGCTTCTCCCGAGTGTTAAATATGCCTTACTTCACTCCTCCATAGATTAGAAGTAAATCAATTACCTTCAGTGATTGTGCCGGGCATTCTGTATCCGTACACAAATTAATTGGATTTGAAAAATAATTATTTTAAAATGAAATCCTATTTGATGCCACAATGATAAAATGTATGTGTCTAATTACATATATAACATCAGTTTATAAATAATAGGGATGGTTTAAAAATAAGGCGTGTATATTTTGTGTTTATTTCATGTTTTAATTAATCTCATGTCACCAAATGTAAGTGAATTTGAGAATACTTAACAGATGCTATTTCTAGCTTGGCTCTGAAATGCTCGTGTGTAGCTGTTGTAGTTAATATTGCCTGCCTATCCACATATGTGAAACAAATTTGCATGTAATGCCATTTTAGTTTTATAATGCACCATCTGCTTACCATTGCTAATTTTGCAGTGAAACACACTTTCTACTTTACACATTTTTCTTAGCACATTACAATGTTGCTCAGAGCTTTAGCAGGCTCACATATTTTCCGATCATCCTTATATTTTCATTAGGCCTGGGCAGTAAATTCCGTTCCGCTCGCGGAATTTGCGGAATTTCGGTAATTTTGCGTTCCGCAGAGAACGCGGAATTACCCAAAATGCTGCATTCCGCGGCTTCGCGGAATTTTTTGCTTGTACGCGTTCTCAAAATGCGTGTTCGCAAGATATTTCTCCCCGAGCACACAAACAGCGATCGCCAACAGGAAAAAAGCATCACGAACAAGTAATTCCGCGTTTTCGCAGAATTTCTGCGTGTTCGCAGAGATTTTTACCGTTTCGCGGAGGTTTGCATAGCGCGACTACGCAAATTCCGCCCACCCCTAATTTTCATAGACCAAAATACATATTTTTCATTCAAATATTTTACATGTATTACACAGGTAAAATATAAGTCTGCTATAATAACATTTCAATGAGAGTGTGGATTTATAATGGCCTGAATTGTCGCTCCCTTCGTGAAACCATTTTTGAGTATGGTCAGCAGTACGCCAGTAGTACAACTTTACATACTCACTGCTGCTAAAACAAATTTCTTTCTGGAGATCTCCGTCTACACCTGCCATATGTCTTATTTGTGGAGATCTCCGTCATGAATGTCAAGATCTCTTCGCAGGGAGGTGTATGGTTTTGTATTAAATACGGGAGAGACAAGGGTAAATGGTAAATATCTACTTATACACCGGTCGTGGTAAGGGCAATTTAAGGAGGGCTTAAGGGAGGCACATGCAAATAATAAAATACGCTCACAACAAATTAAGAAAATTGCTATTTACACAAATTACACCTACATCTACTAGAGTAGTACTACAGACAAAACAGACTAGTCCAGTCAAGCCTTGCAGTAAGTCAAGCAGCATACACGGCCAATCACTGCTGTGGCTGGTACTTGATCCTGGTACATGTCCTTGCTCTTTGTAAGTTCTTCTCTTCTCCTTTAGCTAGTTCGGACCTATTTCCTTTTCACTACATCTTTTGTGCATCTTTTCCTTGCGTTCTTTGATGGGGTCATCAGAGGATTTCTTACTATCATCACATCTCTTCATCCAATTTCACTAATAACGATGAACACATTTGTACAAGAAATTCATCATGTCGTAGCAAGGTCTTCTACTTAGAATGACTTGCTTCTCAATATTGATCTAAGAGCCAACAAGAAGGATTACAATATCCGAGTTATAATGAAGTAATGCTAATTACACCCGCCGGAGTGTTTATTTCTTTCACCGTTCTCAGACTGTTCAAAGAATACAAACAGATTTTAACATCTTGTGCTATCCATGAGAGCGTGATCTGCCTTTTTAAGAGTGCCTTCATCAATGGTGTGCTGTGTTGAGACAAGCAGGGTACCACATGTAGTCCATAGGACTATTTCAATAGATCAAGCAGCTGCCAGCCAGTCATCTGTATTCACTAAAAGAAGAATTGAAATCTGGTGATTTTCTGCCAATGGTCTGCATGGATGTTTAAGATATGGGAGCAGTGGGAAGTTGATTTGAAGACTTCGGGTTATATTCACAAGAACGTGTGATGACTACCGCAAGAGTAGCTTAACACAACTCTCAACATCGCAGCCTATCGCGGTAAAATTATGTTGTGCCAACCAAGTATTCACAACGCACCGGTAGCATGCATTAGTCACCAGATAACGCATCAAATGGCCATGCAAAATTCAACGCCATGCCGCAACAATGCAAAACTTGAACGCAAAAAATCATGCGATGAGTCCAATCGCGGTACAAAAAGTAGCAAATACCAGCCACAAGCTTGCAAATCCCATGCGTCTGGAGGGAAAATGCCCCATAAAAACCACAGAAACAACACACCAGAAACAAGCCAAAGCACGTAGCAACATGGATGCACCATCACTGAGTGCAGAGGCCAACGCAAACCCCACAACCTCCATAGACCACCAGCAAAGAATAACGGGGAAAGGCGAGGAGAAGAGGGAGAGGAAGACGGGGTGCAGACCGCAGCAAAACCAGATCAGCGTCACGGAGGTGACAGAACACTAACAGCAACTGACCCACAAGTAGACCACCTGGAATGCAGTTGGAGTGCCGAGGAGGCCAATCGAGGAGGCCAAGAGGGGCTGGCATGGGGTGACAACCTAAACCAGGCACAAACCTGCTGCCAACAGGAAGGCTGCAAAGGCGACAAGAGGTGGCAGTCCTGCGCCACAGGAGGAGCTGGAGGACACCAATGCCACAGTCATCAGTTAGAGATGGTGCAAGGAGTAGGGAGTACGGACACAGCTCGAGAGGACCTGATACAACATCAACAGGGTGAGTAACGACCAGGGACTGGGGGGACGGGGGAAGATGGGCACCATGGCACACATGCACAACGAGGTATAGCACACTGCACACCCACAATTACCCTGGATCATGTCCCTCATCCCCTTGGCACACTGCAGCACACATACATAGCAAGAACAGCACACCCACATTGACGACAACGTGGTAGAATGCGCCAGGCCGACACTGCAGAACAGAGGATATAACTGGCGCCGCACATGCACAGAAACATGCCTTCTACATCTGACAGAGCAGGAAACTGTGAAATGGAAATGTACGCATACGACCTCACATCCGTCATGTAGTCCAAATGTACACTGTCCCGCAGCAGTATTCAGCACCTCCCAAACAGTCACAATGTACATTGTCATACAGTCTGCATGTCAACCAGAACAATGCGCCAACATACATGTCAACACAATGTCAACATGCATCTCCCCTTCACATTGCAGAGGGGCACACAACACCTCCAGCAGAGCACAGAAGACAACACATCTGTGATGCCGGAAAGGACCAACACACCATCGACACCGATGCCCTACAACAGCCCATGGACATCCCACGAAACCCACCACCAGACCCGAGCAGCCAAGCTACTTAGAAGAGAAGACAGAGCCTGCAACAGACCACACAGCAGGAAGCACCCGCAAGCACAGCTGGCTCACGACACTTCACCCACCCACACATTGCACCCCAATGCCATGTGTCAGCACACCAAAAGGAGGTGGCCGAACAGGTGTGGGTGGGGTCCGAACCCATGGAAGGCGAACTAGATCACATACATTAGTGTCTATTACCATTCAAGGACCAGCTACACCCCACAAAGGAGACCCACACTGCCATAGAGACACATGCAGATGCACATTCACAATACAGAACCACGCCCAGGGGCACGCAAATAGCAGTCACACACCCACGTTGGCTCTGCGTACGATGACCCAGGCCACTCCCCTTACAAATTGAGTGGGTGATGACAAAGCTACATGTCCAAGCTCTAACCCTCTGCCTGCGGTGACATGTCTGCATCCGCTGTGCATAGCACAATGTAATGTCGTAGGGCCCTGGGCCCTCATGCATACAACAAGACCACAGGGACACATGCAGATATTATGTTGAACTGGCTACGGGCACGTGCACCCGGCCCCTTTATTGGCAGGGCCACATGTACAGTGACGCCTGTGCTGGATGTGTGTGGGGTAAGTGTAAGCCAGCACGCACGGAGTGTTTGGTTCTGGCAACCACTTAAACAGTGGACACCAGTGCAACGGAAACTGAAAACACCTACATAACAGAGTCAACTGCTGAGCAACATGGAGGGAGTCGGAGAAGGCCAGAGGACACCCAACATGCAAACAGAAGTGTCTGTGAGTTGCAGTGCACTGAGGTTGGGGCACTACAGCTGAACACGCCCATGTGAAGAAAAAGTCTTGGATTGTGTCCCTTCGAGATATTCCTGATGCAGATGCAGTGGGGTGTGTTAGACCTGCATCATCTTCCTCATCAACGTCCCAGGTCTCCCACACTGCTTGAGGTGACATTGCTGCGCAACCTCTTCACAGCACAAAACTCAATCAGTAACGGACGATGGCTTGCGGTGCACTGAGTCAGTGGCACCTGGAGTGCCAAGCAGGGTATCAGTTTGATGATGGCATCCACGACAGGTGTGGGCAACTCAGTAAGTCTGTCAGGACCACCGTTTCGACTCTGGCAGATGACGGTTGGAGGTGGTCCTGGCGGTGGTGGCGTGTGCCTCCTGCGGTGATGTGATGTCCAGGCCGGTCAGGACTCGATTTGATGTGTGAGCCCTGGTGGACCACAGTTGAGGCTGGAGGCAGCAGACAGTGCAGGGCCACAGACACATGGCGTTGATGACCCTAAGGCCATCGCCTCAGAGGCCATCCAATATCTCAGAAGAAGGGGTCCTGGACCTGACCAGCAGAGAGTTAGTGTGCCCGTATGCACAGCGGCTGGCAAAGGCACCCTGCCACAGGAAGGTGACTTGCGGTGCAATGAGGCAGGTCCATGTGCAGTGAGCTGGTCCTCATCGATGTCAAAGGTGAATGTGGCGGAGGCTTCTAGGGGACAGAGGAAGATGTCCTCCAGGGCATGATGCGGAATGTCTGATGTTATCTGGAAGCAGCAAATGGTGGGATGGAAAGCCTCGTTTTCACCACCAATTCGGTATCAGCTACATGAGGATGAAAACTAGCCCCTAGTCCATAGACTCAAACGCCACCAATGTACGACCAGAGTGTGTCCATGAATGTCGGGAAACAGACTTAGTGGCACCGGTGCTGAGAGGGGATGCAGTCTGTGATGATGCCGGTACACTGATATGAACTCCGCCTTCGCTAAATCAAGACTCTGTGACCTACTGGACCGCAGTGTAGGCCAGAGGCAGCGGTCAGCAGTGGCCCACACCCACCTGTCGTTGGCTCGCGATGCACAGAGTTAGTGACACCAGGGCAGTTGTCGGTAGCATTCGATCACCTCCATAACGATGATCCTATTCCCTCTGGACTGCAACATGTCATCCTCTTTCACCTCTCCTTGCGTGCGATGATATGTATTCTGCCTTTGAAGAATCGATGTTCAGTTCCAATTCTGTGACCTACTCGTGCGCAGCGTAGGCCGCGGGCAGTAGTCTGCGTAGGCCCACAGACACGTGTGGTTGTAATGCTATGCACAGACTTGGTGGCACCACATTGAAGGGAGTATAGTGACATGAACTCTGCCTTAAATATTGTTCACTGCCATGGTGTAATCAAGATTCAGTTCCAAATGTGTGACCTACTTGACCGTGGTGTAGGCAGGGGGCAGCAGTCAGCAAGGGCCCACAGCCATGTGTCGTTGGGATGCTATGCACATGGTTGCTGCCACCTGACCGAAGGGAGTACAGTGAAGTAGAATCTTCCTTACTGTGCGTACACGGACAATATATGATCAAGACTCAGTTCCAAATGTGTGACCTACTTGACCGTGTTGTAGGCCGGAGGCGGCAGTAGAGTACGTCAACGAGACAGGACTAAAGTGGGCCTGTGTCTTGGAGACTGTGATGGCCTGAGGAAGCTGCCAAGGTCACGGGCCACGGTGTCGGCAGGGGATCAGTGTGGCCTGGCTGTGCAGGAGCGGGCCTGAAGGGTCCAGCGGGCCAGGGTACGGCAGGCACACAGGATCACAGGCAACGCCGCTCACGAGGACGGCGTCAGCCTCGCGGCATGGTGAAAGGCACCGCCCTGGCAGAGACGTTGGGCTTTCCGGAAGAGGACCAGGCCCAGGGCTATATGCTTTTTATTCACACTCCTACGCTGGCCTGGCATACGCCGGGCCATCCCACTCCGCCCACGCTTATGGGGGGACGTAACAGCAACATTTCCGCAAACTCCCCCCTGGCTGGGGTGACATGGTTGCGTCCACTGTCCTCTACACTCGATACACCAGAGGTGTATGTTGCCATGGATATGGGTGTGTTCAGCATACTGTGGTCTGTCCAGCACATCTCCGCCACTCTTGGCATTGTGTACTTTCCCAATCTTGGTTCTCCTGCATCCTTCACACATGCCTGGTTGCCACCTCTCCCCACATTCGGCTAGTGTGTGGCTGAGGTGCCATGCCGTTGATGGGTCATGTTCACGGCTTTCCCAGGTTACCATTGTGAGTTCTTCTGTCGTATCTGGTGGGTGGGCATGTTGTTTTGCATGTTGGTTGTGATTTTGTGATGTGTGCATTGCCAGAGTTATGAGTTGCATGGTTGTGGAGTTGAGGTGAGTGGGGTGTTCATTTGGAACTTGCCAAGGGGTTGTGCATTTCCCTTGGTGCCATCCTGGGAACGATGTTTGCTGATGGACTGTCGGAGGATGAAGGAATTATGCACACTGGCTGGGTATTTGGAGGCAACATTGGTGGAGGTTCTGCGGTGTTCGGATGTTATGTTATGTTATGTTACATACATTTGTAATGCGCACTGCTGCCCCAGCAAAGGGGCGTCCAGGCGCACGGCAGGTAGAGATGCAACACCACAAAAAACACAACAGACCAGAGGGAAGAAAAAGTTAAAACAAAAAGGTTTTTAAGGCTCTGCGAAAAGCTAAAAGATCATCTAACAGGCGCAACTCTGCGGGAAGAGAGTTCCAGAGCTCGGCAGCTCTGACCCGGAAGGAGCGGCCGCCAGCCCGGGACAGCCTATATCTGGGGATCACAGTAAGTGCCTGACCCAAGGATCTCAAGGGCCGGGTAGGCACATACCAGGCCAGAAGATCCGCGAGGATAGGGGGGCCAACCCCCCTCAAAATCTTGAACGCCATACACAGCACTTTAAACTGAATTCTGGCCCGGATAGGCAGCCAGTGCAGTGATCTCAATGTGCTGGAGGCAGAACAAGAACGGGGTAGGCCGACAATGGCTCTCGCCGCAGCGTTCTGGACACGTTGGAGGCGGGTAACCTCAGCCACATTGGACCCAACCAGAAGAGAGCTGGCATAGTCCAGGCGCGATAACACTGTCGCCTGGACAATTAGCTGCCTGGTGCGATGGTCAAAGAACTTCAACACAGGGCGAAGCGACCGTAAAATACCAAAGCAGCAGGCAGCAATCCTCTTCGTATGGCCAACGTAGCTGAGGGAAGGATCCATCCATACTCCTAAGTTCTTTAATTCCGTGACCGGAAGGGGGGCCGGCCCCAGCTCCATCGGCCACCACCTGTCCCCCCATAGCTCCGATCTCTTGCCCACGATCATGATCTCTGTTTTCATGGCGTTGAGCTGGAGACAGTTGTTCGTCATCCAGCTCGCCACCGCCCTAAGTCCGCTCTGAAACCTGGGGGCATCCCGATCGGTATCCCCGCTGATCGTAACCGCTAGCTGCGTGTCGTCAGCATATGAGACCATGGTCATGCCCCATTGCTTGACGACCTCAGCCAGCGGTCTCACGTAAAGATTGAACAACGTGGGACTCAGCGAGGATCCTTGCGGCACCCCCTGTTTCAAAGGATGAAATTGGGACTGGAACGGTGGAACGGCAACGCTAAAGAACCGATCGTTGAGAAAAGACCGGAACCACTGGAGAGCAGGTCCACCCAGCCCAATCTCCTCCAGGCGATGCAGCAGGATAGGATGCGAAACCGTATCAAACGCTGCGCTCAAGTCCAACAGGACGAGCGCTGCTGTCTGTCCCGCATCCATCACCGTGCGCAGATGTTCAGCCATGGAGAGAAGGGCGGTCTCCGTGCTGTGACCAGCACGGAACCCATTCTGGGTGGGATCCAAGATGTTAGCATGGATAAGGTGAGCAGAAAGAACTTTGTTGACATGGGCCTCCAACACTTTAGTCGGCCACGGGAGTAAGGAGATGGGCCTATAGTTTTCCGGTTTATCTGGATCCAGGGACGGCTTCTTCAAGATAGGGGAAACCACAGCCCGCTTCCAGCTAGCGGGTACCGTGCTTGATTCCAGCGAGATGTTGATGAGGGAATGAACCACTGCCCGCCCCACGAACGACTGCTCTCTAAAGAGAGTCGCTGTGAGGGGATCAGCGGGGGACCCTGATTTAACCTGGAGAGCCAAGAGGTCGAACTCCTCTAATGTCAGTGGGGGCAAAACGTGCAAAGTGGTACCACCGTAGATGTTGATCGGAGGCTCTGCCGGAGGCCCAGAACATGGGAACGTCCGATAAATTTTTTCGACCTTATCCAAAAAGAATCGAGCAAGAGCCTCACAATGAATGGTGGAACCAGCGGTCGTGGTACAAACACGCTTTGCCAAGAGGTCCTTCAATACTTTAAAGATGGTTTTAGAGGGGTTGGGGCTGTTGCCAAATTCAGTAGCGTAATAAGCTGCCCGAGCTTGGCAAACAGCCCGATGGTAAACTTTGACGGAGGCGAGATACAAAGCTTTCTTCCCGCTATCATACGCCTTCCGCCAAGCCCTCTCTGCTCGCCTACAACCACCCTTAAGTGCACGTAAGGCACCATCATACCATGGACTGGAGTCCCTGGAGCTAACTTTACAGGCGACAATGGGAATAAGGGCGTCAAGCGCCTTGGAGATCCAGGAGCAGAACTTCTCGTAACCTGAGTCAACCAATATCGCAGGTTCTAAAGGCTCCTCGGCGAGGACACGATGTAAATCCTCCAGCCGTAATTTACTCCATTGCCGCTTAGTAACCAACTTTGCCGGGGGAACAGTAACCATTTCCGGCAGAGGGGTGCACATTGATGTGAGACGTGTGCTTTCCTTCGCGGTGATTTTGTGCTGTGTCACCAGGGGGCACAGGTAGGACATGTGTGCTGTGGATTGCCCCCAACACGTGCGTGCATCCAGCTATCCCGTATGGTCCTTGCTTGGTCTCCAGCGGATCCTGCGCATTGTGTTGGACCTATTGGGACTGGGGTACCAGGCTGATGGTGATGTCCAGGACAGGTGTGAGGGACTTGAATGTGGCTGGCTGTGAGACTCCTCCGACTCTGGCGGGTGTCGGTTGGGGGTACCAGGGGCCAACAGGTGCAGCACAGCCAGTAGCTTTGTGTGTGGTGCGATGCTGGTTGTCCACTGTGTTGGTGCCATTGGCCTGTTGGGGGATGTTGGTCAGGATGCGTACGATGGCTGTCCTTTTGAGCCTGTAGTGGGAAATTATATTGTCAGGTGTTGGGTCTGTGAGGCTGGTGTGTTTCCTGGGGGTCCGCTGTCTTTGTCTGCGCTGCCTCTATGGTGGTCCGGGGGGGGGGGTTCTGGGTGGGGGTTGGGGCCCTGGGGTGCTGGCCGTGGGTGTTGTGGCCCTCTTGGGCGTCCGGGCCGCATGACCAGTGGCTCCATGGCATCTGTTGCTCTTCCAATGTGGCTTTCATTTGTGATGCAGGCTGTGGTCTGACTTTGCACCAGGTCTGAGCAGGTGTTAGTTTCTGGGTGCTAATGTGTCTTATCACCTGTTTTGTGTTCTTATCCCCGATCTGGCTGGTCGTTGAGAATGTTGAGGTGTGGTGTTGTCACAGCTTTTGGCACGGAAACGCCTACTCTGCGTCTCATTAGCGATAGTTGCGGGGGTCATCTGTGGCAATGTTTTTTGCAGCTGCTAACGTGGGTATACTGGTGCTGTGGGCTGTTAACACCAGCTTGCAATTGGGGTGATAAGTTTATCACAACTTTGGCTGCGATAAAGTGCCGTTAACTCAGCGATAGAGCCTCGTGAATATGCCCCTTAGAAGGGTAATGTAACATTTGCAAAAGGAGGTGAAGTGTAAATGTTAGTGTGCTTCCTGTTTTAAGTAATATTTGCATAAGGGAGTGAAGTGTCATTGTTAGTCGCAATCTTGTGTTAAGTGTTGCAAAAATGTGTTTTCAGACGATGTACAATAGAAACAATCCAGAGATAGGAAGGTTGATAGATGTCCCACTTGGCACTTAGGCACTGCCTTTTATGGTATGTTATGTTGTGGTTATGGTACAGGGTTGTTCACTAGAGCAGCATTTGCCAATTTCTTGTCTTGTGCTGCTCTAGGGTTTTGGGTAGATTGCTTTGTGTGATTGTGGATGAACGGAGGGTCCCAATAGAGCTTCCCTACCTACTCGTATCTGTGGGTGAACTGGTTTCAAGAGTGAGGGATTTCCCTAAGGTTTTGTTTCTTAAGAAGAGAATGAATGTGTGACAATCAACTAAGTAGTATATGGCTGTCTTAAGGTAGCCTTTTGCGGTTGTCTATGAAGGGAAGATTTTGAGACTGTCAAAGTAATTCATGACTCCTAAAACACGGGATTCTCATTTCTAGAGTCTAAACTGATTGCTGGCTGGATGAAGGATATTTTATATTTCCAGAGGATTGTCTTTAGAGTGTGGTGTTCGTTTTTTATACTTATTTGTAGTGTATGTTCCTAAGCTTGGTTTTGATAGAGCCAGGATTGATACATTTTCTTTGCTGTCTCCTTATATTTTAAACAGATCTGCTGTCTGTGTCATTTTGTTTCGCTTTCTTCTCCCGTGTCCTAGAGTTTTTTGTTTGGCAATTCACAGCCTAGCATCACACTGTTCCAGCTTTTCCCTGGTCCATGTTCTCTGTTCCAGGGGTGCACCTACCACTTTATGTAGAGTCTTCTCAGCTTTCTTCATGTCAAAGGTGCAAGTCGAGACTCCCCTTTTCTTTTTCCTTAAAGGATACATTTACCTTCAGGCCCGCTTTTTGCCAATTAGGGAGGAGGCACAAAGCTAAGGGGCTGCTGGCTGTGCACTTAGTCGTTTCCATATGCGCCTCTGGCTTGTGTGGAGATGAAGGCAGCAGGCTTCAAGTAAACATCCCTCACTATGATGCTGAGGCACAGTGAACATCGGTGGGCCAACCATGGCTGTCAGTACTCCGGGCTTGAACCGCTTCAACAGGCGTCTCTGCTCTTATTATGCCACAGTGGTCTAAGCCTGACCAGCATTGTGGGCCATGTTGAGAGGTCGTGAGTGACACAGTGATGGGTGCAAGAGTAGGACAACTACCTGTTTCACTTCAGGATTATTGGCTCAACAGAATATTACAGTAGGTAGGGGATGTTCCCAGATTGCATCACGTATGAGTACACTGTTAGGCCTAAAGTGTAGCTTGTTCTTCTTATCACATTCTCAGTTGTCTATAGTTTTCTTATTAAATAAAAACATGCCAAAGGTTCTAGGCAGATTTCGTTCAGGCTGATTTAGGGATTTAAAGGTTTTTCAATAAGACGACAGAGGCCTATGTGCTTGCCGTTTGGCGCACACATTTATTCTTGCACATACACCATTTATTCAGTTAATCTAATTTGACTGAAAGTAAGATGTCTACATATTTCAGGGCAATTATATTATTTAATGTTCATCAGCAAGGAGATGGGAAATTAACTTTATGAATCATTTTAATTATTCACATGGAATTAAAATGTACCTTAGACACAATTTGACAAAGGTACTTAGAGTAGAGGACAGTCAAAGGAAGGTAGAAAGTGTTGAACAGGGAGAGAATTACAGTGGCCTTGAAAGCAATTTGATTGTGATGTATGTCTTTGTACTCATTTTATTCTTTTCAGTCGTGATGAGAAAACCTCACATAGTTAACGGTGATTGTTCACACGACATGAATATCTAGGCACAGAAGCTTTCACACGGTGATTTTACTACCAAAAACTATAAGTTTATCTTTGGGGAACATCTCTGTATGGTTTGCGTTAGGATACATTTCATTCTGATGGCTGACATGTGGCTATGGGTAGTTGTGTTGCCCTCCATGAGAGGATTTAGTTTGTAGTTCCACAGTCATGCGAAAAATGTAATTATGCCACTTATCAACGGATTAATCAAGAAATTCATTCATTCAATCATTCATTCATTAATGTATTTATTCACAGAATGCCCTCCCTTTTGAATAGAAGATTAAATATTTAAGGATATGCATTTACCTTTTGTAATTCCTTGCCACTTGATCCTCGTCGTGGCTCTTCCTGCTCACGACTTAGAAACATTCTCAAAACTAATGTCTTACTGTAGACTTCTTCTCTTGTGAAGGTAGAGCCTATGGCAGGAATGCCAGATCACAATACTGCCCGGAGTAAATTCACTCTGAGGATCTGTACTAGACACGGTTTTCATTCATTTGTGTATTATTGTAAATATGTCATTGAGAATAAAAGCATGCTACATCTGGCTGTACCCACAACTAGTTCATACTTGGAGAATGGTGGTTACAGCATGTATGTACAAACAATCACTCTTATTAGCCATCTCTCCTCCTTTGGCAGTTTATTCATGTGTTAATCAAAAACACTGAAACACAAAATGTTAACAAAATGTTCTGGTGTCTGTAGATGAGCTCACCATCCTGGGTGATAAAGGAAGATCAGAATAACAGACAACGCGCCCAGATGGATGGCATCCTTTCTCATGGGGTGCACCTAGAGAACCCATTTCCCTCCTTTCACCGCACAACCCAAGCAAATCATCTGCGGCATCCCTCAAGGCTCATCACGCAGTCCAACCTTCTTCAACATCTACATGCCAACACTTGTAGACATCGTCAGATCCCATGACATCAATATCATCTCCTACGCTGACGATACCCAGCTCATACTTTCGCTCTCAGCGGACCCCACCTCGACGAACACCAACTTCCCCAACTGTATGAAGAATGTCACAGCCTGGATGAAGAACAACTACCAGGAGATCAACATGGACGAAACCGAAGTTATGATCTTTGGCAGACAAATTGCCCTCCAGAATAACTCCCAGTGGCCAAAAGAACTCGGAACCAGCCCTGCTACGAAAGACCACACTTGCAACCTCGGCATCATCTTGGACAGCAAAGTCATGAAACGTCAGGTCAACTCCAACCCCTCAGCCTGATTCCACACTTTCCGCATGCTCCAAAAAGTCTTGGAAAATGGTGACGCAGATCCTCATCACCAGCTGTCTGGACCATGCCAATGCACTCTACACAGGCACCACCACCGAACTCATGAAAATAATCCAGACAATCCAGAAAGAAGCATCCAGACTGATCCTCAACCTACCCAAGAGGACCCAAATCACCCAGCACCTGAAGGACCTCCACTGGCTCCCTGTCTACAGGAAATGCCAATTCAAGCTTCTGACTGACGCCTACAAAGCCCTCCATGACGAGGGACCAGCTTACATGAACCACCTCCTGAATTTCCACCATCCTTCTAGGAATCTCCATTCCGCGCACCCCACCCTCTCACAAATACCATGAATCCGCTGCTGCCACTCCAGATGACGCTCTTTCTCACACCTCGCTGTCAAATCCTGGAATGCCCTCCACCGCCGCACTTCACCCTCGCTGATCCATTTTAGGAAGTACTCAAGACCTGGCTCTTTGATTGATACCATGTCAAATAAAGAGGACCCCCTTGGGTATCTTAGATAGCATACATCCATTCATACACATTCATTCACAAGAGTCAGTTATTAGTACCAATAGGAGTCCAAAATGGGTAGTGTATATAGAATAATCAGTATATTTATTTGTTATCATAAAAAATCGTTAAAAAACATTAAAAGCACTTTATCACAAAAGTCAATAAGGGAGACAAAAATACTGAAAGGGAAGTACACAAGCAGCCAAGTCTTGTAATGTGAACCTAAAAAGCACTCAGGGATACAACAATCAAAAGCAGACAAGTTCATAGATACATATTTCATCAATGTGTCACGTTTTTCTTGTATGATTATATCCCAAGATATTATTCTTTATGCCTTAGTGGACCTAGTTCTTTATCGGTGTCCAGAAGCGTTGTGTGAGTCCTTCCCATACAGTCTGTACAACAAAGCGACGCGTTTCGGTGGTATCTAGTGATTCCCCACCTTCTTCAGGCTAGCACAAATGCTTGTAACACAACTCCCTCAACAGATAAATTCTGGAAAGTTAAAAAGATATATATAAAAAAACATGTACTTTATATCTATATATACATACACATTTATCAAGTAGATTGTTTTACATGGTAATGACATTTCTTAATTGGATTTACATGTTTATATGTTGGGGCAACATACACCCAAACTCTAATGTAAAGGCATTGTCATTAAAACCAGTGATTCAAAATACCCAACTCTCGTCCTCCATAATGATGTCATACCTAGCACTCTCAAACATTCATACAATTCCAAAGTTCCACTGAGTTCGTTCATACAAATCTCATACATCCAAAGTTTTAGAGAGAGTTACCCACCTAATCAGGGGTGTGCTCGTGAATTAAGATAGTCACTGCTTCATTAGTGACATCTATCAACAGCCGAATCTATTATGGAATTCAGCTTACAATAAAATGGGGGTAATCTCCTCCCTAGAGAAATATATAACAAATGTGCATTAGTGTTGTTTTAGTCATATGAAGTTATCTGTCGGGACCCATCTTGTCCTCTTTTAATTCAATACCTTGTACGTTCTTACGAAGTGGCACCTGTCTTGTGCTCAGGATAAAATGGTAAAAGCGTGCCTTCCGCCGTGAATTTTCTGGCAGATCAAAAAAAGCGAAGAACCCTAATTAATTGTTTGAATAGTTTGCGCTAAGATAAACAGGAAATTGAACCACCCCTCTAATAGAGATGAGGGAAATACCTTGTAGTTAGATTCCAGGTTGTATGGCCCACAGAGGCTATGGGACTCCTTGATCGCCCAGCTATCGTCTGGAGGAACACCGCATCTAATTACTTTTCTTCTAGCAGTGCTGGTTATCTACAGGGAGACGGGGCGTGTCCAATAGGTTACCATAGAGATAGAGCTAGGTTTATGATTCAAAAAACGCTATACGTATCTTTATAATGCAGTGCCCAATCCTGTAGTAAACACGTTCCCCTACGTCCCCTTTTAGATTTTAAACACAAACTTGAGTTTGTATTCAGTCGCGCTGTCGCGTTCAATGGTCATTTAATTTAATACATCAGAAGGTGCGTGGTTCAGCCAGAGCTGACCGAGCCTACCCCTGCTGGCTCAACTATACATAAGATGCTGCAAAGACATTAAGTACTCTAACATCATTAAACAATTAGTAAAGCCCAATACTTTCAAGCCAAGGTCTATTTGCAAACGACACTAATGCAAAACCCTGCGAGAGGTATGGTCGAAGTGAAACTAACTAAGCAATCCGCCCGGCTCGAGAACATCCGTGTTGTTAGTGTCCTGCGCCTGCATAGTTTAGCGAGCCGAGTAGCGAAGCAAACTTACCGGGACTGAAAAGTCTCCCGACTTGCCTCTGTTCTCCGTTTGATTGTTCCGTGGTGCCAGACTCACTACGGAGCCGTTTTTTAAAGCCGTAATTGGTTCCAATTAAGATTTGTATAATGGCAACAAACATAGGACTGTTCATAAAAGGATAGAGTTCATCCCTTGACACCTGGCCGCCATCTTGGAATGGGTCCGGGTTAAATATATGTAACAGTGCCACAAATCACCCCGTGCTGGCGAATGGCGACGCCATCGAAAAGTGATCAGCACTAACTGGCGAACCTCATGCTGCACATAGATACGTGGAACATCCACTGATCGGTACATGCTAATAAGTAGAATTATGTCTATACTTCAACTGAAGATTATATTCCGGTAGTTGTATTAACATTAGAGTGCCGCATTTATCCAGGCCACATCTCTTTGATCACTTATTCTCTTAAATTATCTTACAAGGATGAAGCTTGTCCAACGCTAAAAAAATTTTTTAGGATTCAAACGGGCTCATGTATGAGTGTACTGCCTGACGACTCGTGCCAAATGGGTAGCATGAAGAACAAACAAGATAATGAAATCAAATGTCCTAGTATTTAGTTATTGTAACCTGATACTGTCATAAGCGAGCCTAAACCACGCCTAATGTGGGCAACAGAGTTAAGAGCTCTTGTGAAGTATATCGATACACCCTACCAATCTATGCTTTTATTGTATAAGAGCCCGTAATGCCCTGCATGCAAACATAATTGCTAGCAGGACAAAATTGCAATATCACAACATAGTCATAGGATAGCTAGTCCATCGAGCTGAACCTGGTGAGAGATACATGAATTTGATGGGCCCTATTTTGTTTATAGAGCATCTTTATCTTAGAAGTTTTTCCCATTCCTCACGTGAGTTAAGGCCCTGTCTCATCGTGTTGAATATACAGATGTACCACTGTTCTCTGGCCTTCCTTTTCTCATCCATATTGCCTCCTCTTTTGTTCAGTGTGATTTTTTCTAAGATGAACCAGGACAGGTCATTTTCGCGATGTCCCATTTCTAGAAAATGTGTGACCAGAGGGGCATTCATTTTCTTAGTCCTAATAGCTGATCTATGCTCTAGGAGGCGAACACGTAATTCTCGGCTTGTTTCACCGATGTATGCGTGTCCACACGGGCATTTGAGGAAATAGATGATATTTTTGCTCCGGCAATTGTTGAGAGTGTGTGTCACAATCGTCCTGCCATTGTGCTTAATCTCTTTGCCCACGATGCATTCTGCACACACTGAGCAATTCTTTGATTGATACCCACAGCACAGCTCCTGGATACCCTATCGGGTGGTAAGCCAAGCTATATAAATACCACTTGATTTATTGATTGATTGAAAGGAAAGGTGTACGCTTTCTCTGCTGAAAGGATAATGTTGCTGTCAAAATTCTTGGAGAACGAGATAAATGCATCAGATAACTGTACTAATGTTCCTAATTCTTGCCTATTTAGTTATAACAGCCATGGGAATCGTTTGTCATGTTTGATACCGGCAATGAAAAATGGCACTTCAGGAACTGAGTTTTTTTTAGACCATACTTACAGTGTTTTAAATGAAGCTAGTACTGTCCCAGAGCTAAAGAGTTGAAGACGCACCTCTTTAAAGAACACTGAATCACAATGTATTTACAGTCCACAAACTAGCCATCTCTCCTATCGTTTGCTGACATCATGTTTGTATTTGACCCTGTGTGGTACTTTGCTGCCTTTCGGCCACGTGTGTTCTGTAGAAATATCAACTGGTATTGGAACCTGCACACCATTAGTCTCTGCCAATGAGTTAATCCAAGTATTATTTACAATTAGAAACGCTGTGGCGGCGTGCACCAAGGTATCACCCTCTAAACCTGGGTGTATGAATGCAATAATGCTGTTGCACTTGCCGGACTGGCAAGTGTCCCTCAGAGTGCACTTCCTTATATCCAAATGGAGAAATTTGAATCCAATTCCAGTCTTTTCATCTCTTCGACTTCTTTCATCTACAGTCTTAAACAACCTTGTATGCTTTTGTATAGCCTTTTTTCTGTTTACACTCAATACCTTTCTCAATTTAATGACTCTCACGCTTGTTCATCTCATTCATATTCCTACCCTTTCCAAGATGGCCCCATACTTTCCCAAACGACCTTTGAACATTCATTGACCGCGCATGCACATTTCATGATTGTAGTGATCAAAGGAGGCAGGTATATTTAAAAGGTTTATTCCAATAAGTGAAATACAGATAAACAGGCAAGCGCCAGGCAGCGCGGCTTCCAGCCCCAGGCACCAACTCCAACTGAATGCCCAAGGTTGGAATCCCAAGAACACACTTGTATGTTCTATGCCTCGCACTGATCACGAGACATTTAAAGGAATACAATGCATATAAAGGAACTGAATAAACATAATGAGAACTATAAAAGTAAATACGACACAACAATGATCTTTTTGTTTACACGTAATACACTTTGTTATCCTTTTAGTCCAACCTTCATCCACATGTTTACATCCATAAATGACTTTCATATGTATTCATCTTGTTGCACTTGTTCACCCTTTCCAAAATGGCCCTCACATACACAAATGTTATCGCATGAGTCCGTTTCCTATAATTGTTGAGCACTTCAGAATGGCAGCGAGCGTTCTACCTGGTTCGCGTTTTCGGAGCAAAACGGGGAATATTCTTTAATAATACAAGGTACTTTAATGGTCGGGACTTCGGTGTTTTAATAGGTGAAATAGACATGGATGAGACTTAAATATCTCAGTTTCGACACGGTCAAGGTCTAACTGTTCTCACTTTCTCCACTTTGTTCGATCCTAGGTGTGCTCTCTGCATGGTTATTTTTTTTTAGCACGTTTATTTTTCGAGCACGTTTGTTCGCTATCCTTGAGCGAATTTTTTAAGAACGTTTTCTAAGCACATTCTTTCACGGTTACAGCACATTATACACATGAATACATATGTTTACCACAGGTTATTTTTCGGCATGTTCTTTCACTCGATGCACCTCTGGAGCAATTGGGATCAAGACATGACTATGTGTATGTTTTTTTTAAAACGTTGTTGCCTCATTTCACCATTCATTCGTTTTTTCTTTTTAGAAATAACCCCCCGACAAAGGGCAGTAGGTTGCCCGAAAAGCATTGGGGCTAAACAAACAAACGTTTGTGTTTCCTAAACATTTGTATTACCGATACATAGAGAAGTAAAATGAATTTCATGAAGTAACGAAAGTACAACAATTCATGTCTTGAAATAAAATGACATGTTGGAACGATCTATTTTGAATTTGGATTTAAGGCAGTGCACTCTGAGGGACACTTGCCAGTACGGCAAGTTCATTATATTTTTTATAATTTTTCAGCATCCTGGGAGGGACGTTTTTTGTGATCTGAGTGGAAGAGAAACTGTTATTTACCTAAAGATTCACTGCTGTCTGCTGCACTGGGGTCCTATTCACGATGGAAAATGTGTTCATAAACATATGCTTATGACTGAATGCGCCTTCTTTATACCTTCCAGGATTCCACAAAGGGAATTGCGGCAGGTTTACTTTAAACGCATTTGTGAGGTTGCGAATATCTGCCATGAATGGAGAGATGTCTATAGTTGTGAATCCCACACAGGTGGGAGGAAGTGGGTATTACAAGGAGTGGGTTTCGTCGAACATTTGAGAGCACCCACCAACATGTACATTTTTGGGGTATTGCCAACTCAGATCAAAACAATTTCCACTCTAGAAACAGAGATGTACTCCAGAACAGGGCTGGAGAAATTCCCCTTCCAAGAGGGAAGAAGAATGTATCACCCCCGAATTTCGTGAGTTGTAAGGGGAAGGCTTTCTCCAAGGGGGTTGTTTTTTTACCCTTCTGTGGTATTCTCTGCTGGGGACCCCTCCACACAGCAGGAATAGGAGCCAGCTGGGAAAGACACCTGTCCTTCCCAGGACTAGCGCATCCTTGCAGGCGCTCTCCCGGCAGTGTTGGTAAATATCAGAAAAAAATGTGTAGGTGGGGAACTCTGGTTGTACTTTGCCTTCTTTTTCATGACTAGGGCCATTTTTTATCTTTTATCCAAGCATTACAGCCTAAGTCGTAAGGATTTCCTTGGGTGGATAGCTGTGACTTACTCCTAAACCATATAGGGTGATCACTTCACACCAGGTGATTACGGACACAGTGTCCAGTCCTGAAATTTGTATCTACAAATCACTGATTGTTCAATTGAAACAATAGTGCAACACCCAGAATACATGTTCCTATTACTAAAAAGTTCTGGTCAGGTCTGTAGTGATCTGCTTGGAGAAGGTTGTCCCACACCTATTTCTCAATTTCGAGTGATAAGTAAAAACCTACATATAGGCGAAAAGGTTTTGTGACTTGTGAACTTAAATATTTCTGTGCTGAGCAAGTTCTGTATCAATGATTTAGGTAAATACAATGCACTACAATGTCATGACAAATCTGAAATGAAGAGGGCAGCGCACACTTTGCCTAAAATTACCCACATGATAAGGCGTTACTTGAACGCCTTCATGCAACAAAAAGTGCCAATTTATTTTCCTATGAGTGCATTAGGCATGCCGGGACCCATAGTTTCACTTTTCCAGTATGAAATATGGACCTATAAGTCCCAGTATTGCTAACTGTTTTTATGGTTTAGTTTAACGATAAACAGGCCTGTTTCTTAAAACAGTTCTGAAAACTGATGTTCAAATGTGTTTTTTAAACACTGCCTCACAGACCTGGAACTATAATTGAAGAATGTCTGATAGGTAAGCAGATTTCCTAGCTCATTTCCAATGCCCTATATCCCTGTACCAACACACAACATCTACAATACATGTGATAGCACTGTAAAGCAACTGAGAATTATGCAGCATTATATAAACATTTTAAGTTTTATATTCACATGTTTGCAAACCTACATTCCCAATCCTGATTCACAGAACTAGTAATGGTGGAATTTTATGTTCATTATATCCATCTAATAAGGCTGAAATTCTGTCAATATGTGGAAATTAATGCATAAGTTGAGGTTTATGGATGGACATCTTTATGTGGCACCATACAGAAGTGTACGATCATCTTGCTGGTATTTACATACTGATCACAGAACATCAGTGCGATTACTACTGGCAGAGGTAAGACTGAAGCTCTTTCCAGTGTGGGCATCAGGATGGAGCATCCCCATATTTTATGAGGGTATAGATTTTTCTTCAAGGTATTCTGTCATGCCCAAAAAAATAGTTATATATGCACCTGTATTGGAACTCCGTCAATCTGTGTTTAATGTACATTTCTTTTAAAACGCAAGGGATCTTTTGTGAATTTCTGAACGTTAGAAATCTAGGTCTAATACAATGGGTGTAATTCCTACCTTTCTACAGTGGGGTTTCTGAATAGAAAACTATGGGGCATATTTACAATAGTAGTGGCGGAGCGCTGCGTTAGCCACCTTGGGTTAACTCCGCGCTCCGACACTTCTGAAACGCAAGGCTGCACCATATTTACAACAATATGGTGCAGCCCTGCGTTTTCACCTGCGTTGGTGCTAAATTTACCTGCCTAGGGCCAACGCAGGCCCCCTTGCACCATAATGCAGTTGCAGGGAAAGATTGTTCATGTGCAGGAAGGTATCTCTTCCTGCACATAAATGATCTTTAAATGGTGTTTTTGTAACTTCTATGTGTGTTGCTTAATGCAGCACTCAAGGAAGTTGCAAAATGTCATTTAAAAAAAAAAATGTGTTTATGTGCAGAAGGAACACTTTCCTGCACATAAACAATCAATGGTGTTCTGCTGCTTCCATATGTGCTGCACAACACAGCACACATGGAAACAGCAAAAACGAGGAGAAATTAAACATTTCTCCTCATTGCGCCAAGGTAAGACCAGGTTTTCCCCGGTCTTAATTTTGGCGCTGCCCCATATTTATGCCACCCTTCTAAATATAGGGCAACGTCAAAATCAATGGGTGTTGCAGTGGAACGCCCACCGCAACACCCATTGCCCTCCCCTTTCACGTATGGCGTAAAAGGGTGCCTTATTTACAAGGCAACGTTAAGCCAAGTAAATAAGGCGAAGCCCCTAGCGCCACCACAACATCATGAAAAGTGACAAAGGGGCTTGTAAATATGCCCCTATGTTTTCAACAAGATGCATGTTCACAGTGGCATTCAATTTCTCAATGGAACTTCACTTTTTTGGGAGGCTCTGGATAATTTGAATATTAATATAGCCTTCCATTTCAAGGTGATGACGTAGAAAGAATGTTCATAATGATAGACATGAATAACTTGTAAGCCTCTCCCAAAAGGATACTCAATTACACACACAGTTGCCACACAAGAGGACTAGCTTACGTAAATGTTACCTCAATTGTAGGGTACAAAATCACAAAACGTATATGAAATAGCTTGCACACATATTGACATATAGGGGCATATTAATCAAATAATCATGCATCGCAGCAAGTCACCTTGCTATGCCGCACTGTGTGTTAAGGAAAGGGCAGGTATGCATGGTATTTAAAATTATACAGTGCATTCCTGTCTTTTCCCTGGTGCACAATGTGCTGCCTAGCGCCATTGAAGGCACTTTTGCACCATGGTGCAAGGGTGCATGCATTGTAAGCATGATTGTTTTGGTGCAGGAAGGGGCACCTGCCTGCATAAAAACAATCCCCTGAGGCAGGAAGCAGCACACATTGAAAGAGGAAACAAATCATGGAGAAATAAAGATATTTCTCTTTGCTATGCCTCCCCTGTCGATGCGTAGCATTTTGACATATTCCCAGGTCTACCAGTAATGGTAAATCTGAGAATGCGCCAAAATCAATAGGAGGATGCATGGGAACACGCACGCGCCACCCATGGAAGGCCTTCCTGGGCAAAGTAATGCCATGCAGTGATTTGCACTGCGTTGCGTTCTTTTAGATGTATCAAGCCACACAGGGCCATGCAAGGTGGCCTTGCGTAGCTTGCTAAATCTAACTTTAGAGTTGCACAGCTCTTGGGCCCCATTGCGTGGCACAAGAGTGATGCAATTCTTTGATAAATGTGGCTCATAGTATCTGGCCAGAGCTTACACGAAAATCCTTATCAAGTGTTTCTGCCAGCAGTGGTCCAACTTTTCATTTGCTTTTCAAATTATTAACTCATAAACCTGTAAACAGAATGCTATCCCGCAACCACTCCCCCCTGTTGACCTCTTGCCAAAGTTAAATAGGCCTATCCTCCACTGACTCATCCAGATGTGATCTCTGTCTCGACTCAGGCATTCACGAACACCTGTCTTTACCACCACACCTGAGCTTCCATACCATCGCCTTTTGACCACCATGCTTAGCTGCCATTTGCAACTGTTCACCCAAGTCTCTTTCCGCCAAAACAGTGCCAGTCTTACTCTCTTTCTCAGAGGCGTTTCGCAGATAATACAGCACCTTTTTTGTAGACAACATACCTACATTATTTTCTATGGCTTTCTACTTCTTGTAGTCTTCCAGTTTTAAGACTTCGTTGCTGCAAGAATCTCACAAAATGTTGCTTTTCCCTTCAGAAGAACATCACACAGAGGGTGGGTCTCCCTTTGCTTCAGTGGGCTTCCCTGCTTGCTCAGGGCCTCCTCTGACTCTCCTGCAATTCAGCGGCGATTCTGCCCCATCCATAATGAAAATTGCTTTTTCGGAGAAAATCTGTTAGGAATTTAAATTAACTTCTGTTTTGCAGCACCATGGCTGAGAGAGACAGAAGCAACTGTACTGTCCATTTACACAATCTGCACTTTTGCTCCGACTTTCTATTGTTCGTTTTATCGAATCAAAGTGGGCTATGTGGGCTACAAAAATATCACCCTCGACTGCAATACCCTCACAGACTTCTGTAGTTTGTGAATAGTCCCTCACCACAGCAAACATCCTTCACAGCCATGTCTGCCCCTCTTTGAGCACTTCAATGATTCATTGTGCTGTTTGTCCTTCTTTCAGACACTCTGCATTGGCCAGCTGGAAAGGTCTGCTCTTTTCTATTACCAAACCGTGGACAAGAATCGTTTTGTAACACTCATAATGCCCAAAAAGTATCTCCAAAGCATCCTCTTCATAACATCAGTTTTTACAGCACATGCCTGCGCACCAATCAGATTCTAACCTTCGCAGATTTTCCTGGAGTGGTATTCTCTCACCCATGACGGTCCAAGGATGACTTCAGGCACCTAGTTTTTCCATGCGTTCTGATCTTACTCCAGTTTCTCCTGCGTTCATATGCCAATCCTGTTCCTGGCACCACAGCCAGAGGTGTCTCTCGTATCTTGCCCTGACTCCTCCTTGATCAAGATCACTGCTTGAAGTGTCGCTGATGTGGCTAAAATGTCTCACTTGTCTTCGTAAATCACTGAAGGGTTTCGGGTCTGCAGTTTCTCAGTAAATATTCTACCAGGTCCAAGGATCAGGCGAGTAGCCAATCTCCAATGTGGAACCCTGCAGAGAGAAAGGGCATGGGAATGACCAAGAAGCATTCAACTGCCCCTGAAAAAATGTATTTTCTATAACAGTATTTCACACTCATCCATTGGCATCATCTGACCAACTGCACATCTTTCCTCATCTTCGTCTTTCTCTGATCCTATTGCTGGTCATAGCCTTAGGCACTCCTTTCTACCTCCTGGTGAGGTGGCCACTATGCAATGTCCCTCAAAGCAGCCTTCAACAAACACTAGAAAGAGGTGCTCTGCTTATACTTTAGGTTTTCCAAAATAGATGAAAGATGAGACTTGAAGACCCCTCTTCCTGATGCACGATGGCCTATGTTAGGTTTCTGAACTGTAGTGTGTTGAAAATGTATTGTTAGGTGGAGTGGAGCACCAGTAATTGACTTCTTCTCCTGGCACAGCCATGCCTCCCATTCATTTGTTATTGGTACCATAGCAATATTATCACCAATGGATAGCCATTATAAAAGTGTATAACCTTTGAGGTGTTCTTGTAGCATGACTTGTCATTTCTTGTGTCAAATTATTTTTATCGCAACTTTAAAATGTATTCATTAAATAAATAAATAATTGTTAATGTATTTGCAGTTTCATGTAGCACAAACTAGATGCATAAGGGTATCTGAGCACTTTATATACCATCAGCTACTACAGCATACAGGAGTCTACAAAATCAAAATTTCATATGATTCATTACCTAAAAAACATTTACACGTTAACATTCGTTCAGGCAAACATATTATGAAAGAAGTTATTCTTACAGATAATGGCAGTTTACATCCTGAGGGGTTTCAAAGACAGAATCACAAGGCTAGACAAATACAAAGGGATATTGACTGGTTTACTTATCACCTGCATGAGAGAAAAGTGTTACAGATTAAAAAAAGGCTGCCGAATGGGTAGGTTAGAAGTCTAGATTTTACACCAGGAAGTCACACCAACAAAATATCTGCCTCCTAGAAGCTCACATAGCAAAGACGATGAGCTCCACAAGTTTGGGGCAGCATGCCCGCTGCTGGCAGGGGCTCTGCTGTAGCAGCCACATGTCCTCGCACGGCTCCCGGGACAGCCCCACAAACTGCTCCTCATGCTCAACCCTCACTTACTTGCCAGTTAATCACACTGCGCTCCACTAACACCACATAGCAGCACTGGCCATGCAGCAGCAACTTGTGCTGCAGCACCAGTGGCACCCTGCTGTGCTTGGCCCCTGGGAGCTTGCCGCCACCTTCAGCATGTAGAAGATGTGAGGATCATCGGGGTTGGTCCAGCTGCTGGGGTGCCAGCCTCTTATGTTGAGAGGTTGCTGTTAATGCCTGGGTGTTTCAACAGTGTATTTAGAGAGTTGGGGCTCCTTGTCACTCGACTGGCAGTACAGTAGTGATATGACTTTTGTTAATGCCCTTCAAATTAGTTGAAGGATGTAACAATACATCTTGAAACCACTGCTGACATCATCAGACAATGCAACATCCTGGTGATTGTTAGAGATGCGGGAATGGGTAAAGAGAACAGTTGGCTGCCCTACCCTAGACGACCCCTTCAAACTGCATATTTTCTTAAAATAGACTATATCATCAGGATCTTTTTCATTACTTCCTTGCAACACCTAACCACTTTACAGAGTGTAATTAGAAAGGCAGTAGCTGCTGAGTGTTTACAGCCAATTGGATAATGCCGGAGTGTTGCTCTGCCATTAATTATCAGTGACTGTTCCAGAGCATCTGTAATTGTCCCCCTTCATCAGTTCGGGCATGTTTATGTGATTGCCTAGATTCGTTTAGCCCAGTATCAAGTTAATTGTACTTAGGAAAGGAAATGTGCAGCTATGTAGGAAAGGCATGCCCTTGATAGACCGACCACATGCCTACATGATCTGCCACCTATTACTGCTTGGCACCACAATTATTTGTGTCACAAGGTAGAGGGCTGGTTGGGAGGAAAATAAAACAGGGTAAAGTTGCAAGTTTGTGAACTGCTGCATTTGCACTTTAAATCATGTTTTTTATTTTAAAATGTTAGGTGGACACTATTTTTCACATATAGGAACACCTTCACTTGCCTCTAAGTCCACTTATAGTAATAAGAACCGATCCCTGGCGTTATCCAGGATATAACTGTGCCTTAGAAAAGAATTCCCACAAACTCATAAGTGAGTCTGTTCCCCTACCTTTAAAGGCACCCTCACCCTGCATGCTTCAGTGAGGAGATTTACGCCTGCATAAACCATACTGGTAAAATTATATGCACCGGTAACCACATCACTAACTGTAGTTTTCCCTTATGTGAATAACATACATATGCAAATGGTTTTGTGAATATAACAAGTAAAGTAAAATGTAATTCTTCTTCAAAACTGTTTTTGAAGCCATCGGATTTTTTTGTTTCTGTCTCTTATAACTGTTTTTTGAACTCTGCACACTATGGCACTCCTGTTCAGGCCCCAGTGTATGTGTCCTGACCCCCAAAAAGGTGGTAACATTGGGTAACTCCTAATTGTCCTCTTTATATTTCCTGCAAATCTATAGTATATGCTGTAGGAAAATACACCTTTTGCATGAAAAAGTTAAATGTCAGCTGTGGACTGCAGTACATGCTGTGCTATCCACTATGTTGATAAAGAAAACATGGATTCGGGTCTATCAGTGTAGCCTGACTCCTAAAGATTTTAAAACTGCAGGTGTGCTTGTGAAAATAACCTTTTCTGACAGGAAAGAACTCTACTTTTATATATTAAATAAGTCATTACTAACCACGCCTTGTAGCCCACAAGGTAGGGTGGCCAGTATTTAAAAGTGTTGCATGCAAGAATGTATTGTTGGCATGTACCCAAAGTGATTACGCCCTGAAAGATATTATCACTGTGGAAGGCATGGCTGTATCTTTAGCTGTTGCTGTCTAACTAAAGTTCTGAATACAGTCATAACTCTGCCAACTTTGGTTTGGGTCAAGCTAAGATATAAATCAGACCATCATTAATGTTTACTAAAAATCCAATTCAGTAGTCAAGTTGGGTTATTAATAGGCCTGGGCGAAAATTTCGTTCCGTTCGCGGAAATTGCGATAATTTGACATTTTCGCATTCCGCGGAAAGCGCGAAAATGTCAAAATTTCCGCATTCCGCAGCTTGGCGATAATTTGTTTCTTGCTCGCGCTGTAAAATAATACATTCTCGCGTGCGCGCGATCGCCTTACCTGAATCCCTGCGTTCGCCGACAAGTTTTCTTGATCCGGTCGCGTTCTCCATGAGATGTTGTATTGTTTTTAGCCATTTGCGCTGTCTCGCGACAGTTCGCGCCCGCAGTAACGTCATGCGTCGCGCAATCACGTCTTTCTTCTCGCGATCATGCACCGCGAGACAACTGAAAACAAGATGGCCGCGCCCGCGAGCAACCACATGGGTAAGTTGGCGAGCCTCAACCATGCAGAAAATCTCGCGAACATGCGGGAAAAAAACTTCCACATCTTCGCAATATTTCCGCGTGTTTGCGATAATTTTTAACATTTTCGCGATAATTTGCGACAGTGGATTTCGCAAATTCCGCCCACCCCTAGTTATTAATAAATATTTAGGAAAAGCGATTTTTTAAAAGTTTGTCTTTTACTTCCTAAAGCTCCAGTATGATAATTAGCATTGGTCTGCCAGCAGCTGGCTTATCATAGGTGTGAAAACTGCTTGAAGAGCAGAAATAATGGGTTAGGCCTTTTGGCAGAAACACCTGGGTGTGAGGTTTGTGATGTATCAGCTCAGGAAAGTCAGCTAGGGAGGGTTCAGGAACTTCACTAACTTGAAAGTGATCAGGGTGAGGTCTGCCCATTCACAGTTAAGTGTAACAGGGACCCGGGAAAGAAACATATTTTCTTTACTGGGCTATCTGTACTCAACATGTCCCCAGCCTAGTGGGAGGGTTCATAGAACTACTTTGGTGTAGCTGAGGAGGAAAGGACTGCTTGCTTCCCTAAACACACCTCTGGCTGGCACATAAGCCACCTCGAAGTGCAGAAAGGTTGTTTCATCCTGGATTTTACTTCAAATAGTGCATTGTGGGATAGCTTGAAGTAAGGCAAACAGGCGGTGCTGCAAAAGTGATAAAGTTTGCCCTTGGGAACGTTTTCCTCATTGGTTAGGGAGTGTCCAGAAGCCCGCCCACCTACCCACTGGCTAGTGAAACAAAAGTGGCACATCACTCACAGCTCAGTGGAACATTCCCTTGATATGCGGAGTAAAGAAGACAGGGCTTGCTGTTTGAGACTTGTATGGAGACTAGAAGGGCTGCATCTCAAGAGGTGTGCTGCAATGGTCTACTGATTTACTGTAAAATGAGACATAACAAAGTACAAGAGATCTTTGTTCTGAAGTGTCCAGCTTACCAGTAACAACTAGACATGACCTGGATCTTGCTGGTGACCTCAGTTGGAATGGTTCCTGGCCCCTAAGTGCTGTTCCAAAGGTTTTTGTAGCCTTTGAAGTGACCTAGAGGGACCCTTTACAAAACATTGAAATGTTGACACTTCCACCCACCCCAAATAATGATCCAATTCCTATATACACATATACCCAGAAGATGTGTATGCATTACAATTCTTGCTCTATATGTTATGAAAATGCTTAGGAAATGTCTTTCAGTCTTTATCAGTGTTAAATAACTTTTGAATTGAATGCCAGCAAATTGTCCCTGTTTTTAGATTGTAACTCAAAACAACAGCTTCTCAATTCTATTTTATTCCTTCTTCAGGGTGTTTTGAATGTTGCATCAAATGCTTAGGGGGCATTCCCTATGCTTCGCTGATTGCCACCATACTGCTGTATGCTGGTGTTGCACTATTTTGCGGGTGTGGTCATGAAGCTCTATCTGGAACTGTTGTCATGCTGCAGACCTACTTTGATATGGATAACTCTGATGGGGACTCCATTGATGTGTTCACCATGTAAGTAACAACTTCTTAATTTGTTTGGCTTGTGATTGAAATCTTTATAATAAGGCATTATTAAAACGCAGGTTTGCTTCATAGAGCATGAACATAAAGCATCTGAGGTAGCTCTCTGCCATAAAGCAATTGCTTTGTTTGCTTAAACAAATTTGTTTGAAGAAATCACCAAAGACAGAAACTATGTTCCCAAAATACAAATGTGTTTCCAAGTTACCAAGACCCCTGTTTAGAGTACCTCCTTTTACCCATCTGTCCCATAAAGCCTCCCTAGAATTAGGCATAGGCAGAACTCTCAGAGGTTCACTCAACGGAATTCCAAAGAATTACATGAAAGGTCTGTGAGACTCCGTGGAGTTCTGCGAGTGGAATTAGGCATGCCGTGCTGCTCATGCTGATTTTTAGTGCCGGGAGCTTGCTCTGCACTGACAAATAAGTGTGCAAGGAACCACAAGGTGCTTCTGGAGTTAACTTTGCTGCCGCTCAGCTAGATTTTCTAGTCGAGCTGTAACTTTCTGACCGCAAACGGCTGTGAAGGCGCTGGCAAAATCTCAGCGGGTGCCCTCCTAGCAACTGAAAAACCCAGTAGGGGACACCAAATAATGCTTGAACTTGCCTCCTTACTGTTGGTGAGATACGTGTGAGGAAAAACTCTGCCACGCAGTGGTTAACGTGATTCGGCCTGGACTCCGAGTAATATATGGCCAAGCCCTGTCTCTCCTCTTGCCCCGTTGCCCTCCTATCTATATTTAAAAGAAGTGGTGGAGCATAGGGATACACTGAGAAAGTTGCTAAATTTCCATAAGAGGATCAGTACTTAATCAAGTCCTAGACAATTGCTCTATTGTGTCTATGATTTAGCATATGCCTTATTTTCTAGTCAATGTTGTTAAATGTAGTGTCTATCTGATATTTAATAGATAGGTTAATGGCCTCATATTTTATGTAAATGTGTTTCTGTATCATAAGTGACTGCCATAGTTATTCATTCTGTTATAAGAGTCATGAATTCCATTATATCTAATTTAAAAGATGTTGGTTCTAATTGAGCTGTTATGTATTTTGTCATTTAAAGCTATTTATGGGGCTCTTCCAAATGATATGTTACGATTAGCAACAACTAAAGGTCAACAACACATATATTTTGAGTATCTTTATTTTTACAAAAGGAATTCATGTTTAAATACAAAAAATAATATAGGTATGGTGAGAATAAGTACAAAACACATGCACACACAGTATGTATTTAATGAAAACTTTAAATACTCAGCTGATTTTGAGTCAAGGGTGAAGTGTGGAGAGGTAAATATTTATAGAAATGCATTCACTTTTTTTGGCTTGTTGATTTTAAGCAAACACATCCTATATTATCATCTATATATCTATATTTGTTCACTGAAAAAAACAAAGGTTGCAGGGACGTTAAAGTTAGCAAATAGTATTAAAAGAAACCTTAGAAATTCACTGAAAAAAACAAAGGTTACAGTGACGTTATTGTAAGGCTCAGATTTCGCTCATATAAACCAGCGAAATTCAGCAGTTATAATTACCTGAGTATAACTTGTGCCCAAGCAGATGTTATCATATTCCTTGGCACCAAGACCCCGTCTCCAAAATCAGTGGGTAACACGGTGCGTGGAGGCTTTCAGTAAGCTGTCCATTACACTGATAATGGGGGCAGGAAGACGTAGCATACTGCTAATGTATATGAGGCAGGGTCAAACACGTTTACATACTTCCAGTTTTTAAAAGTTTAGAACATGATATCTGATCTCAACAGCAGATGAGAAGAAAGAACTCCCTTGGGCCCCCATCCCCAGGCTGATTTTGAACCAAGGGACCCCATCCGATTCTGCCTTTTAAAAAAAAAAATGTTAATAGGGTTTGGGGGCCACGCTACCCCCCTCCCCCCCTCCCCCAAGCCGATATGGCCCTGGAGACTCCAGGGCCCAGCCATTAACAAATGAGGGAGGGGGGCCACACAGCCCATTTCCTGGGACGATTTCTGCCCCGGACCCAATCATTTGTTTTGGGTGCCCCCGGGACACCCAGCCTGCACTGGGACTGCAGGGTAGTCTGAAAGCCCCCACAGTCTCTACCAGCTCCCCGCCCCCTGCTGGAGCCAGCATTGCTTTCACACACAGGAAGCTGCAAACATGCAGCTCCCTGTGTGTGAAAGCAATTAGTCTGTTTCCCTGCTCACTTGACAGCGGGCACAGAAACAGATGAATGCTCCACTTCCAGCAAGCGAGCTTGCTGAAAGCAGTGTTTGCTGTGGCTTGGTGGGAGGAATTAAACAGCTAACAGCTATGTCACTCTTGTACATAGCAGGAGCTGGTACTGGGTGGCGGTCCCCCTCCTATTTTAAAACTTCATTTGGCCCTGAGGAGGTAGTGATTCCTGGGGCATGCTGTGGGGGGTCTGTGAGGTCCCCAATAACAAACAAATTAGCCCCAGGGAGGTGGTGGTACCCGGAGCACCGGGGGTCCATGAGGCGCCCTTATTTCTTTTCACGTAGCCCCTGGGAGGTGGCGATCCCTGGGGAACAAGGAGGGTGGCCCCATGCGCCCCTCTCCTTGCATTTCATTTTTGGCTACATGACCTCAGGACCTAGCCCACCCAAGGGCTAAATAATAGAGAAACAGGGGAGCCCACGCTTCTTTTTATTTTATTTTTTGGTGTGAACCTCGGCTCAAGCACGACTCCTGCTGAAATTGTTTTTAAAAAAACAGGTTTTTTGTTCTAGCTGCCAGCACTTCCAGGTTTGAAGTGTTGACAGCTAATACGATTTGAGCATGGGGACTGTTAGATCCTCAAAAGGATCCAAGTCCCTATATATACCCATTTGAATATTTTAAATAACTCCACAGCTACTGAACAGATTTACACCTAATAAGCAGAAGTCACTTTAGTGGACCAATATCTACCTTTCTGCCAGATTTGGTGTAATTCTGTTCAGCGGTTTGGGCTGTAGCTGTGTCTAAATTCTTAGAAGAATGAACATGGAGAAAACGCATTTTGGGACCCCCCTTTTGTTTTTGGGCCCAGCTTGATGGATCGCCATGAAACATTCGAGACAGCAGCTGAAATGAGCGTCATATTAGTTAAGAAAAGTTTGAGAGGATTCATCAAACAAAGTCAAATTTAGTGGTAAAACATAAAACACTCTTCCTATGGAAACTAGGTCCCAACTGTAACTACGTACTGCGTACATGAAATAATATGTATATATATATATATAATATGTATATATATAATATGTATGGTCCAGTAGAAGGCTGGGAGCCGAAACGCGTAGACCGTCCTCTACCATTCATGATTGCACTTTGGTCTAAAAAAAGCACTGTTTTCTTGGATTACCTGCCGGTTGTGGTGCTGTGATCCTTCGCCGAACTCCAGGAGTGGGAAGTAGGTTTGGAGGAAAACTGTACATATACATATATATATATATATATATATATATATATATATATATCTCAACTTCAAACTCCAGCTCCCAGATAAAACCGGACATTGACACAGCAGACACGTTCAGAATTATGCACTGTTTATTAAATATGCACTGTAATATATATATAGATATTATATATATTAATGTTAGCCCTGTCTTCCTTAGGGTGTTCTTCCCCCAACCTTTTGCTGCTTAACTCCTCTTTTTGCTGCATCTTTTTGTTGGCCTTAGGACTCTGAGCACTTTACTACAGCTAGACATTGCTAAAGTGCATGCACTTCTCCCATAAAACATGGTGACATTGGTATACACCTGATTGACATAATTAGTTTACGTGTAAGTCACTCGTAAAGTGGTATATCATATACCCATGGCATGTAATCTAAATGCTAATAGTGGGCCTGCAGCATTGATTGTGCAACCCACACAATCGGCATTTTAAACCTGTTGCAGGCCTGCCTTTGTAAGGCCTGCGTGTTCAGTTTACTGCCACTTCGACTTCGCATTTAAAACTACTGTGAAGCCTTAAACTTCCCTTTTATTACACATAGGTCAAGACTAAGGTAGGTCGTAGGTAGCCCTATGGGCAGGGTGCTGTGAAACTAAAAGATAGGACATGCACTTTTATGTTTTACACGTCCTGGTACTGATAAAAGCTAAATTCATTTTTCACTACTGTGAAACCTACCACTCTCATAGGCTAGCATTGGGATTCCTAAAAACACTTTTAAGTTGTAATTTCTGATTGGAAAGGAGTAGCTAAGTCATGTTTCCTATCTTTTGAATGGTATTGATAAATTATCTTTATGAAAAATAATCATTACTGAACATAAAAAGTAGTTAGCTAGTCAAATTCAGATCAGCACCATGAATTCATAATAAAAATAACAATTGTGAGAGGTCATAACACAAGGGAATTAGCCATAATCAAAATATAGCACAACTGAACTCAGTTTGCAATTAAGGGAAAGTATATTTATAAAGTTAGATAAGAGTCTTCACCTAAATGAATGATAAGCATATCATGAGGACCCCCTCTAGAACACATCAGAGACAATGTGGGAAACAACCCCCCCCCCCCCCCAGCGCATTCCCCCTTTTCCTTTCCATACCACCTCATGACTAACACTTGTAAGTCCGAGCGCTCTGCCATAAATCTGTTGCTCGGCGTAAACTGCTGCCCACTTTATGAAGGATTGTCCCACTATCCAAGTTGTCTTTTTTCCACATACAAGTCGTTGAACATGACCTAGGTAGAAAAACAAATATTACCAAGAGAACAAATTGCTGCATTTTAATTACTTCCTAACATATTTTTCACAACACTTTGACTGCCATCTCCCAATCCGACGTGTGTCTGACCAGGACCATCCCAATCTTGCAGCCTCCATCGCTGCCCCAAAACGGAAAGAGTGTGTGCCAAATCGCATCGGATTCTCACCCAACCTAATTAGCACCCTCATCATTACTGCTAACAGCTGGGCAATACAAATCAGCCTTCCCTGTGCGTGGCAAAAAATTTCCTCTGGTGTGAAAAATCTAGACGTTTGGAAACCCTCCCATTCCCCCACAGGACAGCAAACCTCCACCCCACTCTTGTTCAAGAAAACCCATTTACCCCTGCCCAATTGATCCGTCTTGGAAGCCCTCAACCAAATCCGTTACCCTTTGTTGTTCTATAAAATCTTTGTCACTGCGTATGCCTGCCTTGTTTCGGAAGCCAAGCAACTCAGATGCTCTAAATGCTCCAAAAAACAACCATAAAATGCATAATCTTAACTTGCAACACTCAAACTCATCATAACAGCAAAAAGGCAACTGCAACAACATTTGTTGTAACAAATCAAATGTCACTGCCTGACGTAACGGCTTTTTACCAGCCTGTTCCCTACTTAAACCTCTAAGAACCTTTTTCACAAGCACTACTCCCACCGGATCTCTCCCCCACCATAACTGCCCATAAAAAGAAATTCCTGCCAATTTGCCTGAAATAGTTGTGTGCGAAAGACCTCTATTTATCAATTGTAACACAAAACCTAGTAACAACTGTTCTTCATTGACCATCCTCCCATCCTTAGCAAACGTGTTACCGTAACTTATGAACTCTGTCCACACTTGCTGATAGCTTTGTCTCGTGGAGGCCGCAACTGATTTCTCTACCAGTTCGACTATTCTCATTCCCCCCAGGTCCAGACGCACTGTGAGATCTGAGTCTTGTTGGGTTCTGCCCCAGGAGCCAGACTGCGAAATTTCGTCCACTGAAAACGAAACAGAACGTCTGCTATACAATTTTTGACTCCCGGAATATGTCTTGCTTTAAAAACAATGTTAAGGTGCAGACATTTAGCATAAATGCACTTAACAACCTCAAGACTCTCAAATCCTTGGCCTTTTGCTTATTGATCAACTCGACCACAGCTAAATTGTCAACATTGAAAAGGATTGGTCGATTCTTGAATTCTTCACCCCATACACACAATGTCACGAGCAGAGGAAAGAACTCTAGAAAGGCTATGCTGCGACCTTGCATCAGCCAATGTGCCGGCCAACTTTCCGCACACCAACGACCCTCCCAGAAAATGCCGGAACCTTTTACACCAGACGCATCAGAGAATATATGTATTTGCCAAACCATATCTTCATCCGCAAAAAATAAAGATACACCATTAAAGTCTGCAAGAAAAGTCAACAAGATGTACAAGTTGGCCCTAGTAGCTGCTGAAATACACACTCTGTGGTGAGGGAGATAGGCCCTTGACATGGACATTCCCAGCCTTCTACAGAAGGTTCTACCTGCCCTGACCACTCTACACGCAAAGTTCAGATACCCCAACAATTTCTGCACCTTCCTGAGCTCCAATTTTCGTTCATCAATCACAGATAACAAAAACGCTGTAATCTCCTGCACTTTCTCCACAGGTAACCTGGCTACCATCTCCATAGTGTCAATTTCAATCCCCAAAAAGTCAACTTTATGTTGGAACCTTCAGTTTTGTCAGGTGCCAATGGCACGCAAAGCTCCTGGGCCATAATCTGGAAATTGGTCAAAGCATTTTGACATCGTCCGTTATTCTGCGCACCAATGAACATAAAGTCATCCAGGTAGTGACAAACAAGCTCATGACCAGTAATGTATGTAAAATGCCACTGCAAGAAAGTGCAGAAGGTTTCAAATAAAGCACACGATACTAGACACCCCATTGGAAGAACTTTATCAACAGAGAATGCGCCCTGGAAGTGCATACCTAAAAGTTCAAAATCAGAAGGGTGAACGGGCAAGAGACGAAAAGCTGACTGTATATCACTTTTAGCCAATTCTGCAGCCCTCCCAGCTGACCTGACCAACCTCAGCACGTCATCCACTGAGGCATACGACACACTAGAGTCCACTTGCGAGATCAAGTCATTAACTGACGAGCCCTCTGGTCACGATAAGTGGTGTATTAAAGGAAACTCCCCAGCTTTCTTCTTAGGCACCACACCCAGGGGTGAAACAATGACATCTTCCATTGGGCAATGAATGAAAGGACCAGCAACTCTACCCACCTCCATTTCTGAGCATAGTTTCTGCTGAACAACCTGTGGAAACTCCTTAGCTGATTTCAAATTGTCTGACCACCGGCTCTGTCTAGGACCCTGGTAACCTATCTTAAACCCGTCTTTGAAACTCCAAAATAAACGTGATGCTGCCTCAGTGTCTGGATAGTCCCCCAGCCAGTGTACCAAAATCTCCAGCCTAATTTGAGTATGAGCCCTTTGGCGCAAATTGAAATGCCTGGCTTCTTCCCCTCTGCCCTCTTCCTTGATCACCAAACCTCTGACCTGCGAAACATTGTGTGAGGGGGTGTTTGCCCCCACATTGAGAGCACTCATGCTTGTACCTGCAGTACTGCCTATTGCAATAACCTCTGTTGAAGTTCCAGCAGGCTCCGGAAACAGACGGCTGACCCCTTCCAGCAAACCCAGCCCTATACTGGGTGGGACGATACTGAAAGGGCCAGTAAGAAACCGGTAAACCACTCGCAGTATGAGTTGTAGCTGGCAGCTGAGAAGACGCATCGATTGTAACCACAGCTCTGAGACCACATCACCCCATGGCCTGTCATTAAAAACGCTCATTCTGGCTCTAAACTCCTCATCGTATGACAACTAAGCATAACCACCACTATCTATCCACTTACCATGCTCTATCCTGATGTTTCTCGCAGTAGATGTTAGCATAAATAAGAAAAGCAGATGTCCAGTTCTCAATTGTTTTGGGGACCCTAGGCCTCTTGGCCCATCCCATTCCTCCTCCTTTGAGCCTTCTTTGGCCTGAATGTCCCGATGTAAAAACTTAAAAACATCAACAAATTCATGTCTCCAAATTATGCTTTTGGTCTTGTCAGATAAATGAGAACCTAAAGGCATACCAATCCCCATGTAAGGAAGTTTCTGATGAATATTTTTATCTTCCTCTACCACTTCTTCATCATCTTTCGTACCATCCTTGACCTCCTTAACACCTATGGCACAGTTTTCGCCCGCCAATACCGCCTCTTGTAAAGGGCCCTGATGCCCAGCCCCAGGAAGATACTTGCCCAAAACCGCCTCCCCCCAACTCCAATAGATCTGGTCGATTTCTGTGGTTGTCCCCCTTGCTGCCAAGCTGTCCACCACTCTGCCTTACCTTTTGGTAACTGAGATGCTCATTTGTGAACGTCCTGAGGGTCATCCTGTTGCTGACTGACATTTGCAGATTCTCGTACAATTGCTCTGTCCGGTCTTGACTTTTGCAAAAGACTATGAACATCGGTTTGCCCCAATAAACCCCTTTTTATCCCCAACGGTATTCATATACGTCACCCCACTGTCCCCACAATCCCCTTCTCTCAGTTCACCCTCTTCGAGGTCATCAATGTCTGCATCAAGGACCAAATGTTCATCACAGGCGCCCAAACCTGCCCCACTCCCCCCCGGCATTTCCCCATCACCAACCCCTCCATCATAAAATCTCCAATGAAACTTTTTCATATTCTTTGTTTTATCTGAATTAGAAGGAAAATCCGCTCCAGATCTCCCTTTATCCACTAGCCAACCTGAAGGAGCCACATTGTGCTCTGTCCGCAAAATTCGTTTACCAGCCGCTTTCCTAATTGAGGGAACTGGCACCTTACTCTTCAAGCTGCTCAGACCTAACTGTTCCTGATAGCAGGTCGCAGCCTCCATGCCCACAGGCCTAGCGCTATTTTCCTCTCTGTTTGTGGCACCACTATCCACCCATACCCACTGACCTGCCCCAAATTCATGAACGACCTTCTGAATCTTCCCTCCCAGGTTCAAGCACTGTTGGCCCACTATAATTTTAGGGCTGGCTAAATGCCCTGCATCCTGATGTGTGGCCACATCCTTAGAAACCAGGGCACCTGGGCTACCTTCTTGTCTAGACCAGGTGGGCAAATGTAATGACTCAACACAGTCCTGCATCCCAGGCTGCAGCAATACTTCCCCACCACTGGGGGCGTGCCTTAATAAAAGCCCTCTTTGAGATGAGCAGACGCCTCCTGATAACAAACCCCTCACCGCTCCCGCAGGAATAGCATAACTAGGTAATGCTGGGGAGTAAAAAACAAAAAAAGGTTGGGGCAGGGCTCAGTAAATAAGTCTGACCCTGCACATTAAGTAAATTAGCTCCTCCAGGCAACATAAATTGGGTAGTCAGGCCAAAGAAGAGGGGACCGGCTCCTGTAACTGGCCGCGCTTATCAGGCACAGCAGCAGCACTCTTGACCCGCCTCCCCCCAAAGCTTTTTCTATCAGCAGCAGCAAGCCTGCCCATAGCACCTCCCCTCAGCCTCCCAGCCCCTCCCGCAGACCGCCCCTCCTCCTGCCCACGACAGAGCGCTGAGCGTGCAAAGAGTCCAGAGCGTCAGCACATACCTGACTGGTAGCTGGCGTCGAAGCGGGGAGATCAAGGGGCTCTTCCTGCATGTTGTCTTCAACCGGCGCTGGAACCGGTAACTTCTCTCAAACGCGCTCTTCACCGTCAGCAGAATACGGGGACAAACAGGCTGCCACCGCGTCTGAAACCCCACGCGCCACCTTCTACTTGAGCGAGTGAGCCCCACCCAGGCCTCACCCGGGGCCCCAGGCTACAGAAGGTCATGTCTGCCAGCTGCACAGAGTACGTGTAGGGCCTCCCTAACCTCCGCATTAGCTGCCATCCTGACTGAGAGGCCCATGAGAGATGAATGACGCAGGGCAATTAAGGCTAATAGGGCAAAATAAATCCTTTTAATCCTTTAGTGTTTTTCCCGCCCCGCCAGACCTCGATAAATAGATTTCCCTGCATGCCACAGGCTTCCCTAATTATCCTACTTCGCACCTGAGTGGCCGTTCCATTTTGCGAACCTACCCAGGGGGAGACCGGCTTGCGCCCAGCTCTCCCTGGGTACCCCCTTCTACAGAAAGTTCTACATTAGACCATAATCAAGCAGGTTCAAAGCACAGACCCAGATATTGTTAGAAACATACATACTGACTTTGAACTCCCACTATGTAAAAATACAATTGCCTTCATTATGCAACTGGTTGTACACTACCACTTGGCATTCAGCATAGTTTCTGCCAAGCAGGGTTCATTGCCATTTATATAATATATTTTTTGGGGCTGAGCATTGTGCTCTGCCAAAAGAATGTCATGGCTGGCAGTGGACAGCACTCTCCTCTGTCCAACAGGTGTGACTGCATTCTCATGCACAGGTATCCCCAAACTTCCATTGCTTGCATTTTGCACCATTCCAATTTTACAGCTGTGATTTGAAAATCATTATTTTTAAGATGAGTTTGCTATGTATGAAGCAGCCAAGGGAAAGATTTAGAGTTTGGTGGGTGACCCATTGGCCCACCAGTTTAGCAGAAGGATGCCCTTTACTCCCATGGCAGAAGACCGCCCACTATGCTTAGAGATTCCAACAGGGCAAGTGGAGAACTCTGTACCCTCAGAAGAGCCACCGCCACTCTTGCTTCATTCAAAACATAGAAGCTTTGCCAAGTGAGTGTGATATTTAAAGTACAGGCTAACCACATTTTTTTGTCTTCCAAAAACAAAATCCCAAACTGGAAGTTCGTAATTGAAAAACAGCTGGCCCAGCTGTGGTGGGATTTTTTTCCCCAGTAGAGCCTTGGGGTCGCTTTCTCGGGCAATGCTGTAGAAGAAAAATGCACATCAGAAAATCTATGCTAAATAGGGTGGAGAGACTGATTTACATTAACCAAAGAAAAAATCAGATATGGGCCATTGTTCAAAGTTTTCCACCAGTGGAAACATGGCACTTATCTTGACTGTAAAAAGAGTGAGGTGACTGCAAGTTTGGCAGCCGTGAAATCCAATGTTTTTTAATGGATGACTCAAATGATTAAACTCTAAATGAGCCCCTAGGTGTGTCATATTGTGGTGAATTGAGGAATGGATTTTTAAAGCTTTAACTCCAAAAGCCAGTCCTAGTCACGCCTAGATCTAGTGGAATTTGGAGCTTTTGGAGATAAGGGTGATGAGCTACACACTTCACATATAGGAATGGATGAAGGTCAATGAGGTTTATTTTGAGACAGTTAATTTTCACTATTGAGACAAGAATTAAAAGCATCTAATTTTTGTGAAAGAGGCATGGTTGAAGATTGTATTCTAGAAAAAGTGTGAAAGCTCCAAATATGCTACTTAGCCAGAAAATAGTGCAAACAATTTTAGGTTATACAAATTTCTTTATTGTGGTAGTTGCTTTGTATTTGGACGAATTATTAAAATTAGTATGTTTATCCTTGGTAAAATAAGTGAAAATGACTTAAATAGTTAGCGCAAGTATTACCCTATGTTGCCGAGAAGAACACAGCCTTTTAACACTGTAAACATTTCAGTTTATTTTAGTAACCAAAACAATGGATCTGGTACCCATTCACATGAACAAAGTTAGTAAAACATCTACATTAATCTTTTAAAATGTTGTTTTAGTTCCTGAAAGAAACCAGAGAGTTCCACTTCATTTTTATTGGCAATCCACAGCCGAACAGTACCTCTGCGAAATGAAAATCATGAACATATCCGGTTTTTTTTCTAGATATTTTGCAACATTCTTCCCTTTTAAAGCCCCCAGTGCAATTCCACTCTGTATGTTGAATTTGCCTCTTACAATGTTGGCAGTGTAATACCAGTAGGGCCTGTTCCTTATTTGTATAAAGCACACCCAAATGTAAATGAACACTGTCTGACATGGCGATGTACAGTCAGTGTATACAGCTAGTGGGAAAGCATGCTTATTTCACAGACAGGCCATCTCACCTGCCATCTCGCACTCTCGTAACATGTAGGTGGATAGATATCACCCTTGTCAAATACAATTTTATATAGGTGATTCACAAACCATTCATTTGATCTTGTACACATAAACTCTGATGGTGGATGTATGACGGAACAATGCAGGGAAATACTTTGCATGCCTGAACCACACATTTCTTACCCCACATTTTTTTACAACACATATGCTTTTACAACGTAGGCCATTAGCACACACTGTTAATATATATAAAAACAATGTATATTTGGGGCGAGACCCCCACTTCCTCCAACTTACCTTAAATGCGGGGTAAAGGCATGTGGTGTACAAACATACGAGCTGTAAAAAAATGCCTGTGGTTATTAGCAAACATTTGGCAGGACCTTTCCCTTCCTGGATAGGATCAGTTTTTTACCCTGCAAAATTAGCACGGAGGGAGGAGGAAAGGCTTTCTCAATAGGAACAATATTTTCTCATTGGAGAAAAAGGCAAAAGGCTTAAAGGAGAAAGTTTATATTTGATTTAAAGATGTGAATGTAGTTTGCCAATATTTCCTCCTGTATGTATGTTTCTGCCTGTATGTGAGAACTTCTGGAAATGTGCAACATTTGCTGCTGCCTTGGTTTTTTTTCTGAACTTGTATGCACATCTTAGATGTAAGAATATAAATTCAAATTCCATCTCTACAGCAGACCTTTTTTGAACCAGACCTAAGGTGTCTGCAGCCAGTGCCTGTTGCTGGAAGAGGTGCAGCATTTTGAATTGGTGAGGTTTGGTCACCTGATAACTGTGCAGGTACATATATATTTGATCACATTAATTCATATAAGATCCTACTAGTGAAGTTGTTATCGTTAGATGTCTACAGTATTATGGAAGGAATTTGCTTAGATCCCTAACTTGTAAAGGATATTTTTCTCTTACTGAATTTACCTGACAACTAAGAGTGAGCTTGTTACCAAAACTTTAGGTGTAGGTATTTGCTTAAAATGTACTGTCTAGATGAGGTAATTCCATCTATCTTCGCAACTTCCTTAAGATATTAACTTGTGATTATAGTTAGCTACCTAAATCAAACTTTGTCAGAGGATTATCGGGAAAAATGCAGGTCCCCGCCGAATTATACTATCGGCTAAATGCTGAGCATAGTGATTGACTGGCAAAAGGCCCATGGATGAGCAAACATACGTGGCTGCTTAATTAATTGGTCAAACTTTCACTATGCTGATTCAAACCATCAACATTGGGGTCCAGAACCTCTCAGCAGGGTCACCTCCAAACCTTTTGCCTTGACCCTTCCTACTTTGCTGAACTCGTTTTTGTTGGTTTTAGGACTCTGTCCACTTTACCACTGCTAACCAGTGCTGAGGTTCTTGTGCTCGTTCCTTAAAACATGGAAAAATCATCCTGCACCTTATTGCCACATTTAATTTACTTGTAAATTCCTAGTATATGGTACGACATGTACCCAAGACCTGCAAATGAAATGCTACTAGTGGGCCAGCACTAAAGTAGCACTTTAAAACTTGTCTCATGCCTGCCACTGCAGTCCATAATGCAGTTTTAAACTGCTTTTTCGACCTGGAAAAATAAACATTTTACCAGTCCTAAACCTTCCTTTTTAATACACATACGTTACCCCTAAGGTAGGTCCTAAAGGGTCATAGGGCAGGGTGCATGGTAGTTAAAAAGCAGGATATGTTGGTTTAAGTTTTAAATGTGCTGGTAGGAAAAAACTTACTATTCCTTCCATACTCTAACATTGGGGTTACCTTAATATGGCTCATGCTAACTTGGGTTGGGAGCAGGTTTTGATATCATGTTTAGACTCAAATGAATTGTAATTTAAAATCACTATAATGGTAACATCAGATTGTAAGTCACAATTCAAAAAATTCCACTTTAAGAAAGTTGGCCTTTCTTGTCCTATTTGTGTCTTCCTCCATTATCCTAGATCATATGACTTTGAATGGCTCTGATGTTGGGGTTTGTGTATTCCTTCAAAACAGTGAGACAAAAGGGCACTAGCTGTGTGTAGGATGGGTTATCCTGCTAGGATGACTAGGGATGGAGCTGTGCCTTGTCACACACTTTAAAGGTCTTGTCTCCATCACACACAAAGGAACCTGACACTATTATCTTATCACCCCAGATGTCTTGGAGCCTTCATAGGGCAGGAGAACTATGTTCCAGAACCAGATATGGAGGTAGTATTGTGAATTCCCCCTCTTCAAAGGCTAGCACCAGGTGTAAAAACTGGATCTCTAGAGCCACTCATCAGAACACTCTTGGATTTGTGGACATTACAGGAGAAGGACTCCCTTGTTCTCCATAGGTCTGCCTTGCTGATTAAGGCATGCCTTGCTCCCCAGAGGACTGTCCTGCTGCTATCAGAAGACTGCCATGCTGTTTGAGAACTGGTTGATGCCCAGAGGGTTGCCCTTCTGCTTGAGGACTGCCCTAATCTCTGAGAACCTGCTTCTTTCATCCCAGGCTACCTGAGTGACTCCAAGAATCAGTTTACTGACTCCTGTCATTTTATTTATTAACATTTACTCTATGTTTCTAAATTGTTTAGTCAATTTTCTTGTGTTGTGTTTTCTCTGTATCAAACAACAACAACAAAAAGAGTTCAGTTTTTCCCACTTTTTATGGATTAAATAAACAACAATGCACTTCACAGACCAGATATAACAGAACCGCAGACAAGTCTCACTTACTCAATTTCCAAGCTGCTAAACTTCCAATTTTTTAAACAATCGCAATTAGGAAGACATTTTATACAAAACAAATCAAGCAATTTAGAAAGGAATGCTCTATAATTCAATTTTTATTTAAAACACTCTGATTGGCAATCATACATCACTATAGCACAAAGTTTGTGCCTAAATATTAAAAACATTAATCAATATTTTGACTTTTTAATAAAACACATTATTATAAAACAATGAACAAACTGTCGCCGCGGCGTTTCGGTGTTAAGGTGGTTCGTCACCTTCTTCTGGACAATAGTTCAATATTAAAAATCTTAAATTATGAAACTGTAGCCCTTTCAGTTGGCTATCAGAGGGGATGAATCTCCCAACATGTCTTCTCTCCTTAATTTCTGGGGACACTCTAGTGGATTCTGTTTAGTTTAGCTGTTTTGGTTACTCCATAGTCGGTCTCTATTTTTTCGTATTCCTTGGCCCTCAACTATGCCACAGATCTGGAATAAGACACCATGATCGAGTGATAAGATATCGCCACGATTGAAATGGATGGGGCAATCTGACAAACTGTGTGGATTTGCCGTGGCTATAACCAAGAACAAGTGCGACTACCACACTGAAATCTGTTTTTAACAACCCGACCAAGATATAGCGACAAACCAACAGTTTGAATAATATGAAGAGGGCCAAGGTATGCGAAAAAATACAGAGACCAACCATGGAGTAACCAAAACTGCTAAACTAAACAGAATCCACTAGAGTGTCCCAAGAAATTAAGGAGAGAAGACAAATTGGGAGATTCATCCCCTCTGATAGCCAACTGAAAAGGCTACAGTTTCATAATTTAAGATTTTTTATATTGAACTATTGTCCTGAAGAAGGTGACGAACCACCTTAACACTGAAACGCCGTGTCAACAGTTTGTTCATTGTTTTATAATAATGTGTTTTATTAAAAAGTAAAAATATTGATTAATGTTTTTAATATTTAGGCACAAACTTTGTGCTATACTGATGTATGATTGCCAAAAATAGTGTTTTACATAAAAATTGAATTATAGAGCATTCTTTTCTAAATTGCTTGATTTGTTTTGTATACAGTTTCTTCCTAATTGCGATTGTTTAAAAATTTGTTAGTTTAGCAGCTTGGAAATATAGTACGTGAGATTTGTCTGCAGTTCTGTTATATCTGGTCTGTGAAGTGCATTATTGTTTATTTAATCCATAAATAGTGGGAAAAGGGAACTCTTTTTTTGTTGTTTGAGCATCTATACCCATCCCTTTTCCAAGGATCAGGATACCTCCCTTACTTTGTGATATGTGTTTTCACTGTATAACTGTTTGTGTGCTGCATAATAGAAGAAGAAACATTTCTTTATGCAGTGTAATACATACCCATAAAAGATGAAAAACATTATAAAAACAAATGCATACATGTAAACATAACTCATAATTCAAAAAAGGCGAGTCATACTATCAGCAAATACCATTTTACAATGCAAAATGGGTAAAAAACAGATCAGATTATAAGCAGGTACCAGTTGTAAACAGGTTTGGTTAAGAGCAAAAACATTCTTCATGAAAAACAAATGCATTATGGGCAGGCAGCTCAAGTCTTTACCTCACAGCTTAAAAAGTGTCCCATACATATGTTTGAATGTTCACCGTCATGGAAAGGAACTGCATGGCCGGTCTCACTTGAGTAAACTTTGCCTCCCTTAGGATCGGGATGCTGCATAATACTTAACACTTTACCTCTAAGTTAAACCTACCAGAGGGTTAAGCACAGGTTGATTTAGTGACTTTAGTGGCTCACATTGACAAGGATTGTGTTTGTTGCCCGATTATGGCTTCCATCCCTCTCAACCAATATTATGACTTCATAGAATTATAAACTGATAATGAGTCGATGCATCTGTTCCTTACTGTCAGGAGAGGTGATGCGTCAGTTCCTAACTGCCAGTGGAGGTGGTGTGTTGGTTTCTGGACACGCCGCTTTGGTTCCTTACTGCTGGGCAATGCCGATGAAGAACCTGGCACATAGGTGCGATGCATCCAAAATCTGCATGTGCTGTGGCGATGCGGAGGTGGTGTAAGAGGTGCTGCATCGATTTTCCAGCCACGTGGCAGGTGATGCGTCAATTTCTTCAACTGCACGGCCTACATCAGGGCTGGTATCTCAGACATCGGAGACACAGATCTTAGGACTCGGGCTGCCGTGATCTTTTTATCTGCATCGCAGGCGCTGCATCGATTGTTTGACCACACCATGGCAATGCGTTGGTTTTTCAGGTGCACAGCGGTACTGCATCTGGTAAAACATGAGCTGAAGGTTGATGCATGGATTTTCGGGCTTCCTTGCAGTAAAACCACCTCCAAAGGCCCAGAACTGGAATTGGCACAAATTGGCAGGTCAGAACTCTTAGCAGAGGAGTTCAGGGGCTGCAGATGAAGTCTTTGATGGCCCTGAGACTTCTTAACAGAAGGCAACGACACACAAACCCTTGGATAATCTTGGCAAGCAGAATACAGAAGGTAAAGACCTGTCCTTTCACTGTCCAAGACAGAAGCAGCTAGAAGTAGACGAGCACAACACAGCAATAAACAGAGTGGCTGTTCCCTTCCAACAGCTTCTCCATCTCTTCTTCTTGGCAGATTTCATCTTAGTCCAGAAATGTTCTGAAGTTATGGTGCCACAGCTCCAGTACTTATACCAGTTTCTGCCTTTGAAGTAGGCAAACTTAAAAGGAATTTATTTGTAGTGCACAAGACCCTGCCTTTCTCTAACCTGACTCCAGACATATTAAAGAGGATGGAGACAGCTTTGTGTGAGGACAGGCACAGCACGTTTCAGGTGTCAGAGACAACTCCTCCTACCACTCTAGCTCAGGAAGGCCCATCAGCATGGTGAGAGGCCATCGGGATATGCAGGGCACATCTCAGTTCCCTTTGTGTGACTGTCTACAGTGAATGCACAAACAGCCTAACTGTCACCCTCCCTCAGACGTGGATTTCACAGGCAGGCACAGAATGGTAAAGCAAGAAAATGCCCACTCACTAAAAGAGTCATTTTCAAACACTCAATTAAAAAAACAACTTCACTAAAGGATGTATTTTTAAATTGTGAGTTTGGGAACGCCAAACTCCAAATCGCTATCTCTCCCCAATTGGAAATTACACTTGTAAGAGGTTTAACCCCTTCAGTGCCCATGACGAGCTGGACTCGTCATGGGCTGCGGTGGCGCTGTGCCCATGACGAGTCCAGCTCGTCATGAACTCCGCCCGCTAATAAAAAGCGCGGCACTGGGCAGGGAAAGGGGCGGGCATGCAAGGGGTTAAAGGCAGCTCCAATGACAACCTACGGGAGAGATAGTCTTTGCCATAGTGAAAACAAAATTAGCAGTATTTCTATCAGGACATGTTAAACCCACCAGTACGTGTCCTACCATTTAGATACACTGCAGCCTACCTATGTGGCTACCTTGGGCCTACCTTAGGGGTGCCTTACATGTAGTGTAAGGTTTGGGCCTGGAAAGTGGGTGCAGTTGCCAGGTCGGCATGAAAGTTTAAAACTGGCCACACAGACACTGCAGGGCAGGTTTTAGAAATGGTTGCACGGCCACTCATGTGGGTGGCAGAATCAGCGCTGCATGCCCAACTAGTAGCATTTGATTTACGGTCCTTAGACACACACAGTGCACTTTACTAGGGACTTAGCAGTAAATCAAATATGCCAGTCACGGATACACCAATCACCATTACAATTTAGACAGAGAGCATATGCACTTTAGCACTAAGCAGCAGTAGTAAAGTGTCCAGAGTTCTAAAGCCAACACAAACAGGTCAGACAAAATACAGGAGGAAGGCAAAAGGTTTGGGGATGACGCTGCAAATAAAGGGAAAGGTCCAACTCCATCATATTGCTGTTGCCCATCAGTCTATTACATCCCAATACAAGAGCTGTGAAATCTTTGTGTATACTAAAATCTGTAGCTTGCTTTGATGAAAATCCCTGAATAAGTTAAGTTTTATCCCACAGAGTAACAGATATGCCTAGTTTCTGCCTGATAATTACAATAAACGAACTTCTCATCAAAACAATACACAAATTTAACATATCGAAGTTGACAGCTCATCTGTGTGATGTATTTGACGTTTCTTGAGACATACTATCGGCATTGAACAATTTCATACTATTTGGGTAAATGAATTACACTGAATTTCAAAGAAACATACATCATAGGGCTATTAGGGCAGAATAGAAGACAAATAGAAGTCATATGTTTGCACAGAAACTAATATAAAACATAGACAATGAACATCTATCCCTCAGTCCGATCGATGGACGCGGTTTGATATGCTGTTTTTGTCGTTGTCTGAAATACATATAGGTCTTTTGAACGATTTATTAGCTATGAAAATACAGCTTAATTGTCATCCACTTTGCACCAGTGGGGTTGAATACTTTATGTGACCTTCATTGTCTAAGCCGGTAGTGACAGTATCAATATTGTATTGTGGTTTTCCTGCCCTTTCTTCCCTCTGTTGCATGTCATCATTAGGTCATTATTTTCAGCTATGTCATAACTCATGCTTGTGAGTGTAGAGGGTGAGCCGGTCGATCAATATTGCTGAATTGATGTCCTTTCTGTGTACCAATATGTTTTCTGTGTTATATTTATCTCCGTCTCCTGGTTTGAGACCAGGTAATAGGGTGTGACTGTGCGCTATTGATTTTTGATATAAATGGCTATCGAGCTGGCCGTATAGAGGCAACAACTTTGACCTCTAGGTTTCTTGTAAATATCATTTGAGGCTCGTTTGCTAGGTAAATGTGTTTTTTAGAAAATAGATAATCTTGTGAATTATTTATTTTGAATAGGTTTAACAGTGATACTTTGAGAACTCGTCACAAAAATGTTCTTGAACTCCTGCATTTCAATACAGTTTGGAAGTTTGAAAAAAGCTATTACATTTCTGAAAAGGAATACCTTCGACTTTTATTGTGATACCTTCTAGAGCCGTTTGTTTTTTCCAGTAAAACTCAGTTAGGATTAATTTTTTTTGTAAACGTTTGTGTATGATTTATTTCCCCATATAAGGTACTAGCTGGACGGATCTCCACCAAGGGTTCTATCTGCTACATCGCAGAGAATCCTGAAACTCTTTCTAAAATATCGTAGGTGCTATGATGTTCGTGTTTGTCACCTTTAGTCAATCCACGTACGGTAAAACCATGGAGCAGATTTATGAGCCCCTTGCGCCTCATTTACAGCGCCGTTGCGTCACTTTTGTGACGCAGCAGCGGCGCAAATCCTGCGCCATGCAGCGGGGTATTTACAACGTGACGCATCTGGCAGATGCGACACGTTGTAAAGCCCTGCGCCACATGTAGGCGTTCTGGAGCAGGGAGGGAGGGGGGGGGCGTTCCGGCACAGGAACGCCTCCTAAAAGTGGCTGAGTGAAATCTACAAGATTTCACTCAGTCACTTTTAAGGCCATGCTGCGTCAAAACCCTGCGCAACTAGCAATGCGCCGCCTTTCCGACAGGAGATGCGTCACGCATCTGCCCATCCGAGTGCCACGGTGCACCGCATTGTAAATGCGGCGCATCAATGGTGGCGCACGGGTGGGCAGATGCGTCGCAACTCTTCTGGCGCATCTCTGCTGATTAGCAGAGATGCGCCAGACGTCATAAATCTGCCCCCATGTCTATAGCCATTTGTCCCCGTTTAAGCTCTGATTCTTCAGTTCTGGCTGACATATTCTGAAAAGCAAATAAGTTACGCAGAGAAGCGAAGCCTTGCAAATTATTTACCTCAAAAAACGAATTCTCCCTGGAAGGCCAACGTTGTAACGTGCTCCAAAGGGATTTTTTGTAAGTGAGTTTGGTAAGTAAGTTAACCGATTTCTTTTTTTCGAAGAGTGATTGAAGGACTGACTTAAATAAATCTTATCTACACCCAAAGAATTTAAAACAAAAACCCAGATTTACGAACCTGTCACACAATGCAGGGTATCATCCAAAGTTGCTCTGACAGAGCGCGAGCATGAGACTGCCATATCTACAAGGCTATGACACTATCCTGCCCTCTCTTCAGCGCTGGTGCAGAATCATGCTGTTTAGTGCCACGCACACACCTTTGCACAATAACAGCAATGACCAAAATATACAGCACCAGCGAAAGTTGACAGTAAATAAAAAAAATCCAGGGGGATATTATCAACGCTTCGCGTTAAACATCGCAAATCACGCTTAGCGCAATTTTGAATATCGACGCCTATCGCTGGTTTACATCACCGTGTTAGCGGCGTATTTACAACGTCTTGCTCACAGGCGATGTACAAGCCTGCGATAGACAGCGATATTCACCATTAGCGTGTGAAATCACGCGATAATTTCACACGCTAATGAAAAGCTTGATAATAGGGTAGTGTGGACGTAACAAAACAATCCACCTCCCATTCAAAACATGCCTCTGTCAAGTTTTAACCAGGCTTTAAGGATCCTACGAAAACTGTGGTTAGCGCGGCTTTCATCATTGCTTCCTGGTTCCGGTGCTGCGTTTTAAATAACGCGATGTCCTGTTCGCGACCTTTTTAGGTCTCGGCTAGCGAGATTTAATGACTTGGAGAAGAGGGGCTTGAACCCGCCCCTCTTCTCCCCTCTTCTCCATTGGCTGGCCTCTTAAATGCTGGCCAGCCATTGGAGAAGAGGTTTGTCACTCCGAACAGGCCCCGTCCTTTTCGGATTCGGGGGCGTGTTTTTTCGTTGCTTTTAGCCCGGGCGTGTTTTTCTCTCCTCCAGCCAATGGTAAGAGGAGAGAAAGGAAAACACGCCCCCGAATCCGAAACCGCCGCTGCCTTTCTCCGAGGCATTTCTGCTTCGCCTCGGAGAAAGGTGGTGGTGTGCTCGTCCTCTCCCCCTGCAGACTCGAGTCCTAGGCGTGCTCTCTAGGAACGCACCACAAGCCCCGGATCACACACCCCACGCGCACACACACACACAAGCTGCAACCCTCGCACAGATGAGGATGTCATATTTGCCTTAGCGCCGGTAATTAGGGCTACCCTTTGTCCTGACAGCTGGAGTAATAGAAGCCGCCTCCAGAAGAGGGCAGATGAAGGAGGCCGTCTCTCAGGGCTGACTGGGGAGACATATTTTGATCTTCTGGTTAGTGTAATATCTTAACCAAACCCCGTCGTGAGGCTGTGACACGCCGAGCCCAGGAGGGGACGGCGCCAGCCTCCCCCACGCACGGGAGTCCACGCCGCGGCACTCCCTTGAACCCTGCGCTCACACGTCGCGAAAGTGTCTCAAATGTTTCTGATGCACACGTCTGACCTCTGTTATGTATGCTTTGGTTTACTCCCGCGTATGTTTTTTTTACTTAGAGATTTACATTGTAAGGTGTCACCTTTTTCTGTATATTGTATAGTATCCGATTGGGGGATGGCATTCGGGCGAGAGTGGTGGTAGTGCTATGAAGAACTGGGTGTGGGAGTGTCTTCCACGTTCACACCGAACACTTACAAGGACACCACGTACACGTTGTCCATGTATTTATAGCATTAACGTCCGATTTGTAAGCTGACGCGCACATTGTGTGTTTTTAGACAAATTACCTTTGCTCCCGGTCAGCCAGACCACTTAACTGTCAAACATCAGGAACTTGTAGAATACCGCAATGAAGCACTGCAATGAAAAACGGAGAATGTTGTTTTAAATCTACCTACTGGGGGGCGCAGTCGAGCAAGCACTGCTAGTCGGAGTTTGGGTTTTATTTTTCAAACAACTCCACGGAGGTTAATGTTTCGACATTTCCAGGTGAAAAGTGATTAGACGGTCTCCGGTGAAGTATTTTCTAACTGCTGCAGTGATTCTCTGCCTTAGGGTAGAGCTGCTACGCGCGCTTCAGAATTAGACAGTTTTAGCGCCTACTTTTGCGCCTACCGTTGGTACGCGCATTCAAAGAGCTACATTGCCACGTGTGCAAATATCCCGGGGCTGAATGACTATACCCAACTCAACTTTCCCAGTCTGGAAAGAAACAGCCACGAGAACTATCCATAAGAGAGAAAAGCGCAAACGAAAACACCGTAGCTTTGTCTGCTGGGAGGCGCAAATTCAGAGCCGTAAAGAAGGCATGCGCCTAGAATATTTCCCCAAAAGCGCTGTGTTCCTTGGAGGTGATATTTCGATGTGGTCTGTGCTTGACCACCACCCTCTCCCCCTGCAGACTCGAGTCCTAGGCGTGCTCTCTAGGAACGGACCACAAGCCCCCGATCCTAGTCTTCCACGAGGAGGGGTCCTTCTTCGGTGCCACGAGGGCTCAACGCACCCATCATCCTGCTGGGGAGGAAAACTTAAGTAGCAGCTGGCAGGGGGACTCCTGGCGCCTAGAAAGAGCTGTTTCGTGTACATGGATTTTGGGAATGCCAAGGAACACGTTCCACCCTTAGAGATGCGAAGGTGTGCTAGGGGTTGAGAGTGAGACACCAACTGCGGAATAAAACTACCACTTCTAATCTCTGCTTCCCCAATAGCACGGCATGTGATCGTGGTCAATTCGATTTCATTTTTCTCTACTTCGGCTCCTTTCGTTGCCAGATTAGGAGTGCTTGGAATGAAAAGAACGCAAATGCTATAAGCGCTATATTACAACTGCACAATGATGCCGAAGTAAGTACACAGCAAAAACACTCCAGGTGCCACTGGACGTGCCACACATTTTATGAATAAAGTTCGGAGGAGGGAATCACGCGCGGCGAGACCCATCCATTCAAACTCGCAAAGAATGAAAGGGGTTACCACCCCCAAGCTGGTGTGCCCCCAGCAGAGCTTCCCGAGGGACCAGGCGATTAAGTGTGAGTTGAAGCCAAGACACCAGGGCGCCTCGAGGACGAACCAGCGGCGGATAAAGGTGCACGAAGCGCTAAACCTGGGAGTGCTGCCCGCCCGCTGAGGCACCGTCAGCGCAGCTAGCCTGACCTGTGAGGTAAGTGCCCATGGGTATCTCCCTGTGCCCCCTGCACACCTGGATTCAGAGTGGTACTGCAACGGTAGTGCTTCGTGGTACAAAAATCCATAGAAGTGTCCTGACTCACACGCACATTTACAGTCACCGTTACAAGCGCTTGCACTTAAGGGTGGTACCCTCGGAACTGTGTAAAGGTATAGTGCACTATAACTGTGCTTTTCAGTCACGGTTATGCACCCATGTGCTCCGGAGTCGTACCTCAGGGAGACACTTGAGAGAGGCAGTGCTCTATAAAAGTGTTCATATTCACACGTAGTCACTGAGAGGCACATCTACGCCGGGGGGCTCCTGTGTAGCGGTATGGTGCTCGAGATATGTGTCTCTGGTCACTGCTGCGCATGTGCTTCAGAATCATTCGTCAGGGAGACACTTTAGAGAGGTAGTGCTCTATAAACGTGTTCACATAAACACTGAGGCACGCGACTACTCCTGGATGCTCCTGCGTAGAGGTATAGTGCTCGAGAGATGTTTCTCCGGTCGCTCATGTGCTTGTGAGTTGTACCTCATGGAGACACCTTAGAGAGGTAGCGCTCTATAAAAGTGTTCACATTCACACTTAGTCACTATGAGGTGCGCGGATACTCCGGGGTGCTCCCGTGTAGAGGTATAGTGCTCGAGGGATATGTTTCCGGTCACTGTTACGAATGTGCTCCAGAGTCGTACCTCATAGAGACACCTTAAACAGGTAACGCTCTATAAAAGTGTTCACATTCACACTGAGTCACTGTGAGGCACGCGTCTAATTGGGCTGCCTCTGAGTAGAGGTATAGTGCTTGAGATATGTCTCTCCGGCCACTGCTATGCAGGTACTCCAGAGTCGTACCTCAGGGAGACACCTTAGACAGGTAGCGCTCTATAAAAGAGTTCACATTCACACTTAATCAATGTGAGGCGTGCATGTGCTTGTGAGTTGTACCACAGGGAAACACCTACTAGAGGTAGTGCTCTATAAAAGTGTTCACATTCACAATTAGTCACTGTGAGGCGTGCGTACTACTCCGTGGTGCTACCTCAAGGAGGCTGAGTGGAGAGGCATAGTGTCTTTACTGCTGTGCACATCCTTGCACACAACAGTGGTTCCCCGGAGACCGTGTGGTATAGTGCACTACAGTAGTGTTTTCACTCTCACGTTAGGTCAGCTCCAGCGGGCACGGAGCTGGCACAATCGTGTCTCGCGGGGCGGAGGGGGAAGAGACCTGGTATGTGAATGGACGGTGGGTGGGGTTGGGGTGCTCTCGCAGACGATACTAGACAGCAGGGTACGGCCCCAGCACAGGAACACACGAGAAAACGAGCAGGGGCAGTTACCACACAGACGTAGAATATTATACACTATGTACATGTATACAGACACGATTACATATAGTAGGCCGTATACACACCTACATGTATGTACACGTGCGCACAAAGGCCAATTCACATAAACACAAGTACGTACATCCGTTGAAATGCTTATATACACATACATATGTATACAGAATGTGTGTGCAAATACACACACACGTTGCACATACATGTAATACAGAAATCAGAAATTATCTTCAATGTGCAATACTTAGCTGCTAAATTTCCCATGTGTGACGTGTAAACTGTTGTCATGCGTGGCCCCAGCTCACAGAGGGCACACACGAGGCAAATAGATAGATAGTCTATTAGCATGGTTATAAAAAACCATTGCAATACGATAAAACAGCATATACGATCGTTAATAAATATAATGTTAATAAAAAGACATTTACACATTCATATTTCTTATAAACTATGGCGACTGAGAAGTAGCTCATCGTAAAAGTTCGGTTTTTGCTTTAGCACATGTTAGAGGGAGCAATGTCCTCAGTTCCAGCCTGGTTCTTCACATCACGCCTGATGCCAAGGCTGAAGCAAAGTGCTCTTAGTGCAAAAAGTGCTTATGTGCTTATTAAAGTGCTGATCACATATTTCAACCCGGCATAATTTACTTGTTGTAGGTGGCGTTTATTAGGGCTAATGTGATAATTGAAAACTGCCCCCTTCCAAATGCGGTCTGCATAGTAAATAAAAGTGAAATTGGTCCTAAAAGACTGACCGTGGTCAGGTTCACGTCCTTTGTACTGCCATTTTTTTCCCCACCAGTCTCAGGAACTTCACTAAACAGCAATTCGGCTGAGGGACACCAGGTGCAAAGCAGGCCAGCAAATAACAATGCAGTTTCTTTAAATGTTTTAAAAACAAAAACATAAACAAAAATAATGTCATGAGCAATGCCAATAGCTCTAACTTTAACAATGCCGAAACCATTGTATTGTAAATGCTTGTTTCATGGTGTTACAGGAAGGTACGCCTACTTTGCATCTCAGTAGCGATGTAAATCGCTAAGATGCGTGGCGTTACAAAAACGGCAGCTAACATGCGCTAATGCATGTTAGCGCCGCCTTGCTAATAGGGCGATTAAATTATCGCCGCTTCAGCTGCAAAAAATGCCATTAGAGTGCCGATAATGCCCTTGTAAATATGCCCCGCAATGTGATGGAACACTTAGGGCCTCACTGTAAGGAAAGTCTCCATATAACTCAAACACCTTAAAAAGATATAATATCTATATTTTTAAATTTATTGTTCAGAAATCCCAAAAAACAAACAACAGTGGCTGTCCTTCATATATTTTTAATCCAATTCACTTCTTTATTCAATCCATTCAAACTACTTGAGCCAATGTCCGATCTTCACAACAGTTTTTATTCTTCATATTTAATAGACTGAATGAAGGAGTGAATTGGATTATAAATATAAAACGAACCTCCACTGTTGTTTGTCTTTTGGATCTCTGGCACTCAAGTTATAAATATAAATAATATATATTTATAAGGTGCTCCAGTGCGTTCCTAAATGCAAAGGTGTCTGCAAGAGTCTAGCACAGGTTTTGTACTGGAAGCCTAACCTTCCAGTACAAAATACTATAGACTAACTTCATAACTTTTCCTACTTTGTTAGCGTGAAATACAGTGCAGCACACATGAACAGTGGGAAAAGTTAGGAGAAATAAAATCAGTTCTCATTTTTTAACACCTGCTTTCAAGTGGCATTAATCTTTGGTGCAAAACCCTGTCTACTATTGATAGTAAATAGGGTTTTGTGTCACAAACCATAGGGGGTTACACAGGAACGTCCATGAACCATCCATTGAACACCCACTTGATGCAAAGTAACACAAAGCAGCACTTTGCACTGGTTTGCTATAATTTTTCCTGCAAAGCAACCCAAATATTGTGTTTGTGTGTAAATCCTGAAAAGGGTTTTGTGTCAGGTTTATGCTATGAAAGTAACACAAACATGATACAAAACCTTTGTAAATCTGGCTCAAGGTCTGAAGTTGTTTGAGCTCTGTTTGAATTTTGGAGCGGCTTCCCGTGCGTACTTCATTGTCTATTGGTCCAGCTCCTGTGTCTTCAACAAGCAACAGCTCAATGGTCATTTTCCTGAAATTCTCTGTCTTATGTTATGAGATGACAGGCATGATTGTTTCTGCACGAGATTTTGTGGTGCAAAAGTCTGCAATATACACTCAGTAGCTGCAATGTGATCATAATGTGTCAGTTGCAAACTCTCTCTCCTACATGAAACTGTGGAAGACTGGTGGCCTAGCCTAATAGGTATTTTATATATCATATTATAAGTTTAATTGAGTATAAGTTCTGACTTTTTCCTTTTTTATCCAGTAGAACACACAATAAACATGTTTTAAATATGATACTCATTTGATATATCATCCTACATTTATTACTATATGCTTTATTAATACAACACATACAGTTATACATCTTAAATATCCAAATTTTGGTGAGATGGAGTTTGCATGTTGTTCATTCATTACATGATGTGTATGCCCTTGACACTGAGCTTTAAATAAGTTAGCCATACCTGCAGTACAGACAATAAAGAGTCAACCAATAATGAATACAAAGGTGAGATTTGTAGGAGGCTGGCTTAGTATATGGTGCACACTTATTTTGATTGAAGCACCTTGCACTAATCCAGACAACCCTTATGGTGATTTTAGTGGTTTTAGACAACCATGGAAAGCTCTCTAAGTGGGAGCTGTCCAGAGCAGCCTTCAGGCTTAGTCCACAAGGAGTGTTAAGCAGCTTGTTTTACCAGATCTAATCTTGTAGTGTAGATTAAAAGAAACAGAACCACACAGTGTATTTATAAAAATATGTCTATGTATTATACAGCACTCACTAACACATTGGTATATCTCCTACCTGGAAATATCAACACAAATACACACAATACTTTAATTGTAAACAGGTAAGTAAGCATAATACACAGTGGTCTCCAGGGAGAGACCAAATCATATACTAAGAAAGTGGAATTTGAACTGCAACTGAAGTTGTGACTTGGACAAGGAGACACAGAAGAGCTGGGGACACAAGGAACCACCAAAGGTAAGTACCCAGGAACCCCATGGAGGCTGTGTGCGGAGTGGAAACACAGCCACGGATTCAATAGCAGTCAACGGAAAAGTCGCAGTTGCAGTTTTGAAGTAGGAGGACCCTTCCCAGTGGACCCTGAAGAAACCCCATGGAAGACAGAAGACTGGAAAACCACCCCACCCGTGGATACCCCGGGAACCTGGCTACCTTCACCAGGGAAGCCAGGTGCATAGGTGCAAAGTGGCGTTAGAATCTGCAGTAGATGGAAATGGAGAACTTCAGAAAACATGCCGCTGGCAAAGACTGTGTAAGAGTCTGGTGGTATCCAAGGGTGGATTCTTGAAGAGAAGTACCTGCAACGAGACAGGACAGAGTCTATGCCACTTGGAGGTGACTAGAAACAACAGAAAAGCAATGACCACCGATGCCGGAAGATGTAGGAGTGATGACTGACCTTGTCGCTGCAGCTGTGAGGACCAGGCAACACCGAGAAAGACCAGGAGCCATTCACAAGCTATCCCACTTTGGAAGTCGAAAACGAAGGTGTGGGTGTCCATCGGGAGCACCAAGAAGCCTTAGCAGCAGCCGGGGAAAGTGATGAAGGAGCAATGTTAGGACCAGCAAGGTCCAAGGGACTCACCAAGTGCAGGAGAGTAGAGCAGGTCACGAGCAAGCAGGGAAGTCCACTGAAGCAAGAGGACCTCGAGCAGCTCACCAAAGAAGAAGACCCATGGTACAGAGGATGCAGTGAGAACGAAGATCTTGGCAGGAAGAGATGCTGGAGGCTGGAGCTTCATGTAGCCTGAATACCTCTGGAGTGACACAGCCAACAAGCCTTGTCAATGGCAAATCAATGCAGTGCACAAGGTTGCAGTCCCTGCGGTTTCAATGAGAGATACTAGCCTCAAAATTGCAGAGAGGACAGGTCAGGCCTAGATGGAGTTGCAGAACCACTACCTGTGTTGCTTAGTCATTCGAAGTCCGTGGGACATCAGGAGCAGCAGACTGGTCAGCTTCTCTGCGGTGCCTGCAAATGCAGGGGCGTGACTCCTTCACTCCAAGGGAGATTACTTTGGGTGTCCTTGATGCCCACCGGTCTGTAGAAGATCCCGGATTAAGCATAAACATGGATGACGAAGAAGACTTGCAGAACAGCAAGACCACAGCAGCAGGAGTCTTCGTAAGCCCTTTTACACCCTAAGAAAGGGGTTAGGACTACTCAGGTGTCCCTCCCAGAGGAGGGGCTGGACAGAGGGGAGGATACTCCCATGTCCTTTGTCCAGTTGTGCGCCAGAGCGAGTGCCAAGGGCTCCCTGAACTGGTTCTAAATAGAGTATGAAAGGAGAGCACCAAATCTGCCCTTCAAAGCAGTCTGGTGGCACTGGCAAGCACCCGCAAACTAGCCCAATGCACTAAGTCCTGTCTGGGAGGTGGTCACACCTCCCTGTGACAGAAAAGCTATTACTCTACTTTCCCCTGCTCGAGCTCAGTTCAGCAGCAGGAGGGCAGAATCGTGTCTGGAGTCGGCAGTAGAACTAGGCTGTTACCAGGAGTACTAAGGGCTTCCTGGAGGAGCCCCCCCAGTGCATGGAATCATACCATGGAACACTGGTAGCGGTGTTGGGGTATGATTCCAACATGTTTGATACCAAACATGCCCGGGTTCAGCATAGCCAAAATATAGTTAGCCATCGTGTACTGACGCATGGCCACTATATGTATGAAAATGTCTGACTGCACTTACAAAGCCTGGAGAATCGACTCCGGGGTTTGTAGGGGGTGTCCTGCTCATGCAAGGCACCCTCACACTTATAACCTAGCACCCTGCCTTCAGAATTGAAAGGCCTGCCTTAGGGCTGACTTATAGGTTTTAAGTGCAGGGACCTCAGTTATCAGAAAATGTATATCTGTCGTAAGTGGTGCTAGCACCAGCTTACATAGGCTGGAAGTGCAGTCCTTGAGCCACAGTTTGAGTGGCCTCTCATGGGTGGCATAATAAATGCTGCAGCCCATGGGAAACCCCTGGTGAAACTATGCCCTGGGTACCTTAGTACCATATACTAGGGACTTACATGGGTACACCCGTAGCCAAATGTGGAGGTATTGAAATACTTAACACGTCAAATTTAGGGAGGAAGCACAGTGGCTGGAGTCCTGATTAGCAGGATCCCAGCCAGACTAGTCAAAAACATACTGACGCCAGCAAAAAGTGGGGGAAACTATGAAAGCAGATTCTACTTTCCTACAAGATTCTAATATTGGTATTATGCAAGAATAGATAAGTCATTGGAGGTATTAGAGTGTGCCAATCTATATTTGGGTTTGAAAATGACGGGGCGAGAAGTTTGAACAACTGGTTCCTTTAAAGGCCATGCTGATTCGAATGTTATGAAACGCTAAAAACAAGATTTTCATATATTTTAAAGGTAGACTGCAAATGGGTGAGCTTCTGATTATGATAGGTAGCATTGCTGGGAGCGTGGACATCCCCCTAATACCCACCTACTAGGAATTTTTGTTATATTAAAGTGTTTAAGGGTATTGCACTGAACAGCATTGATAGTCCAGTATCAGATGCTCTTGGGATAGAAAGTAGAATTGTTACAGAGCAAAAAAAGAGTACAGTTGTCTTTATTATAGAACATCCTTGCTTTTAGATCTGCTATAATTTTTCAGGGAACTTTTAAGACAGTTTTTTAATGTTTGGCATTTCACTGCAAGACTATATACCAAAAAGCAACTCAGTATAATATATGTACATATATTGTATGTATTTATATATATCAATAATATATTTATGTATTATATGTATGTATGTATGTATTATATATGTATATATGCTATATGTGTGGTGTGCATACATATATATCATACATATGAAGACTTTTGGATTATAATATGTTATTTATTACTACTGTTGAGTGTGTAGAATGGCCATGGTTTATGGGAAGCAAATTGAACATGACATGATGTCCCTCCCCTGCATGAACAAAATTAAACAACAAAGAATACACTGCAGATCATGATATATGGTTTATTTCATGGTCTTTTTTCATGTGTATTTCTTTTAACTGAGGTTTCTTCTAACCAAAACCAGAATTAAAGGGGTTAGGTTTGTTTAGCAGGTAAATAACACTGAAGGCTATCAGGAGAGAGTTTCCCTGTGAAACGTAAGGTTAGAATTAATCTGTGAGGCAGTAAAGAGTTATTTTTTAATAACAATGTTATACTACTGTGGTAATAAACTCGAATTTTACCTTTGCACTGTAGTGAATATAAGTGTCAATGTGTGTTTATCAGTGGTGTTTCTCTATACTATTGTTAATCCAAGTTGGCTGCATTTTCAATGTGTTTTGGCAAACGGCCTTGACCACAGAGCCTTGCAAAAACAACAGCAATATAGCGCTCAAGTGATAAACATAAACAAAGAATTGAACTGTCCAGCAATACTTTCTTAACAATGCCATCACAGATTAGAGCTTGCCATATGTAAATCAGTCTTCACCCTGATCAAATAGGACCAGTGTAGCCAGAACTGTCAAGCCAGGTCCTCTCTGAATTGGAACACAAGCTGTAAAATTGGAACACAATACTGTAAAGTTACTTTCCAATGTTCGCAACAAACATGCGGTCACCCAAAAATGGTCACTGCTTCTGGTACTAATAGTCAGCCTATGGGCCAGGGTTCTTACTCCAGAGAAGGAGAGTAGTCCACATGCCCTCAGCTAAGGGACCAGGGCGAGGAGTTGCCTTGTGAGGTAAGTCTTCCAGTCTCTTCATGAAGGTTTTGGGCAGGATATCTAATTTTGTATGCAAAAAGGACAAGGTTGTCAAGTGATCCTTAAGTTCTGCAGACTGTAAGGTTTTCAGATAGAGTTCTAGTCCTGTTTGATTCAAACTCAGCTGCCGGGTATTATGCATTTTTTCTAGGAAGAAATAAGGCTCATTGTGTTAGAGATGAAAGACTTGGTTCTAAGCAGTAGAGCTGTGTGCTTTAGACTTGAGGGAGGTGGGGGTTTAGCAAGAAATTTATAGTAAAGAAAAAGAAGAAGCTTTATCCTATCATAAACTTGAAGAGTCTCAATAATTTTTTGCTGTACCACAGTTCAAGATTGAAACTATAACTCATCCTGGAGGTATATTACTCCCAGGGACTTGACGGATTAACTAGATCTCAAAGATGCTTACTTACAGTTCCCATGTGTCAGCACCACAGGAAGTTCTTTATGTTCATTTGGTATGATTAGTTCTACATGTTTGCCTCCCTCCTCTTCGGGCTGTCTTCTACACCTTGGTGTTTCACCAAATGTATTAAACTCAGGTGGAAGTGGTCTTTGAGTGTTGACATATCTAGTTGTCATGATCTTCCTGGATCAGGAGAAAGTCATGTTAGTGAGGCTGGTGCACTCAGCCATACAGCTGATTTGCAGACTTGGTTTTGTAGGAAACTGGGAGAAGTTTGAGCGTGTTCCATTCAAACAGATGGAGATTCTTGGGTGTCTTGTGAATTCGCAGAGGGAGTTATTGAGGCTTCCAGAAGTAAAGTTTGCAGAAATTAAGAAGGGACTGTAGTTAGTTTTGGATCTTCAGTCTGTGTTTCTATTCCAGTTGGAAAGGTTGGAGGGAATTTCGTTTTCTTCAAGCAGCATTGCCAGATCCCCTCTATCAATGACCACTACAACACCTAAAAAGGGGGAAATTGGAAAATACATTTCTTTTTAGTAGTTAAGCTACATAGATTCCTGGAACTGGTGGTCCATCTTCTCTACATCTCCAGATCTAGTAGTAGAAACAGGTGCAAGTCTCTGGGCATGGGGGAATCAGTGTACAGGTACTCAACTGGGAGAGAATGGTCAGAGAGGCAGTTGTTGGTGCACATGAATTATTTAGAGCTTCTTGCATGCCCCTTTGTAATTTGCAGCTTTTCAAAAGCCAAAGTAGAAAGGGCAATTCTCTTACACATGGATAGTCTGAGAGCAGTGCAGTACATAAATTGTCTGAGGGGAGCAAAGTCAATGACGCAAACACACTTTGCGACACCTCAATCAAAAGTTTGTCTCAAATGAGGTACATGCCTTAAAGTTAAATATCTTTCAGGTCCAGACAATTGGGTAGTGGCTGATATTCAAGGGTGCAAATGCATCACAGAGATTGACAGTTACATCCAAAGGTTTTTCAGAGTCTCAACAAAATGTTGGGGTCCCTTCACGATAGATCTCTTTGTCTACCATTTAAAAGCACAGATAATACATTATTTCAGTTGGAGGCCAGACCCATGTGCTATGGTGATGGATGCTTTTCTACAGAATGGCACTGAGCAGGTGTGAATCAAGCCAAACCTAGGGCAAAGTGAGCATACTCAAAAAGACAGCTCCTCAGCAGAATTCAAGGAATGAGGAGGAGGCTGTTATGTGTAGTGACAGGTAATTTCCGGCAATAGAGGTGATGTCAGAGAAGGTTCGACCACCAGGTCTGGTTTGCCATACGCGTGGGACGTGTGAAGTAGGGGTCCAGAAGAACAGAGGTGTTTGTAATGTTTGTGAAATGATATACTATTGTTGAGGTATGCTGGACTAGCGTAATGCAGTGCCTTGAAAGGGGGCGAGGAGTTTGAATTTCACTTGTTTGAAAATGGGGATCCAATGGATGTTCTCTATGTTTGGTGTGATGTGAGTGAGGTGTGGGAGGTGGAGACTAATTCTGGCCACTGAGTTCTGAATGGTCTGTAGCCTTCTGGTGAGTTTTTTGTTGATCCGGCATAGAGCCTGTTCCTGTAGTCTAGTTTGCTTGTGATGAGGAGATGCGTAACGGCTTCCCAGGTGCTTATTAGTAGCCATTTGGAAATCTTACCTAAAATCTTCAGGGAATGGAAGCATGAGGAGGGTAACAGCGTGGACTTAGGCAATCATATTGAGTTTGCTGTAGATGAGATCATGGTGCCGAGGTTCTCTGCATGGCTGGTGGAGTTGTGAGTTGGCCACCGGGTGGAGTCCCACAGTGAAGTGCTCTTCCGCAGGTTCAAGATTTCGGGCTTGTTGGTGTTCAGTTTCAAACAGTTGGTCTTTATCGTGTGGTAGGATTCAGTCATGCATGCATAGAGCTTGAGCCGGGTATTTGGCGACTTGTCCATGAGGGAGAGAATTAGCTATGGGTAGTTGATGTATTAGAGAATGTTGATCTTGTGAGAGTGAATGATGCTGGTTAGAGGGATCATGTGGAATAAAATAGACCACGTGAAATGAAATTAAATAATCTCCTGTCTGAGTCTCGACCCCCTATGAGTGACAACACTGAGCAGGCTTCTGCCAACTTTGCTGAATGTATTGAGGCAGCTGTTTCTCAGCTAGCCCCCCTGAAATTCAGGCCTCACTACATGGCCCCTCCCTTGTAACCATGGTATTCCCAGGAGCCTTGAGATCTCAAGAAAAAATGCAGGCAGCAGGAACAATCCTGGAGGCTGAACTACTGCCCGTAGGAAAAAACTAAATATAAAACCACTAGAAAAGAATACAAAGCACAAATATGACTAATTAAAAGCAATTTTTTACAGATGAAGTCAAAGTAGCCAGCAACTCCATTTGGGAGCTTATCAATACTGTACAGTTACTTTCCAATTTTTGTAACAAGCATGTGGTCATCCCAGATAAACAACTATGCAACAGAATTGCCTATTTTTTCTGTACCAAAGTGAATAATATTTTTTCAGCATCCACTCAAATAGTGGACATTTCCAATCAGCCCCCACTGATTGAGAAGGTTGTGGAAAACCATTTCCGCTGAAGCTACTCAATGCCTGACCACTATATCCACCTTCACTTCATAGATGAATGAGACGTTAACAACCCTTATAATATCCTTTCAATCAGGTGCACCCTCATATCCCTGTCCCCCACAGGTCCTACACCCTGTGACTAAAACCATTTCAGCCCTCTGGTCAGTTTCCTCTCACATGGATAAATGTATCCATCTTGCCTCTTTTGAAAAACCCTTAACTTGGCCCTCCTGAAGTCAAGAACTACGGACCAATTTCACACTTACCGCTACCAGCTAAGATTCTTGAAAAAGCCATAAACCAAGAGATCATGATCCTACTCGAATCTAGTAACATCTTCGATCCCTTGCAGCATGGATTTAGATCGAAGCACTGTACGGAATCTGCTCTCAGGGCCGGCTTTAGGGTAGTGCGACTGGTGCAGCCGCACGAGCGCTGACCTGTGGAGGGGGCACTGTGACCTCTGGGGGGTGCTGTGTTTAGCAATACCTTATGATAGGAGAGAGGAGGGGCACTTTTGCAGGTGGTAGTGAGAGAATCCGATGAAGCGGTTATGGGACGTGGGGGGCGCCAAAAGGGATTGTTGCACTGGGCCCCACCAGTGCTAAAGACGGCCCTGTCTACTCTGGTAGCAGCCACAGAGAAAATCAGAGCCATCGTGGATGGGGGTGGGGAAAGTAATCCTGATCTTGCTTGACCTTTAGGCCACATTTTTCATGGTTGTCCATTCCACTTTGGCCAAACGTTTAGATAGCATTGGCATCAAGTGTGTGGCTTTACAACTGATCAGTTCATTTTTGTCTGACAGAGAGCAAGTGGTCACCTTAGATGATTTAACCTCCTCCACCTTCACTCCTTGCGGGGTCTCACAAGGATCTTCACTGAGTCCTACCCTTTTTAATATTTACATCACTCCCTTGATTCAACTAATTCAATCATGTGGCTTCTCCATATTTTCATACACCAATGACACCCAAATAGTGTTGTTGGTGTCTTCCGAACCTGACAAAGTCACCAGAAAGTTTAATATCTGTATACGCAGCATTGCATATTGGATGCAATTAAACTGCTTAAAGTTAAACTCAGAGAAAACTGATTTGTTGTTGTTTGGCAATGACACCTCTTATTGGAATCCCACCTGGTGGCCCCCTAATGTGGGACCCCTTCCATTACCAGCTCAGAAAGCCAGAAACATGTGGGTCATCGTTGAAGATAAGATAGTATTCATAAACCACACCAGTCAGGTAACATCTTCCCGTTTCTTCACTTTGAGGATATTAAAAAAAGTTCTCCCCCTTCCTCCCAAGAGAAATCTGTCATCATAGTAATGAATGATCTATTGGTTCCCCAAATCACCTGCTGAACAAACTGCAGACGCTTCAATACATGGCTCACTGAATGCTGTTTCCCGAACCATTAGAGATCTATATTGGCTACCAATCAGGGCTCAAATCCAATTCAACGCATTATACCCGGCTCATAAAGCTCAGCACAGACTGAACCACTCTTCTTTCAAAAGATATTTAAATGGTATCTACTTTCACGTAGCTTGGGGTCTAGTGTAGCAAGACTAATTGTGACTCCAAGAATCATCAAAGTTTACTGGGGAGGAAGAAGGTTCTCCCTTGTTACAGCTAATTGGTGGAACTTAATGCCTGACCATCTTATAGCGCATCATAATCTTCTAAAGTTTAGGAAGCAATTAAAAACCTGGCTTTTCGTTTCTATGGGTTAATTCTGTCTATCACTCTGCCGTACATGTGACATTTATCTGACACTAGCGCCAAGACAGCAATTGGTATTCACGCTCTTTACAAACCTATCAACATAACATGTATGTGTTAAAGAGGGTCAAGCTCAGAGACAATTCTTGTGGAACTTTGCAGATGCAGTCGCAGGCATCTGAGGTGTGCGGACTGATTGGTTCATTCCAGTCAGGTAGGAGCAGATCTATCTGAGTGCATATCCTTGGATCCCAATGTCTTATAAACATGCAAGAAATTGGGTTACTGAAGTGGAGTTGAACCCTACTCAGGCAGCAACCGCAATTCTTGTCAGAGTGAAGTCATAATCAAACCCCAAAGTAACCTGTGCTCAACTCTCTGGTAGCTTGGCACAGAGAAGTCAGGCTTAAAGGCAGTGTGTAAAGTATTTATGCAGCACTTCAAAGAGTAATAAAGTAAAAACACAACACAAGAAAAATCCCAAACTAATTTAGCAAACTAGAGTAAATTGGTATATATAAAACAAGACCAAAATGATAAAAAGCCAAGCAATAGAACTGGTGATATGCAAATTTAAAGATCCGAGTAAAAATAGAGCCAAAAAGTGAAAAGCAGCAATTGTGGTTATCTTGTTGCAACAGACCGGGACAAAGTCACAAATTCAGGAGGACTGTGATGGAGGCTGGGTGAGCTACAGGGACTCACTTAGGCCTGCTGAGCACAGTACCTTAACCCTATATGTGAAGAGATGCTGAGTCTTGTGTTGAGGATGCATTGCACAGCAGAGGTGATGCAATGTCTAGGCGAGCAGATGCATCGTGCAGCGGTAGTTCTGGAGAGCTTCATTGAGCAAGGCGATATCCTTGCATGGAAATGCATTGGCACTGATGGTCTGCATTGGGCCATACAACGGCCTTGGCAATGTCCTTGCATCGGGAAAGTCTGTGCAGCATGGGCGATGCATCAGTTCGGAGAGAGAAGTGTCGAGCAGCAAAGGCGATGTGCCAGTTGTGTGGGAGATGCATCTGTTCAGAGGGAGATGCGTCATAGTGGAGATGCGTGGGTTCGGATGAAGCTATAGATGGGCTGGCAGAGCACCTTCAGACCCACTTTCAATGGTCGAGTATTGGAGTGACACCACTAGGGAGGGCTGGAATCACAATGGTGAGTTCAAGTTTGTTGGAAGCCTGTTATTTCTCTGAAGGTTCTGATCAGGAGGTCAGAAAACTAGCCCCTGAAGTCACTTTGGGATACTGGATTTAGAGATGCAGGCCCAGTCCTTCTCACCAAGGCAGGAGGGTAGTAGGGCTGCAGGTCAGGAAAGCAGGGCAGCAGTCCTTCAGAACAGTAGTTCAGCAGAGTGGCAGACCTTTCAGCAGCACAGCAATCCTTCCTGGCAGAGTCTTCCACAGGTCCATAAGTGTGCCGAAGCGCTGTGATCTAAGGTCCAATATTTATACCTGGTGCCCACTTTGAAGTGGGGAAGGCTTCTAGAAGTTTCCACACCACCAAAGTATCAGGCATCCTCTTCTTCCCTGTCCTGACTCCAGCTTGTCTGGGGTCACAACAGACAAGTGTCAAACCCTTTGTGAGAGTTCTCAAGCAGAGCCTTTGTGATGTGCTAGTGTGTTAGAGAACAGCTCCCCTCTTCATTAACTCAGAGTGGCCCAGCCTGCCAACACCTATCTTTCCTTTGTCTCACTGTCTGGGAGCAATACACAAAGACCAGCTACCATCCACACCGAGTCATGTGATCCAGGATCAGGCTGCAGGCACCAAATTGTTAGGAGGATTTTCTAAAAGTGGTATTTTCAGAATTGTGACTAAAAATCTGACTTTACCATTAAAGAAGGCTTTTCATCACAATTCCATAAACACCAAACGTGATCTGTCCACCGTCTTCTAATTGAAAGACATCACTTTTTAAATGTAATAAGGCAACACCAATGTTGTCCTATGGGAGGGGCTGGCCTGGCAGTTAATGCAAGAGTTTTTCACTGCCAGGGCATGTAAAACTTAATAGTAAATGTCCAACTGTTTATATACACTGCAATTTGCCCACTAGCTGTCCTGGCCTAACCTAGGGGTGACGTATATGTGAATTAAAAAGGAAGGTTTGGGCCTGGCAAAAGGTTTACTTTGCCAGGTTTAAATGGCAGTTTAAAACTCCATGCACAGACTGTAGTTGCAGGTCTGAGACATGTTTTAAGGGCTACTTAAGTGGGTTACACAATCAGTGCTGCAGGCCCACTAACAGCAATTAATTTACAGGCCTTTGGTACCTGTAGTACCACTTTACTAGGGACTTACAAATAAAATAAATAGGCCACTTGGGTGTAAGCCAATTTCACCATGTATTAAGGAGATAGCACAAGCATTTTAGCGCTGGTTAGCAATGGTAAACTACGCAGAGTCCTTAAAATCAACAAAATTAGGTTCAGAAACCAAGACGGTGAAGGCAAAAAGTATGAGAATGACTCGACAGAAAGGGACAAGTCCAACATGTTAGATGACAATGGGGTGAGAAACTGTGTCAAACATTGCAGAGAGTTCCAGGAGAATTGGGGTCGTCGTAACTCCTCCATCCAACGCAATGCAAATATCATCTTTGGAAGTAATGAGAGCAGTTTCCATGCTATGATTAGGACTTAAACCAGACTGAACAGTGTTGAGGAGTTGGTGATCCATTGAGGTATTCGATGAGGCGCCTGTTGTTGATTTTCTCCAAGACCTTGTCCAGCAATGGTAGTAGGGAGATCAGTCTATAGCTGGAGAGTGTTGAAGGATCCACAGAGGGTTTCACCAGCAATGGAGGACAGTTGCTTGTTTCCAAGCATCTAGAAATAGCAAGGAAGAGGTGAAAGCGTTCAGTGTGGGTGTAAGCATGGCACTGATGGTTGCAGACCTCCAGGGTATGCCTGGTGGGGCAGGGGTGCCATGGGGCCCTCTAGTGGAATGACTTCAAGGTAGCAGCAATTTCTTCTGAGGTGATGATGGGCCATGTGGCTAGCATTTGTTCTTTGGATAACATCTGGAGTGGTTTGGTGAAGTGTGTTAGGCCCAGTTGTGGGTTAAAGTTGCTGTAAATCACATTGAACATTCTACAACACACATGCACAAGGTGACATCACAACAGAGATCCATTAATATTTTTTTCAAAAGACTTTAATGCTCAATATGTGCTGGTGGTTGAGAATGGTAGGCACTCATACTCAATACTAGGGACCAAGAGCAATAAGAGAGAAAGGTAAGAAAATCAAAAGGAAAGAGCAAGAGTAGGATACGAAAACATTGACAAAGGGAGGAAGCAGTGATGAAAAACAACTACAAGAGTAAAATAAAGAGAAAGAAAGTATAGGGCTAGGGAAGAAAGTGGCATTAATGCAATCAAGACTAGGCAGTCTTTGAATTCTTCATAACCAGCATTAATTAATTAATTAATTAATGTAATGGGCTCTCAAAAATCATTTTTGACAAATATAGTACTGTATGAACCTCTGATTTTCTAAGAACATACCGATCACAAAGGGAGACGAATACATAAAAAGATGTGAAATAAGTTTCACAGTCATTTAATTTATATTGAATTTCTGCATTCAGCTCTTTGTATTCCAATAGAATGAGGGTCCCTAAAATGGTTTTCTAGATACTCCATATATTTATTTGTCAAGCTTGCAAAGATGGCCTTTCTTCAATACAACCAGACATAGGTTTTAGCCTGTCCTTAGACAACTTCACTAGCGACTACTGCTGATTACTGTAGTTATGTTAACAGTGCCTCATGCTATTGTGTGCCCAGGACAGATGGGGTACAACTCAACTTTCCAACCATCTTTTATAAGAATGGCATGTCTTGGCTTGCTGCACACACTCTGTTAATGTGTTTCGGCATAGATTCACTCAATGCTTTAGAGGAGTGTCAAAAATGCTGCATTGACTCCACTCACGCCTAGAGGAAGCCTCACAAGGCTGCATTAACACCACTTTCCCATAGAATCTCACATGGAACCGGTGGGACGTTCCTGTCACCAAAACATAAACAATCAAATAAACTATTAACTATATTGTACTTACCAGTGAACAAACATTCCTATAAATAGTAGGGTGTGATCACAAACTTAAAATATTTTCATGAAATGTATTGCAAGCTGTAATTTGGATTTATTATTATGAACCAGCTTTGGCAAATAATCCTGTGGAAAACAAGCACATCTAGTTAAAATAGCAAAAGCGTGTATACAAATGTACATTCTAAAGCCACACGCCCTCAGCTTGGTGCAGGTCATTCATCAGAAGGTTGAAGTAATTGCATTCTCACAAAGGAGAGATTCAAAAGGCTGTAGTAAGGAAGCTTTACAAGACTGTGGTAACATCAACTGCCCCAGAGGAACTGTCAATAAAAGGCTGCATTAACACCGATTTCTTCTAAAGGAAGAATTCAAAAATAAAATTAACTCCCTTGTGGAGCACATGAGACTATCCTGTCACCAAAACATAAACAATCAAAATAAATGATTTGTGTTTTACTTACCAATGAATAAAAGTTCCTATAAATAGCAGGGTGTAATCACAAACTTAAAACAAGAATCAAGAGATGTATTGAAATTTGTATTTTGGACTCATTATTATGAACAAGCTTTGGCAAATAATTAGACCCATGGAAAATAAGCACAACTTGTTTAAATAGCAAAAGTGTATGAAACTTTATATACTAAAGCTACACTCCATCTTGGTGCAGGTCATTTTAAGCTGTTGCTTCTGACTTGAGCTGGACCTCTATTAACAACAAGTGGAACTGCACTTTATTTAGGAAATTAGTTTAATGCGTTTGCATTTGACTGGGAGGGAACACCTAGTAATGACATGTGGAACTGCAACCTCATGAAAAGATTTCAATGCATTTCCATTTCACTTTTGAGGGACATCTAGTGACAACTAGTGGAAATGTGGGTTTATGTAAGAATTTCAATGCTTTTGCATTTGACTTGTAAGGGACCCTTAGTAACGAATTGTGGAACTGCACCTTCTCAAAAGAATATCAATGCATTTGCATTTGACTTGAGGGACACCTTCTAACAACTAGTGGTACTGAAGCTTCAAGTAAGAATTTCAAAGATTTTGCTTTTGACTTTTAGAGGGACACTTAATAAAGACTTGTGGAACTGCAACTCGGTTAAAGAATGTCAATGTTGTGGCATTTCACTTGTGAGAGACACCTAGTAATGAAGAGTGGAACTGCAGTTTTGTGTAAGAATTTCAATGCTTTTGCATTGCATTTGTGAAGAACACCTAGTAACCACTAGAGAAACTGCATCTGACTTGAAAGGGATGCCTAGCAATGACTAGTGGAACAGCAGCTTTATGAAAGAAGTTCAATGCTTTTCCATTTGGCTTGAAAGGGACATCTAGGAACGACTTGTGGAACTGCACCTTCATGAAAGAATATCAAAGCTTTATTGAAGTAACAAAAGCGGATATGTACATTTTATGTTAAGCCACACACGCTCAACTTTCTGAAGGACATTTTAAGCAGTTGCATTTTACTCAACAGGGACATTTAGACCCAAATTAGTGAAGCCCTTGCATTGCAATTGCATCATGAAAGGTGACCAAGGGCTTCAATAAGACTTACTAAGCCACGCAAAGCCACCCTGCATCGCTCTGTGTGGTTTAGTAATTCTGAAGTAATGCAAGGCAGTGTTTTGCATTACTCTGCCGTGTGTCAAAATACTGAGCCTTCACCAGTGAGCCATAACGAGGAGAAATATGTTTATTTTTCCTCATGTTTTACACTTTCTAGGTGTACTACATTCTGTAGTACACATAGAAAGAAGAAAAGGCCTCAGAGAAGTTTTTTGTGCAACAAGGTGTACATTCCTTTACAAAAGCAGTTCTTTGCTGTAACACAAGGAGCCTTGCACCATGGTGCAAGGGTATCTGTGTTGGCGCTTGGCTGCCCGCAGTGCGCCAGAGCAAAGGGAGAACAGGAAGTTGCCATATCTTAGTAGATATGGCTCATTCCGGCCCTCTCCCTGCCACACTGTTCAGCAAGGTGGCTTGTTGCTTTGCGTGACATGTTAGTAAATCTGCCCCTTAGTAACAGCATGGGTTATTGCAACATTGTGACTGATTTGTTAGTAGGGATAGGCAGAACAGAAGGAGTTTTACTCTGTGGAATTCCACAGAGCTACATAAAAACTCAGAGAGATTCAGCGGAGTTCAGCCAACAGGCAACATTATGCAAGTCGCAATGATTGCGATGCAATTGAGTGCCAGTAGCGTGAACCGCACTGAAAAATCAGCATGAACACCACCTTGCAGTGTGCAGGAGCACACAGCCATTCAAGTTGATTTTGCTGCCGCTTGATTAGAAGATCTTATCAAGCAGCTGCTAATCTAACCGAGAAGCAGCATTCTCACCATGACTGCCCGTGACCGCACTCATTAAAAAATGGCACTAGTGGATGCTAGATCTTTCTCTCGATTGCATTTCCAGAGCCTCACGGGGAAAAGATTCTACCATGCAGCGATTGTGGAACTTCGCGGTACAAGAGTAATGCGGAATCGCCAAATTCCGCCTACTCTGTGGGCTGAATTAAACATTCTGCCGACCCCTATTAAGCAGTTGCTTCTGACTTGAAAGGTACATCTAGTAAAGTTCTGAAAGGATGCGGTCTTGTTAAAGACTTCACACATTTTTTTTTTTACTTGGAAAATAAATCTAGTAATTACTGGAGCTAACTGTAGCTATGTGAAAAGCCATACTGATTGTTTTTTTTTAAACATAGTTTTGTAATGCGTCATAATTATCTTTTTGCAGACATATGCATGCTCCTCATATTTAAGGCTTATTGCATATGTTTGCAAAAAAAGAAATAAAAAATGCAGGCTGTCCAATGCTTATTGTATTGGCATTTTTCTGGGCTTCCTCAAATAGAAAGTGTTTTCCAGTGCTTTCTGCTCTAGGAAGCCCAGCTGGGTCCTTTTTTTACCGTTCTTTTTCCTTTGTACTTACTTACAACCCAGAGACAACTTCAGCTGTCTAGCAACCTTTATGTTTTCCAAAGACACATACATATCTACGTGCAAGGACTTTGTGTCAGCTCTCTATATTCGTTGGTCCATTCAGCAGTCAATCATATTCTGTTTCCATCCACCACAACATACAGGATGGGGTGATGAGTTAGCCCACTATATCCATCATGTGTCTTGCACTAGGAATGGCAGCATTTTCCCTGATCACATGAATACAGCTACCTGCAGGAGAGCCGACTTCAGTACTTGGGATGGTACACTTGAGCTGCACAGTCTTCTTTGTTTTTAGACTTTTTAAGCTTTTGCTATTTTTACGTGTTGCATATTTGCACGAAAAAACAGAAGAGAAGAAATTAGGAAAGAGATGCAGTCTTGCCAATAGCCGAACAGTTGACTTTGTCATTGCTTGTTTTAACGTATGTTTGATTATTTAGGGTCTTTGATATTCTATGCAAATCATAAAATATATCTCTCGATAGAAAATATTTTAGAGAGGGAGAGAGAGAGAATGGCATTGTGAAAATACCAAAAATCTGACGTACTGAGTTTGACTACTTAATTTTCTGTGATAAAATTGATAAAGTGAGTTACAATTTCAGATGAAAAATGAATATGATCCCATAAAAAATAAATGACTGCAGGTTGAAATGTGTATGCTGAATGTATTAATTAATTAAAGTTATTTATCTCCCATTACAACCTCATATGTTTAAATAAAAATGATAAATTGCCATTACCCAATATTCTTCATCAAATTACAATGGCTGGTTCATAAAGATATGAAACTTGATCTGTTTGTCACGTGCATTAGTCTTTCTGCCTTCCTAGAATCATTATTGAAAGCACAAGCGGCAAGTGTTTAGGAAAGTTTTCTAGTAAGGAAAAATAGAGATTTCTTTTTAAGAGTTGAAACTTAATGTGATGATAATTGATGACTAAACAGAATATTATATTGCAGTAACCATTTTAGTTTATTTACATTATAAGACTGAAGGCAGTACCTTTTGAGCCTGCGGGTAGAATAGATGTGAAATAGCAGCTGCTCAAGACAATGCTACATTGACTCTAAAATGCAAGGAGGCTCTGCTGCCATCTTCGGATGCAATTATAAAACTGTGGCGTAAAGGAAACATTACCATGTTGCTACTATGTTCCTACCAAATACCATGGTAGTCAAGGTAACTTGGGCAGAAGGGAGTAGTTCAGAAAGTGTAAGGACCAAACAAAAAAACCCAAATGTGGATATAATATATGAACTCTTTCCCGTAAACTTATCAGGTTAAAATGATAATACCTTCCCCCCAAAAACATGTCCATCACACTTATTTGGTTATGAATTTGTTTGACTAAGCTATGGTGGGAGGTACTCTGTAAAAGTTATTCATCCCTCAAATTTCATTACTCACCCTGGTTACAAGCAACAACACACTGAAAATGAAAGGCTTTTTATATAGTAATGTGAAACTAATTTTGCACAATTCTGGTTGAGTTCATAGTGGTTATCAAATTATCTTTGGTTGGGTAAAGGCATTATAAGGAAAATACAACAGAAGTGACCTAAATCTAGGTATAGCCATAAGTTGCTATTGGATTTTACAGATAATCACCATAAGAGTGTTTTTTTATCTATCTATCTATCTATCTATCTATCTATCTATCTATCTATCTATCTATCTATCTATCTATCTATCTATCTATCTATCTATCTATCTATCTATCTATCTATCTATCTATCTATCTATCTATCTATCTATCTATCTATCTATCTATCTATCTATCTATCTATCTATCTATCTATCTATCTATTTTGCATGGCGGGTTTGCAGGGTATGGATTACGGAGCTAACAATTTTGGAGTACATCAGTGGGTTTATAGTGTATTTGAAATATCGTATAACCAAAGCTAACGATCACTACACATTAATAGCCTTTCTTTTAGTGAACTTTGAGTCTCTTTCATGATATACCAGATCCAGCTTCTATAAAAGAAAGTCTTTCCTCACTGTTTAAAGTCTTCCATGTACAGAACGGGTTGGGTGAAGGGCCTGCGCCCAGCCCCCATTGAGCAGGCCTTTGACATCGCCCCCAGAACCCCTGCAACAAATTGCAGATATTCTGGGTCTTTTTCCCAGAATGGGGAATTGCATCTTGGGCCTGGAGGTACCAGATACTTTACGGGCAGTTTTTCAGTGCAAACACACTGTAATAGTTTCCACCTGTTCTGAGCAGGAGGAAAGTATCAACAGGATTGTAACGGGATGTGTGGGCAGTTGAAGGTCAGGGGGTCTGGAAAGGCTTCTGTCTGCTTGGCAGGAGCATCATTGGCTCCCTTCCTGCTATGCAAGGGACTGGGGCCTGACCCTGCAGCAGCAAAACCAGCTCTTGGTTCTCAGGACAGAATTATGAGGTTTGGAGTTTACACTTCCAATAATTCATGGCTCAGGAAAGCTGGAAAACTTGTAGTCCCTGCGACCATACCTCTCTAGGAAACAATTAATTGATGCTTAAGTAGCTAAAATGGTCTGGCAATCTCATGTAAGTCGAGTTTCTGATGTTAGTCATTGTTTTATGGGAAATTAATTAGTACATTTCATATTTGAAGTTACTGCATCCCGGAGTTAGAAAGTTGTCCCTTTATCGGGAAATGGTGAAAAATAAATTTTTGCCAAATCTGTGAATGGGGGACAATAAAGATGATAGTTTGTATTTGAGGCAAAATATTTGTCCTGGCAAGGAATGATGGTGAATGAAAAATGGATTAGCAGTTTATGGCTGACTGTTGATGAGTGATGCAGAGAGCAACCTTGTGAATGACAGTGGATGAGAGGTGTTGTAAATGACGATTAAGAATTATGAGAAAAGCTATGCGAGGTCATGGTGAGTGGTCCTGTAAGGAGCTGCTTCGTTGATGTTGCAGGTAAGTGGTTCTGAGAGGGACTGTGACTTAATGCTTTATACAATAGTTAAGTAGGTAAGAGGATGGTTGGGTGGTATAGTGATTACATTCAATGCTTGCGGTTGCTTGTTATTCAATGGTAACTGAAACCATGCGAGTCACAATGTGTTAAATGGCACTGGAGAGTGGTATGAATTGCTATAGCTTGAATATAACATGGGTGGGAATGGTAACTGGTATTGTGTGTTGGTATGGATTGGTTATGTTGTGAATGACTTTGAGAGAGTGTTATTGATAGCTGAGGGTCAGATGTGTAAATAATAAGGAATACTAAAAGGTGATGGGCTGAATGCTTGTATTAATCTTAGAGACTGGAAATTACTTGGGGCTGAATCCAAGTTCATTTATTTTGCCTACCAAGCCACCTCACAAAGGAACCAGCTAAATGAATATCAGCCTTGGTCCTGTTCCGATAAGAACTATCCACCCTGAGCTGGCAGGCCAGGTCCCTTCTGAACTCAAGCAACCTCAAACCAGTTATTGGAGTTAAGATCAGAATGTATTTTTATTTCATTTTAAGTGATACATTATTGTTGCGTTCTGCAACTCATGCTATAGAAACTCAACCTAACTTTAAGTGCAGTTTCAAGCTTGTCTTTAACATTTGAAGAATTGTAAAGAGTGTCAAATTTTACTAAATATTGGCCACATTTCTCATGCGATGGCTTTGTTCCTCATCGGTTCATGTGTCTGTTGATGCTAATATGAGCAGCAGGAAAAAACTCTCTCAGGTTCAAATGTTGTAAAATTTTATTATAAAGCATTGCAAATTGCGATACGTTTCTATAGAAAGTCATAAAGTGCTAACAATCTCATTGCAATATTCGATGTACATATCACCTTGAACTTTTTTCGAGTAGTGTTTTCCGCAATATTAATTAGAAATTGTCCATTCCCCGTGCGCTAATTGTCTGTTAAACATGGCAAATGAGGTGTATGTGTGTGTGTGTGGGGGGGGGCATTGCTTCTCTCCAAACAGTGCATACCAACCAATGTTTTAGCATGCCTTGATTTATTCTTTACTGGATATCCTGGGTAGGCATTTGCTTTTTCCTAAATAATTATATTGATCATCCTCTTGTGAGATCTCTATTTTCAGATTTGATTTGAACATTGAGAGTGACTCCATAATAAATAGGACACTATTAGTTTTTGCAAAATAGATCTTTCTTTACGCATGAGTGGTGTCGTGTGAAGTGAACATGATCTAGACAAGAACTGTGACTGAGAGACTGTTTCTACTTCATTGAAAGGTCCGCAGTTTAAATCATCAGTTTATCCTGAAATCCCCCCACCACTGTGATTGATCTCCAGGCAAAGACCGTAGTTTTATTCTGTTCATGTTCGCTCGCTCTGTATCACACACAAGATTATATTTTTGTTGTCCATCTGAAATGGTGCATGTTTGTCACCGGAACACTGACAAATGACAGTGTAAAAGGGTCTTCAATTCCATTTTGTCAGAAGGATGTACGAGTGTTCAAATGAACTTCAAAATGAGGATCGATTTTAAGTCTCCAAATAGTGAACAACAGCAGTATACTCTCGGGCACAAAGCAGAAGAGGTGCTCATTTGGAGAAAATGGATTACCTGGTTGGTGTTTGTTTTACATTCTGAAAAAATATCTGAGTTCAGTTAATGTGTCTTGATGCAGAATTGAAACATTTTTGATGCAGTCATAAGAATGTTTAATCAACATAGTTTGTAATTAAGGACTAGGGACATTCTATCAATTATAGTTGTTATCTTAACCTTTCTAATCAAGTTTGTTCTCATATTGAAAATACTGTTTGTGTAGATTATGTAGTCTTTAAAATGGAATTATTTTAAGATGGGAAATGTAAAAACAATAGAATATTAGCAAAAAAAACAACTCTTGAATTGGGAAATAGGTGTCCATTATTTGATTTTAACTTGAATCAAATTAAAATTGTCATTAAGTATGAGTCATCGGATCTTTTTTTCAGCAAAATCACAAAATACTACATACGTTAAAATTGCATTTGCTACATGGGGGTGGGGGTAGGGTGGGGGGAAGTATCAGGGAAAGCCAGAGATTGCTTGTACATACAAAGAAGTTCATCACAGGTGTATATAGTTATTATCAACTTGAAAAGTGAAGATTAGTAGAATTTAAATATGTATAGCATAGAAGTAGTGCAAACCTGGCACAAAGCCTTAATAAATCTAGCTCACAAGTCAAGTTTCACGCTATCAAATGCCTATACCTTTACTCAATGGTACTTTCTTTTGGTACCTTTTTTGATTTACGTTGTAGATACTTTTCCCCATGGAGAAATCTCTTCCCCTACAACCTACAGATTCAGGGATTATTTAATTCCCCTTTCCACTCTAGTAAGGAATTTAATCCTGTTGAATCCCATACATTGTATTTTTTCCTGTAAGTGACAGTAAAGAGCTCAGAAGACCTTGGTCATACTACTCAATCAATCAATCAACAGCTTGTAAAGCACAATTACTCACCCGCAAGGGTCTCAAGGTGCTGGGCAGGGAAACTGCTGGTCCACCGAAGCACTGTGGTTCAGTCTAAGAACCAGGTCTTTGATTTCCTTCCTGAATTGAGGCAGTGACGGTGATTACCTGAGGTGAAGATGCCAGATTGGGAGAGGTCCAGGATGTGGTTTGCTTTAATGAACCAGATCAATAGGTCAGAGAATAAAACAGCCACATTAAAACTGTAAAGTACAACATGCGTGAAGATGAGTCTGTTTATTGCAAGTGATTCTGTTCTAAGGAGATGGATCTCTGACACAATGTTTACTTAACTGAGTGTGCTGTGTCAGCAGAGTATCTAAATAGCATCAAAGTGCTTCAAATGTAGGAAACTTGCTACTTTGCTCTTACAAGTAAAGCACACTACTTCTTGTTTCAGGCATTGCATTTTCCATGTATATTCAGTTGTAAGGTGATACCGTTGATCAGACATGATCTGAATCTGTCCTCCTTAGGCACTTGTCGCAGATTGATGTCTTCCCATTTACAGTCATGTTAATTGTTTATGTCTGTAAATCGAGGTTCTCAAAGAAGACAATGAGAATCAAATAGTAATGTATTGGTACGGAGTTGTCATAAAGGAGGTAGAAAATATGTCATATACGTGACAGCATGGTGTCAAATTACAATCACTTGATTCTTTTTTGTTATATATCAGTGTCAATACCTGCATGTGAATTGTTTTTTCTTTTGTTTTGCCATTCAATTTACATCTCTGGTAGCTTTTTTGTTCATTGCATACACCAGATATGCTGTAAAACATTCTTGGTTTATAGATTTCCTGCTATTTGTACCCATTTTCCTTGAATTTACCTTTATTGGTTTCTACTGTAGCTTTCCTTCACTGCTGTTCTTAGTTTGTCTTGCACTTGAAGTTATGTCCAACTTTCAGTATGGTCTTCAGTGACTGTTTTCGATTTGTGATTGTTGTCTATCAATTTTAATGACAGGAAGCATTTGTGCGCTTCAAATTACACTCCAAACATCTGCAACAAGTCGTGCTTAGTATCCAAAGTAGAAGTGCAGATTGATTTTCAACATCATTTCTTCATGCAGGTGCAGAATTATTTCTGAAAAGTCTGAGAAATAAAATTGGTGAACACAGGAATGCTACCAGTAACACAAATTACACATCTCCAGTTGTGAGACATTGAGCAGCTCAGACATTGCGAAGCAGGGGGGCAGTTTTACGATTCACAGCATGTAGCCATCATCCTGAAATACGAACTAGACCCTCACACTTCTGGCAGGGAGAAGATTTTCGTCTGCATTTACAGATATGTGTATACTACAGGTACTTTTCTAAGGACTTATCTCCGATTTATCACCACCTTAATATGCATCAAAAGTGGAGATAGATTTAACTGCCCATTCACAAGCTGGTTCAACCTGCAGACAACGCCAGTATTCCTGCGATAACTGCCCCAAAATGTATCTCCACGGTGGAGACCACCAACTAACCCTAATGAGATGCAGAGTAGGCATTCACCTGGAAAAACACACGAAAAAACCATAACACCACTTTCACAACGAACTGGCAGATCCACGATGCGAGTCAAAACCACGCGATAAGCCGTGGTAGCAGCAGGTATTTAACACCTGCCTCCTGCAGGTGTAAAGCCTACCTGCAGTAGGCAACGGAGCCCCGCACACAGCCACACCCAAAGAAGAAACAACACCATGGAGCTACTCATCATGCAGCTCGGAGTCTCAACAGGGTCGCAAGACCCACTGCCACCAGCCCAGGACTGCCACCTCCCCCAGGACCCGGACCCGCCCTCCCCCCAGACCACCACAGAGGCAGCCCAAGTCCCGCGACATCGGCACCCTCCGCAGACCATCGCAGGCACCCACGACGCTGGCCCACATCACTCCTTTCTCATTGACATACTCCACCGGCGTCCTCTTCATACCAGTAGGTCTCACATGTGGAACTGTGTCCTGAGTCCTGAATGGCAGTGACCCCAAGTCCATGGCAGTGCCATAGCACCAGACTCCCTTTGATCAGTGAGGCATAATTCCATATCGCAGTCCTGCGACACGTGGTGCCATTAACCCTGTTCAACGCAAGCCTGCGACACATGGTGCCACTAACCCTATTCAACACAAGCCTGCAACACGTGGTGTCACTAACCCTGTGCACCGTGAGTGACCGTCCACCTCCGGCGGAACATCGTTGGTGTCTGAGCCTGTGGCCTGGGGGTTGTCATCAGCAACGGGCAGGTACGGACTTGGTGTCTGGCATGAGTCTGTGGCATTCATATCTGCCATGTTGCCGGACACAGCAGGCATGTGCACTCTGCATCATGCCCTGGGGTTAGACCTCCCATTCTCCCCCGTGACACTCCGCGGAAGGCACCAATGACACATACAAGACCCTGCTTTGCCCTCATGACCCTACCCTATTCTCCCGCAGGTCAGCGTCCCGTGCCGGTGGGCCCGTTTTGGCCGCTGTGCATCTGGGGCCACTAACCCTGTGCTACTCAAGCCATCGCCCCTTGCTGTTCTGACATTGCATTTCTGTGTTCCTGGTGACTGTTTGAGTTGTTGGCAGCACCAGCTAATCCCTGAGGGCTGGCTTACACTCACCCCACACACAGCCAGCACAGGCGTCACTGGATAAGTGGGCTTGCCATCACATCCTGTGGAACCAAGTATTGACTCTTTTCTCCCTACACTCTCACAGGTGATCAAGGATATGCACTCTGTCCTTGGATGATGACACCTCTCCGAGACCCGAACACACCCACCCAGAGGCAGTACAATGCGGCCCACATACACACCAGGGGCATCGTTAAACGCACATTTGGCGTGTTAAAGACACATTTCAGGTGACTGGACGGCATAGGTGGAAAGCTCCTGTACAGCCCGGACATCGTGTGCAAGATGATCGTTGCATGTTGTGTGTTGCACAGCGTCTGTGTACACACCAATGCCCCATGGATCCCAGTTCCAGAAGTACCGGACCATGATGGGGACGATGGGGCAGGTGGCCCACATCCCACTGCAGCTGCTGCAGGAATGGCCCGTAGGAACACCATCATTGACAATTACTTCTCATGAGCACGTGACAATATGGCCGTCCCTGGCAATCATGGGACAATACTAAATGTCCATAAGCACAGCATGTGTGAATAAAACATATTTGCAGGTTACAGGTTGTACTTGTACATTGTCATGTCACAGTTTCCTGCTGCGCCAGATGTGATTTGCCATGTTGTGCACATTGGCAGCACCAGTTGTGTCCTGTGTTTCATTGTGTAGGTATTGCTGTTTGTACCGGGATGTTGTCAATGTCGAGGTGCACTTATACTTATGTGCGTATTCGGCACGGTGGGTGATTCGCTCCTGCGGCTCTGATTTGTCTGCAGCTGGTCCCTTTCATGCGGTGTGCCTGTCAGTTCTGTGCTTCCACGGTGCTGAGGTGTTGCAGACTTGGCTAACTTGTGCTGTTTGTCGAGTTGTGACCCTTGGGCATGGTTTGTCAACGGATGCGTCGTTGATGTCAGGAGTTGTTTGTGCAGGTGGTTGTGTCCGAGTGTGACCTGCTCCTTTTCGGTTGTGGACCGCAGTCAGCCACCTCAGTGTCCTGCCGTGTACATTGTCATGGTGATTGGACTGCAGCCATGCTCCTCGTTGTTAGACCTGGCACATTGGCGTGGGTTTCCCTTCCATTTTTCGCTGTTGCCTCATATGTTTTTGCTGGTGTTAGTTGCTCAGGGCACTGTGCCACTGCTGTCCAGTGCCACAGTGCAAGTGCTCCCTATTGTAAATTGATGTATAATTTGTGATTCCATGATTGGTTGGTTAGGTTTACTTGTCAGACCCTAGTACAGTGCACCAGCAGTGCCCAGGGCTTGTAAATCCAAATACTGCTGGTGGGCTTGCAGCACTGGTTGTGCCACCCACAGAAGCAGCCTGTTAACATGTGTCCAAGGTCTGCCATTGCAGAGCCTGCGTGCAGTCTGGTACTGTCATACTGACTGGGCAAGTGCACCCACTTGCCAGTCCCTAAACCTTCCCTTTTCTTCATATCAGACGCCCCTATGGTAGGCCCAAGGGCAGGGTGCATTGTAAGGATAAGGTAGGACATGCCCTGGTGTGTGTGGCATGTTCTAATAGTGAATTACAGCCATTTTCATTTTTCACTATTGCAAGGCTACCTGTTCTCCAAAGGCTAGAATGGGCAGTTTGGTTATTACATCTTATAATATTAACTGACTCAGAGAACATGGAAGAAATTTGAATTTAGTATGCCTGAACTCAGGATGATAAAATGCATCTTTTAGTGAAGTTGGTTTTAACATTCTGTGTTTGGAAATGCCACTTTTAGAAAGTAGGCATTTTCTTGTCTAACCATTCAAACCTGCCTCTGCTAGGCTGTGTATTCCTTTGTCTGGTTTCTGTGAGTGACAGGGCTGGGGAATTCCAGGAGACAGGGTGAGGTGCCTCAGTGGTGAATAGAGAGATCTGCATCTAGATTGTTGGGAGGAGTTGCACCTGGGACTTGAATAGGGCTGTGCCTGCCTTCCACAATGCTGGCTCCACCTCCTGGGGAGCGGCTGATGTCTCTGCCCTGCACAGTGAATGAAGAGAAGGAATCCTGTCAACAAAGTGCTCCAGGGCTGTACTAGCCTTCCACAATGCTGGCTCCACCTCCTGTGGGGCGTCTAATGTTTCTGCCCTACACTGTGAAAGGAAAGGAGAAGTCTGGTAAACAGAGTGCTCAGGAACTGGTTTGGACTGGACAAAGGCCCCTCTGCCCTCAGAGGACAAAGGATTTTGGGGTATAAGTATTGGGACCCTGATCCCAAGAATGTAGATCACTTTGGGAAAACAAGAAGAACCTCTGCTGAGGGAGGAACCAGAAGAAGCTGAGGAGGAAACTATCCCTGAACCTGGGGGATTGGCCTGCAGTGGTTGCCTTACTGCCAAAGAGAGGAGAAAGGAACTTTGTGTGTACTTTTGCTCAACTTGTGAAGGATCTCCAATGGCTTGGAAAAGATCTTGCCTCCTGCTGAAGTCTCAGAAACAACATACTTCACCCCCCAGCTCCCCAGAGTTCTTTGGAAGTGCCTGCTGCTGTTGTTGGGCCTTCTGAGGGACTGCGTGCGGAAGCATCTCGCATCATCCAGGCAGTGTCTCGCAACACCGAAGAAGCGTGTCGCCATCGCAGCCATCGTAGCGGATGCATTGCAGCGCATCAAGAGAAGAGTCTCGCATCGAGGAAGAAGCGTGTTGCCATCGCAGCCATCATAGTTGTCGCATTGCACCGCATCAAGAAAAGCGTCTCGCATCCACGGAGAAGTGTGCCACCGTCGAAGCTGCTGTCATCGCATCGCGTAAAGGGGTGTCGCCGCTGCAACATTGCATCGAGCGGAAGCGTCTCGCAAACGTCGGAGAAGAGTGTCGCTGCCAAGGCCCGCTGTCGTCGCATCGCGTAAAGTGTGTCGCCGCTGCAGCTGAAGCATCGAGTCGAGTCGTCTCGCAACATCGGAGAAGCGTATCGCATCTGGAAGATCTTCACGTCTTTATTTCTTTGCACCAAAAACGTCATCGCATTAACATCGTTGCAACACTTCCGTTGCCCTGCGTGTCGCATCTAAAAGGTACATTGACTTAAAGTGTCGCATCTAAGAACTGAAGAGAGCTAAGTTAAATTCTACCATCTAAAAGTAACAGTATTGTGTGTTTTGTCGTTTAATGGTCTTGTGGTAAATCAATATAAAGAATACTTATTTTTGATATAAAACTTGTGCGGTGTTCATCTGTAGTGTTGTCACTTGATTACTGTATGTGTTCAAAAATGCTTTACACACTGCCTCTGAGATAAGTCTGTCTGCTCGTGCCAAGCTACCAAGGGGATGAGCAGTGGTTGTTTTGGGAGTGTACCCCTTTACCCTGACTAGAGGAGGAGGTCCCTATTTGTCACAAGTGCATACCGGTGCCAACTAGAGACCCCCAAGTCTAACATTTGTCATGTGGTGTCTCTTGCATTGTCGGTTTGGCTGAAGTATATGCATGTTTGCTGTGTTTCGCACGTGTGCATGTGTTGGTTGTGTGCTTGTTGATGTGTTGTGTGGGTGCCCCTTTGGGCACATGGTGTTCGTGGGGCTACTTGGTGTTTGTGTGTGTGTTGAAGTGTTCCCGTGGGATCAGGGACATGAACCTGAGTCATTGTGGGTGTGCAGTGTGCTCTGCTTAATTGTGCATGTGTGCCATTGGGCACATCTCACCCGTCCACTCACTTCCTGGTCAGTGCGCACCCTGTTGATGTGGTGTTAGGTCATGTTGAACAGTGTCCGGATCCCTGACTCCTTTCACCGTCACCCGACTGGTGACTGTGGCCACCATATTCTCTATGTCATTCAGCTCCTGGTGTTCTGCTGGCCCCCCTTCTCCGGGGTGCGTTGCTTCTTTCGTGTTGGCAGCGAGTTTCTGCTTGGTTTTGCCATTCACATCAGTCCAAGGCCTCTTGTGCTCTTCCATTGTCCTCCTCTGCCATGTGACGGCATTCACATGGTCCGAGGTGGTGTGCCATCTTTGCCCCTTTGTTGCCAATGACACGTTGGAGGTGACGTGCAGTTGGTGGTGGTGCTCAGGCTCATCCGTGGCGATAATCGGGTTTTCCTGGTGACTGTACCCCGTCTTCCTCTTCTCATTGGCCTTCCACGGGCCCTGTATTCCTGGGTGTTCCACTGTGGGGATTGTGGGGTTCATGTTGTCCTCTGCAGTCGGTCAGGGTGCATCCTTGGCAGTTGATATCGGTTTTTAGTGGCATTTTCCGTATGCTGTTCTTGTGCTTTTTCCCGCATTATGCGTGGGTATTGCTGGCCTCTCGCTGGTTGTCAGTGTTTTCTTATCGCATTTGGGCACATTGCATGTTTTTTTGCGTTGAGGTTTGTGTTTTTATTTCCTTCGAGGTGGTTGTATCGTGGACATTGGCCGCGTTTTCGGCAGATTATCGCATGCTACCACCGTGTTGTGAATTCCTTCTGACACAGGGTTATTTTCCCACGATAGGCTGCGATGTGTAAAGTTGTGTTAACATTTTTTTGGTGATGTTTAGCATACGTTCTTGTGAATATACCCCTGAGTCCTTCAACAAATGAGCTCTTTTGTTTTCGCTAGGAAGTTGAAATTCAGTTTTTTGTGTTTGATGGACATTAATTGCCACAAGATCCTTAAAGGTGATTCAGAGAAAGGTTGTTTCCAAGCCAAAGCAATAGGATTTTGTTGTTTGAGATTTCTGAGTCTATGTGGTAGAACTGGGTCAGTGTCAAGGACCCTCCTCTTCTACACTTTTATCAGATTCTGCCAGATCGTGACCGAACCCACGCACTCAGCAGGACACACCCTCGGCCCCCTCTTCACAACAGGAAACTCCATCACCTTCAGTCACACCACCGAACTCCCATGGACTGACCATCGATGCATCCACTTCACCTTCAGAACACCCACCATCCACAGACACCAGCACCTGCTCCCACGAAGAAACTGGACCAGAATCACCGACGACCAGCTAACCTCATCACTCAGCAACTCCACCCCAACAATCGCGGAAAACGACGACCCCAACTCCGCAGCCCAAACAACATCACCTACGCCAAGAAAGCTAGATGGTTCACCACCGAACTTCGGGATTCGAGACGCACTTGCCGCCGCCTCGAAAAGGCCTGGAGGAACACCAAATCCACAGACGCCCACAACAACTTCAGAGCCGCCACCAATGCCCACCATAATCTTGTTAAAAAAACGAGGAAAAAAGCAGTTGAAGAAAGAATCTCTACCCATGCACACAACAGCAAAGAACTCTTTAACATCATCAAGGAGTTCGCCCAACCCACCAGCGAGTCCACTGACATCCCTCCCTCACAAGACCTCCGCGACAAACTCAGCACCTTTTTCCACCACAAAATCAAGAGCATCTATGAAAACATCGAAAAAGGCAACCAACACACTGAACCTTCACCAACCATCCCCTGACAGCCTGAAGCCAGCGATCGACAACTGGACAGCCCTCACCACCGAAGACACACTGAAGACGATGAAGTCAATCCACTCCGGAGGCCCGACGGACCTCTGCCCCCACCACATTTTCAACAGAGCCGCCCACACAATCGCACCCATGCTCTGTCACACCATCAACCGCTCCCTGGCAACTGCCTCGTTCACCGACAACTGGAAACATGGAGAGATCAACCCCCTCCTGAGGAAACCCTCGGCGGACCCCACAGACCTCAAAAAACTACAGACCCATCTCCCTGCTCCAGTTTCCAGCGAAAGTCATCAAGAAAGCAATCAACAGCCAACTTGCCACATTCATCGAAGAGCACAACATCCTCCACTCTTCCCAATCCGGCTTCAGAAAAAACACAGTACGGAAACTGCCCTCCTTGCCACAACAGACGACATCCGCACTCTCTGGACAAAGGAGAAACAGCAGCCCTCATCCTCCTCGACCTCTCAGCGGCGTTCGATACAGTCTCTCACCACACCCTAATACTAGGACTCCACAACGCAGGGATCCAAGACAAGGCCCTCGACTGGATCCGCTCCTTCCTCTCCAGCAGAACGCAGTGGGTCAGACTCCCTCCTTTCCTCTCGGACCCTCCACCTACCACCTGCGGAGTCCCCCAGGGGTCCTCCCTCATCCCTACGCTCTTCAGCGTCTACATGGCTCCGCTTGCCCCCATCATCATAACCTACGGACTCAACATTTTGTCATATGCAGATGACACCCAACTCATCCACTCCCTAGCCAGTGAACCCAACACCGCCAGACACAAACGGAAGTACTCATCATGGGCCCAAACCCCGACGCCTGGAACGACACCTGGTGGCCCCCTGCCTTCGGAAGCCCGCCCACCCCACGGACCACACACGCAACCTGGAGTCATCCTGGAGTCAGAGCTCAAAATGGACCACCAAATCAACTCCGTCTCGTCCTCCTGCTTCCACACCCTCCGCCTCCTACGTAGGACCTTCAAATGGATCCCCCTCGAACACAGAAAGACCGCCACTCATGCCCTGGTCACCAGCAGACTCTACTACGGCAAAACACTCTATGCTGGAATAAACAAAAACCTCACCCGCAAGCTACAGAACATCCAAAATGCCGAAGCAAGACTGGTCCTCAACCTGCCAAGACACTGCCAAGTCTCCCAGCACCTGCGCACCCTCCACTGGCTCCCCATTGAAGCTAGAGTCACCTTCAAGATGCTAACCCACACTCACAAGGCCCTCCATGACACCGGACCAGCATAACTGAACAGCCGACTTAAATGCCACACACCCCAAACCCCCCTACGATCAGCCCAGCTCTCCTGCCGTGGTCCCCCGCACCAGAAAGACCAGATCGGGAGGCCACTCCTTCTCCTTCCGTGCGACCAGAGCCTGGAACGACCTTCCGCTCCACCACAGACAGACAACATCGCTCCCCATCTTCGCAAGAAACCTCAAAACCTGGCTCTTCGACAGACCCCCTCCTTGATGGACTGGAACCTGCGACTCCCCCCCAGCGCCTTGTGAACCTTACGGGTGAGTAGTTGCACTTAACATACACCTGATTGATTAATTGATTGAGACCTTGTTTACTTTGAAGACTGGCTAACCTGGTCTTCCTTGACAAGTTAACTGAGGCACAACCTAACCTAATTCTAGATGTCCAGCTGCTAGTTTCTTTTTTGGGTGTGTGGAAGAACTAGTAGAACACCAGGAGCATCTACCCACCAGGAGCCAGTCAGTGACCGTCAAACTCACTTCACACATGTATCACAGATAAAGCAGCTGCCACATGAAGAACAGTAGCAGCTGTTACCGGACTCAGGTGGTAGGCTGGGGCCTTAGGCAGGGAGGTGATTTCTTTTTTTAACTACTTACCGGTGACAGCTGTCCAGCCGCCGCCTCTCCTCCGTCCTCTTCTTCTTGACTCTGATTCCAGCAACATACAGGAACTAGCAGGAGGCACCCACCTCCCAGGCTCCTGATAGCCAATCACAACGTTGTGACTTGTCTGAGCAACGTGGATAGGTGCTCAGCCAGGGAATGGGGGCCTGGGCATGGTCTCTAAGCAGGCTGTAATGCAGCCTCCATGGAGAATATGGGAAGTGTGCATGACTGTTTTCGGCGGCCCAAGAGGGCTGAACAAACAGTCATGTGCACTTACGAATGAGCAGACCGCTCCTTCCCTGCTCCTCTGTCCTCGGAGCAGCCCTGCCCTGCCCCACCCAAAAAACTACTGCAGCAGAAGGAAACTTAAAATTATAATAATGCGAGTTATTATCATTTTATTTTTGCTGCTGGGGAGCAGTAGCTGACACTGGTGAAGAATCAAAATATAGCCCACTTAGGAACAGGTATGCTGGCTCAGCGCCAACCCACTGTCTGTTTTTATGTGTTTGCCTTGTCTGAATGGCATATATAGAACTAGAGAGAGCACAAGTCAGAAACAGTGATAGCAGTGATTGCCTCACTGTTTCTGAGATGCGCTGTCGGCAGTTCATGCATTAACTAAAGAAATTATGAGTTATACATTGAGTGTGCGAAATTCGCATACTTAGCTTTTGCAAAATTCATTGAAATTTTGGCCAAATTATGCAAAATTATGTGAAATTCAAACCAATCAGTTAGCTCTATATTTTAGTATGAAGTGGATACTCGTATCAATTTTAATGCAAACAAGCAAATGAACCGCAAATAACAGCCATTTGCTTTCTGTTATATCTGTGTGCAATAAACTTTTACTGTGATTGGTGCATTCACTTCAATATTTTGATTCCGAATGGCGCATAGTGCCAAAGTGGTCTAATTATGTTGTTTCTGGAACAATGCATAACAGGTGACATGCAAACTGCCTGAAATTACATGATTTACTCTGGTCTAATTTAAATTTCGGCCATGCCTCGTTATAAGTAGACCCTGCAAATGCAAAGGATAGATGCTCACCTCTGCTCTCACTTACCACATCTGTATAGGATGCTGCCCCTGTATCCCTTGAGGTAAAGACCTAGGGTCGGATCATGATGGGCTCTGCTTGGTCAGTGCAGAGTCAAGTACCTCTTTTATAGGTCTGCAGAGGGCAAAGTAAATTCATTTCACTCGACAAGAGCGTCTGAAACAGTGGGCTATTTTACATAATAATAAATCACTAATTTGGGAAATACCAGGTTAAGTTAATTTGGTTTACACACTGCAGGCACATAAAGTACAGGCGATCGACCCTGCACTGAGCCAGCAGAGCCCATCCTGATAGGGCCCTTGGAACAGAGAGCTAGTTTGTGTGTAGCCATCACGGTTCGTTAATGCTTTTCAAATAAAACATGTATTTACTTTCCTGATATTATTTTTGCCCTATGAAGTATCCTAAAAATAAAAATATGCTGGCATTTGTGATGCCTAACATGAAATATACGCATTCCCCTTGATTGTGAGAGTATGTTAATAGCTTATTAATTCTTCCATGTGAATTCCAAGCATAAGCTTTTTCTGCTGACACACCTGTCAAAAGACGTGCTGACGTCGGCCAGCTGTCGCTGTATCTTTCAATCTCGGTCCTCTACACCTTTTTGAAATTGATGAACCAGCTCAGTATTTCCATCCCTCCCACAGGCGAGTGATTGATATCATTCTTAAAAATATACGCGCTCTTCCAAACCACTGCGCAATTTGATTATAAATTAATAAAATCACTTGATTCAAAAATAAAGTGCATTCCATTTCAACGAATTCTCATTCCGTGCACCTTGGACCACGTCCAAACACCCATCAAGGACTGAGAGATTTTTCCTAATGAAGAATCACTTACGAACATCAGCATGCATTTAAAGAATTAAACCTGTTTAATCTAAATCACATGGCAAATTAAACTTGAATAAAAATATTTCTGGAAGCTGCTGGCTTTGACAGTATCAGTTGACAAGGGATGCGATAGTGCACTGCTAATGCTCCCCGGATCCACGTTAGTGTCAGATGCAACCGCAGAAATATCTGCAACCGGGGCCTTTAAATGCACCAATTTTCAGTCACACAAACAGCTGACGCTGTTTCACTTCCTATCACTTTCAAATCCAGTTGCAGTAACAATGGTGTTAAAGGTGTGGTAAGTGGATTTGTTTGTATTTAACCCGAGTTTTCTATTTAGGGAAAAGCCTTATTACTGCTTCAAGAAATGTGGCTTCACAAATAAATTCGTGCCTGTTAGCATGAGCAAAAAGTTGGTTCGAAATATATACATCTTTAAAAGGGGAAAACTGAGTTTTCAAATCTGACGCTCAATGTAAACTACCTTTACAGTAATATGTGGGATAAAATACCCATGCCACACATTATAAGGATATTGCAAGTCAAAGAGGAGTTCCGTTAACATAGAAGGGGATATTCTCAAGAACGTGTGATAATTATCGCAAAATTCGCTTAACGCAACTTTGCACATCGCAGTCTATCACGACAAAATAACACTGTGTTAACATTGTATTCTCAACCCGGCGGCACCATGCGATAGCCTCACGATAACGCTTCAAATGGGAACGTTAAAATTAACGCGATGTCGAAAAAATGCGAAACATGAACGCAAAAAAAGTTGCAATGCCCCAAATCGCGATACAAAAATCAGCGATAACCAGCGACAGGCCTGCCATTCCCACTCGTCTTGCGGGAAAATGCACTAACAAAAAAAACACACCAAAACCAAAATAAACTTCTTAGCACCATGGATGCACCCGTGCAGAGGACAACTCGAATCCCACAAGCTCCACGGAGGACCAGCCAGGAACCCCGTGGTCGGGGAAGGGCAAGGAGAAGAGAAAGAGGAAGACTGGGTTCAGTCCGCAGAAAAACCGGATCATCGTCACGGAGGTGATAGAACACTACCAACAACTGTTTGTCACCTCCATTGTGTGATTGGCAACACAGACGGAAATATGTCAGTCCATCGTGAGCAACGTGAATGCAGTCGGAGTGTCGATGAGGTCAATGGAGGAGGTCAAGAGGCGCTGGCATGATGTGATAAGTCAAACCAAGCAGAAACTCGCTGCCAACAGGAAGGCAGCAACGGCGACTATAGGTGGGAGTCCTGCGCCACAGGAGGAGCAGGATGAGCAGGAGGAAATGGTGGCCACAGTCATCAGTGTGGAGACGGTGCAAGAAGTTAGGAGTCCGGACACAGCTCGATATGACCTGACCCAACAGCAACAGGGTGAGTAACGACCAGGGACTGGGAGGACAGGGGGAGATGGTCACAATGGCACACATGCACAATTATGTGTAGCACACTGCACACCCACAATGATTGTGGAACATGATGTCCCTGATACCCTTGGCACTTTGCAGCACACATAGGAACACCAAGTAGGCCCCCGTCCACTATGTGCACAAAGGGGCCCCCCCTCCCTATCACCAATCTCACAACCCACCCATGCACATGTGCTGAATCTAGCAAAGCAGCGGTTCTGTGAGCCACACTGACAATGCAAGTGACACTGGATGACCGATAGCATGGCTGCAGTCAAAATACATGACATGGTGCACGACATGACACTGAGGTGGCCCTGTGTGGATCACATCCTCAAAGTAGCAGGTCACACTCTGACACATCCACGTGCCCATCAACCCCTGACATCAACAACACATCTGCAGACAAACAATGCACAAGAGTACAAAAACCGTCCAAGAGCACAAATGACCCAAGTCGCCAACATCTCAGCACTGTAAAAGCACACAAGTCAAAGGCACTCTGCCTCAAAGGGATAAAGGGCCGCTAAATCAGAGCTGCAGGGGCGACTCTCCCACAATGCAGTACACACACATAGCAATCACAGCACATCAATATTGACGACAATGTGGTACAAAGTGCAACACTTTCACTACAGGACAGAGGACACAACTGATGCCGCTTGTGCGTAGAAACTGGCCAATCACATCTGGCATAGAAGGAAACTGTGAGATGATGATGTACGAATACAACCCCACATCCGTCATGTAGTCAAAATATCCACCGTCTCTCATCAAATAGCCAGCTCCTCCAAAACAGTCACAATGTACATTGTCATGCTGTCTGTCTGTCCAGCTGCATCGAGGTGACCCCACCCCCTTCACAGACCACACAGCTGGAAGCACCCACCACCATGGCTGGCTCTCACCACCTCACGGAAGGATGCATGGCATTCAAATGCCGTGTGTTAGGCTGCCAGAAGGAGCTGGCTGAACAGGTGCGGGTGGATTTCAACCTCATGGCAGCGAAACTAGATGCCATACGTAGGTATGTAAGTCTCATCGGGGACCATTTACAGTCCCTAACAAACACCCACAGTCCGTTCCATGCTCTACAACAATCCTTGGCTGACCTCGCCGGAGCCATTACTCGGATACAAGAATTGTCTTGTCAGACAGGTTCCAGCGAGAGTTGGCACAGCTGCGGAGGAGGATGGAGAACATGGAGCGGATTCAGGCTGGAAGGATGGCTGTCACGGCTTAACACCAGAGAGATGTAGCTGGGATCTTCCATGCCCTGCAGATTCTCATCTTGCCATTGCTGCCACAGAGCCTGTCCCAGATGACTGCTGTAGGAACTTCGACACAGACATCTCCGCCCCCTGATCTGGCAGTGGCACATAGTGATGGAGCCATACCACCTCCGCCCCCTGATGTGTCCGTGGCACACAGTGATGCAGCCATAACACCTCCACCCCTGATGTGACAGTTGCACACAGTGATGCCGCCATAAGTCCACCACACACACCTGACACAGAAGACATATCAGAGGACTAAGATGTGGATGGTAATGACTCTGAGTGCGAAAGGAAGTTGTAGCATTCATCTCCGCCATATGGCCTGTTCCTGCTTGGTTCAGCCCTCTGCATCATGCCCTGGAACAACACCTTCTACTGTCCCCCAAAACACTCTGCGAAATTCACCTGGACCCTGACATGGACTGCCATATCTGC